>NC_060122.1:336698613-337354113 GCF_021461395.2 Schistocerca americana | reverse complement strand
CTGGTCTGAGTATAAAAATCATACTTCTTTAGAGCCAACATCTCTCCTGAAAAGTGTCTGACATTGCAAATCGTGTTACTTGCAACCACATGACAAACCCAGCCTCTGGGTGTTTGGTTCCTCAGTGCCTATAGAAAATATTATCGCAATATTAGCAGCTACACCTTAAAGGATAGTAGCCAGTTTCACGATAAACGCCACGACATGCTGTTTCACATTCGGTTGTATGCCATTGCAATTAATCAGTTCTCATCAGGCCGTTACACCAATAGGATTCTATATGCATTCTTTATGAGTGGGTACCTAGCTGAACTCCCTGCACTGTTTATATCTGCCAAGGAGTTCACCTTCGATCTCAATGGTGCGAACATTGGTGATCACTGTGGGGCGCTATCTTTCATTCGACATTCATAGCGCAAGGTAATGATTTGTTTTGAACATTTCGCGAATGTCGGCGATGTCCATTTTGAGGAGTGTAAAACGTCCCACAGAAGGCTGGTCTCTGCACGCCCTGAACACGCATTTCCTTTGGCCCCCTGGATGCATCTGGTGAGTTGTTAGCAGCTAATTTTTTTCCTGTCATAATTGTTGACAGAACACTTTCAAATGAACTTTACTAAAAACTGAACTTGTGTCCTCGCACTCAATGGGTTCCTTGTTAGTGTTCCTATATGGCAGCTGCAGCTGTGTAACCATGGTGTGGTCCCTTGGCTGTGAAGTAACGAATGACCAGTAAGGTACTGCATTTGTCTCACCGTTAATTTTGTCTCTGGTAGACTGCCACATTAATCTCTTCCATTCGGATATTGCTGCTACTTGTGGAATTAGCTGCACTGAGTGGAACCACTTAACACACATCCACAGCTATCTTACAGGTTGGGTGTAAATATGTTTGATGTAATAGGACTGATTGCGTTGAAATCTATAAGAGCAGTCGGCTGTAATGCATTGCTTACCTTATATTAAAATACTTGAAGTTATGTAGCAGCTAGATGACCTACCTTTATTACAAGGGTAGCCAATTTAAGCCTCTGGACCTCTTCAGATCTTGGGAGAACTGAACCTGGAATGATGCATTTGATACCCCTTTACGAGTGAAAACTATTCCAGCCGTTGATCGACAGTGGAGACAACATTGTCAGACACATATTGACTGCATGGTATACTTGGGACAGGCTCTTTTGTGTGGTAGACAGCTGACAGCTCCAGATGTGGAGGTTTTTTTTTACGTAATAGCTCTCTTAACAATTACAAATGAATACTCACTTAATTAAGTGAAAATAACTCCACTACATAGACACGAGCTCAGTGAAGTTGTTTAGTCTACTCACAAGAGAGAACTGGACAGGAAATACTGGGGAGGTACAGTCAGACTGTAAACCGAAAAGGGAGGAGCACAGGTGGACTAGTGGTTGGGGAACGTGCCTTTCCAAGAAGAACTCTACAGCTACCGTTCAGTATGACTAAGAATCAATTTCCCCTCTAGCAGCGTAGAAAAATGTCACTGTCAAGAGATTTACATAGATCCTGCCCCTAAGCGTTCTTGCGTTAGTATTATCAGTAATTCACATCTGTATTCCATATTGTGTTAACGCACTTTGTAGAAAATTAACACTCCCGGGCATATCTGCACATTGAGTCGACAGTGATTCATAAGACGAGCTGTGGAAGTGTTGGTATAACTTTGTGAGACACCCTGTAGCTGCGTTTTGTGATGGGGTTCAGAGGGAACGGGTAATTGCATGTTAGCTCTGCAGTTTGCAAGCCTATGAAAAAGGAAGTGCATGCCCACAATCCGGCGACGTTCCTTCCAGCACACCTACAACTTGTATCCCCTGTTTCTACCCTGTTACTCACGCCGAAAACAATATATTCCTTAATACGTTTCTCCTGCAATTAGATACGGTGTACGTATTTGATATTGGATTACTCGCTTCGTTTAACAATAAATATCAGTTTTACGCCACTGAAACTGTACTTTAATAATCTGTGATTTTTCCAGGCCCTGCAACATGGAAACTATTAGTCCTAGAGAGAAAATGAATAGTGCTTTTTTCGTGGATAATTTAACACAGTTTCATTTTGAGCTGGGAAGCATTTTCGCTAGAAGCGGCGGTTTTCGGGATATTCGAGAAAAACAATGTGAACTTTAAATGGCCCAACACCCCACACTCACTCCACTCGTCATGCTTTTTGATATGTTGTTCATGACACTCGCCCCCGTCACTGTACAAAAATTTATGACTACCAGAATTTTTCCCTATTATTCCTTCACTGACAGCACTATCCAGTTTGTTTTAAAATATGTGCGCACTCATTTTGAATATGTGACCGAGATGGCAGCAATACCTGGTACAAACACCTCCAGTGGTGAAAGTGAGGACTGTTTTTGATATTTAAAATGGCTGCTTTTTCATTACAATAACAATATGTAATCATTCGTTTTCACCCTCTCTCTCGTGTGACACCGATTGAAATTCATCGTCATCTGAGTAAGATATGTGATGATGGTAACACAGATGTTTGTAATGTGTGTTCATGGCAGTGACAGTTCAAAGACAGCAGAATGTCATGACAAAAAAACCAAGACATTCTCCGCCTCCCAGCCGGTCTGATGACATCATCGAGCAAATAGAGAAAGTTGTTTTGGAGGATCGCCGAATGAATGTGGAAAAAAAAATATCGCCTACAAAGTTGGTACATCCACGGAATCTCTCCACACAATCCTGCATGAAGACATGAAAATGCCGAAAGTGTTCTCCAGGCAGTTGCAACGAATGCTGATGTATAAGCTCAAGACTTCGCATGTGGCTTGTTGTCAGCCAATGTTGACGTGTGATGACAGCATGAATGGCACTTTCGTTTCACCGATTGTGACAATGAATGAGCCAAGGATGATATTTTTCAATCTTGAAGTAAAGCACCAATCAGCTCAATGGAAACACATATACTCATCACCACCAAAAAACTTTCGGGTGAACGCCAGTACTGAGAAAAAGGTGGTGGCCACCTTCTGGGACATTGGTGGTGCAATCCTTACTCATTGTATTTTAAAGGGCACTACGGTGACAAGCGCATCCTACGAAGATGTGTTGAAGAACAAACTCCTTCCACCACTGCGCGAAAAACGGTCGTAAAAAGTTACACATGTACCCTTGACCAAGACAACGCACCACCACATAAAGTGAAAAACTTTGAAGAGATTTGTCATGTTCCTATTCACTTGACCTAGCTCCTACCGACTTTTGGCTGTTTGTAACGATGAAATACATTTTCTGCAGTCACACATTCATTAGCCAAGCCTCTACTGCATCGGTCGTTTTCCAGTGGTCAATCCAGACTCCTAAAGAAGCGTCCACAGAGCCACGGCATCATGGTTTGTGAGAGAAAGAGTTGAAGGTGCTATAGCTTGAGGCACTGTTGGAGAAGTTCTAGCTTGAATGCACCTCATAAAATCATAGAGATATCAACAAACCCCATATATAGTCCAGTGACTCTTCAGACTTAAGGTAGCTCAGGTTGAAGGTTTTTGACCAAGACAGATGTGTTCTTGACTTTTGTGTTTAAGAAATTATCATACGGTTACATCTGAAGCAGGATGGGCACACTTAATAAAACCAGCACACAGCCAACAGCTACCATTCAGTAACAAATGCACAATGTGTTACTACCAAAGAATCAGAATTCTTTAAACCGCTGAACTTGAAGCCATGGAAGAAAAGGTTTGAGTGTATATCTGTCCAGTCGAATATGATGTATGAATCATTAATAAGGAAACTTCTCACACCAAACTTTCGTTCAGAAATGTTAATAGCGATGAGACAGGATTATGATCCAGCATCAGGATGTGTTCCACCTATACGTGGAGGGGAAATTTGTGAAAAAAGCGGATGGAAGCCCTACAGCAAAATCTCATTGCAAATAGTGCATTAACATTCTTATTTCATGGAATAAAATATGAGCTTAGTAACTGACCACACCCAGAATTTGATATCACATCAACTTTAAATACATGCCTCCATGTCAAAATCTGACTATTGGTTTAGGAAATACAGGATGGTTCATGGGAAAACCGACATCAACAGATGAATACAAATGCTTTGGTGAATGCAAAACTCTGAAGATGCTGATGAGATATTTAGAGGACATGAAGCAAATACAAGTCCGTGTAAACCAAAAATTGCTTTTAGTGCAAAGTGGAAGTGTAACGTAATACATATGAGGGTAATCCCAAAGTAAGGTCTCCTATTTTTTATAGGTATATAGACCTGTTTATTTCTACAAAGGTTTACATCAGTTTACAACCTGGACATTTAGCAATTTTTCGACATAATCACCATTTAGGTCGACGCATTTTTGTAGATGCTGTGGCAGTTTTTGTATGCCCATGTCATACCAGCTCGCCGCCATGATGTTCAGAAAGTTATTAACCTCTTCTTTCACCTCGTAATCGGAGCTGAAATGCTTTCTGGCCAAATGTTCTTTTAACATAGGGAGCAGGTGATAGTCACTGGGCGCCAAGTCAGGACTATAGGGTGGGTGGGTGATTACGCTCCACTGAAACTGTTGCAGGAGAGCAACGGTTTGCCGAGCGATGTGAGGGAGAGCGTTGTTATGGAGAATGTGTGCTCCCTTGCTCAACATTCCTCTTCTCCAGTTCTGAATTGGCCGTTTGTGTTTTCTCAGAGTCTCACAGTACCTGCCATTGTTAATTGTGGTCCCAGCGATTCAGCTCCGACGACGAGGTGAAAGAAGAGGTTCATAACTTTCTGAACAGGATGGCGGCGAGCTGGTATGACATGGGCATACAAAAACTGCCACAGCGTCTACAAAAATGCATCGACAGAAACGGTCATTATGGAGAAAAATAGCTAAATATTCAAGCTGTAAACTCATGTAAACCATTGTAGAAATAAACAGGTCTATGTACTTATCAAAAAATAGGAGACCTTACTTTTGGAATTAACCTTGTATATCCAGGGGGTAGAGGTCAGTCCAGAAGAGAATAAGATTATGCTTGACAAATTAATTTGGAAAACGTCCCATATCTGTATAAACGATGAGAAACACTTAAAACTTTATAAGATATTAAGACTGCCATTAAATATCCTTTAAATTTCAGATCATGAGAACTGTTTGAATATCCTCTACTTTCAACTGTATCCTGACAATCACAGACTATTAAAACATCATCAGAATAAGAAATACTTCGATTTAACAAACTTGCATTTCACACCGATAGGAACATAAGCTTGAAAGGTGATTAGAGTGAATTTCACAAATGCGATTTAACAAATGTAACCGTTCATCCTAATTCAGAGAATTAACTGAATTTTCAGTTGATGCTTGGCAGAACATGATAATAATATTAAAAAGAAAAACACTTCCTAATGTTCTGCAAAATTGTATTTATTTGGTCGCAAACCAGATTTCAGTGTCTCAGGCCATCATCTGGTGACAATAGCATGGAAGTGTTTTATCTTTTTAATATTAATTCAGAGTTCTACCCATATGACAGTTTATATCATGCCAGGTCTAACAACATCTACAGCCTCTTGTTTGTTACATGTGTAAGGTTTTATCCAGCATACTATGAGGCTGAAGAGAATGAGGGCTCTTACTCAGTCCAAAGAAATTTAATAATTTAGCTCTTGTCATCATTATGAAGATACAGTGACATGACTTCCAAGTTTTGACCATATTGACTCGAATATTTACGTAAAAGGTAGTGACAAATTTGTTGCAGATACTTAACATTTACAAGAATGCTGGAGATAGTAAGCTATACTGCACCTCATTAGGATGAAGACAAAGAAGAAAAACTAAATTGCATGATGTAAAACAACTATTTAGTTAGATGATGAATGAATCATTTACTTCAAAACCATCTCATTTCTTCTTATTATTACAAATGCTCCAAGCACTTGTGCTAGCTGCACACAGCACCCCAAGTGCTCTTGCTCACCTTTAGATCTATTTAATTTAAATGGCTCTATGGTAGTAATAACCTTAATCTTGGATTCAGTATCTCTTATTTTTATGTCTTTTGTTATGTATATTTCTCGCCAGATATTATTATAGAGAGGATACCTGGCGAAAAAAAATATGAATCGTTTTATTATTATTGTTTTAATATTTATTCTTTGAATAGGGTTTTTAATTATTAGTCCTAATTTGATTAGAATTTTATTATGTTGAGATGGTTTCAACTTGGTTTCTTATTGTTTAGTTATTTATTATAAAAATTAATGTCATATAGTGCAGGCATGTCAACTGTTTTGTCTAATCGAATTGGTGATGTTGCTATTTTAATTTCTATTGCCTCAATATTAAATTTTGGTACTTGGAATTATATTTATTATTCTGAATTTATCTCAAGTTCTTTTGAGATAAAGCTTATTACTATATTAATGGTTTTAGCTCCTACAACTAAGAGAGCTCAGATTCCTTTTTCCTGTTGATTTCCTGCTGGTATGGCTGCTCCTACTCCTGTATCTGTTTTAGTTCAACCTTCTGCTCTTGTTACTGCAGGTGTTTATATCTTAATTCGTTTCAGTCCAATATTAGAAACATATTTGTAATTGGTTTTTAATATTGATTGGTTGTAAACCATATTTATGGCTGGTTTAGGGGATAATTTTGAGTTTGATTTAAAAAAGATTATTTCTCTTTCTACTTTAAGACAACTTGGTTTAATAATGAGAATTTTGGTGATTGGTTATCCAAAACAAGCCTTTTCTCCATTTATTAGCTCATGCCTTATGCATTGTTATTTATGTGTGTGGTCTCAGTAAATCATAATTAAAAGAATTCTCCAGATATTCATTTCATAGGTTTTATTGTTAATTTCATGCCTTTAACATCTATTTGTTTTAATGTTTCTTGTTTTGTCTTTGTGGGTATGCCTTTTTTAATTGTTTGTTTAAAATGGATTAATTCTTTACTTTTTTCTGCAAGTTTAACTGCTTCTTATCCTCTTTGATTATCTTATTATTCAATGTCGAGGGACAATAATTTTTATTCAAGATTCTCTTTTGATGACAAGGGTTATTATATCTCCTTTGGTATAGTTGGTTTATTGTTTGTTATTGTTTTTCATAGTAGCCTCTTATCTTGATTGATTTTTCCTATTCCTCATGCAATTGCTATACCTTATTATATGAAATTTTTGACAATTACTGATGGTGTTTTAGATGCTTATTTAGCTTAACTTATTTATGATTTTGATATTCACATAGTTTATTTTCTTTACATATATTGTCTTCTGTTAGATTTGCTGGTTCTATACGATTTATGCCTTTTCTTTAGACTAAATTTGTTAGATACATACCTTTAAAGTTAGGTAATTATTCATCAAAGTCTTTTGATTATGGTTGGGGTGAATTATTAAATGGTCAAGATTTATATAGCTTGTCTGTTTATTTAATTAGTTATATCCGTGGGTGATCTAACTCAAATTTTAACATTTGTCTTTTAACTTTTAATTTTTGAGTACTTATTTTAGTGGTACTATTTTTCTTATACCTAAATAGCTCATAATTAGAGCATGACACAGAAGATGTTAAGGGGATATTTTTATTTTTAGGTATTTGTAAATATATACAATATATTATTTTTACAGTGAAAATGCAATGTTTTATTTAAACTATATAAATGTTACAAATGTTAACAGAATTTAACCACTAAGATAAAAAGTTAGCAGCTTTCATATTGGCTTTACATTTCCTTCAATGGACCTTTATAGTTCAATTATATCATCAACAGTATTTAGCAGCCTTCCAGGTCGACAGTGACTGCAATAGTTGGCTTCTTATTCTGTTTAACGTTAAATGATTATATCAATACTTCTTCAATGCATCCCAACTGCAACCACTTCATTCTGCTCATGCAAGGCTCCTTGATTTTATTCATGGTATAAACATCCTAAAAGTACTAGCATAATGAGTATTGTTGATACTATTATAATTGTAATATCTGATGTTTTTATGATAATTACAATTGGTAAAATTTATGTAATTTCTACATCAAAGATTACAAAAATTCTGGCAATTAGGAAGAATCAAAGGGATATGGTATTTGTGCTGGTCTTTTGGGATCAAATCCACATTTAAATGGTGATCTTTTTCCTTCATCATTAATTAGTTTTTAGATATAATTGTTTTGAGGATTATAACCATTATTGGGATAATGAATTTAATAAAAGCTCTTATATATAATACTTTTTCTTTGATGTATAAAATATTTCTGATTCTACATAAATGTACTATTTATACTAGAAAAATAATTATGTACCTCATCAATTATTTGAAAGATATAGGAATAATCATAATGTATCTACAAAGTGTCAGTATCATACTGCTGCTTCAAAACCAAATTCATATCTTGGTGAGAACTGATTTATTGATTGCCAAATTAAACACATTGTTAGGAAAATTGTACTGATAATTACACGAAGTTCATGTAATTCTTCTGCAAGAAAGAATTTTGATCTGTAGAACACATCGGTGATTGCGAAAGGTGCTTCTCGGTACTCATATGCTTGAAATATCATGAATTATAATCCTAATAGGACTGTAAAGAATAGTCCTTGTAATGCTTGGGTATGGTTAGAGTCTATAAGTTTGTAGGGTGCTCATGTTACAGTTAACTCTGAAGCAAGAAGAAATGCTGTATTAAGCATTGGAGTTTATGTAGGTTTGAAAGGTTGAATTCCTATTGGTGGTTATAGTACTCCCAGCCCAATTGTTAGGATTACTGTTCTGCTGAAAAGAGCCCAGAAGAAAGACATGAAAAATAATACTTCTGATGCAATGAATAAAATTGTTCCTCATCATAGTCCAATAGATACAAATCCTGTATGGATACCTTAATATGTTCCTTCATATACTACATCTCATTATCATTGAATTATTGTTAGCAAGGTGCTTCAAAATCTAATGATGAATAGATTCATATTAAATAGGTGAAATCATTTTGCTAATCTAGATGCTAATACTATTACTCCAATTACTCCTGTTAGAGGCAAGATATATAATCTATTAAGTGGGATGGGTGATATGATGGTTTGCAAGAGGTGTCCAGCAATTATATTTGTTGCTAGTCGTTCTGCTAGTGTATCCAGCTGAATAACATATCTAATTTTTTCAATGAATACTAAAAATTATATCAGCACAGGGTTTGTGCCATGGGGTACAAGGTCAGTGAATATGTGGCTAGTATAACTGATTCATCCAAATAATATAAATCGTAAACATACAGTTAAAGTGATTGAGAATGTTATTGCTAGATGTCTTGCTCCAGTAAAGATGTAAGGGAATATCCTATGAAATTATTAAATAATGTAATAAAAATTGAAATAAAGGTGGATGTTGTTCCATTACAGGATTTTAGTTTAAATTCCTTGTGCAGAGTTAAATTTTGTGTATTTCAGATAATATTAATCCATGATGGTGTAAGTCAAAATAACGATGGGATTAATAATAGTCCTAAGAATTTTGTAGCTCAATTTAATGATAAATTAAAGAGGATGGTAAATTGCTCAAATGCTGAGAATAAATTTGTTATCATTTTCAGGTTAGCTTTCTTTATTTCCGTTTCTCTTTTTTCTGCTCTTTTAATAAGATTAGGTTTAAAAGCGAAAAAGTGTATTTGATTGAATAAAATTAAAGTGGCTGAAAACAATGAATAGAGAGAGTCATATGAGTGGCGATATTTGAGGGATTGGGATTGATAATTCCCTATCAGAATTAGGTATCAATTTACTATTACTTGGTTTGAGAGACCATTACTTACTTCCAGTCATTCGATGTTATTTGGTTGTTTTAGAGTGACAATCTAATGTTATATTTTTAACTAACTCCTTAATTAACTTAGATAATCATTTGATGAATAAATTTATTGAGGTTCTTTCAGTTACAATTGGTATAAATCTGTGATTTGCTCCACAAATTTCTGGGTACTGACCGAAGAAAATTCCAGGTTGATTTATTGTGAATGTTCCTTGCTTTAATCACCCGGGTGTGGCATCAGTTATAACTCATAGAACAGGTACTGCTCATGAATGTAGATCATATGAAGCTCTTGTTAACACTCATGCTCCTGTATTTTGTAGGTAAAATTATTCGATTATCTATGTCTAGTAGTCGAAATCCGTCATTTTCCTTATGTTGCTCTGGGGCTATATAGGTGTCAAACTCTACAGCTATGAAGTCTGAGTATTCATATCTTCAGTATCATTGTCGTCCAGTTGCTTTGATTGTGATTATTGCATCTACTGAGTCATCAAGTAAATATAGTAGGCATAATGAGGCAGTGCAATAACAATTAGAGAATGGCTGGTAATGCTGTTCAGATGGTTTCAATTATATGTCCATGAAGTATGTTTCGGTTTGTACAGGCAATAAATAGTATATAGCTTAGGACATAGCCTATAGTATGGTCAGGGAAGAATGATAATTGCTATATTGATTGTGAAGCTCCATCTTGAAGTGATAAATTTGATCATGTTGTCACTATAAATTGTGTAATAACAGGTCAAACCTTTATTTGTAGAGCTTCAATGTACTGCACTAATCTGCCAAGTTAGAATCTACTGAAATTTGTTGTAATTCTGAGTAACTGTGTTCTGTAGGAGGGCTGTTTTGTAATAATTCGATTGATCAGTTTATATTAACTCTGAATATCATTGCTCGATTTGTAAGAATTCTTTCCCATGTAATTACAATGAATATGAAGAATCCTACAATAGAAATTGTTGATCCAATTCTTGATAATACGTTTCATGATGTGTATGTGTCTGGGTAATATGAATATCATTGTGGTATTATTTCTAGAGCTAGGAAGTGTAAATTTAATTTAATCCTGTATCATATATAGTTAAGGCTGTAGACATTGACTACCATTGAATGACACCTCCTATAATTGCAAATACTGCTCCTATAGATAATGGAAGTGTGCTACTACATAGTCAGTATCACAGAGCAAAACATCAAGAGATGAATTTGCTAATACCAGGCCTGTTAATCCACCAGTTGGGCGTAAGAAAATAAATACTAGAGCTCAGCAATAATCATTGAAGCTGATGTGAAGTATTCTCATGTAACAATATCCATTACTACTGTTAACATATGGTGTGTTCATACAATAAATCGTATTAATCCAATTGATGATATGGCATGAATTATACCTAATGTTCCAAATGATTCTATTTTTCCTCTTTCGTGACATACAATACGTGAAATAATACCAAATCCTGGTAAAATTAAAATACAAGAGTCTGGGTGTCCAAATGATCAAAATAACTGTTGATACAGAATTGAGTGCCCCCCCTCGTGCAGGACCAAAAAATTGTGTGTAGGTTTCGGTTTGTTAATAATATAGTAATAGCTCCTGCTAAAACAAGAAGTGAAAGAAGAAGAAGAAGAAGAAGGGCTGAAATAGCAACAAATCAAACAAATGGAGGTATTAGATCTAGGGTTCTACTTTCTTGTCATATATTAATTAATGTTGTAATAAAGTTTTCTGCACCAAGAATAGATGAAACACCTGCTAATTGTAATGAGAAAATGGCTAGATCTACTGATGCTCTCCAATGTGCGATAGAACCTGCTAGTGGGGGTAAATTGTCCACCCTGTACCAGCACGATTATCTACTATAGAAGATGTAAGAAGGATTCATGAAGGTGGTAATAATTATTTATTCGAGGGAATACTATATGTGGCGCCCCAATTATTAATGGTACAAATCAGTTACCAAATCCACCAATTATAATAGGCATTACTATAAAGAAAATTATTACAAACACATGGGCTGTAATAATAGCATTATAGATTTGGTCATCCTCAAACAGTGATCTTCATTGCCCTAGTTCAACCCGAATAAACATTTTTATTGATGGTCCCACTGTTCCTGCTCCTTCCAAAGTCCTTATTGTTTGTTGAGAATAATCATTTGTGCAGTAAGATGGCTAAAGTTAAAGGTGGTAGACTGTAAATCTATTTACGAGATATTTTCTCTCTTATCATTATTGGTCTTATATTCAGTTGTGATTGTAGGCTGCAATTCCAGAGGTATAAAGTCTTACTGAGGCCTAAAAGATTATTCTTTTAACTATATCTTTGAATGATATTAGTTTAGTTACCTTAAGTTTTTAGCATATTGAAATTAGGGTTGATATTGAAATTAATCTTATTGTTGAAATTATAACAGTTACAGGCAGAATAAATCTTGATTTTCGATCCTTTTATTGGTAATGAAATTTCAGTTTATCCTGAAAATCTAATTTATGTGTAATTTATTTATTTATTTAATCATATGGCAAGGGTCCCAGTTGAGCATACTATTTGCTGGGTGCCAGTCTTTCAATTTGACGCCACTTCGACGACCCACATTTGATGAGGATGGTAGGATGGTGATGAGGACAGCACAGCAACAAGACCCTGGGCAGAGAAAATTCCCCAACCCAGCCGAGAATCAAACCCAGGCCCAGAGGACTGACAATCTGTCATGCTGAGCATTCATCTACTGGGGCAGACATTCGTGTGCAATAATAAAGGACAATGACCCATGGACCTTGCCGTTTGTGGGGAGGCTTGCATGCCCCAGCGATAGAGATACCCGTACTGTAGGAGCAACCACAACAGAGAGTTATCTGTTGAGAGGCCAGACAAACATGTGGTTCCTGAAGAGGGGTAGCAGCCTTTTCAGTAGCTGCAGGGGCAGCAGTCTAGATGACTGACTGATCTGGCCTTGTACCACTAACCAAAACGGCCTTTCCATGCTGGTACTGTGAACAGCTGAAAGCAAGGGGAAACTACAGCTGTAATTTTTCCCAACAGCATACAGCTTTACTCTATAGTTCAATGATGATGCATCCTCTTGGGTAAAATATTCCAGAGGTAAAATAGTCCCCCATTCGGATATCCGGGTGGGGTCTACTCAAGGGGAAGTCATTATCAGGAGAAAGAAACCTGGCGTTCTACATATCGGAGCATGGTATGTCACATCTCTCAATCGGGCAGGTAGGTCAGAAAATATAAAAACAGAAATAGATAGGTTACAGTTAGATATAGTGGGAATTATTGAAGTTCGCTGGCGGGAAGAACAACACTTTTGGTCAGGTGAATACAGGATTATAACTCCAAATCAAATAGGAGTAATGCAGGAATAGGTTTAATAATGAATAAAAAAATAGGAGTGTGGGTAAGCACCTACAAACAGCATAGTAAACGCATTATTGTGACCAAGATGCCCACGCGTACCACAGTAGTACAACTTTATATGCCAACTAGCTCTGCAGATGACAAAGAAATTGAAGAACCAGAGGTTGTACAGAGTTTCAGCGACAGCATAAGGGAACAATTGACAGGAATGGGGGAAAGAAATACAGTAGAAGAAGTAGTAAAGGCAGCAGAGGATCAAGTAGGTAAAAAGACGAGGACTAATAGAAATCCTTGGGTAACAGAAGAAATATTGAATTTAATTGATGAAAGGAGAAAATATAAAAATGCAGTAAACGAAGCAGGCAAAAAGGAATACAAAAGTCTCAAAAATTAGATCAACAGGAAGTGCAAAATGGCTAAGCAGGGATGGCTAGAGGACAAATGTAAGGATGTAGAGGCTTATCTCACTAGGGGTAAGATAGATACTGCCTACAGGAAAATTAAAGAGATCTTTGGAGAAAAGAGAACCACTTGTATGAATATCAAGAGCTCAGATGGAAACCCAGTTCTAAGCAAAGAAGACAAAGCAGAAAGGTGGAACGAATAATATAGAGGGTCTATACAAGGGTGATATACTTGAGGACAATATTATGGAAATGGAAGAGGAAGTAGATGAAGATGAAATGGGAGATATGATACTGCGTGAAGAGTTTGACAGAGCACTGAAAGACCTGAGTCGAAACAAGGCCCTGGGAGTAGACAACATTCCATTAGAACTACTGACAACCTTGGGAGAGCCAGTCCTGACAAAACTCTACCATCTGGTGAGCAAGATGTATGAGACAGACGAAATACCCTCATACTTCAAGAAGAATATAATAATTCCAATCCCAAAGAAAGCAGGTGTTGACAGATGTGAAAATTACCAAAGTATCAGTTTAATAAGTGACAGCTGCAAAATACTAACCCGAATTCTTTACAGACGAATGGAAAAACTAGGAGAAGCCGACCTCAGAGAAGATCACTTTGGATTCTGTAGAAATATTGGAACATGTGAGGCAAAACTGACCCTACGACTTATCTTAGAAGATAGATTAGGGAAAGGCAAGCATACGTTTCTAGCATTTGTAGATTTAGAGAAAGATTTTGACAATGTTGATTGGAATACTCTCTTTCGAATTCTGAATGTGGCAGGGATAAAATACAGGGAGCGAAAGGCTATTTACAATTTGTACAGAAACCAGACGGCAGTTATAAGAGTTGAGGACAATGAAAGTGAGGCAGTGGTTGGGAAGGGAGTGAAACAGGGTTGTAGCCTATCCCCAATGTTATTTAATGTGTATATTGAGTAAGCACTTAAGGAAACAAAAGAAAAATACAGAATAGGTATTAAAATCCATGGAGAAGAAATAAAAACTTTGAGTTTCGCCGATGACATTGTAATTCTGTCAGAGACAGCAAAGGACTTGGAAGAGCAGTTGAACGAAATGGATAGTGTCTTAAAAGGAGGGTATAAGATCAAGGTCAACAAAAGAAAGATGAGGCTAATGGAATGTAGTGGAATTAAGTTGGGTGATGCTGAGGGAATTACATTAGGAAATGAGACACTTAAAGTAGTAAAGGAGTTTTGCTATTTGGGAAGCAAAATAACTGATGATGGTCGAAGTGGAGAGCATATAATATGTAGACTGGCAATGGCAAGGAAAACGATTCTGAAGAAGAGAAATTTGTTAACATCGAGTATAGATTTAAGTGTGAGGTAGTCGTTTCTGAAAGTATTTGTATGGAGTGTAGCTATGTATGGAAGTGAAACTTGGACGATAAATAGTTTGCACAAGATGAGAATAGAAGCTTTCGAAATGTGGCGCTACAGAAGAATGCTGAAGATTAGATGGGTAGATCACATAACTAATGGGGAGGTATTGAATAGGATTGGGGAGAAGAGACGTTTGTGGCACAACTTGACTAGAAGAAGGAATCGGTTGGTAGGACATGTTCTGAGGCATCAAGGAATCACTAATTTAGTGTTGGAGGGCAAGGTGGAGGGTAAAAATCGTAGAGGGAGACCAAGAGATGAATACACAAGCAGATTCAGAAGGATGTAGGTTGCAGTAGGTACTGGGAGATGAAGAAGCTTGCACAGGATAGAGTAGCATGGAGAGCTGCATCAACCCAGTCTCAGGACTGAGGACCATGACAACAACAATTGTGGTTAATACTATGATGATTGTTACAATGGTTGTTATGTTGTTTTCTGTAAGTGATTGTATGACAATTCATTTTGGTAGGAATTCAACAAATGGGGGCAAGCCTGCTAGTGTTGAGTATGCTAGAAGTTGTGGTAGTGACATTTTGTTTTAGGCGTCCTATTGCTTGAAAATAAATCTTACGATAATAATAGTTTAAATGAATGTTCTTAATTCAATACAATATGATAGTACTATTATTGGAGCAACTTTTGTCATATAATTACTGTTAAGCAATTATTTCAACCCGATGCACTTATAACTTCTGAGAATCAGAAGTGAAATGGGGCTGCTCCAGTCTTTAATAATAGTCTAGAGCGAATTACTACTGATCAGATAAATTGTCTTTCACACCCTATTAGATATTTTATTTGAATCAGCAGAATTGAAAATAATAATATTGCTGATGCTATTGCTTGGACAATTAAATACTTAACTGATGATTCATTGATTATTATGTATTTTTTGTTAGAAGTGAAATAAATGATAGTAGCTTGATATCTAGTAATATTCAAACCCCAAATCAGGTACAGCCTAGAACCGCACGTCCGCTACGGTCGCAGGTTCGAATCCTGTGTTGGGCATGGATGTGTGTGTGATGTCCTTAGGCTAGTTAGGTTTAAGTAGTTCTAAGTTCTAGGGGACTGATGACCTCAGCATTTAAGTCCCGTAGTGCTCAGAGCCATTTTCAACAAAATCAGGAATTTGACACACTGTAGAGGATCGTTTCTACGAGGGCGGTTCAGAAAGTAACCTCCGATTGGTCACAGTGCGGGTTGTGGGGGGAGTAGCGACGCCATCTGTGCGTTCACGCACTCAACAGGTCAGTCGGCATCAAGCCGTGGTCGAGTGAACGTCATACCTGCGCTAGTTTAGTTTTTGTGGCAGTTTGAAATGTGTGCTGCAATAGATAACCCCGCCAAATGTGAAGTGCGTGCTGTCATAAGGTTTTTTACAGCCATAGGATATTCTGCAGCAGCTATTCGTCGTGAGCTTTGTGCCGTGTACGGACCAAGAGTTATGAGTGAAGGAGTTGTCCGTGAATGGGTACGTTTATTTCAAAGTGGACGAGAAAACGTTCATGATGAAGAGAGGAGTGGTAGACCATCATTGGTGGTTGACGAACTCGTTCAGACAGTTGATGCAAAAGTTCGTGAAAATCGACGTTTCTCAATGTCGGAGTTGTCTACTGGTTTTCCACAGATTTCTAAGACTCTCTTGTAC
This sequence comes from Schistocerca americana, assembly GCF_021461395.2. Classification (NCBI taxonomy): domain Eukaryota; kingdom Metazoa; phylum Arthropoda; class Insecta; order Orthoptera; family Acrididae; genus Schistocerca; species Schistocerca americana. Next base: position 337,337,482 of record NC_060122.1, on the reverse strand, counting down.
GAGATAGTGACAGCAAGATTGGGTTACCGTAAGTTCTGTGCACGATGGGTGCCCAAAATTCTTACCGACCACCACAAAACTCAAAGAATGGCCTCTGCATTAGACTTTCTGTCACGTTATGAGGACGAAGGAGAACCATTGTTAAACAGAATCGTGACCGGTGACGAAACCTGGATTAAGTACGTGAACCCTGAGACAAAAGAACAATCAAAGATGTGGGCACATTCAAATTCGCGTACCAAACCAAGAAAAGCCTCGCAAGATTTTTCTGCCAGAAAACTGATGGCAACGGTGTTTTGGGATGCCAAAGGGGTGTTGTTGGTTGAATTCATGGAATGTGGTACGACCATTAATCAAGACGTGTACTGTGAAACAATAAAAAAGTTACGACAGGCTATACAGAACAAACGCCGTGGTATGCTGACTTCCGGTATCGTTTTTTTGCACGATAACGCCCGTCCTCACTCTGCTCGCAGAACAACGGCCCTTCTTGAGTCCTTCAAGTGGGACGTTATCAACCATCCACCTTACAGCCCAGACCTGGCGCCAAGTGATTATCACCTCTTCATGCATTTGAAGAAATGGCTCGGGTCACAGCGGTTTGATGACGATGAAGAGCTCAAAGATGCGGTCACAGGCTGGCTCCAGGCACAAGCGGGTGATTTTTATGCAGAAGGAATTTCAAAGCTTGTGAAGAGATACGATAAGTGCCTCAATCGCTATGGAGACTATGTAGAAAAATAGTGCAAAGATGTAGTTGTAAGATGTATATATTAAAATATTTTTATTTAACTTGGTGTATTTTTTTAAATCAACCGGAGGTTACTTTCTGAACGGCCCTCGTATAATTAATGTTGATAGGAACAGAAGTTTTGTACAGTTGTTGATCATTAAAAATGAGTGGATCGATACGTCTATAAATTGGGCATGAACCCATTGGCTTCTTTAGATTACCTTTCTACATTAAGGTGTAAGATGCACATTAGTTTTGATTCTATGGTAGGTATTTTAATTCTTACTTATGCAATGTGTTTTATGGTGGTAATTTTTGTTTACTTGCTTTACCCTTTCAAGGTAACCCTTTAATCAGGTACTTTATTATTATTTAATGTATTAGTTTTTTGGATTAGTATATGTATTTACTTCTTCAGTATGTAATTAATTTTGTTCTTTTTTTATAATAAATTTCGTTTATATATATAATTTATTTTAATATATTACATTTAATACAATATATATATATATATATGTATAACATTTATTTTGTTATTAATAATTGATTAATGTAAGTTATATATTTGCCTAAGATTATAGGTACTTAAGTTTTTGAATTAGTATAAGCTATTGTGTAAAAAAATATCTAATCATAAGTAATTAAATATAATGGGATATACCATACAAGGATTTTATTTAACATATTTTTTTAGATTAATATAATCAATCATTTTACTTATAATTTTATAATTTAATATTCATTCAAGATTTAGTATTTTAATTTCTTAATATTCAAATTACGTTAATATAAAGTTAATTTTATATTCATAACATATTACAATAGACTACATAAATTGTTCTAATAAATTTATTATATTATTTAATCTTTCTTTACTATTATAGAAAAGAAAGTTTAATGAAAGATATAGTAATATAATACATTTATCAGTATACAGGTTCCATATTTATCTTTTTTTATATGTAATAGAGAAGTTGTTGCAGTCACGAGGAGGTCTGTGTTCTTTTTTTTATTATTAATTCTGTGTTTTACTTTTAATTTCTTGGAATATACATATTTTGTTATATCAGATTTGATTCATTATGCTTTATTAGTTTTCCCTAAAATATTATACTTGTTTGTTTGTTCACTTTTTCTTTCTTTTATATGCAAGTTTTGTTAGACTAAATGTCCTTTTTGCACTTTTTGAGTTTTTTATTACTTTATCTTTGACTTAGCAGTTGATTTAGTATTGACATAAGTGGTGCCAGCAGCCACAGCTATTCGGTTGATACATGTGAATATTATTGGTTAATGAGGTTATTTATATAATTGGGGTTAAAATATAAATTTATAAGGAGAAATGTTAAATCTTACCTATAGCCCTTTTTGTGAATCTGTGAAACCATAATAATAAAATTGGGATTAGATAGCCTATTGTTCTGAATGATGTAATGTTGATTACATTTATCTGGCTACTAGAAGCTAAGGTCTTTAAATCCAAAGAATTTGGGAGTATCTCATTCAATTCAGAGGAATCAACCCCGTGATTGATAATACACGATTTACTGTACTTAATTTACTAGTTTGTACATCTCCATTATCAGAGATTCTTTTTAGAGTTATAATTTTCAAGATTTAAATTATAAAATATTTCAGGACATGGTGCAGCTTATAATTAAGAGGAGGTGGGTTACAATAGATTTTTGTTTATAACGGATTTTATGGTGAAATACTACTAATGAAGGTTGTTTTGTCAGTAATTAATTTATTTAATTTAACTGATATTGGGTCTGAGGTGAGTACACATTGCCTGTCACTCTCATTGATTACTCTATTGAAATTATTTTAGGATAGCTTGAATTTAGATAAGTTATAACAGAGTAGATGTACTTAACTTACTAGTAAAGTATTTCACTTAAACTGAAAATTTTTCTGTGCAAATTATGATATCTTGATTATTTAACATACTATATTGAAGTTTTGTTTATTTAATTATTTAATAGAAATAATTTTGTTGTTTTATTTCGTCTAAGTATATTTCAAAAATGGAGTTATATATTATAATATATTGTTTTATGAAATATTAGACTAAATTTATTAAAGGATTTTTTATAGCTTTTTTAATCAGGGTTTTATCAAAATTTTAGTATTTATTTTACTTGCCTCGATAATATACTTATTTAAGAATAATGGAGCATACTTTAAGCCAGCTATCTTTAAGATTACATTTTAGTTCATTATTCTACTTTGATTTTATATGGAACCTCGATGTAGTTTAATTGTTACTGACCAAATATTACCCTCACCACCACTTCACTGAGATACTGTGTAAGATGGGCTGGCAGCTTCTTTTTCATTTCAGTCTGTTCACAGCATTTTGACATGAAGAGTTCCGGTTTTAGTGGTAGGTATGGCATTGGCAGCAGTATTGGCAAATGGCCTGACGTCAAGGAGAAGGATGGGATGCCATCCATCCTGATGCACAATTATACAGTTACCTTTTTAATGCTAATAACCGCCCTAAAGCGTATTTCAAAGCAGGATATTATGTGCAAACACCAGCTTTTTTATTTTTATGTATGTATGCATATATACTTATCAAATGACTTTTTTGAGCATTGATGAATGATGGTACAATAGCCAGTTCTCAGTGTCACAATCATCAAAGGGTTCATGCCCCGATGTGAATGTGTGGCTCTACACAACAACCAGTACATGTAGTGACGATTACTGGTGTGAATAAATTCGTAAACATTAATAAGTTTCTCCACAATGAGTGTGTACCCTTTGCTCCATATGGCGACTTTGAGTGCCATTTCGCTCATGTAGCATGCTGTGAGGCGAACCTCTATTTCACATTCTAGTCTCCTGGAATGACATGTAACATTTATGGCAGCCTATCAGTTTGGATGTGCATATGACTGAAGTTGTAACTTTTGTGGATCGTAACTCAGGGAAGAATCTGTAGGATGGTGTCTGTCTGTGCTTGCAGAACTTACAATAAAACTTGATTTGATTTATCATATGATCTTTCTTATGACCGACATACAGGAAGATAGATCATTGTACAATGCAGTACTTGACTGCTATATTAGCGTACAGCCATAAGCTAATAAAGCCGAAACACCATGAAGGAAACATTGTCATGTAATTGCCAAGTCCCATAGTGCTGCACACTATTCATGCAACCAGAATTAGGAACCACCACAGCACGTACCCCTTTTCTTTCACACTTTGAACGAATATGGTGCCCATTTCTTTGTTAGGCATTTGTCTGAATTCGGTGTGTGCAATGATTGTGATAGTGTCCTAGCAGACAACACAGAAAAATATAATTCGTTTTCAAAGAGAATCACCAAGAATATTATGTTTTCATTCCTGGATTCACTAAGATTCATGCAGGCTACATTTCAGGAACTTGCTGAAACTATGTGGAAGGAGGATATGCATCTCAATCAAACAGTTCGTCCTGATGATGCTAAGTTTAAATTCTTAACAAAGGAAGGGATCGTTCCTTACAAGTATCTGTGCTCGCTGGAGAAACTTAATTAAATTGCATTGTCCAACATAATCGCATTCTCCAGTACACTTACTGGTGATACCATAATGAATGTGGAATATGAGCACCTGGTGACTCCAAGGAGCTTTAACATCTCTAATTTAGATGCGAATCTTTATATGGACAAAGATGTACACTTACTAGCAGACATTTTCGAGTGATTTTGGAGTATATGCATGGAAACACACAATCTTGATGCTGCATTCTTATGCACCACACCAAGGCTTCTGTGGGATGCGATGCTCAGACGTCGTCACTGTTGTTGCACGTTTAGTTGGTTTTGAACCTGTGACTAGTGGGGGCTTTGCCAATATGTCCATAGGCATGCCAAGGCAGATAACCTAGGAATTGGTGAAAATTTCAACAAAACATCTGGAAATTCAAGTTACTTTATGTACTTGCATGTCAACGATTTATATAAGCATGTTTTGCAATAATATCTTGCAATTGCAGGATTTCGATGGATACCTAGTGATAAAATCATCAGATTACATGATTTCTCATTTGCGGCAACATATTCAAATGCAGGATACGTCTTTGGGGTAGACTTCAACGTATCTCAAGAGTCTGCATGACGCACACAGCAATTAGGTGTAATGTCCCAAGCAGCCCCGGATTTACGATATTCCCGAACCTGGGAAAAAACTTGATACTGGCGACGGCCCCTCCTAACCCCTCCCCTCGAGCGTTTGAGATAGGATATCAGAAATTTTAAAAAAAAGTCAATTTTTCAACAATCTGTTCATTTTGTGGCGCATATCTTTCTGAGGAGTTTGATGTGTAAAATATATATATGCCTGAAGAAATGTAAGACTATTGTTGGGTCTTTAAGTGTGTCAAAGTGCTGTGCCATGCCTCTTCACACAGCATTCTCCTACTGCACGTCACTGCACTTCGCTCTGTGGAATACAAACATGTATATTTGGTAATAGAACCCATCAAACTCATATTCAGGACAGTGAAAATTAAAATGTTCTGTGGCACCTCTCCTACTCCCAGGCAGCTGGTTTGATATCCTACCCCCTTACAAAAAATTCACAATAAATACTGGGTGGTACTATTTGTGATGGGAAGAACAAGAACTGTTCAGAAAATTTGGACTCTTTAAATGCCTATTAGCTGATAACTTCCTCTTTTGTCTGACATTAATACAGAAAACATAAATAAACTTAAATATAGGAAACATAAAATCAGTAAAGACAAAAGACAAGCAAGGCAGTACACATTTATTCAATCCTTAGGTCCCAACGTTTTTTCCGCTCTAATCTTGCTACAGCTTTACATGGTGAACTTTCCTTTCAGCAAAAGACTCTATTACCTCAGTAAAGTTCATCTAAGGTTTTGCTACATCAGAAATCAAAATATCGTTGTATAATACTGAATAAGCTTTTAATACGAATAGTACCCAAGTCTTGAATGGTTTCTCGATTTGATTACATCTATTTTGTCACTGTCTGTTAGATAAAGCGAAATAGGCTTTTCTAAAATTGTAACATTGTGACACCAGCCATTAAGCAAGACTGGTGAGGCACAAATGGTCATTTTTTATATGCTGCATTTACATAAATAACATGACAGAACATAATTAATGAAGTGCAAATATCAAATGCCTATTAGGGCTACTACAAGCACAAAGTTGTATGTTGGTAAATAGTTTCATAATTCATTCATACACTCCAGTTTCTCAAGAATGAGATCGAAAAGTAGAAGTACGAAGTTTTTATATAAATTTCGAATCATCTAATTCTTCCATGTCACTTGTTTTATGTCCTTATTTCTTCTCTTTCCTTGTTCTAACAAACAATTTTGTCATAACTAACTCTGTAATTGTTCTTGCCATTGACAAAAAACTTTTCGCCAGTTAACTTTACTAACCTTCCCAGAAACACAGGTTCAGATATCCCGCGTTTATTCCCCACTTAGGCGTTATTACGTTTTCGTACAACACGTTTTCTGTGCTACTCTGAGAATAGAAAGTGTCTGCTAAACAGGGAGTGCACAACTGGTAGCGCAGCAATCTGGTAAAAATTATCTGTCAAAATTTCATTTTCTTAGATGCATCGAGAAGAGAATATTAATCTCTCTTACCTGTTATTACTGCTAGTCGTTTATTCCCACTCTCGTAGTGTAAATCTGTGGATTTCGCTAATAGTTATAACAACGCTAATAATTTGCACACCCAATAAAGCACATAAACAAAAAGTGATTGGCATTGACCCATTTGGGTTTACTCTGCTCAGCCATAATAAACAAACAGCGACTGGCATACACCCCTAAAGGTTTATTTGATCCAGGTCATATAGTTCCATCCCCTTTAGTCTGGAGGAAAGTTTTTCATTTCTAGATGCGTTGGGGATTCCCCTGGTAGGGACATCACATACACTATGCACACATTAAAAAAATCTGCTTATCGTTCTTTCAGAAATCAACTTATAAAGTGTTCAAAAATGTTCAAAATACAACAGGGATGCGTTTCAATATGAGTAATCGATAGACAAACGTGCGCTGTACCCTAGATACCCCAGTCCACCCCCCCCCCTCCCCTATATCCGAGCCTGGTCCAGAGCACCAAGTGCCGTGAAATGGTCCCAACCTATGCTGTTTACAACACTGGAAGGAAAAATGAGACACATCGCACATTGTCGAAACCTCCAGTTATGTCTCAAGTTGGCGTTGCACCTGGATAAAGAACCTGCGTTATTTCCTTCGCAGAGCTCCTGTTTGAAGAAATACATTGATGTAAGTACCTAAAAGAGGGCTTCTGCTACGTGTTAATTCAAAAAAGTTTTACAAGCTAATGACTAATGCAGTTTTTGGCAAGACTGCAAAATGTTAGAAGTCACATCGATATTCACTCACTTACTCACTGTAATGCGTGTTATTGTGTGAAAGAGTACATCGCCAGATCAAAATTCAAATGGGCCACGATCTTCAATGAAGCATTAATGGCTCTGGAGATGGTGATGGGTTCAGTGAAGTTCATGTAACACTTTTATGTAAATATGTGCACATTGGATCTGTTTGAACTATGCACACACGAGTTTCTTTATGACTTTGCAAAAACTCATTTTGCGAACCCAAAATTAGTTTGTATGGATATGGACAGCTTCATCTGTTGGATCAAGGGCATGAATCCAGATGAAGTACCAGGGTGGCACCCCTACGCATTTCAAACATCTGGATACACAGTTGATGATATCTATGGTGTAAATTCAGCTAACTATAAGTTTGTCGGCTTCATGAAATATGAAGTAAATGCATGGGTCGCATATTGTGTGGTTTGTTGGTCTCTGATCAAAAATATATACTTACCGTACACAGACGGAAGCCATTCTTAGCCAGGCTAGGGCGGCGTGGCCGCAATGGCTATGATGGTTGATGATTTCTTGACATGTGTGAGTGGTGGTGTTTTCAGTTCTTTTCCTCCTCCTCCTCCTCCTCCTCCTCCTGCTTGTGCTCCTGCTCCTCCTCTTCCTCCACGTGTGGTGTTCCAAATCAGTTTGCAATCGCAAAACTGTGTGGTACATACTGTGCCGAGCTGAAAATCGGCATGTCAGGTCTTGATAAGTGCGTCATTCGTGAGGATAGGGTCAGAACACTACCGTATCTATACTATTCCACTTGAGTGATACAGAGAGTGTATGGCCTTTGTGCAGATGTGTGTGTGTGTGTGTGTGTGTGTGTGTGTGTAAACAGAGAGAGAGAGAGAGAGAGAGAGAGAGAGAGAGAGATTGCATACTACATATATGAGTGCATACTGTGTATGCTATGCTAGTTAGATTGTATGCTAATGTGTGTTTTTCGGTGTTAATTTTCACTGCTGTTGGCATACAAATCAGGATCATAATTATTCTTCTACGTTATGTCTACTGGCGAATTTTAAAATGTACAACAGTTCCATCTCATGTGTTATGTCAGCTGTTGGATCTATTTTTACACTCTAAAATTGCGCTAAAACAACTTTGTGAATTGTGGTTATATGACTATTCCAAGCTTAGAAAAGTGCTCCAGGCTGTTGATGACGTAAGTGCTTCAATTAATGCAATGTATATCAAACTGTTCTAAAGAGTGAGATCTATTATGTACGAGTATATACTCTGATTCGCCAAGACATTATAACCACTGCCCACCGTGACGTTGGATGTAGCCTGATGGTGTTGCGGTCACTTGAGGCAACAACGAAAGTATGTTAGCGGAGCAGACACGGACGGGGGATTACACTAGCGAAGGTATGGGCTGTAAGTCCTAAATCTCTTGAGATAATCAGCTTTGATGAAAGGCAGATTATTATTACGCAGAGCCTGTGATCGAGTACCTCGAAAATGGCGAAGCTTGTCGAATGCTCACGTGCTACTGTCGTCAGCATCTACGAAAAGAGGTAGGATGCAAGTGGAACTACCACTAGGAACTAAATGTTTGGGCGTCCACAACTCTTTACAGAACGTGCGATTCGGGCGCTTTTCTGCTCTGTAAAGTAGCGTAGATGACGATCTGTGGCATCTCTGGCGAACGAGCACAATGCTGGTGCACGCCCAAGTGCTTCGGAGCACACTGTTAATCGTACATTGTCGAACATGAAGCTCTGCATCAGTCCACCCGTCCTTCCTCATATGTTGATCCAACGAAGTCGTAAATTACGACTGCAGTCGGCACATGACCGATGGGATTCGACTGTCGATCGATGGAAACGTGTCTGCTCTTCAGGTGAATCTCATTTTTATTAGATTAGGTCGCTAGTCGTCTCCAGAAACGCCGTCGTCCAGGTGAAAGGCAGCTCGAAAAGTGCAACGTGCCTCTGAGGAGACTGGTGGGAGCAGTACTATGGTGTGGGAGACGTTCTCCTACGCTTGCATGGGACCTGTGGTAGTAATCGAAGATGTACTGCGAAACCCCCGCATCCGTTCATGCTTCATGTCTGTTGCGAAGGCGATGCCATCGTTCAGCACTATAATTGTCAGTGCCTCGGAGCCAGAACCGTGCTACAGCGGTTTGAGGAGCGCTGTAGTGAACTCAAGATAATGTCTCGGTGACCAGATTCGCCTGATGTAAATCCTGTGGAACCTATCTGAATCGCTATCGGCCGCCATTGCCGCGTTCGCAGATCAGCGGCCCGTTATTTTCAGGAATTACATAACATGTGCATAGGCGTCTAACGCCATGTACCTCCACAAACCTACCAAAAAACTGTCGGATCCCTGATATGCAGAATCAGTTATGTATTTTGTTCCAAAGACGGACAAGCAAACTATGAAGCTGGTTGTCATAATGTTTGGGCTCATCAACGTACATTTAGTACGTTTTAAAATATTTTGTATACTTTGTAAACTATGTTAGGTGATATTCTACATACACTATGCGATCAGAAGTATCCGGCCACCTCCAAAAACATGCGTTTTTCGTATTAGGTGCATTGTGCTGCCACCTACTGCCAGGTACTCCATATCAGCGACCTCAGTAGTCATTAGACATCGTGAGAGAGCAGAATAGGGTGCTCCGCAGAAGATATGGACTTCGAACGTGGTCAGGTGATTGAGTGTCACTTGTATCGTAAGTCTGTACGCGAGATTACCATACTCCTAAACATCCTTAGGTCCACTGTTTCCGATGTGATAGTGAAGTGGAAAGGTATAGGGACACGTACAGCACAGAAGCGTACAGACCGACCTCGTCTGTTGACTGACAGAGACCGCCAACAGTTGAAGAGGGTCGTAATGTGTAATAGGCAGACATCTATCCAGACCATCACACAGCAATTCCAAACTGCACCGGGATCACCTGAAAGTACTATGAAAGTTAGGCGGGAGGTGATAAAACTTGGATTTCATGGACGAGCGGCTGCTCATAAACGACACATCACGCTGGTAAATAGCAAACGACGCCTCGCTTGGTGTAAGGAGCGTAAACATTGGATGATAGAACAGTGGAAAAACGTTGTGTGGAGTGACGAATCACGTTACACAATGTGGCGATCCGATGGCAGGGTGTGGGTATGTTGAATGCCCAGTGAACGTCATCTGCTAGCGTATGTAATGCCAACAGTAAAATTCAGAGGTGGTGGCGTTGTGATGTGATCGTGTTTTTCATGGAGGGGGCTTGCACCCGTTGTTGTTTTGCGTGGCACTATCACAGCACAGGCCTACACTGATGTTTTAAGCACGTTCTTGCTTCCCACTGTTGAAGAGCAATTCGGGGATCGCGATTGCATCTTTCAACACGACCCAGCACCTGTTCATAACGCACGGCCTGTGGCGGAGTGGTTACACGACAATAACATCCGTGTAATGGACTGGCCTGCACATAGTTCTGACCTGAATCCTACATAACACCTTTGGGATGTTTTGGAACGCTTACTTCGTGCCAGGCCTCACCGACCGACATCAATACCTCTCCTCAGTTCCGCACACTACATCTACATCTACATTTATAATGCACAAGCCACCCAACGGTGTGTGGTGGAGGGTACTTTACGTGCCACTGTCATTACCTCCCTTTCCTGTTCCAGTCGCGTATGGTTCGCGGGAAGAACGACTGTCTGAAAGCCTCCGTGCGCGCTCGAATCTCTCCAATTTTACATTCGTGATCTCCTCGGGAGGTATAAGTAGGGGGAAGCAATATATTCGATACCTCATCCAGAAACGCACCCTCTCGAAACCTGGCGAGCAAGCTACACCTCGATGCAGAACGCCTGTCTTGCAGTGTCTGCCACTTGAATTTGCTAAACATCTCCGTAACGCTATCACGGTTGCCAAATAACCCTGTGACGAAACGCGCCGCTCTTCTTTGGACCTTTTCTATCTCCTCCGTCAACCCAATCTGGTACGGATACTCAAGTATACGTTGAACGAGTGTTTTGTAAGCCACCTCCTTTGTTGATGGACTACATTTTCTAAGGACTCTCCCAATGAATCTCAGCCTGCACCCGCCTTACCGACAATTAACTTTATATGATCATTCCACTTCAAATCGTTCCGCACGCATACTCCCAGATATTTTACAGAAGTAACTGCTACCAGTGTTTGTTCCGCTATCATATAATCATACAATAAAGGATCCTTCTTTCTATGTATTCGCAATACATTACATTTGTCTATGTTAAGGGTCAGTTGCCACTCCCTGCACCAAGTGCCTATCCGCTGCAGATCTTCCTGCATTTCGCTACAATTTTCTAATGCTGCAACTTCTCTGTATACTACAGCATCATCCGCGAAAAGCCGCATGGAACTTCCGACACTATCTACTAGGTCATTTATATATATTGTGAAAAGCAATGGTCCCATAACACTCCCCTGTGGCACGCCAGAGGTTATTTTAACGTCTGTAGACGTCTCTCCATTGAGAACAACATGCTGTGTTCTGTTTGCTAAAAACTCTTCAATCCAGCCACACAGCTGGTCTGATATTCCGTAGGCTCTTACTTTGTTTATCAGGTGACAGTGAGGAACTGTATCGAAGGCCTTCCGGAAGTCAAGGAAAATAGCATCTACCTGGGAGCCTGTATCTAATATTTTCTGGGTCTCATGAACAAATAAAGCGAGTTGGGTCTCACACGATCGCTGTTTCCGGAATCCATGTTGATTCCTACAGAGTAGATTCTGGGTTTCCAAAAACGACATGATACGCGAGGAAAAAACATGTTCTAAAATTCTACAACAGATCGACGTCAGAGATATAGGTCTATAGTTTTGCGCATCTGCTCGACGATCCTTCTTGAAGACTGGGACTACCTGTGTTCTTTTCCAATCATTTGGAACCTTCCGTTCCTCTAGAGACTTGCGGTAAACGGCTGTTAGAAGGGGGGGCAAGTTCTTTAGCGTACTCTGTGTAAAATCGAATTGGTATCCCGTCAGGTCCAGTGGACTTTCCTCTGTTGAGTGATTCCAGTTGCTTTTCTGTTCCTTGGACACTTATTTCGATGTCAGCCATTTTTTCGTTTGTGCGAGGATTTAGAGAAGGAACTGCAGTGCGGTCTTCCTCTGTGAAACAGCTTTGGAATAAGGTGTTTAGTATTTCAGCTTTACGCGTGTCATCCTCTGTTTCAATGCCATCATCATCCCGGAGTGTCTCGATATGCTGTTTCGAGCCACTTACTGATTTAACGTAAGAGCAGAACTTCCTAGGATTTTCTGTCAAGTCGGTACATAGAATTTTACTTTCGAATTCACTGAACGCTTCACGCATAGTCCTCCTTACGCTAACTTTGACATCGTTTAGGTTCTGTTTGTCTGAGAGGTTTTGGCTGCGTTTAAACTTGGAGTGAAGCTCTCTTCGCTTTCGCAGTAGTTTCCTAACTTTGTTGTTGAACCACGGTGGGTTTTTCCAGCACCCCCTGTAAAAGAAAGCCTGTCTACGTAGTGCGTGACGTCACAAGATGGCTACACAGATAGTCCTTTCTTCAACAGTTTCACGGAACAGTGCTTGTGAATAGTCGTTCGGCGAGTTTCGCGTCAGTTTACTATTATAGTGAATGGTGTTCCTGCGTTAGTGTACGTGATTTGGTTGTTTAGTTTCTGTGCACTAAACTGGTGATCTGTTTTTCTTGCCTGTGAAAATTTCGTTGCCTGCAAAATGCCGTATCGTTGTTGTGTGCCAAATTGTAGAGGAAATTACGACGGTGGACCAAAAGTAACCGTGTTTAAATTTCCGGAGGATGAAGCAATGAGAAAGAAATGGTTGTCAAGTATTCGCAGAGATAACTTCACTCCTTCTTCAAGTTCAAGAGTAAGTATTTGTTTTGTTTATTTCTTAAAAGAGGTTAAGTGTGCTAACAAAGAATAGGCACTTATGCAGTAAGGAAGGTCAGCGACATTTTGACTAATATATCAGATCTTAACTGAATAAGTGCCGAAGAAAATAGCGTTTCGTTTTCTTGCCCTGGCAATTCTACAGTTTAGCTGGTATAGGTTACATGAATTCTGTATTCTGCAAGTTCAACCAGTATAGCCTAAGCACAGTCATACTTACGTAGTTAAATATCTCAGTATATCTTTATACTTACTGTTTATGCTGCCTGTTGTTAGGAATAAAAGTCGGTTTATAATTAAGTACGTGCACTTAAGATACAGACGATTTTCGATGTATTCTGCTTCTGTATTTGTGTTTCTTTTTGCTGTAAAAGTCTTTAGGAAGTTGCCTGTTCAAAAATAAGTAATGTGGTGTACCCAGAAATTGAAAATGAAGTAAAAACAGTGTCTCAGTCGCTTGTTTTTAATAAATTATTGGTGGGAATTTGAAGTCATTGCAAGGAATGTTACTATTAGGGAATATAGTAGGCTTTAGACTTAACAGTGAACCATAGACAGGAAAAATGAATGAGTACATGAATGGATTAACAGGCCATCACAAAATGCAAAGGGAGAAACTGTGAAAACATATAAAAAATACTTGTGGATTTTACAAATTCTTACTTTCTGGGTCTGGAATTTCAGATACATGCCAGTGGCCTACACAGCTGTCTTATAGATACACAGCTAAAGTACTTGAAAGCAATTGTGTGCTCATGTTTAGCCTAATAGGTAGCACATAAGTGGCAATGTATTAGTTCATCATACTGTCAGTTTTCATGTAAGTTATGAACTGATATCAAAAGCAAAACAGTGTCTATCTGATAAAAAGCACTACCTTTAAGTATTTCATAGTTCTAAAGGTTACACAGTGTTGACAATTACTTTGTATTATTCTGTTACTGTGTCACAGTTGCTTCTTGGATTACACCTGTGTGAGTTTGGTGTCATCATGCTTTCTTGTGTCCGAGGTGTGTGTGTGGGGTGGGGGTGGGGGGGAATAGAGCAAGACATTAAGCAAAAATCCCACCCCTCTTGTAAATATGAGCTTCAAGGCTAACTTATAAAAAAAATTGTCACTGTTATTGAATTATACTACAAACATTAGTCAATGTTTGTAATTTTTGATGGGGAAAGTACTTTCTTCATTTCACCATCTCTTTAAGAGCTTGTTGCCATGACATGTAACTGCATGTGTTTTGATATTTTAGTGTTATTGTTTTATAGAGTTACTATTCCATGGCCACATTTATCACTTGAGCATTCTTCTGTATTTTAGTTGGGAGTCTATTTGTATTTTAGAACTAGAAACTAACTTTATATTCATAAATTGTTTTCACACTATTAATATTGTCATCACATTCAGTTGTAAGCACCTTTTTCATTTTTTATTCATTTTTAATTACAGGTATGTCATGTTCACTTCCACAAGGATGATGTTATTTGGGAAACACAAATTGTGGATGAAAGGACTGGTCAGTTATTAAGAGCCCCCCTTCTCAAACCATGTTTGAGACCAGATGCAGTTCCATCACTACTCCCAAACTGTCCTTCCTACCTTTCAAAGGAAGAAAGTAGACGTGAAGGGCCAGAGGAGAAAAAGCAAAGGCTTGAAAATGAGCAGTTAGCTGCAGCGTTACAATATAGTTTAGCATCACAGAAGGACTATGAAAACACTTTCAGCTGCAGTTCTTTAGAAGAGTTGATGTTGCGTACGAAGGAAGTGGATTTGCCCAACGAGTGGAGTGTGATCGAAAAACACAGTGATTTTGTTTGTTTTTTAAAGATAATAAGAAATCCAGCACCATTAATCACACATTCTGTCGTTATAGATAGTAATTTAAATGTTTCATTGTTTAAGAAAGATGTACAAATTAAGACATTAGGAAAAAGATCTTTTCCTGTAATTGTAACCAATATCCATGAAATTGTCAGTGTACTGCAGGAGTTTTCAGACACAGATTGTGGGCACTCAGAAACTTCTATAGATAGTATTGTAGAGATAGTGAAAGACAGTCTAGGAGTGCTGAAAGACAGTTTACAGGAGAGTGAAAAGGAGATGGTAGACTTTATATATGAACAAGTTAGTCTCATAAATGTAAAGAAATTTAATCATAGGTTTAGTTCTACATTTATGATACTGTGTTGTTTGCTATTTTCAATTTCATCTCATGCTTACAATTTTTTACGTAGCAGCTCATTAATGAAAATGCCACATCCAAGCACTCTGCGTAGGATCTGCAGCAAATTTAATGTGAATCCATCTCACGAAAGGCTTGGGGGAAGTAATTTCCTGTCCTATGCAAGACAGAAATTTCAATACTTGAACAGCGATGATGTCAATGTTGTTTTGAGTGTAGATGAAATTCATCTAAATTCTTATTTGGAATATAAAGGAGGTAGTGTTTTGGGCATGTCATATAACTCTGAATGTGCTGCAAATTCAGCATTTGTATTTATGTTGCAGAGTGTCAAGTCTTTGTACAGGGATGTTGTTCACATTTTACCGGTGAAAACCATTTCATCTAATGCATTATACGATGTGCTACTGGCCATAATAAATGGCCTTGAACTAATAGGCTATAGGGTTTTTTGTGTGGTAACTGACAACAACAAAATCAATAGCAAAACCATGTCAATGTTTTCTCTGGATAAAGCTGTTAATATAGTTTTTAAACATCCATCTGATCCTAATCGCCCACTTTTCTTTTTAATTGATGCCATACACATTGTTAAATGCATAAGAAATGTGTGGCTGAACCAAAAAAATGATGGTAAAGATATGTTTTATCCTCAGTTTCCAGTTAGAAAAGAAGTGGAAGAAAATAAGTTTTCTGTAGCTTCTTTTAAAACACTGAAACAGATTTATGACATAGATTCCAGTTCTTTAGTAAAATATTGTCACACATTGTCTCTCAAATCACTTTGCCCTACATCATTAGAAAAACAGAGCATGAAATTAGTGCTGCAGATATTCAATCGACATGTGTCAGAGGGCCTTGAGGTAGCTAGTGATAAATTTGATTTGAGACATGCACCATCAACAGCAGAATACATTCGAATAATAACAAAATGGTTTGATGTCATGAATGTGAAATCAGTGTTTAAAGGGAAACACAAACAGAATCCTTATATGGATCCGTTGACAACTGATAGCGTTTCTATGCAATTTTTGCTAGATTTTCTAGACTGGCTTGATGTGTGGAAAGCAAAAGGTTTGTCAAGTGGGTTTCTCACAAAAGAAACATTTTTTGCTATTCAGCATACAACATATGCCGTTGTAGAGATTGCTCGATACTGTACTGAAGAGCTAGGTATGAGCTATTTACTGACAGCCAAGCTACAAACAGATGTGCTTGAGCGGCGTTTTGGAAAGTATAGACAGCTTGCAGGTTCTCAATACAATGTTTCAGTGACACAAGTCTATGAAGCAGAAAAGAAGCTTCGAATTCAAAGTGTAATGCCTTTAGTTTTATGTTCTCCTTCCTATGGCAATATCACAGTAGGGGCCATAAAAAATTTTATGTTTTCTGAAGTTGAAGAAACAGACACATTAGACATAGAAGTCAGTGTAACTCAAGACGATGTTCTTTCAGTGAAAGATATTGCAACGTCTTTAACTTTCATTGCAGGCTACTGTGCTCATGCAGTGATTAAGAAGCTGAAATGTGAGAGTTGCCTTAATGAAATTGTGATTGAAAAGGAGTTGCCAATAAACGAACATTTTAGTTTGATACAGAGACTTGATCATGGAGGACTAAAATACCCATCAGACACTATTTTAAATATGATTGTCTACACTTATATTGTCATCAGCAAACTTCTCAAAGAACATGAAAGAGATTTTCTTGCCTGTACGAATCAACGTGCTATTGCCTGTGCAGTAGCACTTGCTACTCTTCACGAAAATGACTTTTTATTATTTGATGGGGTATGCTGCAATGGACATTCATCCCAGGCAATAATGAAAAGTGTTGTTTGGGTTGGTGTCAATATATTTTTAAACAACTACTGTAAAAAGGTTAATGGAAAAAAAATTTCAAAAAACACTCAGCGAAAACTGCAAACTCTTACAACATAACTTTGAAATCTTTATCTTAGATTCTTTTTAAATCATTAATACAAAACCTGTCATCAGTAATATTGCCACATCAACAAATGCCTCTTAAGCTGAACTAGTCAGGTTAATCTGAAACTAGTCAAACTTACCAAATTGTAACTTATGGCTGAGAGTTTGTATAAATATTTTAATATACAGCTGCTAACAGCTATCAACACTAATAGCCTAACGTGAAATTTTTATCAAAGAAATTAATCTTTAATATAAAGAATCTTACACTAATTTTTTCTCAGTTGAAGTTGGGTGGTGAATGCTACATACAGGAGGGAGGGGAGGGGGTGTGGCAGGCAGAGAGGACCAATAGTAATCTTTTTATAGTATGTGAAACCTAAAAATCAATTCGCTTGCTTTTCCGAGTATGACTTAAACCACTTCTTTGCTGCATGCCTTATTCATAGTATTTCTAATTTGTGTAATAAAGTTATGTGGCCCAACATGGCACATGCCTTTGACAATGACAAGACAATGCCATTTTGATCACCTTCCTTTATTATTTTGAGAAAAACTTACACAAACTGTGCTATAGCAGACTCCACTTTTTTTGCAAACAAGGTTACTTTGTTTTGGTGATAAATGGGAGACAAGAGCAAAATTGCTCTATAGTTCTCTACATTCTCTGCAACACTTTTCTTTGTATACTGAAGTTATTACTTTAGCTTGTGATACATGTGAGAAATCTGCCAATTTGTAATGATTCATTAATTGTTATTGTTGAAAAAGCTACTATAGTATTTATGGATTCTTTAGGTAGACAAATTTCGATTTCACATAGTGTTTGTGGTGTTCCTCTGTCTTCTACTACTGTCACTGTTATGAGTGCAGATGTGCATGCTGTGACAATTGCCTCTCTTTTTCTGAGTTTACTGCTTTCTCTGCAGCTGTTATAACTGTTGTTTTCTCAACATTTTCTTATGTAGATCATGTTTGCATATATTTTACTACTAATACAAATGGAGAAGCCGTTAGGGGAGGGCTTTGCAGTACTTTCATGGCCTTCTTTGTGTATAATGATTGGCAGGTCTCCTCATCTAATAGTAATGTAATTGTGGAACAGCTCTCACTTCTGTTACAAGCACTATTGAGTGCCACTAATTCTCAGGTTGACTAATTACTGAGCTCTTTAAATAGATGCTTGCTCTGTGCCATAAAGTGCCTTCTTGTTAGCTCATCTTTGCTGAGGAGAAAAATATCTGAGGTGGACTCTCAGGTATGCCCTTCTGTTGGCTTTTTGAATATATTTGTTTATAAAAGAATATTAAAAAAGCTTAAGCCTGTCACAATTGCTTTTCACTCACCTAATCTAATTAATGTAACCAGATCATATTCCAACACCACTTGACACATTTTTGCCACATAACATACACTTACAGTTGGTAATTACTTGCAATTTACAGGGTGACCTAATATAATGTGTATGTGCATCGCCATTTTTCTACTACAGTGCTTTCATATGCATTCTTCCTACACAAAACTTTATGGTGCAGTGTTTTATTTGCATTCTTTTAGTGTCCCACTTAAAGACCTTCCATTACTACCCTGGAGATTATAAAATAGCAATTTAATCATTAATGTTGTTCAAAATTTATCATTATTATTCCTAAAATTATGAAACTTAAGTCTCAAGAATGTGGTTATTGTTAATGTTTGGCCTTGGTGTCCATAAGTCTTAATTATTTTGTCACTACATAGTATTCATGCTGTACACATATCATTTTCTATTGTGAACCACTATAATCTAAAATTTTTCTCATTCCATGTGTTAGTGATTATTGACAAGAGTGTATGGAAGATGAACAAAAGAAATAAATAAATTCATTCATACACAGAATTTTTTTACTTAATTTGCATTCATTCATATCAGCATGGTCAGTAGATGAAACTTGTTTTCCACTTTTAAACAATTACCAGTATATATATTTTGGAATGATGATCTGTTAAAGTATTGCAACTAAATAGAGCTGAACCACCACCCCCACCCCTTTCCCCAAACTTACGGAAGGATGAAGTATCTAAGCCACTGGTGAGTGCAGCCCAAATGTGATGCCAAATGAAGGTAAGTGTTCATTTTTCACAATTATTTCATCACAGGTCACATCACGTCATAAAACTTCTCAACAGATGAAATGAAAGTTTACTTTGTAGTTGAAATTTATTTATGTGCAATTCATGCAAACAGTTTGTTTCAAAGTATATACTTCTTAGTACAGAAACATTCTTTCTTCAAAGGTATTCAGTTTAGAGCAGCGAAATTCTAACCTGGTAATCTGTATTTTGAGACCTCTTGTAATTTCAATACATAATGGAAATTTAGTTAACTTACTGGGAAAAGAGAATTCATTGAAATTTGTATTGGCATACCAAAACTTTATGGCAATACCATTACATACTCATCTCAGGTCAGTGAGATTTTCTTAATGGAAAGAAACTTTCTTAGGGAAAGGTGCACAAACTGAGAAGAGATATCATATCATTCATTAGAACTGCATTTCACTTAAAAAATATTAACAGGAGAAATTTCTTTAAATTTAAAAAAAAAGCATGAATACAAGGTTGCTGAAATGGACTAAAACATATGTAGAACATGTCTTTCAGGGCAGTGTTAGTTTTTGAAACGACTCATACTATTGCTTATTACCAGTGCCTCTCTATAGGGGGTGTTATAATTCGAACACTATTTGCCCAATTTTCGTGTTTCTTTTTTTAATTAACAGGTATATCATCCAATCAGGTTTTAAAATGGATTTTGCTACAGAAGGAATAAACAGCGGCAATAACAGTGTCCGTAAAATGTTAGCTGCCAGTGTGCTACTTTGCAAAGTGCCGTCCACATTATTAGACCTGCGTCAAAGTGATGCAATATTTAACTCAAAAAACAGAACAAAACCCCTAAAAGAAAGTCCGCGAGAGCATACGAGAATCTTTCGCGGTTGGCTTTCAATCAAAATTTTTGTCATTAAAAATCGTCTTACACAGGAACTGCAAAACGGAAGAATGGTGAATGGTGGTCAGCCATAAAAGATAAATGTATACCGTTGCAGACGTTTAGATTGGCCTTTTCGAGATTTACAATTTATACTACAGCACTTACAGTTTAGGAATGGTATTGGGAAAGTGCACACTGGTGGCAAACAATTGCACTTTGTGTAGCTGACGATCTTTGAACGGCTAACCAGACTGCCATCAAACAAGTCGTGACAATCCCCATTAAAGCACCTTTAAAATAAACTACAATAAAATGGGTCCATTCATTTGGGAGTTTTGATGCCTCAGATAATGAAAGTTATTACAGCCACTTTTTACATCGGGGCTAAAAGGTATGCAGAAATAAGTTACAGACAAAAGAACTGGGTCATTTGAGAAAGGAAATCTTGTAATTCATGAGAGAGGTATGTCAGATTTCTTTACGAATTTTCCTCGTACGGTTCCCGTAACAGTCTATTGCTGTGGCCAAACGGACTGCGAGCACCGGCACCAGACTACGTGCGTGACGTCACTGAGCGGGCGCGCAGGCTTTCCTCTATAGGAGGTGCTGGTTTTTCCCGTCCCTCACAGTTTTGCTCGGAACATACCTGTCTAAAGGTGAGGAATGGGCTGCCATTCCCCAAGAAACCTTCCAGCACCTTATTGGATATACGCTTGGGAGAGTGGAAGCTGTCATCAAGGGTAAGGGTGGGTCAACACCATACTGAATACGAACATTATCGATGGAAGGTGCCACTAACTTGTAAGTCATTTTCAGCCAGGTTTCCTGATACTTCTGATCACATAGTATAGTTTTATGTCTTGTTTTTGGTGAAAACATTACCTGAACTGTATAATGTGTTGGCCGTTTCAACTTGTGGGGCATGTATTTTGAAAAACACAACCAGCTAAACTGTTTAGTAGCTGCAATGTTAAAAGTAAAAACTCTTTTTTAAAAAAAATGTGGAACAAACTAATCTACTTATTTAAACTCTAGCTAATCGTTTTCCTTCCTGCGTCGACCGTGTCAAATAATTGTTTACAATACCTGAATAGAGATCGCTGGACAATACAGATGTGTAGACGTCACCACTGCCTGTGTCGTTTCTACAAAAAGGTATGTATTTAAACTTGCTCACTGAAAGTTTGCGATCTCTGGGTGTTAAGTTCTAGACACTGAAAACCCTCGCTACAAACAGCATATGGAAAGCATATAAGGCTGAGGCAGCTATAGGATACACACCAGCATTGTGCACGGCTATGGCTATATGGATGGCAGGAGCTGCGGTGGTGTGGTACTAAGCAGGGACAGAGAGGAAGAGGGCCGCCCTGTGCAAAATTTGTTTAAATGAAGACGTAATATTCGTACCCTATCCTCTCTCTTACACTCACACACACACACACACACACACACACACACACACAGAGAAAGAGAGAGAGAGAGAGAGCGCAACTTGGACTCTAGCATTAATTGCGACCTGGAGGAAATACGAGCAGCAACAGCACACACTCATGTGGGGTTGTCGAAGTTTTGTAGCGACGTGGCCAGTCCTGCAATAACATGCCTGTTAGCTGTGTGAACGAAGATCTGAGCGAATTGATTTTCTCTGAAACAAAATCTCGTATCTGTGCCATGCTTCGAGCTGCGACTAGGTGATGGGGATGCATTAATCGTGGTCTGCACCCGAATAGAATGTGCAAGGAAATATCAGCTGAGTACCTTGAAGAAAGTGTAAGGTGTGCTGCTAGCACACAAGACAAAAGCCCTGTGGTTACTGGAATCAAAGGGGCACATTTTTTTATGTTAGATTCAGCTTATAGAAAGAGAGTATTGAAAGAAATTACAGCAGAACAAGACCATAATTTGTGTAACAGTTTCCAGAAAAAATGAATTAGTTTCATCATAACATTGAAAAAAAATATAGATGAGTTTACTGTATGCCTAGAAGATAAGGGAAACTGTGGAGTGGTAGATATTAGGAGTCTCTCTGAACACATGTGTAGAGTTAAAATGTTTGTTGCAACATATGTAAAAGTTGTACACAAAGCCAAAAGTATTGAAACAAATAGTTTTTGTGGTGATCGGAACTTAGAGGCAAGTGCTTGTGAGTTGTTACCGCAGAGTACCTCTCTCGTAATTGTAATAGTCTACACATCCCTTCTAAGAAACTTTCAGCTATTTATGAGAAAGCTAGGTCCATCATTGAGATGCCTGTCAGACAAAAAGCTATTTATGATAAATCCAGGACCATTATTGAGATCTGTCAGACAAGAAGTAATAGTTAGCGGTTTGAAGAGATTTCAACGTAGATTTCTTGAAAGATACAGACAATAAAAATGAACTGGAGTTATTATTTTGGGATTTTAATCTAATTTCAACAGTTATGTTTCCAGCTTGTGTGTAGAAGAATAATATAACACTGATTGTAAAATTTTTATACACAGTGCTCAGGCTGAGACAATTAAAATGTATCCACTTGCTAACGGACTATCCGATCATGATGCACATTTAATGGAAATAAACAGTATGCCACCTTACAAGACACAGGTTCGTACAAAGCAGTGAGACTGATGAATGAGAACAGGATGCAATGTTTTAAGGGTAAGCTAAAAGAGGTGGTATGGGATCTGGTACACGTAGAAGGAGATGCTTATGTGAAATTCAGTTGATTCCACAGTACATGTGTGTCAATATTTGAAAGTTGCTTCCTATAGTGTTATCCAGAAGATTCGTTTAAAAAAAAAGTAAGCCATGAATAACTAAGAGAAATAAAATTTCATATAAGAGAAAGAGGGACATTTACATAAACCAAAGTAAATCAAGACCTGGCATTATTTGTATACTATAAAAATGCTATAGTATTTTAAGGGAAGTTATTAATATGTCCAGAAGTACGCCTGTCCTGACAGAAATGAACAATGCAGATAATAATATTAAAACTATGTGGGTTACTGTCAAATGGGAGACAGGACAACCAGTCAGTGTGAAAGACTCTGTAACAACTAAGCTAAATGACAATGTTGTGACTAATAATTCAGAAGCTGCAAGTATTTTTAACAATCGCTTTCTAAGTGTAGTAGCAAACATAGGATTAAACGCTTCAGCTGAAGAAGCAAGAGATTATATTAAAAACGGCATTCCACCAAATTTTAAGTAACTAGGAATAGCACCAACATGCTTCACTGAAATTAATATTAATATCAAAAGCATAAAAAACAAAAGCTAATTTGGGGTTGATGGAATTTCCATCAGAAAATTTCCTTTCCTCTACAACTGTTTTCTTCCCTTTGCCGTTGCACGCCATTCACTGCGTATCAGAAACAAGCACGGAGTGCAATTTGCACTGAAGGCATTTTTTGCTACAAGCGGTTCATTAGTTGTTTCTTTGTTGACATTTATACTAGTGTGTGTATACTTTTTCCCCACCTTGTGAAGCCAGCCGACGCAGAATTTTTATTTACTTTTTGCAGAAGGCAAATTTAGTTAATTATTTTACATGCGCTGATTAGGAATGAAAGCCTATACTGTTACTTTACCAAATAACATCTCTTGTTGTGATCTTTACTTCTAATAAATAAAGTTATTGTACATGACAAGTAATGTATGAATACCTTTTTCCATGACTGTATGTAAATAGAGGCATGTGGCTAGTTTCAAATATAGTCAGACCTGAAGGACTTACGTTTCCTCTAATCCAGAGTTAAATGAGCAATGGTACACTAGCAACGCTTCGTATTCTGTTAAAAAAACTGTTTTACGACAAGATCAGACTATTTACAGGCCTTGCAAAGAATGGATAAAAGTCTCCTGTCATTAAACAGGAAATATATGGGAGCTACTCGTGTTGCTGGGAGTGTATTGGCAGATACGTAAAAACAAAAAGGTCAGAAGATAACTGCAGGACATTTATTTGACCCATAATAATGACATTTCGATGAGCGCAAATAAAAGTTATTTTCTTCTTGTAGTAGGCTCGCTTCCGAAGTCACACCTCTGACTCTTCAAAGAAGCAATAGGTAAATTAATAGTGCTGCAATGGAGAGGGAGGGGGGTAGTATTAATGTGTCTTACTGGCTAAATTCACTTTGGGTAATGTTGCGACAGAAAACCCTCAGTATAAAACTGTAGTTTACCTTTATTGCAGTGAAATTTAATCACAAGTTTTCTCAACTACATAAATTTACAAATGTTGTTTTTTCTTATGTGTACACTGCCACATAGATCATACAAGGACCATGCTTCTTTCTTTTAAATCCCATAGCCTAGTTTTTTCTGTTGCACATGGCGCTTAACTGCAGATGCCTATTGATAAACACAATAAGAAACTCGTTGAGTGGCCTTCTTTTATGTAGCTAACAGTAACAAAAACGTGCACAGAGCCTAGTCTTTAGTTAGACCATTTCAGTGAACGAGACAAGTTAATTTAGTATTTTTCCACGTGTGTGTTTATATTATATTCCAACCTAGAGTTAAATAACCCAGCATCACTATTGTAGGCAATAAACTGCGCGCTGGAAGCACTTGGAGGATAATTACCAAGGTTTTCTAGAAATGGAGTGGACTCTAACAGTTATTAAACAACAGGCTCTTTCACTTCCAACTTCTAATCTCGAAGGCGATGTCGGGGTCATTCCTAAGAGCTTCCTCCCAGCCTTTGCTGTCCAAGATGGCCAAGCGATGGCGCTTCACAAAGCTGGTGACCGCCGACTTAAGAACGCCGCTAGAGTGGCTCAAGGCGATGACAGCGGTAGCGACAGCGTTGTCCACGGTGAGGTTCTTGGCCAACTCCACCTCGCAGAGCTCCTTCAGTTGCAGCAAATCGTATTTATCAGCCGCCATCAGCAGCCTGTCAACCATCTTCTCCAGGAGAGGGGTGCTGTCGGTGTAGATGAACTGCAGGACCTCTCTCAGAACGTCTGCCTCGACATCCTTGATGTATACAATGCCGTCGCGAGCCTCCTGGGTGTCATGCCGCAGCATGGCAGAGAAGACGGGGCTGCGTGCGCACAGCACGGCCCTGTGCGCTTGGAATTCGGCGGCATCCGCCCTCAGCTTCACGTCAGACAGCTGGCCCGACTCCAGCAGCGCTGCCAGGTCGTCTGTGACGCTGCGCCGAGGCCTCTGCAGGTCCGGCTGTGTTACCACGCACGGCGTGCTCACCTCTCCCAGGAACTTCAGCACGCCGTCGTCCTCTTTGACGAACCGATCCACGTTCCTCCGCTCCGTATCCCCTCGGCTATGGAGACAGACGGCTTGCGAAGGGTAAACCTCGCTCTTTTTACCCTTGCTGGACACTACTGACGCTTTTACGTTCGCTCGCACAGTAGCTTCATTCCGAGAAGACAGCAGCCGGAAGAGGAGGTTCCAGCCGAATCCGCCTTTCACCAGCACCATACACCACTTGTTCGAGTTAGAGTCGCGAAAACTGTCCGATTTCACTTCGACCTCCCATTCAGGCCACTTTCCTATATCCTCAATGGTCCACCTAGTGTCGACTTTGCAGTTTTCGTACCTGACGGTGCCCAAATCGTAGACTGTGTCCTCGGCAGCGGCCAGCGTTGGAGATGGCCTGATGTCAGCAGACGCAGGAGATCTGTCAATACTCATCTCCCCTTCTTCGAATCGAATCAGTCTGCAAACAGAATAAAAGAACAAGTAAACTTCCGTTCTCACTTAGCTAGTGGAGATAAGGGATACTTGAACAGTTGTGTGCAGTGGGTAATCATGTTGCTGTTATGGTTTTCATTTTGAAGCCTGATTTGATACAGCTATTCATGCTAGGCTATCCTGTGGGAGTCTTTTCATGCCTACATAACTACCACAAACTATATACCTCTGAACCTGATTAGTGTACTCAGAGCTTGGTCTCCCTCTACGTCTTTTACCGCCCTCACTTTTACCAAATTTAGAATTCCTTCAGGCTTCAGAAAGTGTCCTATAAAGAGATTCTCTGTCTTACTCGAGTTTTATGACAAATTTACTTTTCCCCAGTTCGATTTAGTACCTCATTTGTAATTGGATATACACATGTAATCTTCGTCACTGTTTTACAACACCACATTTCATAAGGTTCTGTTCATTTTTTTGTCTGAACTGCTTGTCGTCCACATTCCACATCTATACAAGGCATTACTCTAGACAAATTCCTTTAGACAAGACTTCTGAACACTTGAGATGAAACAAGTTATTAACAAATTCTTCTTTTTCATCAACGACTTCCTTGCTATATCAAGACTACATTTTATGTGCTCTCTACTTCGGTCAACGTCAGTTATTTTACTGCCTTAGTAACAAAACTCATCTACTACTATTAATGTCTTACTGCCTAATCTGGCCCCCTCAGCATCCCCTGCTTTAATTCGACTACATTCCATTACTCTTTTTTTACTTTTGTTGATACTCATCTTGTAAACTCTTTTCAAGACACTATCTATTCCTTTCAGCTGCACCTCTCGTTCATTTGCTGTCTCTGACAGAACTACAAAGTTAAAGGTAAACCTTAAAAGTTTTCATTTCCTCCCCTTAACTTTAATTCCTTTTCTATATTCCTCCTTGGCTTCCTTCACAGCTTGCTCAACATACAGACTGAATAACGTCGACGTAGGCCACAAACCTGCCTCACCTCGTCTCAACTATGGCTTCCTTTTCGTGCCATTCGACTCTTAAAACTGCAGTCTCGTTTCTGTACAAGCTGTATATAAATTATTGCTAGGTGTATTTTATCCCTACAACCTTCACAATCTCGGAATGTTTTATAGTCAACATTGTCAAAAGCTTTCTTTAAATCTACAAATGGTACACTCCTGGAAATGGAGAAAAGAACACATTGACACCGGTGTGTCAGACCCACCATACTTGCTCCGGACACTGCGAGAGGGCTGTACAAGCAATGATCACACTCACGGCACAGCGGACACACCAGGAACCGCGGTGTTGGCCGTCGAATGGCGCTAGCTGCGCAGCATTTGTGCACCGCCGCCGTCAGTGTCAGCCAGTTTGCCGTGGCATACGGAGCTCCATCGCAGTCTTTAACACTGGTAGCATGCCGCGACAGCGTGGACGTGAACCGTATGTGCAGTTGACGGACTTTGAGCGAGGGCGTATAGTGGGCATGCGGGAGGCCGGGTGGACGTACCGCCGAATTGCTCAACACGTGGGGCGTGAGGTCTCCACAGTACATCGATGTTGTCGCCAGTGGTCGGCGGAAGGTGCACGTGCCCGTCGACCTGGGACCGGACCGCAGCGACGCATGGATGCACGCCAAGACCGTAGGATCCTACGCAGTGCCGTAGGGGACCGCACCGCCACTTCCTAGCAAATTAGGGACACTGTTGCTCCTGGGGTATCGGCGAGGACCATTCGCTACCGTCTCCATGAAGCTGGGCTACGGTCCCGCACACCGTTAGGCCGTCTTCCGCTCACGCCCCAACATCGTGCAGCCCGCCTCCAGTGGTGTCGCGACAGGCGTGAATGGAGGGACGAATGGAGACGTGTCGTCTTCAGCGATGAGAGTCGCTTCTGCCTTGGTGCCAATGATGGTCGTATGCGTGTTTGGCGCCGTGCAGGTGAGCGCCACAATCAGGACTGCATACGACCGAAGCACACAGGGCCAACACCCGGCATCATGGTGTGGGGAGCGATCTCCTACACTGGCCGTACACCACTGGTGATCGTCGAGGGGACACTGAATAGTACACGGTACATCCAAACCGTCATCGAACCCATCGTTCTACCATTCCTAGACCGGCAAGGGAACTTGCTGTTCCAACAGGACAATGCACGTCCGCATGTATCCCGTGCCACCCAACGTGCTCTAGAAGGTGTAAGTCAACTACCCTGGCCAGCAAGATCTCCGGATCTGTCCCCCATTGAGCATGTTTGGGACTGGATGAAGCGTCGTCTCACGCGGTCTGCACGTCCAGCACGAACGCTGGTCCAACTGAGGCGCCAGGTGGAAATGGCATGGCAAGCCGTTCCACAGGACTACATCCAGCATCTCTACGATCGTCTCCATGGGAGAATAGCAGCCTGCATTGCTGCGAAAGGTGGATATACACTGTACTAGTGCCGACATTGTGCATGCTCTGTTGCCTGTGTCTATGTGCCTATGGTTCTGTCAGTGTGATCATGTGATGTATCTGATCCCAGGAATGTGTCAATAAAGTTTCCCCTTCCTGGGACAATGAATTCACGGTGTTCTTATTTCAATTTCCAGGAGTGTATAAACAAGTGTTTGCCTTTCTTCAACCTACATTCTACAATACGTTGTAATGTTAGTATTGCCTCGTGCCTTTATACATTTCTTTGGAACAAAAATTGATGTTCTCCGAGGTCGGCTTCTGTCTGTTTTTCCATGTTCCTGTAACAACTCGTGTTATTAAGCTGACAGTTTGGGACCTGCTATCTTTGAAATTATTACACTCTTCCTTGCGTCAGAGTGTATTTGGCATGTTTGCTATTTCTGGTACACCTGGTAGAATAGTTTTGCCTTTCTCTAGCTCTGCCAAGGATCTCAGTAATTCTGGAGGGGATGTCGACTACTCCAGGGGCTTTGTATCCACTTAGTTCTTCGAGTGGTTTGTCACATTCGTCATGCACTACCGCATCTGCCATATCATCTTCACTTACTTCCTCATTTGTTTTTATAATATTGTCCTCAAATTTACATTACACGGAAACTCTATACATTCTCTTTTCAGCTTCCCCTTCTTTGTTTATTACTGACGTGCTGTCTGAGTTCTGGATGTCGATACGACTGTGCTTTAGTAGTTTAGTTTTTGAAACACTGTGAGTTAATCTAATTTGGCTGACAATCATGGGCCTCACCAACACTTAAATCATTACACATGCGGCCACTGAGCCGCAGTTTAACTACCACCGCCCTAAACGAGAACATGGTTTACTTAGAATTAGTGTGATATAATAATGAATATTAGAGTGTGTTTCATGCAGCCTGCATTTATCTCTGCTGCAGAGTGGTTCGGCTGGTGGCGTACTGTCCGCCTTTTCTAACCTCTGCAATCACAGGTGCTGGTGGCGTGTGGGCGTACAGGGTATCCCCACTGGCAGTCTCTTAAATGCTAATAATGTAGACAAAGATGTGTTGCATGGTAAACGAAATTGGGGTGCAGTAATTTTATGCAATTTAAGCAGAACGCTCAGGAAGCTTAAACATACACAGTATAATTCATAGCGACCTGTCCTCAAGACAAGAAAGCACTTTGTCATCACATGCAAAATCATACCAGGTGAAACTCCTGAACTCAGTTCAAGGAGAGACTAAGTGAGGGAACACTTACTTCAATCCTAGCTGTGAGAGCTGCTGACATACGAAATGTTCTTGGTGCAGCAACGCTTGCAGCGGAAGGCTTCCTGCTTTGTCACCGGACCACCTCGATGCCCCGTCTACATGGAGCACCTTCCAACGGATGTGATAAAGATGGTGATGATCATGGTGACGTTGTCACCGCACAAGCAGTAGCAGCAGATACCCAAGCAGCTTCGACATCATCTGCAGATATACCCCTCCTCCCCCACCCATTTCTGCGTAGAGTGGGGTGTGGTGAACGTGGTAATACTGATGAGTATAAGAAACGCAAAACAGTGAAGTGCAGCGAAAAGAAGGCCTTTCTATCAAATACAAAAAAACATCTATACCATTTCAAACACTACTAAAAAATTACAAGTTAATTTCAAGTTAAGTCTTTTGGAAGGGCCCAATGTACCGCAAGTTGGTCTCTGACATGTTATTAGAGTTGGGCATCCCAAAGAGAAATCTATTACGTATCGTACAGCAAGGGCGTTATACAGGATTCTTTTGATACTAAATAATATGTCAACAGAGTTTAAACCATTATGTGACATCCTTCGGTAGGCATTCACGAGAACAGATGAACCACTTGACACTGAGCATTTGTTCGTGGATTTTGTGAAAGCATATGGACTCGTTTTCTTTGACCCACCCCTCCGCTCTCTGAAGTTTTTTTTTTTTTTTAAACACTCGATACACATAAAAGGATAAAGATACTACGGATAAATGCTGCGCGAAGTAAACTGACTAAGATTGAAATACGAAAAGTAATTGACGAGCTGTTGATATAATCTGTTTGCAATAACCATACTGTAGAAACAATAGGTTTTCACATTTATCTACATATATGTTAATAGTTACTGGTCACGATGAGGTAATGTCTGCCATCGTCATTGCAAGTAACAAATTCACTGTGACTAAAGTGGCACAGCTATGTGGCAAGTATATGGACACAGCAAAAGTGAAGGACGTGCAGACAAAGTGGACTGTAGTGAGCATGTACATGCAATATTCTCATCCCGTCTTACCTTTTGTTGATAAACTCAGTGGTAGCTCTTTATGGATGAGGTGCATGTCTCCTTGTGGCAATACATGCGAATGCAAAATCATCTCTGTGGTACGGCAATCAAACTGACGAACGAGGAGAGAAACTACATGGCGCAGTCAGGAACTGGACCTCATTGCGCTAAATCCACGTGGATGATAGGTCAACTGATAGCGCCATATTTGACAGCATTACTATATAAAGCGTTGTGGTAAATGGGTAGGATCCCTCCAATATGGAAGACAGCTAGAGCAGGATAAAGAGCCGACGTCACTGGAAAGCTACAGATCTATTTGCTTATTAAACTCTTGGCGAAAGTTCAGGACCATCTGCTCTTTGAGCAGTGGTAGGGGCATAGGGGACTCTTTAGTCCAAACCAGGGTCAATATGGATTCAGAAAAGGAAGTAAATAGATGATATAGATTGTAGAAAATTCGACATCAAAGTATGCAATAGCACTCATGATTCACATCGCATGCGCATTTGACAATATTTGGTGGAATGCGTCGTTTGCGTGCCTCCGAAATCTCGGTGTCCTCAAATGTCCGCATAAGAACTTTGTAGATTAGTGTAGTGGACGCAGAATCCAGTGGCTTGCGGGGCAGTTCTGAGTAAACAAAAAGATTACCAAGGGCTGTCCTGAAGGCTCCATAGGTGATTCATTGTTATGGGATCTTAGTACTGAACGCGTGTTATACCAGTTAGGCGGAGCAGATGCTATTGCAGGTGTTATTGAATACGCAGATGGCATCCTAGTAGTTTTGCTTGCACACTTCATTGCGAGACTTCACTCACTCACTCACTCACTCACTATATTGACGGGCCTGCCTTGGCCCGAGGTAGCGGAGTTTAAGCTGTTTGAGCTGTTCCTCCTGAAGTCCTCTAGGTTTGGAATGTTTTTCTTCGCGTGTTGGTTTGGCCTCTGGTTTGTGTGGATGCAGGAAGCTTATCTGCCGGCTGATTCCAGCGGCTTCTTGTTCTTCTTCTTCTTACTGCTTCCTGGCTGCCCGAATTCTGTTTTCTTCAGGCGGGAGTAGTCCACTGGCGGCGTCGGTGTCCGGATATACTTGACTGCTTCCTCAGTCATGTATTTCCAGTCCTCGTTCGTGAAGATCGGGTGCTTGTTTATGAGCTCCAGATCTCCACGCCTGACGATTTCCCTCCCGTGCAGCTTCTGGTTCAAGGGTTCGCACCCCCAGTGGAAAGGATAAGGTTTGTGAGGAAGGGGAGGGATGTTATCTACCGTGAAAGGGTAAGGATGATCATGATGGGGGTAGCTACCGTCTCGCAGGGAATCTGCGATCTTGGTGAGCACCTCCTTCACACAGATCTTGTTGGGGAGGGGGAGGCACTCGAACGGCTCGTCTTCTTCTTCTCCCTCGGCCTCCATCGGCACTTCCTGTGTCGTATGCGTTTCCGCAGAGACGGGAGTGACGACTGCTTCCGAGGGAGCAGTCTCCTTGTTGTCGGTGGTTTTCCCCGACTGTATGACAACCTCCCTATCAACCTGCGTTGCCGCGTCGGCCGGGGAGGCGGTCGTTTGTGTTGCCGCGTCTACCCCGTACAGGTGGGGGTCGGTGCCACGTCCGTCTTCATGTGG
Organism: Schistocerca americana; assembly: GCF_021461395.2. NCBI lineage: Eukaryota > Metazoa > Arthropoda > Insecta > Orthoptera > Acrididae > Schistocerca > Schistocerca americana. The sequence continues at coordinate 337,305,391 of NC_060122.1, read as the reverse complement.
GACACGAGGTACAAGGAGACCCTCAATTGAGTCATCTCCTGACGCGTCTCTTCGAGTTCTGCTCTCAGGGCCGCTCTCTCCTCCGCCATGGCGGATTTGAGCGCGGTGATTGCCTCCTCGTTGGCTTCCCGCAGTGCTTGGCGGAAGGTGTCCACTTCGTCTTGGTGGTGCAGCCTGCTTCCCCTACTAAGGCAGGAGGGCGGGGTGACCAACATTTCTTCTTGTTGGGCCACCTCTTCGTGTGTGGTGGCCAACTTCCGCTGCTGCGCGCGTTTGCGGCGTGCGAGCCACCGCAATTTACGCACAGCGGTGCAGTACCCTTTGGTTTGGTGCAGTTGCGCGTGTCGTACGGTTTCCCGCACTTAACACACGCAACCACACCGTCGCATTCCCTGGCTATGTGTCCAAGCTTTTGACACATATAGCACTGTAGTTGTGCCACAGGCTTCCGCTTGTTCTTCTTGTTGCCGCAACCGTTGCTCCCGACTGCGTTTAGTAGGAGCTCCACAGCGGCAGCAATCTTGCCTCTTCCTCCATTCCGGCTTCTCGGCATGGTGTTGGGCTAGTGGCGTTGGCGTGCGCGAGCGACGGTAACGATGTGAGCCGCAGCGAGTCGAGCAGCGGAGTGCGTGCGTGCGTGCGTGCGTCATTGCGAGACTTGAGGAAAAGACGAATGGTGTGCTTTCTTAGATCCAATATTGGTGCAAGGGCAACAATCTCACTAAAGCTGTGCTTAAAACCACGTTGAATCATGTGAAGGAAAGACTTTCTCTTGACAGAAATCCCTCCCTGAGGCTTGCCGAAGTCTCTAAAACAGAGCACTGTTTGTAGATTTTTAGGCAGTGTTTTACATGAGAAAAGAAACTTTCTAGAACATGTAAAATCTGTTCCTCAGAAAGCGGCTAAAATGATGCACAAGATTGCCCATGCTGGTAGTGCTGACTATAAATTAGCATCGCATATGGTACAGTGATATCACGTAGCTGTCTTCAGCGCCACTGTGGGCTTCGCTTCCAGCGCTTGGGCGCATCGCCTTCGACTTGGCGGCTACAAAACAGTCCTGCGACGAATTCAGCTGAGCGTTACTTCTGAGACTCACCGGTGCCTTTCGCACTGCATCTGCCAAGGGATTACTGGCGATTCTCGGGATATGTCCGACGGATGTCGTGGTACGTTAGTGGGCAGTGCTGTATCGGTGGGATATGGACAATGTGATCGAGTGTGCGAGATCACAGGATATTACTAATAAAAGAGATTAGGAACTGGAAGTTAAATGAGTGATGGATTGACTGCGGAACTAACCCTACCAGTCAATAGCTTGTAGGTCTTCCCTATAAGTCAAATTGCAGTTACCTTAGCACAATTACTCCCAGTGTTTTAGTTAGCCGAACAAATGATTTGTAGCGCATCTTAATTGCCCTGTACTCATGGTCCCTGGCAATGCGGTCTGATTGCCTTACGGCACGTTGATAATCTTCTCTTCTTGATCTTGCCCCTCGCCTCAGCGTAAAAATTTCTGGGCTCCAAGGAATTATAACCAGACTTTTTACCATTTTCTTAGGGATATACACTGAAGCACCAAAGAAACTGGTATAGGCAGGCGTATTCAAATACAGAGATATGTAAACAGACAGAATACGATGCTGCGGTCAGCAACTCCTATATAAGACAACAAGTGTATGGTGCAGTTGTTAGATCGGTTACTGCAGCCACAACGGCAGGTTGTCAAGATTTAAGTGAGTTTGAACGTGGTGTTATAGTCAGCGCACGAGAGATGGGACACAGCATCTCCGAGGTAGCGATGATGTGGGTATTTCCCCAAGGGACCACCTCACGAGGGTACATTGAATATCAGGGATCCGGCAAAACATCAAATCTCCGACATCGCTGCGACAGGAAATAAGATCCTGCAAGAACGGGACCAACGACGACTGAAGAGAATCGTTCAACGTGACATAAATGGAATCCTTCCGCAAACTGCTGCAGATTTTAATGTTGGGCCATCAACAAGCGTCAGCGTGCGAACGATTGAACGAAATATCATCGATATGGGCTTTTGGAGCCAAAGGCCAACTCATGTACACTTGATGACTGCATGACACAAAGCTTTACGCCTCGTCTGGGCCCATGAACGCCGACATTGAACTGTTGACGACTGGAAACATGTTGCCGGGTCGGACGAGACTCGTTTCAAATTGTATCGAGTGGATGGGCGTGTACGTGTATGAAGACAATCTCATGAATCCATGGACCCTGTATGTCAGAAGCTCTGCAATGGCGTGGGTCGTGTGCAGTTTAAGTTATACAGGACCCATGATACGACTAGATACGACTGACAGTTGACACGTACGTAAGCATCCTGACTGATCACTTTCATCCATTCATGTCCATTGTGCATTCCGACGGACTTGAGCAATTCCATCAGGACAATGCGACGCCCCACTCGTCCTGAATTGCTACAGAGTGGCTCCAGGAACACTCTTCTGAGTTCGAGCACTTCCGCTGGCCACCAAACTCCCCAGATGAACATTATTGAGCATATCTGAGATGCCTTGCAACGTGCTGTTCAGAAGATATTTCCATCCGCTCTATACTCTTACGGATATATGGACAGCCCTGCGGGATTGATGGTGTCCGTTCTCTTCAGCACTACATAAGACGTTAGTCTAGTCCATGCAACGTTGTGATGCGGCACTTCTGCGTGCTCGCGGGGGTCCCACACGACATTTGGCATGTGTAACAGTTTCTTTGGCTCTTCAATGTAAATGTCCTGTGCGATTTGCAAGAGTTCAGTTAGCATTTGTGCACACAAGACCACATGTACCGAAAGCGACTCCACAGGAAATGCTGCAGTTTAGGCAAGTAAGCCATACCATTCCTTTACTCTGCTTACGATCCTCTGTTATTGTCACTTTCTCTTTCGATGACAGTTGGATTGTGGTCACAGAATGTTAGGTACTGGAGCATTTGCCAACTATTAATATTAGGTGCTGTCATGTGGTTTGCTAAAGCGATGTCTATGTTAGTGACTACACCTGCTCCTCCCTCACGGCCGGATGTGTGGATTTAACACAGTGAGGTCCAGCTCCTGTACTGTGCCCTCTAGTTTCTCTCCTCGTTCATCAGTTTGCCTGCCGTACCACAGAGATGATTTTGCATTCGCATGTGTTGCCACAAGGCAACATGTACCTCGTCCATATAGAGCTACCACTGAGTTTATCTACAAAAGGTAAGACGGGATGAGAATACTGCATGTACATGCTCACTACAGTCCACTTTGTCTGCACGTCCTACACTTTTGCTGTGACCATATACTTGCCACATAGCTGTGCCACTTTAGTCACAGTGAATTTGTTACTTGCAATGACAATGGCAGACATTACCTCATCGTGGCCAGTAACTATTAACATATATGTAGATAAATGTGGAAACCTATTGTTTCTACAGTATGGTTCTTACAAACAGATTATATCAACAGCTCGTCAATTACTTTTCGTATTTCAGTCTTAGCCAGTTTCCTTCGAGCAGCATTTATCCGTAGTATCTTTATCCTTTTATGTGTATCGAGTGTAAAAAAAAAAAATCTTCAGAGAGTGGAGGGGTGGGTCAAAGAAAACGAGTCCATATGGTTTCACAAAATCCACGAACAAATGCTCAGTGTCAAGTGGTTCATCTGTTCTCGTGAATGCCTACCGAAGGATGTCACATAATGGTTTAAACTCTGTTGGCATATTATTTAGTATCAAAAGAATCCTGTATAACGCCCTTGCTGTACGATACGTAATAGATTTCTCTTTGGGATGCCCAACTCTAATAACATGTCAGAGACCAACTTGCGGTACATTGGGCCCTTCCAAAAGACTTAACTTGAAATTAACTTGTAATTTTTTAGTAGTGTTTGAAATGGTATAGATGTTTTTTTTGTATTTGATAGAAAGGCCTTCTTTTCGCTGCACTTCACTGTTTTGCGTTTCTTATACTCATCAGTATTACCACGTTCACCACACCCCATTCTACGCAGAAATGGGTGGGGGAGGAGGGGTATATCTGCAGATGATGTCGAAGCTGCTTGGGTATCTGCTGCTACTGCTTGTGCGGTGACGACGTCACCATGATCATCACCATCTTTATCACATCCGTTGGCAGGAGCTCCATGTAGACGGGGCATCGAGGTGGTCAGGTGACAAAGCAGGAAGCCTTCCGCTGCAGGCGTTGCTGCACCAAGAACATTTCGTATGTCAGCAGCTCTCACAGCTAGGATTGAAGTAAGTGTTCCCTCACTTAGTCTCTCCTTGAACTGAGTTCAGGAGTTTCACCTGGTATGATTTTGCATGTGATGACAAAGTGCTTTCTTGTCTTGTGGACAGGTCGCTATGAATTATACTGTGTATGTTTAAGCTTCCTGAGCGTTCTGCTTAACTTGCATAAAATTGCTGCAGCCCAAGGTCCTTTATCATGCAACACATCTTTGTCTACATTATTAGCATTTAAGAGACTGCCAGTGGGGATACCCTGTACGCCCACTCGCCACCGGCACCTGTGATTGCAGAGGCTAGAAAAGGCGAACAGTACGCCACCAGCCGAAGCACTCTGCAGCAGGGAAAAATGCAGGCTGCATTAAACACACTCTAATATTCATTATTATATCACACTAATTCTAAGAAAACCATGTTCTCGTTTAGGACGGTGGTAGTTAAACTGCGGCTCGGTGGCCGCATGTGTAATGATTTAAGTGTTGGTGAGGCCCGTGATTCTCAGCCGTATTTTGAAGTGGTATGAATATAACAACTAACAGCCACATCCAGAAAAGTCAAATAACGTTAGGAGCTTCTTAAGAGTGTAGTTTTCTTGCTCGGTAACAAACAAATATACTTACAGACACAGTAAAACTTTTAAGGAGTGCGTAATTATAAGTGCCACTGGTGAATTCGGCAGTCTATGTAAAACTGGCAGCCTACTTCATGCGCCTGTATGGAAGGGTTGGTGAGGGGGGGGGGGGGGGGGGGAGGGGGAGGTCATGGATAGGTAGCGTAGAAACTACGGCCTTGAGAATGTGAGAAGGGGAATGTTTTCTTGTTCGTCTTCCAGACACCAGACAATGCACAGGCGTGTGCGACCCGTACCTATCAGCTGCTATGGTATAAACTTTGACACAGAAGTAACATGGATTTGTGAATGCTCATTACAGAGACGGTCATCTTCAAATGCAGTACTTCTTTGCAACAAAGAACATCTAATCTGTCAATGCAGTGGCTTTTATATAATGTATCAAACTTCTGTGATGGAGGCTTATATTCAATAGTGCATTTAAATATATGTTCAGATGCTATTATTAATCAAAATCATTCACACACATAATAAAACCAATACCAGTTCACTACGCGGCTATTGACCACTGAAGTTGTAAGCAATTTTGAAACAGACTACAGTCGACATGAAGTGTTCAGTACCATGCGTACTTGGGAGATAACAGCCAACTTATCGCACCCTAGCTAATCAGTTGGGGGCTCATAACTTACCACTTTATGCTGGTTGGCGTTTAATAATAGACCAGTAGATATGCGGCCATAAGTGTGCCCCATAATGTCAGTATTGGCTCTTAAGCAAGAAAGTTTGATAACCACTGGCTTAGGATGCTGAAAACGCTTTATTTCCTTGACGTTTGCTTGGTTGACAATCGTTGATAATAACATCATCGATTTAAGCATTATGTTAGTTTGTGGTTTGTAAGGGTGCTGACATGGGTCTGTAACCTACGCTTTGGAAACTACTCGGCAGCAGCAAATTTCATGTTGTTGGAGAAACGTGCAAACACTGTAACACGTTCCACAGGCACTAATGTTTCATTAACTCAAATGAAAAACTCCGTTGAGAAGATGACGTTCTTCTCGCAAAAACAATGCCTAGCAAATTAAGAGACATTTGTAGCTGACTGCAGAATGACTCTGCTGCCACCAATGTAAATTTTACTTGAAAACTACGAAGATAAGAGAAAATAGGGTTTTTTCGAAGACATGTAGATAGTTGCTTTTCTCCCTCACTGTGTTTATGAGTAGTACAAGCTACACTTCACCATGCACCATACAGTGGTATGAGCGTAGAAGTATATGTGTTCTGTAAATTTAGTAGTCACAACTGGAAGTGATGTCATGAGCAATTGACTAACTTATAAACATGAAGCGATCTAAAATTCACACTTTGTAAGCATAAAGCGATCTAGAGTTCAGACCAGCATTGAACGTATTAAAAAAAAAAAAAAAAAAAAAAAAAAAAAACGCGAAGAAACTGTGACATGCGTCTGGGATTAGCGAGCATTTGTTTGTCTCACATTTCAGTCTGATGGTTGTTTGGACTGGTTTTCTCAGCTCTGCAGTAAAATAGGCGTCTGTGGAAAAGCGACAACATAGTTAAGATGAAGTTCAGCTTGGTAATTGGAGGCAGGTTTCGCGATAATTTTGTCCCTCATCTATGAATCCAACCTGATGCTTTTTCTTTCTTTTTCTTCTTTTTCATATCACACCACGAAAACAGACATTTAAAACTCGAATGATTTCCCGAAACATGTCGTGCAGGTGATAAATTGTTATAGATTATTTAGAAGAAGACAGGTGTTTTACGGCTTCTTATTGACATTAGCATAACGTGGTGAGCCTGCAAGACATTTACACAATAATACGATACTGCAGTGCCTTTGTTATTCTGATTACGGCGCAGAGGTCCTTTGGACTAGTATGGGAATATACATAATGGAGGTACGAGTACGGGTTGTAGACGCATGGCTGACGACATATGGAAGTTTGGATCTGGCCGTGCCGGCCGCAGTGGTTGAGCGCACCTAGGAGCTTCAGTCTGGTACCACGCGGCTGCTGCGGTCGCATGTTCGAATCCTGCCTCGGGCATGGATGTGTGTGATGCCTTTAGGTTAGGTTTAAGTAGTCCCATAGTGCTTAGAGCCATTTGAACCATTTTGATCTGGCCGTGAGTCGTGTACGGAATCAGAATGATAAGGCGACCGCTCGCAATAAGCGCAAAATCCGTGTTCGAGTCCCGGGCCGGCACAAATTTTCGTTGCCATCATTCCATCCTACAGCTGATGGTCGTCCTCATTCGCAATTGCGAATTCATTTAACGTAATTCATAACGGCTGTAGTAGCTGCAGTGCGTGTCCCTTTGGACATGCATACATGTCCAGAGGATCTCTGCACCGTAATCAGAATAACACAGGCACTGCAATATGGTATTTATGTGGCGGTACCGGGCAAGCGCCTTTCAAGTACAGCGTCTGACCTGTACGGGAGCATACGTAATGGATGCACGAGCACACGTCGTAGACACATGGTTGATGACATACGGAAGTTTGGGTCTGGCCGCGAGTCGTGCATGGATAGCAAAATGATCTGAACCATTTATAAAACAGTCTGATTTCCGCAGCCGTGCGGCTCGGACGTCTGTTTACGTCCCTGCCGAGGAGCTTCACGCGCACGCGGTTGTTTACTTCGTGTTAGCGTTCGCTAGTGCTTGCATTTTCCAACTAGAATGGCTCATTCGTATCGACAATCTGCTATCAAGATCAGTTTTAATAATGAATTTGCACGACCGAAGGCATATGAATTAGAACGATTTATACGTGAAGAAATTAAAATTGAACCACAAGATGTGATTGGCATCCACTTCTCTATCAGAAGCAAAGTGGTTTACGTCAAACTGATCAACGACACAGTGTGTGACAAGATCGTAAGCGACCATAGAGATGGACTCACATTTAAACATTGTGACGGCTAGCCGGCCTTTGTGGCCAACCGGTTCTAGGCGCTTAAGTCCGGAACCGCGCTGCTGCTATGGTCGCAGGTTCGAATCCTGCCTCGGGCATGGATGTGTGCGATGTCCGTAGGTTGGCGAGGTTTAATTAGTTCTCGGTCTAGGGGACTGATGACCTTAGATGTCAAGTCCCATAGTGCCCAGAGCCATTTTTTCTGACGGCCGTGTCGGAACGGTAGCTACTGATCATGCGGGTCTTGGATTGAGAACTGTCAGAGTATATGAGCTACCATTTCAGGTTCCGGCTGAGATCGTGGTTAACGCACTCCAACCCTATATTCTGGTACTTAGTCACATACCAGAAAAATGGTCTACCTTTACTACGAATCCAGTACAGATGAATCCCTCTAATCCGAACCCCGGTAATCCGAACGTCCGGTTAATCCGAACATGAAAAATGTTAGTCTAAGTATGGAAAACTGCGTGGTAAACTGTTGTACATACACACTAGACAGTACAGTAAACATGTACTAGAAAAAGTGGCAAGAAAACATTAGGTTTAAACAATGCATGACAATGAAAGAAAAGCTGTCAAACTTACTAAAATACAGCGGTCATTTTTACTCTACTTTTTAGATGACAAAAACTCAGTCATTGTTTTTTGGCGTATTGAAGACAGTCTGTTATATGACCCACAGTTGCGCCATCGTCTCATAAACATCAAATCAGTCGGTGTAGCAGTGGGCTGTTGCTCCAGATAACGTAGCGTCACTGTGTCGCCTTCAGGCTCATTGCCACTTCCGTCACAGCAGTCCACCCACTTCTTCCTGGTCTTGTGTCACAGCAACACTAGATCAGGGTCAGTAAGGTTCTCAACACATGCTCCATCCGCTGCTATCCACTCATCTACGTCTCCTTCACTAGCTTCTTCACATCCCGAGATTGTCTGTATCATTTGTAGTAGATTTTCCTCTGATTTTCGTCTTCATTTTCAACTAGGTTGCCTTGAAAGTCAAGAGATTTCCCCACTTGTCTCCATGATTTTCTCAGAGTATTTTCTGAAATATTCTGCCATGCCTCAGCGGCCCAATAAACAACATCCTTCACATTGGTCTTTTGTATTTTCTCCACTAAAGGAATGCTATCATCTTGGATCGGCGTTCTTAAAAATTGTTTTCTGTAAGTTAGTTTTAATGTTTGCAGTACACCCTGGTCCATGGGCTGTAGAAGTGGTGTAACATTCGGCGGCAAAAACCAATTTCTCCAGCACATAATTCCTCAGTGCTGGGGGGAGATGGCGCGTTATCAGTCAAAAGGATTGCACGGGGAGTCAAATGATTTTCCTTAGAAAACCGTCGAACAGAAGGAACAAACTGGCCGTGAAACCATTCTTTGAACAGCTTTTCTCTGGTTGCGATAATATACAGGCAGGGACTTCATGTTGCAGTTTTTAAAAGCTCTGGGCCTAGCAGATTTGTCGATCAGCATTAAAGGCAGCCTGTGATTACCAGCAGCGTTGCCGCACGCTAATGAAGTCACACGATCTTTGCACTTTTTAAAACCAGGAGCATGGTCTTCCGCTTTTGATGCCATGCTTTTTGTTGGCAATGCCCTAAAATTAAGGCCAGTCTCGTCAGCGATATAAATTTGTTGGGGAGAATACTTTCCCTCTCATCATTTTTTCAAACTCTCCCAAGTATTCCTTCGCTCCATCACAGTCAGAAGAAAGCTTCACTCCAGTAATTGTTAGCTGACGGATTCCATGACGTTTTGCGAATCTGTCCAACAGACCCGTACTCGCACTAAAAGACTCGTCACCATTCATTAACTTGTTCAGGTAAACAGCTTTCTCCTGAACCAGTGCTCCACTCAAAGATGTTCTCCATTCTCTTTCTTGCGCAAACCAAAGGACAAGAGCTTCGTCCACTTTATCGTACCGGGAATACTTCAAAGTCTGCAGAATTTCGACTGTTTCTCCCGAAGACGTTGCACAGGACTGTTCAAGCTTCACTCATTCTTCTTCCAATCACAAATGGTTGCTTTACCAACCCCTAGTTCCATTGCCAGTTTAGATACATTCTCACTATTGTCTATCCGCTTCAAAGCATTCAGTTTTTCTTTGAGAGGTAACGTTGTATGTCTCCGTTAACTCATGACGAAAATATGTACGCCACTACACCCGAACGAATACAACTATTACGCGTTCCAGCGATCGATAACTAACACAAACAAGCTCTTTGCAAGCCAACTGGCATTGCACTGACCTCAGACACTACAAAGCAGTGGTGGGCAGGAAATTGCGTATCTGTTAGAAATCACAGTGATTGAGAAGTCACAGATATCACCAACGAGTTAAAATTTCATAGAGTGGCTGAGATACTAGTTACAGCGCTCCTAGCGGCAACCAACGCTAACTCGGCCGCCATGTTCTCCTTAGTCAAAACATTAGGAAAGCGTTACTGTTGTTTGTGTTGGAAGTGTGTCAGATGTTGTGATGTTACTGCAATATTTAACTTTTCTAGTTGACTTTTTTGTTACAAAATATGAAGTCAACATGCCTGCAGTGTGTTCAGCGTTCAACTGCACAAATCGCAGCGATAAAACAACAAATATTTCATATTATAAGTAAGTATATTAGTACCGAAATACGACACACGTTTTTTAATGTTTATTAAAGAGTCATTTGCATTGGAACTGTAATTATGCTTAAGACAAATGCAGGAAGTAATTTATTTATCGTTGATTACAGATTTCCTTTGAAAGATAAGGAAATTACATAAAGATGGGCTATAAATATGAAGCGAGAAAACTGGTTTCCTACTACAGCCAGTTACCTCTGTTCAGCTCATTTTGGAGAGAAATATATGTACCACACAATTGTCCAGAGGCGCCTTTTGTCAAAACCAGTACCTACTATCTTTAACTTTCCACCACATTTACAAAAGCAAGATAAAGTATTACGACCACAATCCAGAAAGCGATCTTTCGACAATTTGCAAGATAGTGCTACTACAGTGACATCATTAGCACAAAGTAAGTCAATAATTTAATTTTACTCCGTACGGGCGTCGTATCTTACTTTAAACAGCAGACCTGCACTCACGAAGGAACCGAACGCCGCCAGTATTCGTCGTGCTATGGTCACCGGCATGGAAGTACTTAGAGAAAATGCGGAATTCGTGGCGCCAGGTAGGTGTTAACATTTCTGACCAGCTGGATCATGTCTAAAGCCCGTTTGATGTTTCCTCTAATGCCTGTCCGGATTGACTGTAATAGTCTCTTGTAGTTGTACGCTGCTGTGCGACATATGTCGTTGGTAAAAACAATACCTAAACATTTCAGCCGGCCGAAGTGGCCGTGCGGTTAAAGGCGCTGCAGTCTGGAACCGCAGGACCGCTACGGTCGCAGGTTCGAATCCTGCCTCGGGCATGGATGTTTGTGATGTCCTTAGGTTAGTTAGGTTTAACTAGTTCTAAGTTCTAGGGGACTAATGACCTCAGCAGTTGAGTCCCATAGTGCTCAGAGCCATTTGAACCATTTTTTAAACATTTCATCGTATCCATGAGCCGTAAGGGTGTTACATATTCTACCGTTAGTCCAACACCAGTATTCATCGCTACAGACTTGGACAAGGGCATTATACAGGATTCTTTTGATACTAAATAATATGCCAACAGAGTTTAAACCATTATGTGACATCCTTCGGTAGGCATTCGCGAGAACAGATGAACCATTTGACATTGAGCATTTGTTCGTGGATTTTGTGAAAGCATATGGACTCGTTTTCTTTGACCCATCCCTCCGCTGTCCGAAGTGTTTTTTTTTTTTTTTTTTTTTTTTTTTTTTTTTTTTTTTTTTTTTTTTAAGGATAAAGATACCACAGATAAATGCTGCGCGAAGTAAACTGACTAAGATTGAAATTCGAAAAGTAATTGACTAATTGACGAGCTGTTGATATAATCTGTTTGCAAGAACCATACTGCAGAAACAATAGGTTTCCACATTTATCTACATATATGTTAATAGTTACTGGTCACGATGACTGCCGTACCACAGAGATCATTTTGCATTCGCATGTGTTGCCACAAGGAGACATGCACCTCATCCATAAAGAGCTACCACTGAGTTTATCAACAAAAGGTAAGACGGGATGAGAATACTGCATGTACATGCTCACTACAGTCCACTTTGTCTGCACGTCCTTCACTTTTGCTGTGACCATGTACTTGCCACATAGCTGTGCCACCATAGTCACAGTGAATTTGTTACTTGCAATGACAATGGCAGACATTACCTCATCGTGGCCAGTAACTATTAACATATATGTAGATAAATGTGGAAACCTATTGTTTCTACAGTATGGTTCTTACAAACAGATTATATCAACAGGTCGTCAATTACTTTTCGTATTTCAGTCTTAGCCAGTTTACTTCGCGCAGCATTTATCCGTAGTACCTTTATCCTTTTATGTGTATGAGAGCAAAAAAAAAAAAAAAAAAAAAAACACTTCGGAGAGCGGAGGGGTGGGTCAAAGAAAACGAGTCCATATGCTTTCACAAAATCCACGAACAAATGCTCAATGTCAAGTGGTTCATCTGTTCTCGCGAACCGCCGGCCGGTGTGGCCGTGCGTTTCTAAGCGCTTCAGTTTGGAACCGCGTGACCGCTACGGTCGCAGGTTCGAACCCTGCCTCGGGCATGGATGTGTGTGATGTCCTTAGGTTAGTTAGGTTTAAGTAGTTCTAAGTTCTAGGGGACTGATGACCTCAGTAGTTAAGTCCCATAGTGCTCAGAGCCATTTGAACCATTGTTCTCGTGAATGCCTACCGAAGGATGTCACATAATGGTTTAAACTCTGTTGGCATATTATTTAGTATCAAAAGAATCCTGTGTAACGCCCTTGCTGTACGATACGTAATAGATTTCTCTTTGGGATGTCCAACTCTGATAACATGTCAGAGACCAACTTGCGGTACATTGGGCTCTTCCACACGATTTAACTTCTAAATTTTTAGTAGTGCTTGAAATGGTATAGATGTTTTTTGTATTTGATAGAAAGACCTTCTTTTCGCTGCACTTCACTGTTTTGCGATTCTTATACTCATCAGTATTACCACGTTCACCACACCCCACTCTACGCAGAAATGGGTGGGGGAAGGGGGGGGGATATCTGCAGATGATGTCGAAGCTGCTTGGGTATCTGCTGCTACTGCTTGTGCGGTGACGACGTCACCATGATCATCACCATCTTTATCACATCCGTTGGCAGGAGCTCCATGTAGACGGGGCATCGAGGTGGTCAGGTGACAAAGCAGGAAGCCTTCCGCTGCAGGCGTTGCTGCACCAAGAACATTCCGTATGTCAGCAGCTCTCACATCTAGGATTGAAGTAAGTGTTCCCTCACTTAGTCTCTCCTTGAACTGAGTTCAGGAGTTCCACCTGGTATGATTTTGCATGTGATGACAAAGTGCTTTCTTGTCTTGAGGACAGGTCGCTATGAATTATACTGTGTATGTTTAAGCTTCCTGAGCGTTCTGCTTAACTTGCATAAAATTACTGCACCCCAATTTCGTTTACCATGCAATACATCTTTGTCTACATTATTAGCGTTTAAGAGACTGCCAGTGGGGATACCCTGTACGCCCACTCGCCAACGGCACCTGTTATTGCAGAGGCTAGAAAAGGCGAACAGTACGTCACCAGCCGAACCACTCTGCAGCAGGGAAAAATGCAGGCTGCATGAGACACACTCTAATATTCATTATAATATCACACTAATTCTAAGAAAACCATGTTATCGTTTAGGACGGTGGTAGTTAAACTGCGGCTCGGTGGCCGCATGTGTAATGATTTAAGTGGTGGTGAGGCCCGTGATTCTTAGCCGTATTTTAAACTGGTATGGATATAACAACTAACAGCCAAATCCAGAAAAGTCTTAAGAGTGTAGTTTTCTTGCTCGGTAACTAACAAGTATACACTCCTGGAAATGGAAAAAAAGAACACATTGACACCGGTGTGTCAGACCCACCATACTTGCTCCGGACACTGCGAGAGGGCTGTACAAGCAATGATCACACGCACGGCACAGCGGACACACCAGGAACCGCGGTGTTGGCCGTCGAATGGCGCTAGCTGCGCAGCATTTGTGCACCGCCGCCGTCAGTGTCAGCCAGTTTGCCGTGGCATACGGAGCTCCATCGCAGTCTTTAACACTGGTAGCATGCCGCGACAGCGTGGACGTGAAGCGTATGTGCAGTTGACGGACTTTGAGCGAGGGCGTATAGTGGGCATGCGGGAGGCCGGGTGGACGTACCGCCGAATTGCTCAACACGTGGGGCGTGAGGTCTCCACAGTACATCGATGTTGTCGCCAGTGGTCGGCGGAAGGTGCACGTGCCCGTCGACCTGGGACCGGACCGCAGCGACGCACGGATGCACGCCAAGACCGTAGGATCCTACGCAGTGCCGTAGGGGACCGCACCGCCACTTCCCAGCAAATTAGGGACACTTCTTGCTCCTGGGGTATCGGCGAGGACCATTCGCAACTGTCTCCATGAAGCTGGGCTACGGTTCCGCACGCCGTTAGGCCGTCTTCCGCTCACGCCCCAACATCGTGCAGCCCGCCTCCAGTGGTGTCGCGACAGGCGTGAATGGAGGGACGAATGGAGACGTGTCGTCTTCAGCGATGAGAGTCGCTTCTGCCTTGGTGCCAATGATGGTCGTATGCGTGTTTGGCGCCGTGCAGGTGAGCGCCACAATCAGGACTGCATACGACCGAGGCACACAGGGCCAACACCCGGCATCATGGTGTGGGGAGCGATCTCCTACACTGGCCGTACACCACTGGTGATCGTCGAGGGGACACTGAATAGTGCACGGTACATCCAAACCGTCATCGAACCCATCGTTCTACCATTCCTAGACCGGCAAGGGAACTTGCTGTTCCAACAGGACAATGCACGTGGCCGTTCAATATTTGCGTATCCAATCTGAAGCCACATTCATATCGTTTTCCTTATCCTTATCTGTTTGGGTTTGCACGCTGACTTTTATTTTAGTTATTTCGCTTTGCACATTAGAATTAGTCTATTTCTGCTGTTAGTCCCATATTGAGATAGACTATATTGCAATTATTTACAACAGCAAAACATTTTTCCCATCCGGTTTTACTTCAGATGCCAACTCTTTCTCCACTTCACCTGTCATTAGTAGACTGTCATCAATGTTGTCCAGCACTGAATAGCTCAAATTGCTTTCACGTGTTCCACCTCTACACTACTTCGAGGTTCGAGTCCTCCCTCGGGCATGGGTGTGTGTGTTTGGCCTTAGGATAATTTAGGTTGAGTAGTGTGTAAGCTTAGGGCTGATGACCTTAGCAGTTAAGTATCATAAGATTTCACACACACACACACACTACTTCGAGATTTTACCCTCATCTTTCCGTCAAACGGTGCCCTTGTGGAATACGTATTTCGACCAAAAATTTCTGTAGTTATTAATTCTCCCTTTAAATATCCTGTTCAATTATCTCATCATCTTGTAGCTTGGTATCTACAGAGTCCTTAAATCTTTCGCTGATACAGAGGGCTCTCTGATTTCCGTGTTGAGGCCGCTCTTGTTGTGGCTCGCCAAATACTAGTGGTTGTGTTGAGAGATGTCGCTCTGGCCAATATGAAACACTTATCATCCAAATTTTCGAAAATATTGGGTGAACAAAGTCGATTATTGCACGTCTTACAGTCTGATATCTTTGCTCGATGACTTAATTTCTTTTCATTTTGTGCCGTAGTTACAGCACTGCATGAAATTAAATAAAACATTGCGCAAAATTTTAAAGACTTTGCAGAGGTAGAAACACATTGCGTAAACTTTTCGTGTGGTTGATTTTCCACATATATAGCAGCGAATGAAATGTAGACAAATATAGAAACTTCATTTACAATTGAGAGCAGTACGATATCTCATTTTGTTCTCCAGTTATTGGATTTTACATCCGATGGGCTGTCGTGCGCCCATTCACGTCTCGCTCATAGCGAATCAGGTGATCATAACAATCATCGTATACCATAAGTGTTTCAGGAAATCGAAACCAGTTTTCTTGCAAATGACAGCATGCTGTGAGACACATGTGGTGTATGGTAAATATTCGAAACTTTTTAGTTCACTGAGATATGGGAATGACTTGTTTGCAGCAGTGAGAGGTCGGCGACTCAGGACGTATACAGACGTCAATAGCACTGTAGGAAAACCCAAGACGAGCACCTGGTCAATGGCGTAGCAGGACGTGTTTACACGCCCACAGCAGCAAAAAGATTAATTTGATCTGAAATCCTGCATTCAAGAGTTACTAATGTGCTCAACAGTTGGTAAAGAATATTAGAGCTTAACTTTCGTTGTAACTGTCAGCTGCTACTCTGCCGTAGCACTGCTTGCCAAGCTGCTGCGTTGCATCAGCCTCTCCACTGACTCTGAGGAGACCCCCGATGCAAGCTACACCAGGAATCAGGTCTTCTGTTTTCCAGCTCACATACATCTACATCTACATCTACATCTATACTCCGCGAGCCACCTTACGGCGTGTGGCGGAGGGTACTTATTGTACCACTATCTGATCCCCCCTTCCCTGTTCCATTCACGAATTGTGCGTGGGAAGAACGACTGCTTGTAAGTCTCCGTATTTGCTCTAATTTCTCGGATCTTTTCGTTGTGATCATTACGCGAGATATATGTGGGCGGTAGTAATATGTTGCCCATCTCTTCCCGGAATGTGCTCTCTAGTAATTTCGATAATAAACCTCTCCGTATTGCGTAACGCCTTTCTTGAAGTGTCCGCCACTGGAGCTTGTTCAGCATCTCCGTAACGCTCTCGCGCTGACTAAATGTCCCCATGACGAATCGCGCTGCTTTTCGCTGGATCATGTCTATCTCTTCTATTAATCCAACCTGGTAAGGGTCCCATACTGATGAGCAATACTCAAGAATCGGACGAACAAGCGTTTTGTAAGCTACTTCTTTCGTCGATGAGTCACATTTTCTTAGAATTCTTCCTATGAATCTCAACCTGGCGCCTGCTTTTCCCACTATTTGTTTTATGTGATCATTCCACTTCAGATCGCTCCGGATAGTAACTCCTAAGTATTTTACGGTCGTTACCGCTTCCAATGATTTACCACCTATGGCATAATCGTACTGGAATGGATTTCTGCCCCTATGTATGCGCATTATATTACATTTATCTACGTTTAGGGAAAGCTGCCAGCTGTCGCACCATGCATTAATCCTCTGCAGGTCCTCCTGGAGTACGTACGAGTCTTCTGATGTTGCTACTTTCTTGTAGACAACCGTGTCATCTGCAAATAGCCTCACGGAGCTACCGATGTTGTCAACTAAGTCATTTATGTATATTGTAAACAATAAAGGTCCTATCACGCTTCCCTGCGGTACTCCCGAAATTACCTCTACATCTGCAGATTTTGAACCGTTAAGAATGACATGTTGTGTTCTTTCTTCTAGGAAATCCTGAATCCAATCACAAACCTGGTCCGATATTCCGTAAGCTCGTATTTTTTTCACTAAACGTAAGAGAATATCACAACACTTGAGTAGTCAACAGCTTGTCAGTATATCGCGCCCAACCTCCATTCGCCGCACACGACAGAAGCTTTGCTCATTACCTACTTGCGTCTAAGACTCAGCAGTTTCTCACCAGCACAAACAGACTTAAAAATACTCATCAAGTTCATAGGCTGCGCAGTTTTGGTTAGACAACGTGAATAGCACAGTATGATCATTAGCAAAACTTATTGTGCAGTCCTGAAGGAATGACACTTGGCGAACGTCTGTCCGGTGCAACCTGTGAGCCACGTCTCTCCTAAGAATGGTGTGTCGGCCCGTTGTTCCCAGTTCTCTATGGCAGTGACGTAAGAAACTACAGCTTACCAAATATTAACTCTGCTTTTAACGATATTATTCTCTTCGATTTAAAGACCAATTCTGAAAGTTACTTTAACACATAGTGCGAATTCTCGACTGTGCACCAAAATGAAACCTAAGGTGGACTGTTTTTTGCTTGGACTGGTTCCACTGATTTACTCGTCCACAGCGGAGGAGGGAGGTCTGTCCCTGCAAACTACACCTTAATTTTTATTTCAGATTCTTTTCAGGTACCCCACTGCCTGCACCTCCACTCACACTGTCCTAGTCCACCATGTTGACTGGCAATATTTGCGGGCCTCCAGCTGTGCCTGTCCTTGAACGTGCTACCTCACCTCTTCACACCGCAGCTTTGCTGAGTAGATTCTGATAAGCTCACTGAATGCAAGTTCAAATATCTCCACTACATATACTCCGATCGTTATGCTGTTTTCACTGTTCTTAGTGTAATAAAATACTGCAACAGATAACAGGTTTTCCAGCTAATTACTTTTCTTAATTATTGTGCTTAGTTGTTTAATTAATGCAATTGTCAACTTGAGCATGCGCAGTATTATCACAGAATGGTGCCACGTCTCAGACTCATACAAATACCTGGATCTAACATAGGCTCAGTTGTAGGTGAAACAGACTGCATTCCATCGATAGAATATTATGGAACTGCAATCAGTCTTCAAATGAGACTGCATTCAAAATCCTTGTGTGTCTTACACTAGAATATTGCTCAAATTTGAGGGACCTGTACAACAAAGGGCTTACTGTGGATACTGAACTGATACGAAAAGGGACAGCATGAATGGTCACAAGTGTGTTTGACTTCTGGGAGAAACTCACGAAGATGCTGCAAGAATTAATCTGTCACACACATGAAGACAAATGCATACAAACCCATGTAAACCTGCTTCTAAAGTTTCTAGAACTACCTTTCAGTTGGGAATCTATGACAATATCACAGATTCCTACGTTTCGCTCCCATATGGACGGCGAAGAAAGACTGGAATAATTGTAGCTCACACAGAGCCATTTAAGCATTTCTTCTTTCTGCACTCCATATGGGAATGGAGCGGGAAAATGTCCTACTAACGGGTACAGTGCGATGTACCCTCTGCCATGCACTTCACAGTGGTTTGCAGAGTATAGATGTGGATCTATATGAAGAAGTCTCTAGCTCGTTTGAAAATTGAAAGCTCGAGCACAGACCGAGAATTCTCGAGCTTCGATGTCAACTACTCGAACACTTCGAGTCGTGTTCAAACACATCACCACTGGCGGCTGTTTCTGCTGCATGTCAGGGTGGCCATGAATTGCGTTTGCTGACTGGATAACGATCATGACGTTTTATTGGTAATGTCCATGACGTCAGTCACTCACTTCAGCCAATCAGCATTGATGCCAGTTTTGGAATGTAGCTGTTCTTTGAACGAAGCCCTTGATTCGTTTATCTGTCAGAGAGCCTCAATCATGCATCATAAAACTGGCGTTACTGTGCAAGTGAAGCATGATGCCAGTGCGTAAACCGTCCTCACAAAGGAAGAGGCAGCTGATGTTGACGTGGATATGGACAGGAAATCCAACCGTGCAAGATGCATCACCTGTATCACTTGGGAACTGCTGGCTCACGTGATTTGTGAGTGCACCATTCGCCAGTGGTAGCTGTCAACTGTATCTGGCTCGCAAACCACACAGTTTTGTCGCGAAAATGGACGCGTTTCCCCTGTCCATATGCTAGTCATGCTCTCCTGTCTGTAGTACACGTAAATAAAAACTACAATCTCCATGAATATGTTATAAGTCTAAAAGGAAAGCTCCACGTCCATTCAGCAAGGAAATCACCTTATAAAATTTCACAAAATCGAGCAAACTCACTCCTAGGAGAGGGTGCACTCGTATTTATATAACACAGAATATTGCAGAAAATAATCCTATTAAATTCATAAGTCTCACAACCTTTCACAATTAGTAAAGGCGAAAAAAAGTTATATACAGCTGGAAGCAAAGCCTCTGCACCTTACTTCTTAGCTTGGCGTAGCTATTCGCTGCGCTAAACTGAATTCCTATAAATTGAAACCTTGTATTTTATATTATGAACTCCCGAGGGCATCAATCATTGATTTGTTGTTATTTGATATTTAAGTATAACTGATACTATCAAGAACAACGGTCTTTTGATGCATCTTCTTCTTTCATAAAACACAAGTTACAATACAAAATAACTAAATACTAAGACTCTTTAACCACCTATATGATGTTTCCCATCATTTTATTGCAACATATCCCACCAATAATGACGCGTTTTCCAGAAATTCTCTGTTTTGAAACAGCAGACATTCATAACTAAGTTGCGTTACAAAAACCATCAAATATGGGCTTCAACTGAAAATGACGAAATCCAATACTACGTCTCCAAAGTTCTGCTTGTAACGTATAGAGCGTTCTTGCCTTTTATTGGTCTAATTTTTCGTTGCAGGTTGCCGAAATATCGCAGACCTTACTTTGTTTTTGATGCATGCCAATGGCTCCTTAACGTGAAATAACAGGAAGTGACGTGAAAAAGTCGTGTAGCTACACATCAAACAACTCGTCCCATCTGAGGACCGCTTTGGGGATAGCGCTGCTTGTTCCATTTCCGCATGGAATTTCTTGCCTCGTCGAACATTGAATAATTGAAGTGACGATGCGCAGCAGCAGCAATTATTTCTCGTGTTTCGTAAAGGTGTTTGAAGCTAAGGTAATTTTGTTAAGTATCTTCAAAAAAGTGTTTGCGTGTCAGTTATTTGTGGCAGCGAGTATCAAAATTTCGTCCAATAGTAATTCTTATTTACGGACGTAGACACGATGTTGTAATTTCTAGTCTTCCATTCGTCTTCGCTATAGGACCATTGTGGTGCAGGCAGAGCTAGTTCGAGGACAAGGCCCTGTTCGAGGATACAAGAACATTTTTCCACACAACCAATTTAACGTTGCCCCCCCCCCCCCCTTTCAACAATTTCTATACCGCGATCTCCACAGTTTCTGGCCAACAAGTGAAAGGTCCAATAACGCATCTCGAAACCTACCCTGAAATTTTTTACACGGGAAGAAGACAACGAAAGATATGCACTGCCAAAATTTTAGCTACTAAGAGGCACTGCAAGTACTTTGTAAAAAATGTTGTAAGTTACACATTTTTGCTGCGCGAAGAACAGCCCTGCCCGCCCAGCACGTGACTCAACGATCACTCACACAACACCAATTTTAAACACCTAAAGCCTGGTTTGCAATGGAGTGAATGGAAGGGAACACGTGAGAATGAGAATTTGCAGAAAACACGCTACTATTCACTTTTATATGGGTAGAATTGTTTATACTAGAAGGAACGGAAGAGAACACGAGGTAGCAAACATTGCCTATGAACGCTGTGTTATTAGTTTTAGGAGCCATTATTCGGCATGCAGGATACAACTCTGTCTTGTTAGAGCCACAATGCGAAACTTTGCTATTTATTGAGGATTATTTTGCTTGGCGAGCGCACTGTTCTTGACGAAGAATGCAATATGGCGCAGGGAAGGAAGAATTTAAGTGTATCAATTTGGATGGAAGCGTGACATGCATGGAGATCGTGTACTTTACACGGAATTGCATCTCCAGCTCTCCTTAGCACTGGTCCAAATTGTTCCTTGTATGTCGGCTGCCATTTTTCCCTGGTTTGTCATTACCATTGAGGGGAAACGTATAAATAGAACACTAATTACCGACGTCGAGCGTCATCACAAGGGGTGACACAACTACACAACTAGCGTTTCCACTACGCGTGTAGGGTCTAATGGTCATATTCTTTTTTTTTTTCTAAAACAGAAATGGTCTAGTGGCAAAGCGCGCACATCGTGAACCTGAGAGCACGGAATCAAATCTCATTCAGACCACAACTTTTTCACTATGATTTTTAATCGAGCATTCACTTTTCAGCGATGTTGGAGTGGCCACGAAAGACATGTGATTCGGATTCCACGTTAAACTGCAGGTCTCAATTTTCCGATTAGGTAACTGGGGAAGGTTAGGGACACGTAAGTAACTGCAATGGTGTCCAGTTGAAAGATCTGCAAGAGGCCCACCGGGTATACCAGACAGAATTCTCTTTTGCTCATGCTTTTTGGCTTGTTTGTTCTGTTGGAAACATGGCTTAAACTATACAAACATTTTTTGCTTTGAATAACTTCATATCGACAGTTCAATTCTTGCACATGTAGGGGAAGGCGGGGCAAGATGGGGAATCTAACTTTAAACCCTTACAAAAGGGTCGAAAATAAACAAATTCAAGTAGTTTTGACTATTGTTTGTTTACTTAACCATTGAATTACAATAGCATGCAAAGAAACATGCAAACTTGTTACATTTAGTTAGAAATATCTCGATTTGAAACATAAACTACCAATTCCCCGTCTTGCCCCAAATGCGGGGTAAGATGGGGAACTAGCATGAATTCATCTCTAAAGCTTAAATAAGGACTGGAATAACGATATCATGTGACGATAAGGTTTCGAAACATGGTTCTGCGAATTGTAGAATCAGGTATTACGTTTTATTTAGGCCTCTTACTTTCACATAGTACACAAGTGTGGACAGCCTCGTCATCATCACTTTCTGTCCCTGCACAAGTGTCGTGGGCCCAGCGTCCGCAGCTAATACACCGTATCCAGCCTCCTTCAGAGAAGCCATAGCAGTGTAAACATTCTTCACTCTCTTCCTCGTTGTCATTCGACCTCAGTTTATTATCCCTTGAGCTTGAAGGGGTGGTTAAGATGTCAGTAACGTTCGTCACTTTTTCGTTCTCACTATGCCCTTTTGGTGGTATCCCAGGTTTATTAAACGTCTTTGAGAAGAGTTTTCGTTTACATGCAGCACGTTTGGGGACTCCTTTTCGTTTAATTTCTTCAGATAGTTCACTCCTACAAAAAGATTCGGTTAAAACAATGGGTTTTCCATGCCTGTTAGATGGTTTCCTTTTGGTTCTTTTATCCACCTTTGGAATAGCTAACACTATTTCAGGGCTGGTAACCTGAAAGTTTGACGAAACAGAGATTTGATCGTCGGTTGTTAATTGTTCAGGTGTTTTACGTCTTGACAACATCTCTGGTATTTGGCCTTCCGTTTCTGTAACTTCAGATGTGTGAGCTTGATGAATGTCTGTAGCTGAACAGGGAAGGTAATCACTTTCTTGAAACAGATTTCTGTTTACAGGCCAAATGCCTGTTTTCCGAAACCGTTCACTGCTGTGGACATTGTAGCTGAATGAATAAAGGCTTTATCGAATAAACTTCAACGTATAATGTACGTGTTCAAAACCCGCAGCGAGGTAAACACATGAGACGATAAGAACGTAATGGTTGAACAAATAGTAGGGGCAAGACGGGGAAGCTCCCCATCTTGCCCCACCCCGTCTTGTCCCCTACCATGCTGTCAGGTTATGTTACGGCTATATGAACACTATTTAGTGAACATTGACTACTGACACAGCAGTCTACTGTTAATAAGACGTGCTATCCCGTGCTATATATACAGTCTGGACAAATGTTCACGAAACACATGTTTTAGGACCTCGAAAGGTGTAAAACATTGCAAATCAGTATAACAATTGTACGTACCTTGCAAAGCTCACAGAAACCGCCGCGAAACTAAGGTTCAGCAACGTCAACACACTGGGACCTGTGTATTGATGATGTTGACGTAGCTATCCACAGGTGGCAGCACTCCAACTGTAGCTTATAGCCCTTCCCCGTCTTACCCCACCTCCCCGTGTTGCCCCGCCTTCCCATAATTCTGATAAAAGTGGGTAGCACGGAAAATAAAATCATGGCAGTGTTTGGTGTCACAGACGATTTCCATCAATGAGGACTAGTAATCTGTTGGAATGAAATGTGTCTTGCAGTACTACATTTTATAGCAATTCCTGTAGCCCATTCCTTATAACAATGTCTGAATGTTTCCGGGCGGGAATGAGCGCCGATCCCCGGCACGAATCCTCCCGACGGATTTCTGTCGAGGTCCTGTGTGCCGGCCAGTCTGTGGATGGTTTTTAGGCGGTTTTCCATCTGCCTCGGCAAATGCGGGCTGGTTCCCCTTATTCCGCATCAGCTACACTATGTCGGCGGTTGTTGTGCAAACAAGTTCTTCACATACGCGTACACCACCATTACTCTACCACGCAAACATAGGGGTTACACTCGTCTGGTGTGAGACGTTCCCTGGGGGGGTCCACCGGCGCCGAACCGCACAATAACCCTGGATTCGGTGTGGGGCAGCTGAGGGGTGAAGTGTACTTCGGTAGTCGTCGTGGGGTTGAGGACCATTGTGGCTGCAGCGGGGACGGAGCCTCTCCGTCGTTTCTAGGTCCCCAGTTAACATAACATAACATGTCTAAATGTTGTCATTTGACTATCAGTGAAACGGTTCTTTGTATATTCCCTGCAGTCGTCACAAAAATGCGAAGTTTCTATTGAATGACAAAGCAGCGAGCAGTGGCCGCGCGGTTTGAAGCGCTATGTCACGGATTGCGCGGCCTCTCCCGTCGGAGATTCGAGTCCTCCCTCGGGCATGGGTGTGTGTGTTGTTCTTAGCATAGGTTAGTTTAAGTTGTATGTAGGTCTAGGAAACGATGACCTCAGCAGTTTGGTCCCTTAGGAACTTATACACATTTGAATGACAAACATTTTTCTTGCACCAGGCACACCGGACGAAAGGAAAAATTGATGCCGTAAGGCACTTGACAGTAACCACTAGTTTTATTTAGACAGAACTGGGATGGAGTCAGAAATGGTCCCAGCCGTTGTTCTGCATACCAGGCACACTTGATCAAATGCTTAAAGCGTGGTGAAGAAAACTGGTAATGCACAATTGACTGGAGTTTAAGAATACTGTTCCGCTGATAAACCTGAAGTGAGAGAGAGGTATCGGAAATTACGTTGTCTGATAATTTCCTGAAATATGCTTTCCACTGTCAAAAAAATTCTTTACCGAGAGGCTGAATCAGACTAGTAGTTCCAGGCGGAATCCATATTACATCTAAAGATTTTTCGTCGTCCTCCACAAAAACAGAGGCGTCGTTATGTCCAGATCATGAATCAATCTAAAGCAACAAATTAGTTTCTGCAGCTGGTACGAACATGTTTCGAACGAAAGGTTGAAAATATTTTTTTCCCATTTTTCCAGATTTTGATACGTCGATTACAAGATTTCTGCAACTATACAGTACATTTTTTTAATTTTTTGGTCCTAATTTGCCTTGCTGTTCTTGACGGCAGATATACAGCTGCAGAAACAGTGAACTATTCATAATTATCACTGGCATTATCGTATATGGATGTGTCACTGCATTCACTGATTGGGCAACCAACTCCGTCCTTCTTTCACCCCAGAATGATAAAGTAAAGTGCGGTGTGCACGCAGTTCGTTCACGAAAACTGACTGATCAGCATATAAACAGCAGTTGCGGGGATAACGGCAGGTTTCGTCTTTACGTCAGCTATGAATTTCATCATCTTCTACCACTGGCAGCTGCTCTACACGTTTACGTGACATAAACTTGGTAATTTTGCGACTCCCTTTTCTGTACGATTTCTTGAACCTGCTTAGCTAGGTCGACGAAGCCTGGAAATTAGCAACGTTCACGTCAGATGCAGTTCGGAGGGCCCGGTGTCGTAGGTCTCCAACGCTAGCCTCTCACGAGCAGTTCTACACTTTTCGAACAGTTTTTCATTCAAATGGCTTCGGGTTTCCGTTAGGCGCACCCCATTTCTCACTTCATGTAATTCATTCTTCCAACTGTACAGTTCGCGCTGCGGTTTTACTAAACGAAAACGCCTTTGCACACTGCGTAACTTCAAGCGTTTTTTCCTCTCCTTCGTTTAACCAATATTTCACTGTCTTTTCTTTGTCGCTGAAAGCTGTTGCAGTACGTATCTTTTTTAGGCTTGGAAGGTATTTTTCTTCAGAACTGTTACTGGCACACCTTGTAACGCTCTCTTGCAAGTTTGTGGCAAGTATAACGCTCTCACAAACTAGCGTTACCCTCTGGGAAGATTTCTAGTGTTTTGACCGTGTGTTTATCGAATGGGCAGAGGGTACCGAACAGTAATTTCGCGTAAATAGCAATTAATAGAAAAATTTATCAGGCTTTACTTTGGGGATAATGAAAGTAGTGAAGTTCACGTGAATGTAACAACAAATGGTCGCCAGCCTAATTAGGCATATTAAATTGAAACATTATACTCAAGGAAATTGAACATGATTAGCTAAAGTGACTTTCATTAACACTCCTTTTGAATAGTGTTCGGGATAACACACGACTACAGGGCGAACTACGTTATGCGTAGCAGTAGTTACCATTTACACAAATCAGTAAACATAGGAAGATAAATAGTACTCCACTCATGATAATAATAGTTACTATCGCAATCATTAATCAACTCAGCACAGAGACGTTACTGCAGTAAATACTAGACTAAAGTTGGGCGTGAAAAGAGTTCTGACTTAACTAACATAATATTACCACCAATGAAATTAAATAATGTTACACATACACGTTTTATACTGTCAATTTTAGAAATGCCACAGATTTCTTTTAGTGGCAACGAAAATCCCAATTATCTTTCTTAGAAGAGAAGAATATGGTGATGACCCATAAACTGTTACTGCCTCTCCGGGCAAACTCTGTGATTATTTCAGAACCAGAGGGCAATTCACTAATACTGTTTCCTAATTCCACTTGGAACAGTTTATATTTTTATCCTTTAAAGTAAATTACTCAAACACAAAGTTCAATTAACCTCAGAAAATAGTTCATGGTGAAAACCAATACAAATTTATTATTAATTTAAGTTCAAATTATGTGCCTTTTTCTCCACCTGTGAAGCAGGTATTTTAGATAGCAACATTTACACACTCTGGCACTGAACTTTAGCACATTTAATACGGAAACAATTCACTATTTAGTTAGGAACAGGTTACTCGGTTTCTGCACATTTAGGATGGGACCGTACATTGGTTTATAATTAGGATAACTTTTTTAAGGTTGAAACACAAGTTTATAGCACTTGAATTATTATTGTAAAACACTGACACCAATATACTGGTCCATGTTACGATACATATATGTGTTCCTGGAGTTGGCGGAGTAGTGGCGCAATAGTGGTGGCAAGCAACGTGGCAGCTAACTGGTCTCAACCTCTTGATGTTGAATGCTCTTTACCATTTCGTCTTGGCGACGGACTTTTAATCGCTTTAGAGCCATTTCATAATACCAAGAGCACCATGCAACAAAAATGGCTCTGAGCACCATGGGTCTTAACTTCCGAGGTCACCAGTCCCCTAGAACTTAGAACTACTCAAACCTAACTAACCTAAGAACATCACACACATCCATGCAGGATTCGAACAAGCGAACGTAGCGGTCGCGCGGTGTCAGACTGTAGCGCCTAGAACCGCTCGACCACCCCGGCCGGCCGAAGCATCCAACAGCCGAAACCACATCTGAGGCAAATATCCATATAAAACGGCTTCCAAATGCCTCATTTGGCACCCTCGATGTTTGCCGAACAACGGCTAACCACTGACTGCGTAGCTTTCCCACCAAGTAGCCGCCCAGATCGACCGCCACAACTATCTTTTACCGTGCACCAAGCCACTTCCGTAGCTGAGGGGGTTCCCTACAGCTTTTATGCTCTACAAGTTCCCTAAGCATCAACCAGCTTCCAGTGTATAAATTCTCTTTTGTGAACAGAGATATATTATACAATTTCATTAATGTTAAACATCCTTTAGCTTTTACAATACATACATAACAAACTTAAAATTTCCTCTCACAAATCAATGGCCTTAATTAGTAAAGAACAACCACTTCATAGTCACATACACATAGTAACATAGTACAACCTACTTGCAATCGATATTGGTGTTACAACCTGATGTCATCCGAACCACAATTCATGAAATCATCACCGTTATCTCTTATTTCATCTAATGTATCCACAGTTTCAAATTAAATGACGGTATCATTCGAATGAATGTCAGGGAAGTCAACTAATAAACGACAAATATGTATGTCCTTAGGAGAAATAGGTGATTTCGGTTGGAAACCACGTTCTTCACAGTTCATCACTGCTAAATTGAGAACGTGAGTTGGATCCCCTTGTATGAATATCAAGAGCCCAGATGGAAACCCAGTTCTAAGCAAAGAAGGGAAAGCAGAAAGGTGGAAGGAGTATATGGAGGGACTATACAAGGGCGATGTACTTGAGGGCAATGTTATAGAAAGGGAAGAGGATGTGGATGAAGATGAAATGGGAGAAATGATACTGCGTGAATAGTTTGATAGAGCACTGAAACACCTAAGTCGAAACAAGGCCCTGGTAGTAGACAACATTCCATTAGAACCACTGACAGCCTTAGGAGAGCCAGTCCTCACAAAAATCTACCATCTGGTGAGCATATGTATGAGACAGGCGAAATACCCTCAGACTTCAAGAGGAATATAATAATTCCAATCCCAAAGAAAGCAGGCGTTGACAGATGTGAAAATTACCGAATTATCAGTTTAATAAGTCTCGGCTGCAAAATAATAACGCGAATTCTTCACAGATGAATGGAAAAACTGGTAGAAGCTGACCTCGGGGAAGATCAGTTTGAATTCCGTAGAAATATGGGAAACATGAGGCAATACTGACCCTACGACTTATCTTAGAAGCTACATTAAGAAAAGACAAACCTACGTTTCTAGCATTTATAGACTTAGAGAAAGCTTTTGACAATGTTGACTGGAATACTCTCTTTCAAATTCTGAAGGTGGCAGGGGTAAAATACAGGGAGCGATTACAATTTGTACAGAAACCGGACGGCAGTTATAAGAGTCGAGGGGCATGAAAGGGAAGCAGTGGTCGGGAAGGGAGTGAGACAGGATTGTAACCTCACCCCGATGCTATTCAATCTGTATATTAGGGCAAGCAGTAAAGGAAACAAAAGAAAAATTCGGAGTAGTTATTAAAATCCATGAAGAACAAATAAAAACTTTGAGGTTCGCCGATGACAATGTAATTCTGTCAGAGACAGCAAAGGACTTGGAAGAGTAATTGAACGGAATGGACAGTGTCTTGACAGGAGGATATAAAATGAACATCAACAAAAGCAAGAGGATAATGGAATGTAGACGAATTAAGTCGGGTGATGCTGAGGGAATTAGATTAGGAAATGAGACACTTAAAGTAGTTAAGGAGTTTTGCTATTTGGGGAGCAAAATAATTGATGATGGTCGAAGTAGAGAGGATATAAAATGTAGACTGGCAATGGCAAGGAAAGCGTTTCTGAAGAAGAGAAATTTGTTAACATCGAATATAGATTTGCCACGAAGTCATTTCAGAAAGTATTTGTATGGAGTGTGGCCATGTATGGAAGTGAAGCATGGACGATAAATAGTTTGGACAAGAAGAGAATAGAAGCTTTCGAAATGTGGTGCTACAGAAGAATGCTGAAGATTAGATGGGTAGATCACATAGCTAATGAGGAGGTATTGAATAGGATTAGGGAGAAGAGTAGTTTGTGGCACAACTTGATTAGAAGAAGGGATCGGTTGGTAGAACATGTTCTGAGGCATCAACGAATCACCAATTCAGTATTGGAGGGCAGTGCGAAGGGTAAAAATCGTAGAGGGAGACCAAGAGATGAATACACTAAACAGATTCAGATGGATGTAGGTTGCCGTAGGTAATGGGAGATGAAGAAGCATGCACAGGATAGAGTAGCATGGAGAGCTGCATCAAACCAGTCTCAGGACTGAAGGCCATAACAACAACAACAACAACAATCGGATCCCACATTACTATGAAGCTGGAGGAAAGAAAAGGTACTATTGGTAGGCATGCCTTACGAAAGCACAATAAATATTAATTCAGCTTTACCTGTATTGTCAATACTTACCAGTACTGCAAAAAGCAACTGTTAATTTGTTAGATGTTACTTGAGTGGCTAATTCGAGAGAATAGTAACTGTGTACTGTAGCGTCAGAGATACTATCAACGATCAGTAACCTAAAACATCCACTACAAATTACGATCGGGTTGTACCGTCGATCTCGGCTGTGTGTGTGTGTGTGTGTGTGTGTGTGTGTGTGTGTCTGTGTGTAGCTGTGCATGCGCAATTGCTACAGCGCCAGTCGGGGCGTACATTTCTACCGCCGCCTACGAATTTGGAAATTGTCAGCTATATTTTTTGATACTTGCAGTGCCTTTAGCAGCTAAAATTTTGACAGTGCATTGCTTTTGTCGTCTTCTTACCTGCGTAAAATATTTCAGGGGTATTACTGGATCATTCCCTTGCAAGAAGTACCCACGATAGCTGTGATTGCATCAAGAATTTCATTTTTATTACATACCTGAACTCTTATATCCTTTTGTATAGAGACACTATCAGGAATTGTGGATATATCTTTACGCTAGAAAACACAGATGCACACGAAAGAATTTTCTACACACAGTTTCTATTTAGAGCTGAAGCACTTTCGTCATTTATCTTACTCAAAAAGCCCTCAGATCGTTAATTGAATTCTTCTCCAACCGTTGTTTCCGTTATTCTTCAAATATTTTGTGTCCCTCTTCTCACAACAAGATCAGCACGAGATGAATTACTGGTATTTTTAAATTCGTTTTGGTAAACCGTATTGTGTTTCAACAGGTTTCTATCCCTAGCAAATTCTTAAATATCTTCTTCCGCGTCACAAGAAACATCTACATTATTTATATCACTATCTTCAAAATGCTTGATGCACACTACTGCCTATTTTGAAAATTCTCAGTCTTTTCGTGATATAGCTTTAACCACTAGATGCCTTGTTCTCGGTTGGAAACCGGAATAAAATTACGTAACCTGTTTTTTTAATGGTGCTCTCGTAGTTGCTGAAACACCCTGGGAAACGACATTTTGGAGCCATCTGTAAACGAAAATTACAGTATACTAGCGTGATACAACCAAATCGGCCCATGTCTTACGTCAAAGCTACAAACATGTTCAATAAAAGTATTCTGATAGTACTTGTAAACTGATAACACATAATTTCGCTAACTCAAGTTCTTTATTGGTTAAGATTTTTCAGCTTAAAATTTCAGTAAGTATACTTACATTTCTCATCTATTAAAGATTTATTATAATTCTCAAGTTCGCAGAAGAAACATATTGCCAGTACGGGCTATTCTGTGAAAGGCAACTTCTCACTTCTGGGCTAATAAACAGCGTATTAACGTACAAGACAACAGCAAAACATACAAGTAATCCCGCTTGTGCTTCACGATCGTCGACGAAACAGCGTTTTCGCACGGAAACCACTCCAGCCTGGTTTGTTGGAGTCCGTGGCAATGTCGTTCATTTAAAGATCGCAATGGGAATGTATTTTATTCAAGGATAGCGTGAAAATAAATGGGGATGCCTCTCGAAACTTACATGTGAGAGTAACAAATTGCCAAGCAGAAAAAAATACTTTGTAATAAAGAAAGGGACGAAGTGTTTCGAAAGAAAACTAATAGTCACTCTTTATTTCACTTGATACTTTGTACATTCGTCATGTTGCAGCGTGCAGTATCACCCGCTGGCTTTCACTCGCTATGGAGCTATGTTATGTTACATGACATCATGTTCGCGAGGCGTATTTGAAATGCGTAGTGTTTGGGGACGCCGTTTTGTCATCTGTGGTTGTGCTTTTAGAGGCACATTTGCATACAGAGCTTTTATTAGCAGAAAACGTAATATAAGAAATGAAATAAAGAAATAATTTTAATCATAGATACAGTCCACGGCTGAATAAATATTGTATGCAGCCGATGGAAACATCTGAAGATTTTTGATCGTCAGATGATTCGACGAATTAGAGGCACCTTTTGTTATCTAGGTCCTGTCCAGATCGGACGTATTTAGGCGCACCGCCATTAATACATTATTTTATTAACACATTGACGAGTTGCAACCGAACGGCACTCGTAATTACATAATGTAAGTGTCGTACATTAAACTGTGTTTTTATTTCAGAATATACTGTTATTACTAACCTATGTATGTTTTATTTTGTATCTTTAGACATTGCAAGATTGTTGGATGACATGGCATGGCAAAAGGTTCCGTACTTTTAAGCAAAAAGTAGTCCAGCTCGACCCACCGTCGTCTTCGGGTGCTGACTTTTCACGAAGTCCGATTTAACACAGAGAGATCAAACACGGTTAAAAATGCTCAAGCGCCGAGAGTTTGCATGAAATTTTTTGATATTCATTACTATAATTCATTGTATTGTCTCGATCCAGGAAATAACGAGACAAATTAAAAAATAAAATAACTTGGCAACTTCATGTCAGGACACATTGTTGTATGTACTATATTGTCTTTCTTTTGTTACCTGTTTATTGGATGCAACAAACTGGATACGAGGCCGGAATACATTGAAGTAATACGAATTGTATGTCGACACCTGAAATTACGCTGCATTCCCGGATACAAGGTAAGGCACCGCATCAGCGATCTTGCCCAAGCGCTTTGTATTATCGTAGCTTGCTTGGTAGATCTATCACAGTTTTCCGTTTCCGTAGCAGTCATTTTAAGCTACATCGCGGTTTCCAAAATTATTTTCATTATTCATTCTGTGCAACAATACAGTTTTATCAGTTCACAATATGGCCGGCTTTAGTTCTGTCCGACGTGCAGCCATTAGTGTTCAAGATTCCACCATTACTTACGAGAATTATTTTCTTCTTATGATATTTTCGCACAGCGAGATTAGTTTTTACATTTATTCTGATTAGACATACGCGTTAAAAATTTTATTGTATCATACATTACGTGTACCATGGTACTGACCAGAAAACAATTAGCAAAGATGGGGAACCAGAGACGGCAAACACAGACGAAATCCGACTCTGACATGACAATAAATAATGAAAGTGATGTTACGGTTGACTCGAACACTAACGAGCGACATATTATTGACTAATCTGGTGACGTAAATTTAGAAAATAGACTGTCCACCAGTAATATATCTAAATCTAGTTCCGAACCCATTTTGGTGTCTGACGTCATGTCTAACGACGTGGCGAGGACGGAACAGTTGCACATCACTAGTATTTCCAGTATGTTCGATGCTATTATGAAACAGATGAACGAACAAAAACACATGATGACTGAACATAAACAGGACATTGACGCACGTATCGACCAACAGATGACGTATATTCGCGCCACTTTGAAAACAGCTTATGAGGAGATAAAAACACATGATGAAATTAAATCAGATTTAGCTGCACGTAAAACGTCAAACGACACTGTGTAGCCGTGTTGAGGAGATAAATAATAGACTGACTGGACAAATGTCCGACCTCAACGCGAAATTTTCAGAGCTTTCACTACAACAAGAAAACACAAATAAAGATGTGACAGATATCCAAGCACAATTAAACAGTCTCAGTAAAACATGCGAGTCTGTAGTTACTCAGATTAAATGTTATCACGCAGTGCACGATGATATAAAAACACGTATTGCCGAGTCGGAAACAAGGTTGACGCAATTGACAAACAGCTTTCTGATAAAGTTCGATTACGCACTGACAACCATTTCTCATGCATCAATAGAGAATTTCACAGTAGGATAGAGCAAAAAGACAAATATTTTGACGACGCATACACACCGCACACTACGCACTCACAACAACAAAGGTACGCACCTCGACAAGACACTCTGCATTGCAGTCATGATAATTATCAACAACATTTTCCTTGCCATTCGCCAGTTGAACCTTACAGTAATCATTCTGAAACCAAACATTGCTACGATGCCAAGGAAGAGGAGTGCCTCATAAAACACAGACAATTTCAGCCATTTACATCTGAAAAAAGAACCGTACATCCCGTCATCTTTCTTAAAGCCTTCAGTAATGCATTTCCTCGTACGTGGAGAGACCGTAAGAGGATATCTTCTGTTGTCGGCTATATCCAAGGCGACGCAGCAGTATGGGTGTATAATGAAGCCGACAGATGCGTCACGTACGAACAATTTGAGAAAGCCTTTTTACGTAAATTTTGGTCACAATCTGTATATGAACGACTTCGTAGGCAGATTGTGGATCCTGAACCATGCAATCCTAAACACGGGAATTCGCGCTGATATTTTGAGAAATATTTAAATATGGCACATTTCCTTGACGAGACGGTTGCAACGTGCGACATCCCAGCAAGACCGACACTGTAATTTTTGTTAACAATGAGACAACAGGCCCTTTACCTAACTTATGCTACTCTGTCGTTATTAATGAAGAGTTGGAAATTTCAGTTTTTTATAAAGTAGTATCAGTGAGTAACTTCCAGAACAGATACCAGTTTCATACGAAAATAATTATTTTCATGATACTGGAAGTATACTGACGTCTGTTGAAAACAGTTGCATCTCCAGATTATGAAGATAAACAGCATTTATTAGAGATAATGCAAGGTATTTTAGATAATGTTTATGAAGACTCTGATGATAAAGGGTTTTTTTCAGTTTGTGAAGTCTCAACTACAACTTTTGAGTAGCAGTCACGGACTAAGATACAAACCAGAAGACTTTTTGTTTTGGTCTCTTGTACGAGTGTAAATTGTTTCTCCAGCTGCCTATAGATTTATGAGAGAATCTGGAAACCTGTTAATGCCCCATCAAAGCACAATAAGGAGACTTTGTTCTGCAGTTAATGTTGGTCCTCAATAAGACAAACATTACAGCAATTTCTTATTTTACATTAAGAGTAAAGTTCCTCTTTTGCAGCCCCGGGATATGATTGTAACTTTAATGGTTGATGAGATCCATATTGAGCAGTATCTTACTTATTAAGGTGGTAATGTTGTTGAAAGTGCTTTTGATTCCCAAGAGTTAGCTACTAGTACACACAAATTTATGATAAGTAGTACGGGGTGACACAGGAAAACGGGAACAATTCCACAATCCAAAAAACTGGAAGTGATGAAGGAAAGAAATTTCATTCATTGTAAATTGAAACCTTACAACTTTTCCATTTACGAAACACTGATGGCATATGCCGGTTTTTAAAAACTGTACGAATACATTCATGAAATCTGCTGTTGAGATACCTCGTTCACCGCTGTAACGTGTCAGTTTCGATACTGTGAATTGCACCCCGAATTCTCTGTTTTAGCTCATCCAGGGCTCTTGGTCGAGTCGTGGAGACTTTACTCTTGACGTAGCCCCACAAGAAAAAATCGCGAACGGATAAATTTGGTGATCTAGGGGGCCAGGGAATGTTACCGAATCGTGAGATTACACGGTTGCCGAATAATTCTCGCACGTATGTTACTGATTGCCGTGCAGTGTGTGACGTCGCTTCGTCCTGTTGAAACCAGGCTTCTTCAAAGTTTGGAAAGTTGTTCAATGCAAGTGTAACGCAAGTTCGTAACATCTCCACGTAACGATCGGCATTGACAATTATCGTTTCCCTGTCCATTTGCGAAGAAATACAGTCCGATAATCCCATGTGATGAAGCTACACACCATACTACCACCTTACTTGCGTATAAAGGGCGCTCATGAACGTCATTAGGGTTTGTGTTTGCCCAGTAACGGTAGTTCTGTTTATTCACATAATCTGTGAGATGAAAATGTGCCTCATCTGACATCCACAATTCGTTTAGAAATTCATGGTCATTGTGTGCTTTTGTTATCATTTGTTGACATAATCCTAATCACAACCGGTAATCGTTGTCCTTCAAGTGTTGCACCATCTGTAGTTTTTACAGATGAAATTTTAAATCAGGGTAAAGAATTCTGTGAATACTATCCCTCCCGGGACATTCCAACCACTGCTGCTTGCTTGGAATAGAACGCCGCAGGCTCCGAAGACAGACTCACGTACAGCATCAATGTTCGCTGTAGAACGCACATTTCTTGATCGTCCTTTTGGTTTCTTTTTGAGGGCAGATCCAGTCTCTTCAAAGTTATTAGTCCAACATTTTATCGCGTGTTTCGACAGAAGGGCATCATGAGATCCTAAATTATAAAAAAAGCCGAAACTCCCTTTGCACCGCTACCAAACTTTCATTGGTTTAAAAAAAAAATATGGCTAACGCACACAGTTGTCCGTTCCACTGGTCCATGCTTACTGAAATGGCGGACTGTTTACTTGCTAACTGTCATAAACCCACAGTGCTGCCACCTGCCCATGGCTGCAACTACTCATTTCAAACATTCCTATTATTCTGTGTCACCCTGTATTATATCTCCATTCAGTGATGTTGTAAACATTTTGCTTGTTCAGATTATAACTGCTGAAACGTTGCCTACTGTTTTGAAGAAGGTAGTTCTTGGTTTGGAAGACACAGGATTCAAAGTGCTTGCAGCAGTAAGCGATAATAATTCCGTAAACAGGAATGCTATCATATATTTCTCAAACAACCCTAAGCTGAGTATTGTGTATCCACATCCTGCAGACATCACAAGGCCCCTCTTTGTTATAATTGACCCTGTGAACTCATTGAAGTGTGTTAAAAATAATTGGCTTAACCAGAAAACTCATGGGTATCCTTTCAAATGTAAGTCTAGATTCACTTTTGGAAGCTTCATTCCCAGATGCACGAAAACTGTAAAGTTTGGAATGTGACAAATTATTGAAATATGGTTATGGGTTTTCACTGAAAGCACTCTATCCTTCTTCCCTAGAACAGCAAAATGTGAAATTACTAGTCCAAATTTTCAATGACTTTATTGTGGATGCATTAAAGACATTGGGTCCATTAATACCTTGAACATAGGTAGAGCAGAGTTCATCAAAATTTCTTTCTTGTGGTGGAGAATTTTGAATATTAAGACTCCTCACAAAGTCTTATTCAAGAAGGATCAAATGTAGGAAACTTTGACTAATTCAGACACAGATGTGCGGTTCATCTTCTTAAGTAATTTTTTGGCTTGGCTAGATAAGTGGGAAGACTTGGCAAAAGGTTAAGGAATCTTTACAAAAGAAACATTATCTGCTCTGAAGTTGTCTACACACTCTGTTATTGAGATAAGAAATTATTGTGTGGATGAACTTTCTTTAAAATACATTTTGCCTGTAAAATTTCAAACTGACCTTCTTGACGACAGGTTTGGAAGGTACAGGCAACTGGCAGGAGCACAATACAAAGTATCAATCAGGCAAATTTTTGAAGTGGAGAAAAACTGCGATCTTCTACAATCTTAAGGATTTCTTTAAAATCTGTATTAGATGGACCAACCAAAGAAAAAAATTTTTTTTAGAACTGCAGAGAGAATACAACTTTGCTTCTCTTTGTGTAACAGACTCTGACATTATTGGCATTAGCAGCTGCTTGCCTGTAATAACATATGTTTCAGGCTACTGTGCATACACAGTCACAAGAAAATTGAAATGTGATGTATGCAAGGAGAGTTCGGTTTTTCGAAATGTCATGCATTATGAGGAGTCCTTCCAGCATATAAGAAACTTAGATCAAGGAGGTTTACTCTATCCACGCCCATTTGTTGTTAATGCTGTCATATGCAGCTATAATAATTTCTAAGCTTGTTAGTCCTGAAAATGAAAAAACAATCCAAGCAAGAGCAAAACCAAAGGCCTACCAGTCTGATACTACATAATTTGTCTTCAAATGTGGAGCAGCTTGATTTATGTGGCAGCCATATGACTGAAAACATTCTCAAAATGGTTATTTGGATTGCAACAAATCCATTATTGAAAAACTACTGCAATTAAAACCGCACCAGATCTACAGTCAAAAGGTGGTAAAAAGAGAAAGCTGGAAACATTAAAAAAATAGAGATAGTTCTTTTGTATAATGTTTCATAACCAGTGCTCTGTTGTCAGAGATGACAGACAGCTACAGCTGCTATAAAGCTAGCTGAGATGATAATGGATTTGAGTGGTGGTGGTGGGGGGGGGGGGGGGGGGAGAGGAAGGGGATTTCTTATTGGTTTTCCTGTAATGCTTTGTCTTATAAGTAATTTTCTATGTGTTTTTTGCTATTGTACTTATTCACTCATTGATATATCATGTTTCATAAATCTTTTTGGTCTTCTGTGGATAGATATAGTCAGATTTGGTTTTGATGGGTTGGAAGAAATCTTAAAATGCGTAAGTTACGTTTCATATAAGCCAGGCTGCCACTTTACTAATGATAGAGCTGTTTGAAAAGCACTTAATTTTTCCTTATTTACGACCCTTTTTGTTAATAAACGCAATGTCAGGAAATTTTCTTTGCATACAGTGCTCTGTTGTCAGAGATGACAACAGTCACAGCAGCTTGAAAGCTTGCTGTGATTAGAATGGATTTGGGGGGGGGGGGGGGGGTATGGATGAGGGTTTCTAATTGGTTTTCTTGTGTTTCTGTGTCTTATAAACAATTTTCCGTGTGTTTTTTTGTTATTATACATATTCACTAGTTGATACATGATGTTTTGTAAATCTTAAGCTGCCAAACAAGTCAAGATATACATTAACAGGAAGACGGAGCCGCTACAGGCTATTAGTGTAGAGTACACGAATAACAAAAATCATGACAGAAGAAAATAGTTGCTGCGAAGAACAAACAGCCAAAGCACCTACTTCTGTGGTATCCAGTTGCTGGTTTTGCCTACTAAGTTTTTGCCAGTCATTTATGCAACCTTTTACATTATCATCAGTCTGTGCACTGGAACAATTACAAACTAGTTAATATGAGCATTATTGTATACTACATGTTACTTATTTGAGTCCAAATATTCTGATAAAATACGCGGCAGCTACACAGGCACCGACTAATCGTTTTAGGAGGGGGGGGGGGGGGGGAGCCCCCCCCCCCCCCCCAACAATTTAAGAAAATTATAAGTTATATTATGCTCTGTAAAATCACAAAATTATGTTGGAATTTTTTATTTTCCTTGTTTGACGATAGTTACCTTTTAAAATACATTCAGTAATGAGTTAAAACAAATAATTATTGTGGTAGTAAGCAGATTAACTGAAAACATTTGGTGTGAATCATGGTAGTGTTATGGTGCCGCCGAAACTCTTAGAATTTTTCCCGGTGTGTGAACCTTCGGGTAAGGCCTGGCGCTGGTTGGCCAGCGCTGCGGCCGCGGCGACATCAAAAGGAATGGAGTAGAAGCGCCTGGAACCCTCCACCTTGCGCCGCCTTGACGCTTCGAGACATTACGACGCCGCGGCTATATAAAGTCCACCCTGCTGTTGCAGTCATTCAGTATGGATAGTTTCGTTCAGTGCATGTTGCAGACGTGTTGAGTGTTCCGACTTTAGTGTCTAGTGGACTATTTTATATGACTATATTTTATTTGTTTACTTCAGTCTCTTAGTGTATTGTGAATTAAGTTTGCAATGGGTAAATTAGTTACCGAAAAGGTGCCCTTGGAAGTTGATGATACTGCAAGTCAAACTCCAACAATTATTGTGTCGTCAACTGCTTCGTCATCTTCAGGTGAGAACCGTTCACAACCGAAACCTGGACAATCCGGTAAGGGAAAATCATTTCAGAAGTCTTGGTTGGTCAGATATACATGGCTAGAATATGAAGCATTTACCGAAAAAAGTTTCTTGGAAAACCTGCAAAGAGGCAGAAGCTAAAAATCTATTACATTTTTCTTCAAAAAAAGAAGATGCATTTACTTCCGTAGGGTTTTCTAACTGGAAAAAGGCTTTGGAGAAATTCCGTCTTCATGAAAATACGTTTATGCATAAAGAAGGTGTTCTGAAAATAAATTCTATCACTAACCGAAGTGTGGCCTCCCAATTGAATGAACAGTTAGATAGTGATATGAAGAAAGGCCCTTTAGCTTTTGAGACAATTTTTACTACTTTGCAATTCCTATGCCGACAAGGACTAGCAATTAGAGGGCACGAAGATGTAAACTCAAATTTTTTTTCAATTGTTGGAACTCCAAAACAATGACATACCTGAGTTTAAAGATGGATTTGGGCGTTCAGGGCATAAGTGAACGTCCCATGATATTCAAAACGAGATCACTGATCTACTAGGAAAGTCTGTGTTGAGAAAGGTATTGGTTTCAGTCAAGAAGACTGAACATTTTTCTGTTATGGTTGACGAAACAAGTGATTCTTCGATTCACGAACAAGTGTCATTTCGCATTCGTACTGTCGATGATTCCTTAATCATGAACAAGACCCCAAACACTGAATCACAAACTCTGTTTAGTATTTTAAAAGACGTTTTTGCTCGACTTGATTTGTCAATGGATGACTTAAGAAGACAGTGCTATGATGGTGCCTCGAATATGAGAGGTAAGTTCAAATGTCTAAAAAAAGTTAGTTTTGTATTTACAACTAAAAGCACGTTATGTGCACTACACTGCTAACAGTTTAGAAAAAAATGGCTCTGAGCACTATGGGACTTAACATCTATGGTCATCAGTCAACAGTTTAGACTTGGCAGTTGTAGACAGTCTCCGTCATCTTACGTCTATGAGGGAAATTATGGCTTTTGCCAAGGACTTAATAAACACCGTAAGGGAATCCTACAAAAGGATGGGACTTTTCAGAAGCATACGCTGTAAGAGCGCCAACGACCAAGCTGGTCTACGACCGCTTTGGCCGATTCGATGGACTATGCGACCTTCTAGTATCTTGAGAATACTGAAAAACTTTGAAGAACTAGCGTTTTCTGAAACATTTTCTGCAGAGGACAAAACAGAGCCAGGTTACAAATGTGCAGGCTACCTTGAGTCAGTGTTACAATTCAAGACTTGTTTCTTTTTAAGTATTTATTGCCATGCAATGAACCCACTAGAGGATGTCAATGAAAAAATTCAGTGCCCTTATCTAAGTGCTGCTGACCTGGAAAAAATATATGAGGGCTTGATTTGTACAGGGTGATTCAAAAAGAATACCACAACTTTAAAAATGTGTATTTAATGAAAGAAACATAATATAACCTTCTGTTATACATCATTACAAAGAGTATTTAAAAAGTTTTTTTTTCACTCAAAAACAAGTTCAGAGATGTTCAATATGGCCCCCTCCAGACACTCGAGCAATATCAACCAGATACTCCAACTCGTTCCACACTCTCTGTAGCATATCAGGCGTAACAGTTTGGATAGCTGCTGTTATTTCTCGTTTCAAATCATTAATGGTGGCTGGGAGAGGTGGCAGAAACACCATATCCTTAACATACCCCCATAAGAAAAAATCGCAGGTGGTAAGATCAGGGCTTCTTGGAGGCCAGTGATGAAGTGCTCTGTCACGGGCTGCCTGGCGGCCGATCCATCGCATCGGGTAGTTGACGTTCAGGTAGTTAAGGACAGATAAGTGCCAATGTGGACTCTCCATACAGTTGATTGTGAAATTTGCAGCTCTCTGCTAGCTCTGCGAGTCGATTTTCCTGGGCTGCGAACAAATGCTTGCTGGATGCGTGCTA
Organism: Schistocerca americana; assembly: GCF_021461395.2. Taxonomy (NCBI): domain Eukaryota; kingdom Metazoa; phylum Arthropoda; class Insecta; order Orthoptera; family Acrididae; genus Schistocerca; species Schistocerca americana. The sequence goes on along the minus strand of NC_060122.1, from coordinate 337,264,281 downwards.
CATTTTCATCACTCGTTCTCGACCGTCCAGAACTTTTCCCTTTGCACAAACACCCATTCTCTGTAAACTGTTTATACCAACGTTTAATACACCACCTGTCAGGAGGTTTAACACCATACTTCGTTCGAAATGCACGCTGAACAACTGTCGTCGATTCACTTCTGCCGTACTCAATAACATAAAAAGCTTTCTGTTGAGCGGTCGCCATCTTAGCATCAACTGACGCTGACGCCTAGTCAACAGCGCCGCAAGCGAACAAATGTACAACTAAATGAAACTTTATAGTTCCCTTAATTCGCCGACAGATAGCGCTTAGCTCTGCCTTTTCTCGTTGCAGAGTTTTTCAAATTCCTAAAGTTGTGGTATTCTTTTTGAATCACCCTGTATATTGAATGGAAGGCGTGATACTTTTGAACACTTTTGGGAATTGTGTTTAAAAGAAAAACCTTCACAAATTTATGATCCTTTGCTTCCTCGGAATCGAAGTATACCAAAGGAGTATGAAAATAACGAAGCCAGCTCACCGCACACTTACAAAACCACAAAGGAGTACTACAAAGCTATTTACATTTAAGTTTGTGAAACGGTGAAATCTTGCATTACTGAGCGGTTTGATTCTACTGGACTCACACAGGTCATTGAAGTTGAACAAGAGTGCAAGAGTGCTTGCTGTTAGTAAACAGAGGCGAAACAAATTTGGAAAAATCAAATGAGTTTTTCAAAAATGACCTAGACGTTGAGAGACTGCACTTACACTTGAATATGTTAGCCGATATCGCTTATAAAAAACAACTGGTCTTAAAAAACATTCGTGATGTAAGAAGTACATTACACAAGAGCCTGCAGCTGCAGAAATGTTATGTGAAGTAGTGAAGTGCATTAAGCTTCTCCAAGTAGTTCCAATCACGACAGCAACAGCAGAACGGTCATTCAACGCCCTTAGACCCGAGGTCGGCAACCTGCGGCTCGCGAGCCACATGCGTCTCTTTGGATGTGAAGCTGCGGCTCTTTAGCTCCATACGTAGATATTGTTTATTTTATAAGATAAAAATTTTAATCGTTGTGAATCGATTAACGAGGATTAGGCACCATTTCTATCCCTCACAATCAGCCCATTGTTCTCGCTTTTCATCGCACCCCTCCCTAGTGACACTCGTCAGTGTGGCACGGGGATAAGCACGTTCTGAGAAGAATAAAATTTTCACACTACAGCGGAGTGTGCGCTGTTATGAAACTTCCTGGCAGATTAAAACTCTGTTCCGGACCGAGACTCGAACTCGGGACATTTGCCTTTCGCAGGCGAGTGTTCTATCAACTGAGCTACCCAAGCACGACACACGTCCCGTCCTCACAGCTTTACTTCTGCCATTACCTCGTCTCTTACCTTCCAAACTTTACAGAAGCTCTCCTGCGAACCTTGCAGAACTAGCACTCCTGAAAGAAAGGATATTGCGGAGACATGGCTTAGCCACAGCCTAGGGGATGTTTCTAGAATGAAATTTTCACTCTACAGCGGAGTGTGCGCTGATATGAAACTTCCTGGCAGATTAAAACTGTGTGCCGGACCGAGACTCGAACTCGGGACCTTTGCCTTTCGCGGGCAAGTTCTCTACCAACTCAGCTACCCAAGCACGACTCACGCCCCGTCCTCACAGCTTTACTTATGCCATTACCTCGTCTCCTACCTTCCAAACTTCATTCTAGAAACATCCCCCAGGCTGTGGCTAAGCCATATCTCCGCAATATCCTTTCTTTCAGGAGTGCTAGTCCTGTAAGGTTCGCAGGAGAGTTTCTGCAAAGTTTGGAAGGTAGGAGACGAGGTAATGGCAGATGTAAAGCTGTGAGGACGGGGCGTGAGTCGTGCTTGGGTAGCTCAGTTGGTAGAGCACTTGCCCGCGAAAGGCAAAGGTCCGGAGTTCGAGTCTCGGTCCGGCCCACAGTTTTAATCTGCCAGGAAGTTTCACGTTCTGCCAAGTCCGTTCATGCCAGTCGGTGATCACCGCACACGGGAGGCTACCAGAGAGTGAGACAAACAGTGTTTCGTGTCTGAATTATTCATTTTAATAATTCAGTTATTGGTGAAATATTTATTCTATCAAGGTAAGTATTTTTAATTGGGAATTTTCGATGTAAAATGTTTTTTGATAGATTATATTTTAAAACCCAGCCTTTCGTATGCATTTACATAGGTATACGTTGACATTGTAAATATTTGCAAAACTTGTCAACTGCTGTTTTGGATACCTGAATAATGATTTTAAAAATTCTTTATCACAGCTTCACCGCAAGCATGGCATAAAAAAGAGAGAGAGAGAGAGACAGAGAGAGAAGAAAACTGAAGAAGAGCATCGTGAATTCAATCGGGATTGGAAGGAGTCGTTCGCTTTCATATGTAACTCAGATGGCTTTCCAACTTGTTTTCATTTGCCATAAAAACTCGCACACAATAATAAATCAAATTTAGAGAGACACTTCACTACGAAACATAGACAGTTTGCTAGTAAATATCCAGCCGGCAAAGAACGAAAAAAAGCTGTCGACGAGCTCCAGAAACAAGTACAGCAATCAAGTCCCATGTTAAGTAACGGGACGCAATCTACAAGTAATGTTAATCTGGCAAGCTTCGTGGTATCACTAGAAATTGCAAAAAAAGGCAAACCTTTCACAGATCGCGAGTATGCCAAAGATTGCTTCATACGTGCATCTGAATAACTATTTCGTGATTTCAAAAACAAACCAGAAATCTGGAAAAAAACCAAAGATCTGCCACTATCCGCTAAAACAGTACAATATAGAATAAGTAAAATGTCTTCAAAAGTAACACATTTGCAGGTGGAAGACATTCAGCTGGCTTCTGCCTTATCGCTTGCTAACGATGAGTTCACCCTTTTGCTTTATTTTATTTTTGTGTATGTGTTTGATGTCATTGAACACCCTAAGTGTTCGTGATCGTTCATGTTTGGAAGTAAAAATAGGTGTGATTTATCGTTGCCCTTTTTGTGAGGTATATGTCTTCGCAAGGTCCGAAAGAAGAACTTCTAGGATTGGTACCGCTCTTGGGAGAAAGTAGAGGGGAAGACATAGCGAGTGCCGTGCAGAAATGCCTCGACGACAATAAGCTCGATTCAAATAAAATAGTTTCAATAGCAACTGATGGAGCCAGAAGAATGACAGGAAAAAATAAAGGGACAACCACGATTCTTCAGAGCAAAATAAACCACGAAATTCTTACGTTTCACTGCATAATACACCAAGAAGCGCCTTGTGCGGAAACAATTCGGTCGAAATAGTTGACGTCATGAATTTGGTAATCAAGATTGTTAACAGCATCTTTTCAAAACACTCTATCATCGTCAGTTTAAAGAATTCTTAACCGAAATGGAGACTCAGTATTCCCACCTCCTTCACAATGAAGGGCGATGGCTTTCCAAGGGTAAGGTGCTGAAATGTTTTGCTTTGTGCTTGAATGAAGTAAATACATTCCTCAATAAAAAAGACATTAATCAACCTGAATTAGAGAACTGCGAATGGCTACAAAAATTTTACTTTATGGTGGATATGACAGCGAAATTAAATGAGCTGAATCTGTAAGGTGGCAATGGCCTTGCACCTTACATGAGTCCATTTAACGTCGAAATTAAATGAGCTGAATCTGTAAGGTGGCAATGGCCTTGCACCTTACATGAGTCCATTTAACGTGACACTTTAGGTTTTGTTGGAGTAATACTCTAAATTACGGTGTAGGAAATCTATGTGGAAACGCATCAGCACGCGAGAATTCCGCGATTTTGTAATTAAAAGATTTTGCGGAGAGGCAGTACGCGAGACACAGCTCGGCTACGTCCCCGCCTAGCCGCCGAAGGCAACTGATGGAGCCAGAAGAATCCTGATGGTATGAATGGTGAACTGGGGGATGTCTGTAATCCTTTTAGAGAGGCCACAGCGGCCACTAACCTCTGAGGGACGCGCGGCTGCAGGTCTTCAAGTGTTTACCAAAACAGAGCAGCGGATAGCTGGACGGGCTTTCCTGTGCGTGCGCTCGCCTATGTCCCACTAATTTTACGCCTTCGAGTAACTCAAGTGGGGCAGGCTAGGAGTTCCGAATAACAAACTTTCAATGCAAGAATCTGTGTTCACTATGACGGGGAATCTTGCTGGGAAAATCTCGAGTGGTCCCTTGGGAGGAAACTTCGAGTAAACGTGTTATTGCCCACAGCTGTGGTTCTTCCCAGTCGGCTAGGGTGGAGTTTACTTGTGAAATTTTGTAGAAATAAAAGAGTTGTGGAAAAGAGTTCTATTCCCAGGCTGTACATTGGTCGGCACTGGCAAACAGGGTATTTTGAGAGCTTCTAGTGATGTGATTCGCTCGGTAAAATTTGAGGTGAGACTCTTGGTAGAGGTCTTCCGTTCTGGGCTCTGTTACTGAGAGGACATTAGTCAAGTCGTGTCCCCTCTTGGTCTTTCGTTCTGAGAGGAAGTTAGCCGCGCCAGCTCATTGCTGACGGAAACATTGTCGCAATTACAGAAGTTTACGGACTGCAGTCTGGTGTTCGAATACTGTAGGATTGTACTTTCCGAGACGCCACACGCCGACCGCACGGCCGCGCCGTCGCCATCCGAGACCGTCGCTATAACAGGTATATTACGGTGAGATTGCTCCCACTTCGGCCTGTCTTAGGAGTAACGTTAAATAGTTGGACCAATTGCAGTTGCTGTTTCCACAGAGGTTTCACGTACTTTGGAGTGTAGTAGTTCTTCATATATATGTTATAAGAAATCGCGTTTTGGACCGATTTTAACACAGTTACTGCCAATGCAAATTAGGATGATAATTTGTAAATTGTTCGTTGTGTTTTATTCAGCATTGATCTGAAGGTTATAATATAATTATTGTGATTTAGTAGAGCCTTTACTTTCAGTAGTTGATCCTCAATTCACCCTTTTGCTTTACTTTATTTTTGTGTATGTGTTTGATGTCATTGAACACCCTAAGTGTTCGTGATCGTTCATGTTTGGAAGTAAAAATAGGTGTGATTTATCGTCAACACTACCACCGCTGATTAATTAGGGGTACAGGGACACATTTAAATACAGCGTTATCCATTTTTGTGTACAGTTCCACTCCGAATTTCTCTGTAAGTTGTTTGTGAGGGGCGAACACACGCAAAAATCTGACAAGCAACAGGTGGGGTGTTACAAATCTAAAACTGCAAGGAAAGGGAAACCTAGCCTATGTTTTGGTAGAAGAATTGGCTTGTTTCGAAGAAAAATTATTTATTTTTGCAGAAGATATTCACAGCAGTAAATTATTTCATTTTCAATTTCTAAAGCAATATCACGATAAAACCAGTGCAACTGTTGACTCGAGTTACTTCAGCACAGTCATTAAAAAAAATGAAAGATGAATTTGCTGACAGATTTCAGCAATTCAAAGCCAACAAATCCACTCCAGCATTCATAGTAAATCCTCTCAACACAAATAGTAACTAAATCCACATTGAGCCATTTGGAGTTGATAGTGGATCTCTAGAAATGCAATTGATCGATTTAAAAAGTAAAGCTTTGTGGACTGGAAAATTCACAGAGTTGAAAACCAAATTGGAAGAGTTGTAAGTCCACAAATGTATGTACGTAACGCAACAAAGTGGACAGCTTTAAAACAAATGGCGTGAGTTGAGGCACTTACATTCGACACGTGGAATAGTCTTCCAGATTGCTACAGTGAGGCGAAGAAGTTGGCATTTGGAGTGCTGACTATCTTCGGATCGACATATTCGTGCGAGCAAACATTCTCTTGCATGAATACAATTAAATGTAAAGTATGGATCAACTAACGAAAGAAAATTTAGAGTCGTGTTTGAAACTTAAAACAACAAGTTATGAGCCACATTTATCCAAACTTTCAAACACCATGCAAAGCCAACACTGCCATTGAATTTGTTTGCTCGAATGTATGTTATATTTTTATTTTTTTCATTTTTAAGTACATGTTACATTGTTCAAATTTTCTACTTGAATAACCGTGCAAAGCCATCGCTCCTATTGAATTTGTTTGCTCAATTGTTTGTTATTGAAGTACAAGTTAGTGTTGTAAGTGAATGTTTAATTGTTTTAATATTTTACTTGAATATAAGTGTTTATGTAATAATACCATATATATATATATATATATATATATATATATATATATATATATAAAAAATCTAATTTGTGGTGAAAAAACACTACTTATACTATATGAATAAATATATATTTTTTATGAATGAATAATTAGTTTTTGTCAAAATACTTTATTTATGCAACTTTGTTTTATTGTTGGCAAGAAAATTTTTTGTGGCTCTTTAAAAATTTTGTAATTTTATAAATTGTAATTCTGACTCTTGGGACTCAAAAGGTTGCCGACCCCTGCCTTAGACATCTGAAGTGATATCTCCAATCAACAAAGGGACACAAGCGATTGAACAACTTGGCTGTTCTTCATGCCCACTGAGATGTTCTGGATGAACTGGATATCTGACCAGTTATCAACGACTTCATATTCAGTAATCCAGTCAGACGGTCGACATCTGCACATTTCTAAAGACGCTCTAGCCCTAATAATGGCATTTACAGCAATATTAATAATCCCTATAAAATAGAGAATTAAATACACACATAATGTTAAATTTTCAGTTTCGAAATACTAGTACTAGTTTAGTACTATATTACTATAGTACTATATTATTCTGAAATACTTAAAAATTTTTAGCATCTAAGACCCAATTAAAACCCGCTATTTACGTCCGTTTTGACTAAAAGTATTACACATACTGTATTAACTTTATTAACTGTATTAAAGCACTAACTATGAGATATTATACAAAGTAAGTTTAAATTAGCTATTTCACTTATAAGTCAAAGTGCTATTACTATGCAACATCAATATTTTATGATTTATTCTTTTAATGATAGTTTAGGATTTATTTAATAAAATTTCAGTCTTTTCAGACCTACATATTCACTGCTCTGCAATAGTCTATAAGCATGATTATTACTGTAAATTAAATTGGATTTTTAAGAAAATACCATGCGTGTTTATGTTTTGTTTCTTTTTACAAAGTCAAAAAACCTGTCAGGCTTGTCGAGTTTCCCGGAGTGTCAAGTTATTGAGAGTCCAGTTTTCGGGGTTCTAATGTTGATCATATGACTCTAAAATGCTTTAAAAAACTTTAAAACTCACTATTTTTCATCTATAATGTAGAAAATTTCCTGGAGGCAAACCCCCCGGTATTGGCCCCCCCCCCCCCAAAGATGTTTTATAAGTTGGCGCCAGAGGGCAGCTAGGAGGGTATCCTTCTAGTTGTTGTGAATATCTAAGTATATCTGATTTTTTTGCCTTGTAACTGCCAATAACATCTTAGGCTTTTTAATGCAAGTATGCTAGAAATGTTTTCTCTGTTTCCACTTCAATTATTTCTGGGCTGTTTTAAAGGTAAACTGTAGTCATAGCGTTTTTGGAGATAAATTTCTCATTTGCTGCTTGTCCTTAGCAAACTTCTTTCCATTGTTGATGTAAGGAATTCTCTCTGGGTGGTGTGAATGAGTTACCATTTATGGTTCTGAGGAATCTGTACTTTCTCTCTTCTTCAACAACACATGACTGATGAAGATGCTTTATTGCTCCCATACGATGATAGTAGTCACACATGCCATTTACTATGGAGTTCACATCTGTTTCATGAAAAACAGATTTAGAAATAATCAATCACTGCTAGTCTGTCCTCATTTCTTAGTTGGGGGTACTACAGCGAGGAAGAAACCAAAGTCAGGCAGAAGTGCACTGAATCACTGCCTTCAGTACAGTCACCACTGTCCTACATGAAATTAATATTGAGTATGCAGTTACAGTGACTTCTACTAAGTATTATTAGTACTGTAATTGTCTGGTGAAGCCTAAAAAAATGTGATGTTGGCCTTTAAACTTTCAGATCTAAAGTAATTTAATTGAAGTATTTGTCTATGACAGTGACCTGTAACTTTATTGCACTTTCTAAGTAGGCTATGTAGCCACCTTACCTTTCCTTATTTTATGACTATGGTAATCTGATACTGTTATCCCTATTGGTGTCTTTGTTCAATTTCTATGGTGATGATGTACACATGAGCTATCTATTGTTATTTGAGAAGCCTATCTTTCTTATGTATGATGCTTATGTTTTGATGAAGAAGTCCAAATGTGTTTCGGTAAGGTGTTCGACAAAGTCAGAGCGAGCATAGTTTTAAAAAAATTTGGAAATTTGTGGTAAGGTCTTATTGGACCAAACTGTTGAGGTTTGTCGCTAAGTCTACACACTACTTAATTTAACTTAAACTAACTTACGCTATGGACAAGCCCCCTGCGAGTATGGGGTAAGAATAGGCCCAAGGTATTCCTGCCTGTCGTTAGAGGCGACTAAAAGGAGTTTCAACCGTTTCGGCCTTCCATGTGATGGTCCCCCTTGGGGTTTGACCTCCATTTTTCAAAATTCTACAGAAGTACGAGTCTTTTGGGGAAGGACGCCTTACGTGGTGTCTCACTGGTCCTCAGTGCACTCAGACCTTAGCACTCAGCATTGTAACGGCGTTGTAACCACACCTGCTATTCCTCAAATTGGGCCTAAATGCCTGATGGGTTGCACAAGTTACGCCCATAGTGCATCCCCATCTGCACCTACGATCATGATGGACTTTCAATGGCACCTAAAATCCAGCACGATAGCCAGCCCGTTGTGGTGGGGTCGTCATGTACCCTCTAGGTTGTAGCCCCCTGACAACACAGGGATCGTACTGCCGATACCTGAGCTGCACCCTCCCCACGTCGGCCAAGGAGTAGATGCTCGTCTCCTTGGGGCATCAGGACTCCCGGCAACAGTCATCCTGCCAGGTGGCCCTTGCTGAGCCTGGGTGGCGCCCGTGGGGAGAGCCCCTGGTCAGAGTGGGTGGTGTCGGGGCGGGCGTTTCGCAGATGAAACGTCAACATGTATCGGGTTGCTCTGCGGAGGAGTCTTTTAAAAAGGAAGGTACTGTCTCTGGTTCTAGTTCTCCTGCCCCTTCTGCCTTGGACACTCCCTGGGAGGAAGGACAGGCCCACCGGCTTGGGGCGAAGTACTTCCTCCGATATTTAGTCTGTTCTTGGACTGATGGGGGGACGTTCGCCACCTCCAAGCCCATATTCTTTGTCCAGCACATCGAGGACATCTTCGGGGAAATCGAGGCTCTCAGTAAAATGCGTTCAGGGTCCGTTCTTGTAAAGACCACCTCCGCCACTCAGTCGGCGGCGCTCCAGGCATGCGACTGACTAGGGGACATCCCAGTGTCCATTGTCCCGCATCTGGCACTGAATAGGATGCAGGGGGTTATTTTTCATTGGGACCTACATCTACATCTACATCTACATTTATACTCCGCAAGCCACCCAAAGGTGTGTGGCGAAGGGCATTTTACGTACCACTGTCATTACCTCCCTTTCCTGTTCCAGTCGCGTATGGTTCGCGGGAAGAACGACTGTCTGAAAGCCTCCGTGCGCGCTCTAATCTCTGTAATTTTACATTTGTGATCTCCTCGGGAGGTATAAGTAGGGGGAAGCAATATATTCGATACCTCATCCAGAAACGCACCCTCTCGAAACCTGGCGAGCAATCTACAGCGTGATGCAGAGCGCCTCTCTTGCAGAGTCTGCCACTTGAGTTTATTAAACATCTCCGTAACGCTATCACGGTTACCAAATAACCCTGTGATGAAACGCGCCGCTCTTCTTTGGATCTTCTCTATCTCCTCCGTCAAACCGATCTGGTACGGATCCCACACTGATGAGCAATACTCAAGTATAGGTCGAACGAGAGTTTTGTAAGTCACCTCCTTTGTTGATGGACTACATTTTCTAAGCACTCTCCCAATGAATCTCAACCTGGTACCCGCCTTACCAACAATAAATTTTATATGATCATTCCAATTCAAATCGTTCCGCACGCATACTCCCAGGTATTTTACAGAAGTAACTGCTACCAGTGTTTGTTCCACTATCATATAATCATACAATAAAGGATCCTTCTTTCTATGTATTCGCAATACATTACATTTGTCTATGTTAAGGGTCAGTTGCCACTCCCTGCACCAAGTGCCTATCCGCTGCAGATCTTCCTGCATTTCGCTACAATTTTCTAATGCTGCAACTTCTCTGTATACTACAGCATCATCCGCGAAAAGCCGCATGGAACTTCCGACACTATCTACTAGGTCACTTATATATATTGTGAAAAGCAATGGTTCCATAACACTCCCCTGTGGCACGCCAGAGGTTACTTTAACGTCTGTAGACGTCTCTCCATTGATAACAACATGCTGTGTTCTGTTTGCTAAAAACTCTTCAATCCAGCCACACAGCTGGTCTGATATTCCATAGGCTCTTACTTTGTTTACCAGGCGACAGTGCGGAACTGTATCGAACGCCTTCCGGAAGTCAAGAAAAATAGCATCTACCTGGGAGCCTGTATCTAATATTTTCTGGGTCTCATGAACAAATAAAGCGAGCTGGGTCTCACACGATCGCTGTTTCCGGAATCCATGTTGATTCCTACATAGTAGATTCTGGGTTTCCAGAAACGACATGATACTCGAGCAAAAAACATGTTCTAAAATTCTACAACAGATCGACGTCAGAGATATAGGTCTATAGTTTTGCGCAACTGCTCGACGACCCTTCTTGAAGACTGGGACTACCTGTGCTCTTTTCCAATCATTTGGAACCCTCCGTTCCTCTAGAGACTTGCGGTACACGGCTGTTAGAAGGGGGGCAAGTTCTTTCTCGTACTCTGTGTAGAATCGAATTGGTATCCCGTCAGGTCCAGTGGACTTTCCTCTATTGAGTGATTCCAGTTGCTTTTCTATTCCTTGGACACTTATTTCGATGTCAGCCATTTTTTCGTTTGTGCGAGGATTTAGAGAAGGAATTGCAGTGCAGTCTTCCTCTGTGAAACAGCTTTGGAAAAAGGTGTTCAGTATTTCAGCTTTACGCGTGTCATCCTCTGTTTCAATGCCATCATCATCCCGGAGTGTCTGGATATGCTGTTTCGAGCCACTTACTGATTTAACGTAAGACCAGAACTTCCTAGGATTTTCTGTCAAGGCGGGAACATAGAATTTTACTTTCGAATTCACTGAACGCTTCACGCATAGCCCTCCTTACGCTAACTTTGACATCGTTTAGCTTCTGTTTGTCTGAGAGGTTTTGGCTGCGTTTAAACATGGAGTGAAGCTCTCTTTGCTTTCGCAGTAGTTTCCTAACTTTGTTGTTGTACCACGGTGGGTTTTTCCCGTCCCTCACAGTTTTACTCGGCACGTACCTGTCTAAAACGCATTTTACGATTGCCTTGAACTTTTTCCATAAACACTCAACATTGTCAGTGTCGGAACAGAAATTTTCGTTTTGATCTGTTAGGTAGTCTGAAATCTGCCTTCTACTACTCTTGCTAAACAGATAAACCTTCCTCCCTTTTTTTATATTCCTATTAACTTCCGTATTCAGGGATGCTACAACGGCCTTATGATCGGTGATTCCCTGTTCTGCGCCTACAGAGTCGAAAAGTTCGGGTCTGTTTGTTATCAGTAGGTCCAAGATGTTATCTCCATGAGTCGGTTCTCTGTTTAATTGCTCGAGGTAATTTTCTGATAGTGCACTCAGTATAATGTCACTCGATGCTCTGTCCCTACCACCCGTCCTAAACATCTGAGTGTCCCAGTCTATATCTGGTAAATTGAAATCTGCACCTAAGACTATAACATGCTGAGAAAATTTATGTGAAATGTATTCCAAATTTTCTCTCAGTTGTTCTGCCACTAATGCCGCTGAGTCGGGAGGTCTGTAAAAGGAGCCAATTATTAATCTAGCTCGGTTGTTGAGTGTAGCCTCCACCCATAATAATTCACAGGAACCATCCACTTCTACTTCACTACAGGATAAACTACTACTAACAGCGACGAACACTCCACCACCGGTTGCATGCAATCTATCCTTTCTAAACACCGTCTGTACCTTTGTAAAAATTTCGGCAGAATTTATCTCTGGCTTAAGCCAGCTTTCTGTACCTATAACGATTTCAGCTTCGGTGCTTTCTATCAGCGCTTGAAGTTCTGGTACTTTACCAACGCAGCTTCGACAGTTGACAATTACAATTCCGATTGCTGCTTGGTCCCCGCATGTCCTGACTTTGCCCCGCACCCTTTGAGGCTGTTGCCCTTTCTGTACTTGCCCAAGGCCATCTAACCTAAAAAACCGCCCAGCCCACGCCACACAACCCCTGCTACTCGTGTAGCCGCTTGTTGCGTGTAGTGGACTCCTGACCTATCCAGCGGAACCCGAAACCCCACCACCCTATGGCGCAAGTCGAGGAATCTGCAGCCCACACGGTCGCAGAACCGTCTCAGCCTCTGATTCAGACCCTCCACTCGGCTCTGTACCAAAGGTCCGCAGTCAGTCCTGTCGACGATGCTGCAGATGGTGAGCTCTGCTTTCATCCCGCTAGCGAGACTGGCAGTCTTCACCAAATCAGATAGCCGCCGGAAGCCAGAGAGGATTTCCTCCGATCCATAGCAACACACATCATTGGTGCCGACATGAGCGACCACCTGCAGATGGGTGCACCCTGTACCCTTCATGACATCCGGAAGGACCCTTTCCACATCTGGAATGACTCCCCCCGGTATGCACACGGAGTGCACATTGGTTTTCTTCCCCTCTCTTGCTGCCATTTCCCTAAGGGGCCCCATTACGCGCCTGACGTTGGAGCTCCCAACTACCACTAAGCCCACCCTCTGCAACCGCCCGGATCTTGCAGACTGAGGGGCAACCTCTGGAACAGCACAAGCAGCCATGTCAGGCCGAAGATCAGTATCAGCCTGAGACAGAGCCTGAAACCGGTTCGTCAGACAAACTGGAGAGGCCTTCTGTTCAGCCCTCTGGAATGTCTTTCGCCCCCTGCCACACCTTGAGACGACCTCCCACTCTACCACAGGTGAGGGATCAGCCTCAATGCGGGCAGTATCCCGGGCAACCACAGTGGTAGTCCGATCGGGGGATGCGTGGGACGAGATGGCCGTCCCCGACAAACCCCCATCCGGACCCCCACAGTGATGCCCATTGGCAACAGCCTCAAGCTGTGTGACCGAAGCCAACACTGCCTGAAGTTGGGAGCGAAGGGATGCCAACTCAGCCTGCATCCGAACACAGCAGTTGCAGTCCCTATCCATGCTAAAAACTGTTTTGCAAAGAACGTCTGAACTAATCTACAGAGAGCACAAACAAATCGACAAAATTTAAACGGTTATTAAAATGCAAGATTGCATAGTAAATGCAGTAATGCTGCTACTTGCGCACTGCTGACACTGCTCGGCGGCGGAAGGAGACTGCGCGAATCTACACTATTCAGGTACTAAAACGCGATGCTACAAGTCTCAAATACTATAATACGCCCGAAATTTATGAATTAAACAATGCAAGTACCAAAAACACGCAAAGAAATTAAGAATTAAACTATGTAACAAATGAGTGAGCTAGGAGTATACGACTTGCTGCTGCAGCTGCTTATCCAACGGCGGCAGGGAGCACACTGACTGTGACCAACCGACACTGGCTGTTGAAAACAAAAACAGAAGACAAACGACTACGCGAATTTACACTATTCAGGTACTAAAACGCGATGCTACAACCCTCAAATACTATAATACGCCCGAAATTTATGAATTAAACAATGCAAGTACCAAAAACACGCAAAGAAATTAAGAATTAAACTATGTAACAAATGAGTGAGCTATGAGTATACGACTTGCTACTGCAGCTGCTTATCCAACGGCGGCAGGGAGCACACTGACTGTGACCAACCGACACTGGCCGTTCAAAACAAAAACAGAAGACAAACGACTACGCAATCTGATGAGGAGCTCAGGGCCAACCTGGAGCGCCGAGGCGTGCATTTCGTCCGGCGAGTCCAGTGCGGTCCCAAAGACCGTCGCATCGACACCGGGGCCTTTATCCTCCCCTTCGAGGGGGACATTCTCCCAGAGAAGGTAAAGATGATGTGCTACCGGTGCGACGTGGCACCTTACGTCCCGCCTCCTATGCGCTGCGTTCGATGTTTGCGCTTTGGGCACATGTCGTCACGGTGTGAGGCTGAGCCCCTTTGTGGCGATTGTGGATGTCCTCTTCATGAGGAACATACATGCACCCCATCACCTCAGTGCGTCAATTGTCCTGGCATCCACTTGCCTAGATCTTTAGACTGCCCTGCGTATCAGATGGAGAAGAAGATCCAAGAATTAAAAACTTTGGATCGCCTCTCTTATTCTGAGGCCAGGAAAAAGTATTACCGCCTCCATCCCATGACGTTGACATCTTCGTTTGCCTCAGTCATGTCCGCTCCTTCCACAGTATCCTCACCCTTTCCCTGTCCCCCCTCCACCTCCTCACCCCATCTGGGGTCTATACGTCCGCCTCCCAAATCCATCCCTTCCAAATCCTCCTCCCTCATGGCCCCTGCCCCCTCTGCCCCAGGGGCCACCCTTCCTCCTCCTCCCCCTCCGCCACCTGAGAAGCGATCCTCTCCTCAGGCGTCCATCGGGGAAACGTTCCGGACCCCGGCTTCTGAGGTCTGGAGTTCCAAAACGGACACCGCGCATGAGGACCTTCTTCGGGTCCAGCCCACCATCCCTGTGCCTCATCGGACTTCCCAGAAGGCCTCTAAGAAGAAATCTTTATCCCCCTCTCCACCCCGGCGTGTTTCGTCTGACGCTCCATCCGTGAGTCGCTGCTCCTGGCCGTCCTCAAGTTTCGCCGGGATGCTCTGCTGCCAGGCACTCAGCTGGCCTCTCATCGACGAATGATGCTGCCCCTCCTACGCAACCCAGGAAACCGGCCGCAGCTGGCGACGACTCGATGGAACAGGATCCGCCTCCCACCGGTTGTAGCGTTGTTCCCTCGAAACCTGGCCCTCGGTGGCCGTCGAGGTGACCAGCTCTTCAGCCGTTTCGTTCCCCCTTTTTTCTGACTAGCGATGGCTTTGTTACATTGGAACATAAGTGGTATTCGATATAATCGAGAGGAATTACAACTGCTCCTCCGCCTGCACTGTCCGCTCATCCTTGGTCTCCAGGAAACCAAGTTGCGCCCAACTGACCATATTGCTTTTACCCACTATACCTTGGAGCGGTCAGACCTCAGCCCTGCATTCCAGCTCATGATGGGGTCATGTTGCTCGTTCGGGACGATGTCTATTACCATCCCATCCCATTGACCACCCCACTCCAAGCAATAGCTGTCCGTATTACTCTTTCTGCCTTTACTTTTTCCGTTTGTACTGTCTATGCTCCATCGTCATCCGCAGTTAGTCGGGCTGACGTGATGCACCTGCTTGTTCAGCTTCCTCCGCCGTTTTTTGTTTGGTGACTTCAACGCCCATCATCCCCTTTGGGGCTCTCCTGCATCCTGTCAGCGAGGCTCCCTCTTGGCGGATGTCTTCAACCATCTCAATCTTGTCTGCTTCAATACTGGCGCCCTGACTTTCCTCTCGGACTCTACTCATACCTACTCCCACTTGAACCTCTCGATCTGTTCTACCACTCTTGCTCGTCGGTTCGAGTGGTATGTCCTTTCTGACACCTTTTCGAGCGACCACTTCCCCTGTGTCGTTCGTCTCCTGCACCACACCCTATCCCCACGTCCTTTGAGCTGGAACATACCGAAAGCTGTCTGGGGACTTTACTCCTCCCTGGCGACCTTTCCGGACCACGATTTTCTCAGTTGTGACAGTCAGGTCGAATACCTCACGGCTGTTATCATCAATGCTGCCGAACGTTCCATTCCTTGTACTACCTCTTCTTCACGTCGCGTTTCCGTCCCCTGGTGGAATGAGGCTTGTAGAGACGCTATCCGTACTCGACGACGTGCTTTACGCACCTTTCGCCGCCATCCTACGTTGGCGAATTGTATTGGATACAAACGACTCCGAGCGCAATGCTGTAGAGTCATCAAAGCCAGCAAAAAAGCTTGTTGGGCCTCTTTCACCAGCTCCTTTAACAGTTTTACTCCCTCTTCTGTCGTCTGGGGTGGCCTGCACCGGCTGTCGGGCATTAAGGCCCACTCCTCGGTACCTGGCCTGACTTCAGGTACTGAGGTCCTTGTTGATCCTGTGGATGTCTCCAACGCCTTCGGCCGCTTTTTCGCGGAGGTTTCAAGCTCCGCCCATTACCACCCTGCCTTCCTTCCCAGGAAAGAGGCAGAAGAGGCTCGGCGACCTTCCTTCCACTCACTGAATCTCGAAAATTATAATGCCCCCTTTACTATGCGGGAACTTGAACGTGCACTTGCACTGTCCCGGTTCTCTGCTCTGGGGCCAGATGCCATTCACGTTCAGATGCTGGCCCACCTTTCTCCGGCAGGCAAAAGCTTCCTTCTTCGTACCTACAATCGCGTCTGGACCGAAGGTCAAGTCCCCATGCGTTGGCGTGACGCCATCGTTGTTCCTATACCCAAACCCGGGAAGGATAGACACCTTCCTTCTAGTTACTGCCCCATTTCTCTTACAAGCTATGTCTGTAAGGTGATGGAGTGCATGGTTAACGCTCGGTTAGTTTGGATTCTTGAATCTCGACGGCTACTTACCAATGTTCAATGTGGCTTTCGTCGCCGCCGCTCCGCTGTTGACCACCTTGTGATCTTGTCGACATTCATCATGAACAACTTTTTGCGAAAGCGCCAAACGGTAGCCATGTTCTTCGATTTGGAGAAGGCTTATGATACCTGTTGGAGAGGGGGTATCCTCCGCACTATGCACAGGTGAGGTCTCCGCCGTCGCCTGCCCCTTTTTATTGATTCCTTTTTAACAGATCGCAAGTTTAGGGTACGTGTGGGTTCGGTATTGTCCGACGTCTTTCTCCAGGAGAACGGAGTGCCTCAGGGCTCCGTCTTGAGCGTAGCCCTTTTTGCCATAGCGATCAATCCAATTATGGATTGCATTCCACCTAATGTCTCAGGCTCTCTTTTTGTCGATCACATCACGATCTACTGCAGTGCCCAAAGAACATGCCTCCTGGAGTGCTGCCTTCAGCATTGTCTAGACAGCCTATACTCATGGAGTGTGGCAAATGGCTTCCGGTTCTCTGAAGAGAAGACAGTTTGCATCAACTTTTGGCGATATAAAGCGTTCCTTCCGCCATCCTTACATCTCAGTCCCATTGTTCTCCCATTCATGGAAACAACTAAGTTTCTAGGGCTCACACTGGACAGGAAACTTTGTTGGTCTCCGCACGTCTCTTATTTGGCTGCCTGTTGTACATGTTCCCTTAATGTCCTCAGAATTCTTAGTGGTTCATCTTGGGGAGCGGATCGCACTGTCCTGCTTTGCTTGTATCAGTCCATAGTCCGATCAAAGCTGGATTATGGGAGCCTTGTCTACTCGTCTGCCTGGCCATCCCTCTTACGCCGTCTCAACTCCATCCACCATTGGGGGTTACGTCTTGCGACCGGAGCATTCTACACTAGTCCCATCGAGAGTCTTTATGCTGAAGCTGCTGAATTACCATTGACCTACCGGCGCGACGTACTGCTTTGTCGGTATGCCTGCCGGCTGTTGTCAATTCCCGACCACCCCTCTTATTGGTCCTTCTTCGCCGATTCTCTCGACTGTCAGTATGGGTTGTATGTGTCTGCCCTGCTGGCCCCTGGTGTCCGCTTTCGTCGCCTGCTTCGACAATTGGATTTTGCCCTCCCTACCACCTTCAGAGAGGGTGAGAGCCCGACACCACCTTGGCTCCAGGCTCCAGTTCATATTTATCTCGACCTCAGCTCGCTCCCGAAGGAGGGTACTCCATCTGCAGTGTATTGCTCACGGTTTGTCGAACTTCGTGCGAGACTTGCCAGTCACACCTTTATTTACACTGATGGCTCCAAAACTGACGATGGTGTCGGCTGGGCCTATGTCGTCGGGGCTGGCACCTTTAAATACCGGCTCCTCGACCAGTGTTCCAGCTTTACGGCCAAACTTTTTGCTCTCCATCAGGCCGTTCAGTCTGCCCGCCGCCACCGCCACTCATCGTATGTACTCTGCTCTGATTCACTCAGTGCTCTTCAGAGCCTTGGAGCTCCATATCCGGTCCATCCCTTGGTGCAACGGATCCAGCAGTCCCTCCATTCTTCTGCTGCTAATGGCTCTCCCGTCAGCTTTCTGTGGGTTCCCGGCCATGTAGGAGTGCCTGGGAATGAGGCTGCTGATGCTGCAGCCAAGGCTGCATTCCTCCTGCCTCGGCCAGCCTCCCATTGTGTCTCGTCATCTGACATTAGTGGGGTTGTTTGTAGGAGGCTTGTGTCTTTGTGGTGGGATAATTGGTCATCCTTCAAGGAAACAAGCTCCGGGCAGTAAAACCGTTCCCAACTGCTTGGACAACCTCCTCCCGACCATCTCGGCGAGAAGAGGTCCTTCTGACCAGGTTGCGAATTGGGCATTGCCGGTTTAGCCACCGCTAACTGCTCTCTGGTGACCCAGCCCCGCAGTGCCCTTGTGGTCACGCATTAACAGTGCGCCATGTTTTATTGTCGTGTCCCCTTTTTAGTCAATCTCGTGTTGTCCTGTCTCTGCCATCTACTTTACAGTATATTTTAGCTGATGACGCTCGAGCAGCTGCTCGTGTTCTTCGTTTCATTACTTTGACTGGCTTGTCCAAAGACATCTAACTCCTTCACTTATTTTATCTGCATCTTTGTAAGAACTTTCTATTGTCCCCTCTCCCCCCCCCCCCCCTTGAGTTTTACTAGATTCTATGTGCTCTAACAATTGTGACTGGGTGCTAATGACCTCAGTAGTTGAGCGCCCTTAAACCCCAAACAAAAAAAAAAAAAAAAAAAAAAAAAAGCTATGGACAACACACACACCCATCATGCCTGAGGGAGGATTCGAACCTCCGATGGGGGGAACCGAACGGACCGTGACAAGCCGCCTGAGGCCGCGCGGCTATCCCGCGCGGAGAGCATAGTTTTATTTCTATGAAATGTGCATTATATTTTGTGCACAATTTCCTTCAACTAGCATTGTGCCTTACGATGAAATGTGTCTCAAGTGCTCTGTACAATTTGCCTGTCACTATATGCAGTGTGTGCTCGTATCCTAGTCTGAAATTCCTCCTTCTGGTAACAGTATGTATTTTGGGATAGTTGTAAGAAATATAAATTGTGTTTGATGTATGTAGAATAATTTTCAACCACATTTGTGTCTCTAGTATTCAAGAAATAAAACATTTTGTCTTAATTTTAATTATGCTCTGATGAAAGGAAGTAGCTTTGCTTCTACAGTGAGAAAAACCTCTGAGCATCTTGAACTATAAGACATGTGGGTTACTTATCGGTCTGAATTTTTATAGTGGTTTACTGATTCGTATTGTCATACAACTTTTCTGTGCTGAAGAATTAATTTTCGTTCACTCTGTGGCTCTAAAATGTTTAGTATTTCTTATCATTCCTACCGGATTATTGAGTTTCCACTACTTTCATTTGAAAGAGCCACAGAATCATTTTGTTCAGCTTTAGAAATATAGCTTTTCGAAAATAATTCTGAATTTAAATAAATTACCTTAGAAATTTGCTTTAATGAATTCAGTGTTTGACAGATTGAGCGGTATGGAAAGCAGAATTTCGAGGTAAGTGCATTATGATTAAATTAATAGCACTCTGTGACACGAATTTTAATCAAGGATATAGGAGAAATAATCATTTCATGTTTAAGGTTCCTAAAGTTCTGGAGAAACAAGGAAATAAAAGATTTTTTTTGTGTTTTTTGGTTTATTAAACATTATGTCAGGAGGTGTTCCATTCTGTCGAATGATCTGAGTTTCGTGTGAGGTCAGCAAATTTTGAAGTGGAGAGGAATATTTACGAAAATAACCTGGGAAACAATGTCTTATATTCTGTAGGAGCTCAATCTGCTTTATTTAAAACCGAAAACGTCTGCTTGTTGTTGCATATTACCGATTTTTACTGCAAGAAAACGTAGTTCCTGAGGTAAAAGACAGAATTTGAAGTTACAGTTTGTCGTCAAGCCTAGAAATGGGTATTTAAGGTAAATCGTCAAAACTATTTTACATGCTATAACAACATAGGGCCGTTTTGTTCAGTTACTTTACGCAGTGATATACATTTCCAGACTTTCATTACAAGGCCATGTAGAAGAGGAAAGCACGGGAATATTTATACAGCTTCAGCACTAAAACTCGTAAAGTTCGTATAGCTGCAGGGTGCGTCACAGCAGTGTTCCTATACAGACCCGGCCATCAGTATGTGACATCACAAGCGTGTGCGCAGGCCTGTAGTCCAGGTGGTGTTCGTTGTATCGAAGCAAACGGTGTACAGAAGGCTTCGACAGAGTGGCCTTTATTGTTGGAGACTGTTGTCTGTTTACTCTGGCGTGTCTTCACAGAAGGGAACGTCTAGAGTGGAGTCCACAACATGCCACCAGGACGGTCGAACGGTGGGCCAGTGTTCCGACTTGATCTGGAGAGTGATTCTCGACGGATTCGCAACTGGAGGGCACATGGAACTCGATTTCGGGACCTAAACGTTGTGGAAAGAGACCAATATCGGGGAGGATCCCTAATGGTGTGGGCAGGGATTATGTTGACCACTCGAACGCCTCTTCATGAAATTGCACAGGTGCATCAGCAAGATTTAACTGCTGTCAGGTATCGTGAGGAAATCTTGGGATTTCATGCGCGGATGTTGCGAAGTTAAAATGGTTAAAATGGCTCTGAGCACTATGGAACTTAACATCTGAGGTCATCAGTCCCCTAGAAGTTAGAAATACTTAAACCTAACTAACCTAAGGACATCCTGCCCGAGGCAGGATTCGAACCTGCGACCGTAGTGGTGGCGCAGTTCCGGACTGAAGCGCCTAGAAACGCTCGGCCACGCCGGCCGGCTGTTGCGAGATGCTGTAGGCCCAGACCTGATGGACTGTTCGATCTCATAGAACACGGGTGTTGATGTTTTTTGGAAATAGATATTGCATGCTTAACGTGGCTTGCTCGCTCTCCCCATAGAAAAGTCTGGATGCACTAGGGAGACAGGTTGCACCATGTCAGCATCCACGAACCACTCCCGAGATTTGTGAGCAGTTCTGCAGGCAGAATGGGCATTATTGCCTCAGCATGAGATTGATATCATTCACAGCATGCCCTGTCGTTTGACTATTGGCGCCACAGACGGTCACAACCCATACTGCCCACATTCACCAGTTGTCAGAATAAGTGTGCAAATCCATTAAGATAGAAAAGAAAACGAAGGACATTTTTGTCTACTGTCATGCATGTTGCAGTTGTTTACATTCTGTATTCTTTACTTTGTTGCTGCTTCACTATCATCTGTTTATATCGTTTTAGGGCAAAGTACAAGCAGCCTTGCAAAATTTCCGTTTATTGGTTCAATTTTGGGCACCAGTGTGTTTGTGTGTGTGTGTGTGTGTGTGTGTGTGTGTGTGTGTGTGTGTGCGTGCGTGTGTGCGTGTGTGTATGTGTATGTCCGGCAGCATTCGGCTGTCGCTGCGGATGGCAGCAGAAGCTTTGATAGCAGCTGCTTTAGTTGACGTTCTTGATGCGACCGCCGAAAGAACTACACTATGTGATTAAAAGTATCCGCATACCCACAAAAAAAAAAAAAAGTTTCTCATATGAGTGCATTGTGCTGTCACCTACTGCCAGGTTCTCCATATCAGCGACCTGAGTAGTCATTAGACATCGTGAGAGAGCAGAATGTGGCGCTCCGCGGAACTCAAGGGCTTCGAAAGCGGTCATGTGATTGGATGTCACTTGTGTCATTCGTCTGTACGTGAGATTTCCATTCTCCTAAATATCCCTAGGTCCACTGTTTCCGATGTGATAGTGAAGTGGAAACGTGAAGAGACACGTACACCACAAACGCTAATAGGTCAATGACAGAGACCATCGACACTTGAAGGGGGTCGTATTGTGTAACAGGCAGACACATATCCAGACATCACACAGTAATTCCAAACAGCATCAGGATCCACTGCGAGTACTATGACAGTTAGGTGGGAGGTGAGAAAACTTGGATTTCATCGTCGAGCGGCTGCTCATAAGCGACACATCACTCCGGCAAATGATAATCAACGCCTCGCTTTGTGTAAGGAGCGTAAACATTGGACGACTGAAAAGTGGAAAAACGTTCTGTGGGGTGAAGAATTACGGTACACAATGTGGCGATCCGATGGCAGGATGTGGGTATGGCGAATGCCAGGTGAACGTCATCTGCCAGTGTATTTAGTGCTAGCAGTAAAATTCGGAGGCGATGGTGTTATGGTGTGGTCGTGTTTTTCATAGAGGGGTTTGCCCACCTTGTTGTTTTGCGGAGCACTATTACAGCACAGGCCTACATTGATGTTTTAAGCACCTTCTTGCTTCCCACAGTTGATGAGCAATTCGGGGATGGCGATTGCATCTTTCAACACAATCGAGCACCTGTTCATAATGCACCGCCTGTGGTGAAGTGGTTACACGACAATAACGGCCCTTTAATGGATTGGCCTGCACAGAGTCCTGACCTGAATCCTACAGAACACTTTGGGATGTTTTGGAACGCCGACTTTGTGCCAGGTCTCAACGACCGACATCGATACTTGTCCTCAGTGCAGCACTGCGTGAAGAATGTCCTGCCATTCCCTAAGAAACGTTCCAGCACCTGATTGAACGTATGCCTGCGAGGGTGGTAGCTCTCATCAAGGCTAAGGGTGGGTCATCACCATACTGAATTCCAGCAGTACTGATGTTGATAATTATTACTGTTAATGTTAATAATTATTGGTGTTAATGAAATAACATCATCAGCAATAAAACTGTATCTTATAGCATGCCGAGTGTTCTCTATTACAATGCACGCAATATCGTATGTAATTTCAGTTCTGGTGACAGTGCTTCATGCATTGCAGCACCTTTATTCCTTATCGCATAATTAACTCTATTTAGAAGAAATGTGAACAGTTCTGGTGACATTGTAAGATAATTAAAAGAACTTCTTGGATCTTCTGTTATAAATTATTTCAGCAAGGATGCTGAACAATCGAGCTGATGTCTTTTCTACATCCAGTCCCGAATCAAAACAAGTTTCTTATTTTTTTCTTATGCAACAGTTCCACGTAACAAGCTTTAACTCCGTCACAACTCGTGGGACATGCAGCTGCCAAAACTTTCATTTCAGACATGACTCAGGGACCGAGAAAACGACGCAACTGAAGTGTATGCTGGTGTCGCCGTGTCTACAGTCATATATGGAACCATGAGTGGTGCAACCCAATGTCGTTGTGTAAACTAAGCTTTAGCCACTCAACCAGAAGTTTACGTCACTGCCACGAGCTGGTAGCACACTGCGGCAGACTTTCATCCCCGTTCTCTTGGCATAAGTCCTGCTAGGTCCACACTCCTCAGATATCCTAATTCACGCACCATATATTGTAAAATTAGATCAGACGTCAGTACATGTTAAGTTTGTACTGACTGTAAACCTATTTTGTGGGTTTCTAAATGAGTTACAGTATATGAAGTTATGAATTTTATTGTACAGTAATCCATCTGGGGCACTGAGAATCATAAGGGCCTAAAGCATATTACTGTCGATTCTGAGGTAACAGCATTTATTTATGGTTCTGAAATCTCTTGATCTTATCTGTACTGTAGTCCCACATTGTGTATATGAGAATTCAAGTAAAGCTGTATCACTGGTTTCTCTGTTATTCACTTAAATGTGGGATCGACGCCATGTGCTTTAGGCCCTTATGGATCTCAGTGCCTCATTCGTGTTCTAGTCAATTGACCATGTTGGTAGACGTTTCTACTTGATTTTAAACATTTCCACAAATGACACTTATGTTTGGAGTTGGTTATTTACTGTGCAGGAATCAGCATTCATGTGCAGTGTAAACATGAACTATGTTGAATTTATTTTAAATGCTAACAGAAAAGCAAAGCTGTGAGGGTGGATCGTGAGTTATGCTTGGGTAGCTCGGTCGGTAGAGCACTTATCCCCCACGAAAGACAAATGTCCCGAGTTCGAGTCTTGGTCCAGCACACAGCTTTAATCTACCCGTTTCATATCAGCGCACACTCCACTGCAGAGTGAAAATCTCATTCTGGTAACAGAAAAGCAAATTACCAGGAAAAGTTTGCCGCAAAAGAACTAGGATCTCCAAGAACCCATCGTTTGATTGAGAAATCAAATGAGCGTAACTACAAGAGAATATTGAACAAGGAAGTGTACAGTTAGCACAAGTTGTTGTGTGAAATCAGCATAAGAATATCTGATTTTTAGCCCTGAAGTAAATTCGTGAAATGATACATCTGTTAGGGATCTTCTTCATTTGTCTGAAAAAAATGGAAAAGCATGGAAACTCCCACTTACAGAAAAATGCGAAACAGAGAGTTGCCAAAGCTTACAAATTATTTCGTTATTGTCCTAAACTGCACTTAATTATGTACAAAACAACAAAATTCCACAAAACAATTCTTTCTCTTGTCAGATAAGTTATGCATCTTATTATTATTATTATTATTGGCAGTGGCTGTAGTTGTGTAAGTTGTTTATACACGTAACTGTTATACAGTTGAGGTTATTAACTCTTACAGTGCTGGTCTTGTACGAAGGTTGACTAAAAAGTAATGCTTCCACCTTCGTAACTCTTCAACAGTTGGCAGCATTGGTATGCAGCAGGTACTGGCTTGTTTCGTAGCCTCTTTTCTACTGCTCAAGTTGGCCGGAAGCCTTAGCACTGAACAGTTGTGTTGATACAGTGTAAAGTATCGAACCCTGCGCAGACAGTCAGTCAATGCGATTTAAGCAATGTGCGGTCATTGCATTCTTGACAGTAGAGATCACCCCAAAGGGGATTTATCAGAGAATGAAAGCAGTTTATGGTGACTGTGTTGATGCGAGTACTGTGAGTCATTGGGAGAGTATGTTTAAAGATGTTGAGGCGGGAACATCTGACCTGCGTGAAAAAAAAAAAAAAAAAAAAAAAGAGTTGACGTCATGTGGCAGCAACCACCGAATTTCACAAGCAAAATGTTGACAGATTGATTTTGGACTATCGTCATATCACAAGTACAATCGGCATTTCACAAGAACGTGTGGGTCACATTATTGCGTGGGCCGGAGTGACCGAGATGTTCTAGGCGTTTCAGTCTGGAACCGAGCGACCGCTACGGTCGCAGGTTCGAATCCTGCCTCGGGCATGGATGTGTGTGATGTCCTTAGGTTAGTTAGGTTTAAGTAGTTCTAAGTTCTAGGGGATTGATGACCTCCGATGTTAAGTCCCCTTGTGCTCAGGGCCATCTGAACCATTTGAACCACATTATTGCTTTGATTGGCTATCGGAAGATCAGTACACGATGGGTACCCTGGATGCTGATTCCTGAAATGAAAGTGCACAGACTTGAAATTTGTTAGGAACTCCTCTCGTGTTATGAGAATGAAGGTGACACCTTTCTCCATTCAGTTGTGACACGGGACGAAACGTGGGTACACCATTACGACCTGGAGACGAAACATCAATCTATGGAATATCGACACAAAGATGGCAACAAAAAAAAATGTTCAAATGGCTCTGAGCACTATGGGACTTAACTTTTGAGGTCATCAGTCCCCTAGACTTAGAACTACTTAAACCTAACCAACCTAAGGACATCACACACACCCATGCCACGGCAGGATTCGAACCTGCGAGCGTAGCGGTCGCGCGGTTCCAGACTGTAGAGCCTAGAACCGCTCGGACACTCCGGCCGGCCGACACAAAGACTCGCCACAGAAAAATAAATTCAAGATGCAACCCTCAGCTGGAAAGATCATGGCCACAGTGTTCTGGGATGGAGGTGATGTTATCCATGCTGATTTCCTTGGTCGTGGAAGAACAATAAATACAGAGCTTTACATCTCAATGCTGCAAACTCTGAAACGATGATTAACAAGGGTCCGAAAAGAAAAGAGAAATGTTTTCCTGCTGAATGACAATGCCAAACCATACACTTCACATACCACCACAGCAGAACTTCAGAGACTGAATTTCACCACCATACAGCATCCTCCATACAGTCCAGATTTAGCACTGTCTGACTTCCATCTGTTCCTGATAATGAAAGACGATCTTCAGGGACATTATCATGCTTCTGATGGAGACGTTGAGAGAACTGTGAGACTGTGGTTGTGGAAACAGAGTGTCGACTACTTCCGTGACGGCTTCAGAAAACTGGTTCATCGTTGGCAGAAATGTATCCAATTGGCTGGTGATTATGCGGAAATGTGAATATTGGTAATTAAAGATAACATTCTAAGCATTATTTCTGCATTTCATTTATTAAAATATTCCCATCCAAACCCAATTAAGGAAGTTCGAGGCATTACTTTTCATTCAACCCTCATACATAGCTGCCATTACCTGTGGACTAGCTAAAATGCGTGATCTTTTGGAAGTTATAATTTTTGTGTGCACAAAGGTGGATGAAATTTCAAAATATTTTTATGGTAATTAGACTTACTACATAAAGAGACACACATATTTTGGCATTGATAGTGTTAAATCTGAATCCAGAAATGAAATTTCAATGTAACATTGGGTGTAAATATTGAAAAGGAGCTCTTTGTTCAAATACATACCCCAGTAAACAAACAAATGATCATTCTTTGTTAACTTCTTTTACAGCCAATTTAAAACTAAAGAAATAAATAATCGCAAGAACAAGCTAAAATTTAGCGTTCATAATGGAGTACAGTCTGATACAAATTGAAATATGGAGAGATACACAGTCCAAAATTATGATCACTGGAATCATATACACTGACTGATTTCCTCATTTATCTGCAGGAAAATCCTTCTTAACAATACAACCCGCGAAAATAATATGACAAAAATGTAATCTGAATCGTCATAAAATCGTTCACATCATCTGCAGACTCGTCAAGGACTTGGAAAATAATTTGCTCCAGACGTTTCTCCTGTTCCGTGCACATTGTGATCACAAAATCAACACAAAATGCATGAAATGCACGAAACCGGAGCCGACGAGAAATACGGCAACACACTGAACTTGTGATGTCACACTAGTCGGCTTGTCCACCATACTTTGCGAATGCTCCACTCCGTGCAGGGCCTATGGGAAATCAATGTCTAATTGGAAAGGAACACACTAAAGGTCTCAACTTAGTCGCATGCATTTAAATGCGCAGTCAAGAATTATTAAACTCATCTGAAGTTGTTACTCGCTCCCCGCCCGAGTTGAGCTTGGAGTGTCACATGCTGTGACGTAAGCACCACGGCCTGTCTTTCATGTGGGCTTCACACAAAACAGAGAGAACTCCAATGTCAGCTAACACGTACGAAAGAAGAGAATGTAACAAAGAATTCAAAAACGACTAATTCTTCCAGTGTTACCGCTATTACCATCTATCAAAAATTACCAAGACTGCAGACCAGAGAGACTTTTTAGGGAGCCGCAGATATACGATTGACAGTGTGGTATCGATAGTTCCGATACCACAGTGTAGATGCACGCTCGTAGGTTGGCACTACGAGAGCGGACGAATTATCCCGACAACAGTGCCCTCTAGCCGACGCTGTGGAGCTCAACGACCGCCGCTCTCTTTTCAGTTCATTTTATCAAGAGCAGACGGCCTGGAAACATCACTTTAACTTAGATTGCTATTGAGACTGTGTATTTGCGTAGACCTGGACTTTGGCTGCACACGTACGTGCTCATCAAGCAAAAGTAACGTAATACGTTTGTACATGTTTACACACCAGTAAAGGTGCTTTAACTTTACTTGCACTACCGAAGTGCTATAGCTCACCTGCTCCTACTCACTTCATTCATTCGACCTATTTTACAGATCTCAGGAGCAGGCCCACGCTCCGCTTTCCAGGCGGGATACAAAAGACAGCGCCGAGAATCATTGTAATTGATGCGACGTAATTTTACATCCGCCGCACATTCCCACTTCCCGCAAGCGCCGTGATATTACGTCAGCTGCGCAGTAGGTGTTAATCTCATTATCTCAAATTCATCTGAATCTAAAAGCTTGTGAAGACCCAGAATGTAGACTCATGAGCCGCCACTGACTATCGCCATTGACGAAATGAGAAGCAGTTCATCATGAAGCTGACGAGTAAAAGCTATGAGCTGCGTGAGACTCATAATTTTTTTTCAGAGTATTTTCTTCAAAATCGTTTGACAAAGATTGTCGATAGGCCGACTTGTATGTTTGCCGTCCATGCAGTGAAGCCTGCCAGCTGTCATGCCGTACCTGGGCACGAAGCAGCTGTGGCTACGGTACTGAACTGTGAAGTGGCAGATCCGTGCTCGAATCTCCCTACTGCGCCATTCTTTTTTTTTTTTCCTCACAAAATTATGATCTGTCCATTGACGTGTTTGTTTCCAGTATTCAAATTTGTCTGTGTCGTGGCGTAACACCCGTTTGCAACAGCGAGGTGTTGCGAAGGGGCCTCCAGACGTACCTACCTGTTTGTTGTACACAAGTACCACATGTTATGATTCTTGCGATCCGTTTTGGAAGTTTTGACTGTTGGTTTGTTGCAACATAGTTCACAGCCGTTTGTTGTTTTCATTTCTGTGAGAGGACTACGCATCATCTCGAATGCGCTCACTATTCATCTCATTTTCTTGAGTCGGTAGTATGTACTTGTCACATCACTCATATTCTATAACAAGTGTATAGTATGAGAATTGCCAAGACTACAGAAGGAGAACAGACAAGTCAATGACCGGACGGATAGTTCATAATTTTGTCGAAAACGAAAGAAATACTAGACATCTTGCGCTTGGACAGTTCACTGTATCTATTTTGCTTGTTTTTTCACTGTTCAGTACACCTTCCTCCTGTTTTCATGCTTGATATGTTTTCACTTTTTGACGGGCTATCCTCTGGGCCATCTTACAAATAAAACTGAGGGAGTTGTGGTGGGGAGTGATTGGGGGGGGGGGGATGAGGGGGAGTTTCCCTTGTCAGCCACGTCTTCAGTCTACGCTCTTTGGTGCAAGTTTTGGGAATTGTGTTTTTGTAGAATTTAAGCAGACTCCTTACTGTTGGATAAATCATAGTTTCGGCAAGTATATCACGGACCTTTCTTTTTCCAAATGCACCCTATTTATAAAAACATCATTCCATAATCTGGCTTCTGCTTCAGAGTTGTCACTTTGAAAACTTTTTTATGTCTCTCATGAAATCTTCTTTCTTCTCCTTTTTCATTAAATGTGGGTGCAGAATTCCACCTGAATTCATGAACGGATTGTAAATTGCCACGTTCAAATCTATGGATGATGAACACTGGACACTCACACTGCAGCTGTCGATCTGTCTTCCAGCTAGTCTTGGAATTTTTATATCTGTGTCAGCTTCCTTACAGTCTTCTTTTGCTGCCTTGAAAATGTTAGTGAATTAGTCGTTGCTTTTTCTCTGGTTTCTATAATTAGCTAGTAGGTCAGTGTTGACGTATCTGTAGACTGAATAAAGATCCATATCAATATACCAGAGTTTGTTCAGTATTGGTTCTAGATATGAAGATCTTGATATAATGTGTAAGCAAATAATAAACTTAGCTGATATTGCACATGGTATCTAATTGGCTGGCACTTGATATGGTGTCTTTGTTTTCTGTTATTTGCAAGATGTTTGAGAGCATCATTTACTTCCAAGAAGTTTTCCTTGAATACAATCATTTATGTATATTTGGGTGACCATCTGCGAGCGGCTTGCCACAGTGGTAACAACGGTTCCCGTCAGATCACCGAATTTAAGCGCTATCGGCCTGGATTCGCATTTGGGTGGGTGACCATTCTGTCTGCCGACAGCTGTTGTCAAGCGAAGTGCGCTCAACTCTTGTGAGACAAACGGAGGAGCTATTTGACTGAGAAGTAGCGGCTCTGGTCACGAAAACTGACAACGGCCAGGAGAGCTGTGTGCTGATCACATGCCCCTCCGCATCCGCATCAAGTGACGCCCCTGGGCTGAGAGGATGACACGGCAGCCGGTCGGTACCGTTGAGCCTTCCAAGGCCTGTTCGAAGTTTTTGAGTGACCACCTAGTTTCACAGAACACTGGAATGTTATATATTGCTTTCTTCTTATCGTTCCGACAGTGTTACGAATTTCCTAGACGTTGTTAAAGTAATTGACAACTAAGTTTATTCTGTACAATGCATAGTAGAAAGAAACAACTGAAGGATACGTTTCTCTAATCCTAGCCTGCACTCCAGCTTCATGGCCTGTCACTGTCGAACAGCCATCAAAACCCAAGTAATCAAATTATTCGTATGAAGGCCCAAAATTTCAACAAATTTAAAAATAGATGAAGCAGTTCCATCAGCAACCAATGTACTTAACTCCGCAAAACGCTAAGAATTCTTGTTTTACTGTAAAGTTAGGTTTGTAGTCTGTAAATTGTACACCCACTGATAGCTGTTCTTTCCTGTTTATGCCAGCCGTTACATCGACCAATGGTGAAAACGCTGGTGATATGATAGCCTCACCAACAATCTCGTGCTCTAATGCAGACCCACATTTACTTACTAAAGTATTTTGAACTCTGTGATGTATATTATGCTTTTTCTTCTGTGGTTTTGTAAATGATCCTCCAACAGTTTGTCACCCTCACTTACTCTGAACAGAAGTAAATCTTGAAAGTTTCCGTCTCTCTTTCCTTCTCTCGAATTCTTTCCTCTAAAGGATACGTTACGGGTGCCACAAAATATTAGTAGCAAGAATCGATTTCAGTTTTTTTCCTATTGGTAGTTGCAAGCTCTGTGATCCCACTGCCTAACTGTTCGATCAAACTTTTCTTATTTCAGGACCCCAAAAATTCTTGGCCTTACTTGTTGATTCGAGGCGCCAGTTGCGCTTTTCGTGGCTCGAGCATCTTTGTGAAAGCGTTTTTAGCCTTGGTGAGCCTTTATCAAAAAATACCAAATATTCCTCTTTTTCAAACACGTTTAAAAAGAGTACAAAACTTACAAAGTGGTCCCTGCAACTTGGGAAAGCGAACTAGCCGTGAGTGCTATTCTAGACAAGTTTTTTTTGAAAAGGCCTTTATAATTTATCAATGACCTTTTTGAAATCTTAAGACATATTTAGAGCAAGTGGGTTTGTTAATAACTGATGCTTGACTTCATCTGACATTGAATGGTTTATGCAGGCTCCTAAATTAAAGCTATGTTTAACTGCTAATACATTTAGTTCCTCCGTGTTGTTGACAGTAGAAACTGAGTTATTTAGGTGTATGGGTTGACGTCACTCCACAAAGTAGCGTCAGGAGTAATGATACCAGCAGATTCAGTACTAACTGCGGAAGAACATTGTGGCAATGGCACGTCTGATAACTGACAATGGTAGAGATTCTGTACGAAGGATAACGTCAAGCCGGCCTGGGTGACCGAGCGGTTCTAGGCACTAGTCAGGAACCACGCACCCGCTACGGTCGCAGGTTCGAATCCTGCCTCGGGCATGGATGTGTGTGATGTCCTTAGGTTAGCTAGGTTTAAGTAGTTCTAAGTTCTAGGGGACTGATGATCTCAGAAGTTAAGTCCCATAGTGCTCAGAGCCATTTCATAACGTAAAGTTAGAAGTTTGTGTTGAAAATAAACTAGAAGTTGTTATGGAATGCACGTTAGAATGTCGTTCACCTGGAACTTTTAACGAGTCATGGAGGGCCATCTTCTGTGTCGCAGAACCACATTTTTTCCAAAGAAATTGCTGATATCCTTCTATGAAATAAATAAAAGGAGACTTAACTTCAGAGTATTAAAGAGTAATCTCGTTAAGAGAATATAGGGCTTCGGATGGCAATGAGTACTAATAATTTTCAAGTACTGAAGCCAAGAATTACACTTTAACATTTTATTATCTCTTGTACACGCATTGTAATTGGAGTAAACTTTACGTCATAGCATGAGACGCGAGAACGGGTGGACATGACAACAAAGACAATCCTTTCCTAAAAACACACTCGTTCATAGTATTTGGTGTCGATATTGGCGGTCGCTGTCGCCGTTGCCGGTCGATGCAGCAACAGCCGCCCCCCCTACCCCCTCCGTCCACCATTGAGGTCAACGTGAGATCCTATTCCGGCGTGCACTCTTGTAGAAATGCTGGATGGCGTGTGAAGAGGTCTTCTGAAGTTGGAGCGGGGGCGGGGGGGAGGGGGGGGGGGTCATTGGTGGTGATGCCTGGGTCTCCCTGGAAGGTGTCGAACTCTGCTGATGAGAAGGCGGTAACAGCGTGAAGCTCCTCGGCGGTGGTGTTGGAACCGGACGCAGGTTCTGCGGGGTCGTCGTCATCTAGCACACAGACGTATTTGAGGTAGCTGACCGATACTGCCAATGGATGTTTCACTAGGATTGAAAATGTCTATCCCCATGTAGGAAGACTTTGTAGGGACCGAAACAAGGATGTTGTAACGTTGTGCGATCTGTCCCAGTACGCAGTGCTGTCATGTAACACTTGGTGCACAAAAGCTGACATTAAACTATGTGCATGCGGAAGGGCCAGGAAGGGGTGCACATGGTCGCCATGAGACATTTAACTTCGTGCACCAAGGATGGTAAATCTGATCTGGACATGGTGGTGAGGTAAGGTAAAAGGAAGTGTGGGGTATTCACTGCATAAAACCTCAGTGAGGGAGGACTTTCAGATCACCCTTGCACGCTATGCAGACACCAGTAACACCCATGACAACGCATCAGTCCAGTCTGCATTGTGGCACATCAAAGTGGCCTTGACGATGCAGTGCCCTCTTTCCACTAATCCATTATTTTGCTAGTGATATCGAAATATTGCATGACACATAATTTTATTAGCTCTACAAAGAGGTTTGATTCGAATTATTGTCCTTGGTCATAATGGACAACAGGCATCCAAAGCGAGATATCTGCCACAGATTCTGCCGTTATATCCTGTAGTGGAGCGGCCTTTACCCAATGAGTAGCCGATAGGATGTATTTATAATCATTGGATTCTGACAAAGGTCCGACTAAATCCAGGCGAACTTGCTGGAAACGCCCTTCTGGTACTTTAAAGGTGCCATGCAGTGGGAATGTGTAGTGTCTGGTTTTGCTGCGCTGATATTGGATGCAGGCACGAGATCATTTCCTGGAGTCTTCCTTAATTCCCAGCCAGACGAAGCGATCTATAGTCAGTCCTGTGGTATGGCGAACTGCTGAGTGGGACAGATGGTATAACTTGTAAAAGATCGTTTATGTGAACATCAAGACCAAGAGTCATGGTCTGCACTGTGATATGTCACACCGTAAATGTACTATACTCCGAGTATCTTAATGTGTTTGAACCACAAGCTCGTGTTGCGATCCTGTAAGAGGTTTTGTAACTGCCCATTTTGTTCTTGTGCTGCAACCAAATCACCGAATTCAATGAGCACACTGAGGGCATTAATGTGAGCCACATAGTCCGTCACTGTCTTCCCCCTGTTAACATGTCAGATGTCTGTTGAAAATTGAGCAATAAAATCGAGATTTCAGAAGCGGTGGGGGTGGGTGCGGGGGTAACGTCCCTACTACGTTTCAGGTGACGCAGACCAACTGGTGGTGGTCTGTGAAAAGTGTGAGGAGTCGGCTGTCAAAGTGTTCCCTGAATTATACACAGCCTTACAAAGCATTTGTAACCCGTAGTCTTACGCCAACCGTAACCACTGGGATCCTCGTAACTTGCAGCAGAAAAAAACTAGTTTTTACTGGACACCATTACATTTTTGCTGTAAAACTGCCCGACGGCGGTGTTAGTAGCATCAGCAGTGCGCCATGGGTGATGGGAGAGCCCATGTCACTTCTTTCAGTAACGCCGTTTGATAGATACAAAAGCTCGTTACATATACTCAGACCATGGGGAAGTTTGTCTTCCCTTATTGTTAGTACTGGAAACGGTATTGGTGAAAGGTGCTTGGATAGCTGCTGCCTGTGGAATGTGACGCCAATGGAAACTGATCATGTCCAAAGATCTAAGAAGTTCCATTTAAATTAAGGGCCTAGGTGTTAGCTGAGTTAATACAGTCCTTTCCTCTGTTGGTCGGATCCCCTCTGTTAAAATGGAGTGACGCTGTATGTTACTTTCTGTTGTCGTAAATTGATTTTTTTGGTATCACTGTTATGACTCAATGTTTAAGGTGATCATCGCGTTTGTGTGGGGAAGAAGAAAAAATGAGTACTTGATCGAGGTATGGAGAGAAAAATTGGAATATGTGCAGTGCCGTGTTTGTGCTACATTTTTCGGTCCAAATAAACAGTAAACATTCAAATAACCCGAAGGGGGTAATAATAGCAGTTTAAGGAATGTCTTCTGTTGCCATTGGTATTTGCAAGTATGTATTTTTGCGGCGTATGACGCTGAAAACGGGTGCACCTGATAGTGCATGGGAAAAGTTCGGTGTTGGGTTCCAGATATTGACCAGGTATTGTTCTGGCATTGTTGACCGTTTAGTCCTCATGCATGAAATGTGGCGTCCCTTCTGGGACGCCAAAATTATTGGCGAAGCAGGAGTTTTTTGAGTGGCAGATAATGCCCTTAGAAATTCATCTGCTGCTGCTTTAGTGGTCAGCATATTTTGGTGGAGGAAGGCGCTTGCCTTGTAGGAGAGAGAAGTTTCGTGGTTCCGATTTGGTCGACTGTGCTGACCTTCACACCGTGACGGATTAGGGGCTGGGACGCAATAAGTGTGAATGCGGGGAAATTACTCGCTGTTTGCACTGTCACAAATTGCACTGTCGCTAACCTGTATCCGATTTGTAAGTGCAGAAAGGATGTCATTGCAATGGGAAAACGGAATATTCTGCGACGATTATAACGGCTTCATGCAGTGCTGCAGTAAAGGCTAGGTCAGTAACTTGTCTAGGTGAAAGTACTCCCCAGCATTTTGGATGAATTTCTATACTCTTATTTGCAGGTTCTCTACATTACAATAAATGTCCGTGGGGTTGAAGTCCTGTGAAGTTAGGCTCCCAATGTTGCTGGCAGGTGTAGGTAACAATGATAGAAACTGACGTTTGGTGTCTGTTAGCTGAGTGTGTCACTTGCCTAGTGACGCCTGCAGCGATGAATTCTCTTCTTGTAATGCGTGATGTTCTTCTCAGGCAGTACAGTACAATTTATTGGATGCGCTAGTTGCTCTTGCAGTGACGAACGTAACTGCTGAAGCATCTGCACTGGTGTTTGGAGGGTGTCAATGAGCTATGGGATGGCTCAAGTTGGAGATCTCCAGATTGTGCCCGGGGTGCCAACACCAGATGTTAGACAAAGGAGTATGGTGTTTCACAAATTCTGACGCAGGTAAGTGGTGGAGAAACTCCGCTCCCAAGAGCAGTTTGTTCATGTCTGTCTGTGTCAAGGTCCACTCGAAGGTCTGTCCAGTCAGTATTACATACAATAATATTGTGTTTTGTAATAATCGATCTGCTTGATGCTCTGAGGTGTGGTCGGATGAACAGTATAAGATACCAGAATGGTACTGCTTTCATAGCCAGAGTTGCTTGGTATGTTGATCATGTAAACAGTCAGCCTTTGCCAATGGCAGATGGTGGGAACACACTCATTCATTTCACATTGGTGATTCTACAGTGTACGTTAGTAGCATTTGGGTGTTTCCAAGGAAGAATACACTTCAGCATGACGGCACCAAAATGTGCACAGTTGTGTGCAGTCTGTTGACTGCTGTCCACACTCGAGAGGTGGGCAGTGTCTGGTGGCTTGTTGTCAGCTGGGTGTGGTGTCTTGGCTGCCAGAGGGTGTAACCTATGTTGGCAATGTAGGGCGTTATTGTACGTTGCAGGTATTGTTTGGGCGCCACCTGCTACAAGGAAGGACAAAACGGCTGCTATTGCTCTGTGTGTTGCATGTCAGCAAGCATCGGAAATGTTGGGGTATGTTTGATGGTCATCAGCCATGTCAATGCATGAGATGGCTGCCAAGTGTAAATTCTGTTTGCGAATATTGAGTTTCGAGTGCAGCCATCTTTCAACAGGAGAATACAAACTGCTAATTGTAGCTTAGCTTCCTGTGGGAGTTCTTCGTTTCATAGCAAAAGTGTTTGAATTCCATGAGGCAAATACGTTTCAGCACACTGGGAATTATCAGTTCAGCAACATTCGTCAGTGGTGCCAAAACTTTGAGGGCATCCTACCATTCAATTGTTCAGAGTAGATGGCCGGTTGGATTTGCTGTTCTGATGATTTACCAAATTTCTGAAGCAATGCAGACTCAGCTGCATCAAACTTATTGAAATGCTGTGGTGGGAGAATTACATCACTAATCATAACTGCATGTTCACCTATGTGACAACGTAAAGTGTTGTAGTTTGCAGCATCACCGAATATGTACGTAGTAGCAAGCACTGGTTCAACAATCACAAACCAAATACAGACCTATGGAAACTTGGCAGGAATGTGTTGTACTGTGTAACTATTAGGGTGTTAGTATGAAACTAATATTGTTGACCTGGGAATATCAATGAGTGGAACCCTGTCTAATGGCTTTGACATGGTAGCAACTCTGGGAATATGTGGCTGAGCTCCGTCATTGGTTATAAACATTCATCACTTGAATGTCTGGCATGACACATGATGGAAGATGTCAGACATTGCTATCATGCTCATATACTAGTACTGAATGCAGGTTCTGTAGCACAAGTAGGTATGAACTTCAGATATTCTTATGTCAAAGGTAAGTCAACAAGGTCAGTTGAAGGTTGCACTGAATAGTGCCATGTGACATCAACCCATGTAAGAATACATTTTGGAAGCAATTGGTAATCATTTAAAGTAACAGTCAGGCATAACTGGTCCATACAGTTCAGTGCACTACGCAATTGTTGGAACATGCTAATCCAAGCTGGTGAAAGGCTCTAATAACTTCTGATGTCCTTTGATATCTGCAATCACAGTAAAAGCCACATGTTGTGTTCACGGAGTTCACATAAAATAAAGTGATGTCGTGGGTCACTAATGTAGAGTGGCGGTGAGTACAAATGACACTGAAGTAGAGAAGCTGTGAATTATACATTTAACATTTTATTAACTCTTGTACGTACAATGTAATTATAGTACACTTTACATCATAGTATGAGACACAAAATCAATAGCAGGCAGGACAACAAAGGCAATTCTTTCCAAAAGACACACTTGTTCAGTGTTTTCTTGAGTTGATACTGGAGTCCAATGTTACTGTAAGCAGCCAATGCTGCCACAAGCATCTCTAATCTGCCTTTATCTCTTCTATTAGAAACAATAATATGTATTATTTATAAAGGTGTGTGCTCACATGAAAAACTGTAAGTATTCTGAGCCAGTGTAATGAGAGGATTACCATGTATTAACAATTATGTTATTTATATTTACACCATCACACTATAGAAAGCTTGTCTTAATGTATATTAATTATAAAGGGCTTTAGAAATTTTCCCCATGAATTATACTTCAGCAACTGTTTCATGGATTAGATCTGTTAATCGAGCTATCATTTTCGAAATAGGAAATTCTATAACTATGGTGATTAATATGAGGTTGTGTATTAGTTTTTGCACATCCTTTCTAAAATCAAGTGCCATAATAACTGTAATTTTCTGTGGTTGTTAATTCACATAGGTTTTAGAGTATGTTAAAAATTTTGTCACACTTTGTGTTTTTTCCTGTTTTTATAGTAATCTGCTTACAAGATCAATTTCCTGTCATGTAAATGATGAACAGGTTTTGGCTCAGTATTGTTCCTGAGTGAAGCTGAGTTTCCATCCATGGAGAGAAGCTAAAGACCAATGGTTGTGATCACCATATTTTTTTGTGTGATAGGAAACTGCATATTAACACGTAAAATCTAACACTCACCCTACGATCTGATTTGTTTTTTCTACAGTTTTCCTAAATCAAACTCAGTGAATGACAGGATTGTTGCCTGAGTCTACAGAAATTCTTTTGCCATTTTCCCTGTGCTTACTTGAAATACTGG
Organism: Schistocerca americana; assembly: GCF_021461395.2. NCBI lineage: Eukaryota > Metazoa > Arthropoda > Insecta > Orthoptera > Acrididae > Schistocerca > Schistocerca americana. The sequence continues at coordinate 337,226,223 of NC_060122.1, read as the reverse complement.
AATAATTTCACTCAACTTTTATCATAAAGATTCCTTTCACTTACCTGTTTCCTCATTGAGTTCATTATTTTATTTTTACAGATGAGATTAACTCATATTTCAACTGTTGACATTTCTCAGATATGAGAGTGAGATATTATCACTTGCTGACTTATGAGGTATTTTGCTGAAGTCACCCTGGGCCTAGGGGTAGTATCTTTGATAAGTAATCGAAATGTCCTTGGTCCTGGGTTTAAAATTACTACTTAGATTTTGATTAATAATCAGTACTGGCAGCTAAAGACTTCCAGCATAAGAAGTCACCCTGATTCTATCACTGGCCTTGTCAAAGAGGATGGAGGAGTGAAGAGTATCAGAGTACTCTTCTCCTTGGGGTGGAAAACTTCCCCCAAAGGTGGAAGAATCAGCATAAGGATGAAGAAGGCAATTGAAACCACTGCATTATAGACACATACCGTGTATCCACAGGACATGTAGCCTATAATTGAAAAAGTGTCATGATGATCTCTCCATTAGCAAAAGATTCTGGAATAGGCCTCCATTTGGATCTCCGAGATGGAACTGCCAATGATGAGGCGACATGAGAAAAAGCATGATTAACCAATGAAAGGGTAATGTTCTGTGAGTTAGGGCATGGACTGTCAGAAGCTTTAACACAGTAGGGAAGGTAGTAGATCTGGAAAGGGAAATGCAGAGGCTCAATCTAAATGTAGTAGGGGTCAATGAAGTGAACTTGAAAGAAGACGATTTCTGCTGAGATGAGTATAGGGTAATATCAACAGCAGCAGAAAATGGTATAATGGGAGTAGAGTTGATTATGAATAGGGAGGTAGGGAAGATAGTGTGTTACTGTGAACAGTTCAATGATGCGGTACTGTAGAGCAATCATTTTCTTGTCTGCAAAGGATGAAAATGTATCTTCAATCTGTAATCAGGCAGGATCACCTTAATGCTATTGTCTTCTCAATGTCCATAGCAATGAAACTGAGGAGGAGTGCATCTGCCACCAAAAATTAAGATGTGATTCTTCAGATTTTTTAATTATTTGTGTTATACAACTGCTGGCTGACTTCATGGGACAGACAACTTCACACATCAGATGGTCACACTGCTATCATGTTTACATGCAGCTGTCTGGTTGGAAACATTCAGAGCACTGATAAAATGCTGACCATAAGTAAATATAAATGTCAAGTTATCTGCCACATGTAGTAACTTATATAATGGTTCCTGCCCTGCACCACCACCACTGATAATACGAGTATTTTCAAGTTGGCACCTCTTTTACATATAGTACCCAGACTTAAAGCAATAAAAACATGTGTAGAAATATTTGGTAAATATCATGCTCAGATTCATAATCACACTGCCACTAACTTATATCACCTATAAAATTCTTTCCAGTGAAATTTTAATTTTCTAGGTGTGCCAGTTTGTTAATAGTTCATACTACCATACTGAGATATGGTCCTGGCCACTTAAATACAAACTGGTGTGTTAATCATATTAATAAATGACTGAGGATTACTGAAAAATATTGACAGTATGCTGGAATACTAATATTAATTCAGATACTTCTTACTTGTTCACTCTAAGAAGTCGCATGGCCCAGTGGCTAATAGCAGTAGCTGCTGTCATGGCAGAAATAACAGTTACTCTTGTCGGCCAAGATTTTTCATCAGAATGAGGAAGTAATGAGGCCAATTATATGAACCATATTTTTGCATCACTGGTCACATACTTTGCAGCTACCCCCATCCCTCCCCCCTCCCCTCCCCCACCCCCTTCACTACCACCAGCAACTTAACCAGTTGGAATATTCTTGAAACTTAGTAAATACTTTTCAGCACTTATAATATTTGAGCATTTATGAGGCTGCAAATCACTTAACTAGAAGTAGCATCAGCAATTTCTTTTTTTTTTGAGTCATCAGTCTTCTGACTGGTTTGATGTGGCCCGCCACAAATTCCTCTCCTGTGCCAACCTCTTCATCTCAGAGTAACACTTGCAACTTATGGCCTCAATTATTTGTTGGATGTATTCCATCTCTGTCTTCATCTACAGTTTTTGCCCTCTACAGCTCCCTCTAGTGCCATGGAAGTCATTCCCTGACGTCTCAACAGATGTCTTATCATCCTGTCCCTTCTCCTTGTCAGTTTTTTCCAAATATCCCTTTCCTCTGATTCTGCACAGCACCTCCTCATTCCTCACCTTATCAGTCCACCTAATTTTCAATATTTATCTATAGCACCACATCCCAAATGCTTTGATTGTCTTCTGTTCCAGTTTTCCCATGGTCGATTTTTCACTACCATACAATTTTGTGCTCCAAATGTAAAATATCAGAAATTTTTTCCTCAAATTAAGACCTGTGTTAGATAGTAGCAGACTTCTCTTGGCCAGGAATGCCGTTTTTGCCAGTACTAGTCTTCTTTTCATGTCCTCCTTGCTCTGTCCACACTGGTTATTTTGCTGCCTAGGTACCAGAATTCCTTAACTTTATCTACTTCATGACCATCATTCTTGAAGTTAAGTTTCTCACTGTTCTCATTTCTGCTGCTTCACATTCATTTTGCCTTTCTCTGATTTATTCTCAATCCTTATTCTGTACTCATTAGACTATTCATTCCATTCAGCAGATCATGTAATTCTTCTTCACTTTCACTCAGGATAGCAATGTCATCAGCAATCATATCATTGATACCCTTTCCCTTGAATTTTAATTCCATTCTTGAACCTTTCTTTTATTTCTGTCATTGCTTCTTAGGTGTACAGATTGAAATGTAGGGGTGAAAGGCTGCATCCCTGTCTTACACCTTTTTTAATTTGAGCACTTCATTCTTGGTCATCCACTCTTATTATTCCCTCTTGGCTCTTGTATGTATTGTATATTACCTGTCTCTCCGTAGAGCTTACCCCTGTTTTTCTCAGAATTTTGAACATCTTGCACCAGTTTACATTGTCAAGCACTTTTTCCAGGTCAACAAATCCTAAGAACATGTCTTGATTTTTCTTTAGTCTTGCTCCCATTATCGACCAAAATGTCAGAATCACCTCTGGTGCCTTTACCTTTCCTAAAGCCAAACTCATCATCATCTAACACTTTCGATATTTTCTTTTCCATTCTTCTATATATCATTCTTGTAAGCAACTTGGATGCATGAGCTGTGATTCTGATTGTGCAATAATTCTTGCACTTGGCAGCTCTTGCAGTCTTCAGAATTGTGTGGATGATATTTTGCCAAAAGTCAGATGGTATGTCACCAGACTCGCATTCTACACACCAGCGTGAATAGTCATTTTGTGGCCACTTCCCCCAATGATTTTAGAAATTCTGGTGGAATGTTATCTATCCATTCTGTCTTACTTGATCTTAAGTCCCCCAAAGCTCTCTTAAATTGTGATTCCAATACTGGATCCCCTAACTGTTCTATATTGGCTCCTGTTTCTTCTTCTATCAGAAAACTCTTCCCCCTCATATAGGCCTTCAGTGTACTCTTTCCACCTATCTGCTTTCTCCTCTGCACTTAACAGTGATATTCCTGCTGCACTCTTAATGTTACCATCCTTGTTTTTAATTTCAATGAATGTTATTTTGACTTTCCTATATGCTGAGTCAGTCCTTCCAACAGTCAATTCTTTTTTGATTTCTTCATATTTTTCATGCAGCTGTTTTGTGTTAGCTTCCCTGCACTTCCTATTTATTTCATTCCTCAGTGACTTGTATTTCTGTATTCATGAATGTCTCTGAACATTTTTGCACTTTTTTCTTTCATCAATAAAGTCAAGTATTTCTTCTGCTACCCATGGCTTCACAGTTACCTTCATTATAACAATGTTTTCATTTCCAACTTCTGTGATTGCCCTTTTTAGTGATGTGGATTGCACTTCAACTGTACTATCTACTGGGCTCTTTTTTGTTGCTTTATCTACAGCCTTAAATAAATTGAAGCATATCTAGTCATTCCTTAGTACGTCTGTATCCAACTTCTTTCCTTATTGATTCTTCCTGACTAATCTCTTAAACTTCAGCTTAATCTTCAGCACTACTACATTGTGATCTGAGCCTGCATCTGCTCCTGGATATGCCTTACAATCCAGTATCTGGTTTTGGAATCTCTGTCTGATCATGATGTAATCTAATCTGAAATCTTCCTGTATCACCTGGCCTTTTCCAAGTGTATCTCCTCCTCTTTTGACTCTTGAACAAAGTATTCACTATTAATAGCTGAAATTTATTACAGAACTCGATTAGGCTTTCTCCTCTCTCATTCCTTGTCCCAAGCCTATATTCTCTGATAATATTCTCCTGTAACCTTTTCTTCTGCCCCTTCCCGTACAACTGCATTCCAGCCCCCCATGACCATTAGATTTTCATCTTTTTTTATGTACTGTATTACCCTTTAAATGTCCTCATGTACTTTCTCTATCTCTTCATCTTCACCCTGAAGCATTGGCATGTACATTAGAAGGTAAGTTAGTGTCTAACTACAAGAAACTGAAATCTTATTTGGACAAGCTAATTGCTAATTACTGGAATTAAAAGATGAATTACACCATCAAACTACAGAAATAAGATATTTGGAGCTGAATGTAGTCAGATAACTGAGTTTGTAAATGTCGATACTACTATTTTAATTAAGAATATTCAGTATGGTAGACAAGAGACAGTAGAGAAGTGTCAAGTTAACTATATAGAGAAGGTAACAGTTATTCAAACATTAGGCACACCTAAACTGGACAAGTGGAATTTCCTGAACATAAAACTCAAATGACTGTTGTGGAAAATATATGTGATAAGTCATGTTTATTAGAATGTAATGCCTTTCTACGAAGCAAAACTGTTGTTGAGGATGTGATAGTGAAAAATGAAGAATTAGTATTGTCTAAGTTGGTTACATGTGGTCCAGTGGGCAATGTAAACCCAGCACTGTTTACAGAATCATTTGGGAGAATTTTTTCTAAAGTCTGGACTGAAGTTATGAGAATTATAGTTATTGCTTGTTATTAAAGGGTCAAGCTACTGAATTGGTTTTCAAATACCAAACTACCTTTACAAGTCTGGGTAAGTTTCAAGTAGCATTTAAAAAAGACGTTCTGTGTCCTAGCGAGTATACATAAGCTTGTAGTAATTGTAAGCCTAACTTTGAAAAATATTTAATCTATAGTGAATACAGAAATGAAGATTTAAGCTTTGAACACAGCATATTTTAAGGGAGTTTGGCTCTTAATGAAGATACTAAAGTATGTATTGGTTTTATGTTTTATTGTACTAAATATTTAAACACATTACATAAATCATTCTGTTAGTAAATATCTGTGGGAAATGGTGTACTGGCAGTGTGATAGCAGGATAGTGACACAGCATAGAGATAAAATTTCCACACTATTTATTGGTAGGTATGTACAGAACTCGTCTAATCATTACAAGCATACAGAGCATACTGCCTCACTTGGGCATCAATCCTCCGTTTTCCAAGTCAGGGATGTTACACAGCCACAGAGGCTAAGCACATGATGAGCACACAGAGTGTATTATCTGTCTGAAGTGATGTAGGAGGCTGTTTGATAGTGGATGCAATGGAAAAGTCATAGTCAACAAGATGGACCAGGAAGTGCAGGGCAGGCCTAAAGTGCGACATTGGCGGTGCAACTAACAATTTGCTGCTGGCAGCATTACCAAATAAGCATGTCATCTCAGCAAAGTCTTCAATTGTTGCTGATTCAGTGGTTGTGTTTGAAAAGGCAGGCATGTTGGCAGTGTTGCCTTGTATTTTTGCAACCACAGAAGGTGTTGTGGGGCCTGCGGCAGTGTAAGCTGGTGCGGTGACAGTGAGTGTACCATCTGTTGAAATGTGGGGAGTGAGTCCTTCCGTGTGAACTTCGGATGGGGCAGGAGTGGTATGCATGAAACTGTGTGACAGTCCTGGCACCCAACAGCCTGTTCATGTAGGTAGCAGTAATCATGAGGTCGGTATCTCGTAACATGACAGATGTTGTCAGGCAGAAAATCATGGAGATTCACACACACTTGGAAATTCACTAATGGGTGCATAGGAGGCAGGGAGTGTATGTTATGACAGGTCCACTAAAATCCACACTGGCTTAAGTCAGTTCAATGACACTGTTTTTTGTTTCCCAGCAGTTTAAATATCAAAATGGTTTTATCTCGTTTTAACACTTGGTATGGCTCTGTAAATGGCGGTTGTAGGATGGGTTTCACTGTGTCTATGCACAGCATCACATGAAAACATGTGAGCAGATCTTCATGAATAAAAATTTCTTGTCATGTGATGTGGGGGAGGGGGGTGGGTGGGTGGGCACATAGATGTTTTGTATATGTGTGCACTGGTGTGTGGCCAAATCTGGTAAGTCCTGGTTTGTGCACTACGAATTCAGTGAGTAATATGAACATAGTATCATGGTGAGCAATGCATCAAGGTCATCTTTATGTGCCATACAAATCCCCAGGAGAACCAATGGAAGGGCCTCTCCCCATGATTCTGAGTGGCACATGAGAGCAGCTTTCATAATCCAATGCCACCTTCCCATGACGCCACCGGATTGGGGGTGGAAGATGGTTGTGTGGAACTATTGGCATCTGCATAGGTGGCATAAGTCAATGAATAGCTGGGATTAGAACTGCTGACCCTCGTCCAGTGTTAAGTAGGCCAGGCAGCCAAGTCTTGGCAATCCATCTGTTGAAAGTTTTTTCTGTTGTATCTGCTGATATGTCAGAAATTGGAATGGCCTTCACCCATCATGTCACGTTATCTATAACTGACATCTACATGTACATCCATGCTCTGCAAGCCACCTGACGGCGTGTGGCGGAAGGTACCTTGAGTACCTCTATCGGTTCTCCCTTCTATTCCAGTCTCGTATTGTTCGTGGAAAGAAGGATTGTCGGTATGCCTCTGTGTGGGCTCTAATCTGTCTGATTTTATTCTCATGGTCTTTTCGTGAGTTATACGTAGGAGGGAGCAATATACTGCTTGACTTCTCGGTGAAGGTATGTTCTCGAAACTTCAACAAAAGCCCATACCGAGCTACTGAGCATCTCTCCTGCAGAGTCTTCCACTGGAGTTTATCTATCATCTCCGTAATACTTTCGTGATTACTAAATGATCCTGTAACGAAGCACGCTGCTCTCCGTTGGATCTCCTCTATCTCTTCTATCAACCCTATCTGGTACGGATCCCACACTGCTGAGCAGTATTCAAGCAGTGGGCGAACAAGTGTACTGTAACCTACTTCCTTTGTTTTCAGATTGCATTTCCTTAGGATTCTTCCAATGAATCTGTCTGGCACCTGCTTTACCTACGATCAACTTTATTTGATCATTCCATTTTAAATGACTCCTAATGCCTATTCCCAGATAATTTATGGAATTAACTGCTTCCAGTTGCTGACATGCTATATTGTAGCTAAATGCTATGGGATTTTTCTTTCTGTGTATTCACAGCACATTACACTTGTCTACATTGAGATTCAATTGCCATTCTCTGCACCATGTGTCAATTCGCTGCAGATCCTCCTGCATTTCAGTACAATTTTCCATTGTTACAACCTCTCGATGTACCACAGCATCATCTGCAAAAAGCCTCAGTGAACTTCCAATGTCATCCACAAGGTCACTTATGTATATTGTGAATAGCAACTGTCCTATGACACTCCCCTACGGCACACCTGAAATCACTGTTACTTCGGAAGACTTCTCTCCATTGAGAATGACATGCTGCGTTCTATCTAGGAACTCTTCAATCCAATCACACAATTGGTCTGATAGTTCATATGCTATAGTTTTGTTCATTAAACGAGTGTGGGGAACTGTATTGAACGCCTTGTGGAAGTCAAGAAACATGGCATCTACTTGGGAACCCATGTCTATGGCCCTCTGAGTCTCGTGGACGAATAGTGCAAGCTGGGTTTCACACGATCGTGTTTTTCGAAACCCATGCTGATTCCTACAGAGTAGATTTATAGTTTCCAGAAAAGTCATTATACTCGAACATAATACATGTTCCAAAATTCTACAACTGATCGATGTTAGAGATATAGGTCTATAGTTCTGCACATCTGTTCGACGTTCCTTCTTGAAAACGGGGATGACCTGTGCCCTTTTCCAATCCTTTGGAATGCTACACTCTTCTAGAGACCTACAGTACACCGCTGCTAGAAGGGGGGCAAGTTCCTTCACGTACTCTGTGTAAATCGAACTGGTATCCCATCAGGTCAAGCGGCCCTTTCTCTTTTGAGCGATTTTAATTGTTTCTCTATCCCTCTGTCATCTATTTCGATATCTACCATTTTGTCATCTGTGCGACAATCTAGAGAAGGAACTACAGTGCAGTCTTCCTCTGTGAAACAGCTTTGGAAAAAGACATTTAGTATTTCGGCCTTTAGTCTGTCATCCTCTGTTTCAGTACCATTTTGGTCACAGAGTGTCTGGACATTTTGTTTTGATCCACCTACCGCTTTGACATAAGACCAAAATTTGTTAGGATTTTCTGCCAAGTCAGTACATAGAACTTTACTTTCGAATTCATTGAACGTCTCTCGCATGGCCCTCCTCACATTACATTACATTTCGCTTCGCATAATTTTTGTCTGGAAGGCTTTGGCTATGTTTATGTTTGCTGTGAAGTTCCCTTTGCTTCCGCAGCAGTTTTCTAACTCGGTTGTTGTACCATCTCTTATGGTCTTGCTTGACATATACTCATCTAACGCATATTGTACGATGGTTTTGAACTTTGTCCACTGATCTTCAACACTATCTGTACTTGTGACAAAACTTTTGTGTTGAGCTGTCAGGTACTCTGAAATCAGCTTTTCGTCACTTTTGCTAAACAGAAAAATCTTCCTACCTTTTTTAATATTTCTATTTACGGCTGAAATCATTGATGCAGTAACTGCTTTATGATCGCAAATGTAAGGGTAACCATGTGTTTTAGGGATTGGTTCTACAATGTCAGTGTGGACATGCTGGAACCAGCCCTTTGGAATTGGGAATTTATCAAAGAGAGGCTGCGGGTGGCAGCCCGTTATTGCCTGCTGGCAAGGAATGCAAGTCCTGGCCTACGTGGCATAATCATTTTTAATGTTAGGCCAGACAAACGATTCCCTGATGAGGTGTATGGTAGGACACGTGCCTGGCTGAGCAAGGTTGTGGAGAATGGCATCTGTCGCTTGTTTATTTGCAATTCTATTGAAGTCCAACTGGCAGAGATAGCTGCCATTTGGGAAACAGAATGGCAGAGTAATATGATGTGATCCATTGTTGTTAAAGTATAACGACATTGTGGCAGGCATCCATATGGTTCAGGTTGTTAATGCGAGTTTCATAACATTCATAATGTTTTATCCTGTGCCAAAATTGAAGGCACTTAGATTAACATTTGTTATGGAGGTGGGTAGTCATTTATTATTGTGATTCTCTACTGCACTTTTGTCTGAAGCAGACCATACTCAGTGTCAAATCTGGAATGTTTATTGTGAAGTCACTCAGTCAATTCGGTGCTCATCATGGCCCAGATCATTGCTTGGATCGGCAGCATTTGAGGTGGTCCAAAGGTGTGGCAAACAATGAAGGTATTGTCACTATATCTTTCAGTACTTCAGTACTTTCCAAGCCTTGGTGGATATTTAGTGATTTTGCACACAGAATGTTCTTGGAATTTGCAAGGACTTGTTGAGAGATGTTGCTGACATTGTCAAAGAAACAGTGAGTAGTCCAAGCATTCTCAATGGTGTAACTGATGTGTGCAGATTTTTGATTTAAGCAAAACTGTGGTGCAATGTGGAAATTCAGGGTCACTGCTGTGGGAAATAGAATCATGGTGGCATAATAGCATAGCAGTGACACAGCATAGATACAGTTTCCACACTATTTAGTGATAAGCACAATATTCATAACTCGTGTAATCATTATGAGTGTACATAGCATACTGACCTCCGTAGCTTCGCAGGGCAGCAATTCTCCTTTTTCCAAGTCAGAGATGTCACACCACCACATATCTGTGGAGAAGGCCACGTTTATTACTGATGTACTTCATGGGGAGTCAGGTATGCTACATTATGTAGATGCTCTATATTTAGAGATAAGGAGTGTCTTATTTAACAAAAAGGTAGAAGGCAAAGACATAAGCTGCATTTATTGACCAGATCTCGGGGGAAACTTTAAGATTTCATGTTGAGTGCACCTGAGATTACTGCAAATGTGGTGCCTCACATTAACCAGTAATAGAACTGAAAAAAGGACTTATTTATTTTGAAACTATTTAACAAGTTATACAATTTTATTTACTTTATTCAAGAATTTTAATGTAGACACAATAAGTGTCATTAAGTATTCAGTGGTTTACAGCTTCTACCGGTAAAGTTTTAATTGTTAAATAGATTTGTTGGCTTTATAATGTAGAAGTCATAAGGCATAAGGTAGAAGTCACAAATTTTTCACAGGTACAAATGCATAGATGCATAGTTCATATTTTAGTCACTTTAGAGAAAAACAAATGTTAGATGGATATCAAATAGGAGAAATGGCACAATGACATTGTAGTGCCCCCAGAATTTTACAAAGGTCTGGAGACACCAGTGTTCCAGCCGTTTTGAACACGCGTTATTTCAAAGCAGGGTGTAAGGACGAGCATGGGATACTGTACCCATTTATCGTTTGTGCAGGCAAAACTGGAAGGGAGATAATTCGTCAGTGCTGGCAAGTCTTCAGTGCGACCTGCCAAGAATAATTAAATATGGCCTGGAAGCTCCATGGCCGGCTGCAAAGAGTAATGTAACTTTGTATTGTTGAAAAAGAAATGGAGTGACTCGAGATAGTGACTGGTAATGTGTGGGCTTAAGTCATAAAGTTTAGTTGTTTTTTGTGCAAAGTGGATATAAATATGTTCTGGTGCATTGAAGGATATTCCAAGAGTAACGTATTTTTTTAAATAAGGAGAGAGAGCGAGATAGTGAAAATTTCCTCTTCCTAGCAGTGAAATCTTCAGAGAAGCATCTGGTGCTAGCGGAATCTATCAGTGCTGCAAGAAAGCAGAACCAGCATTCTTCAACAAGTAAGTCCACAAAAATGCTTAACATTACACCAGGCCACCGCAGCATGCTATATAATCTTTGTACTTATTATCTAGTTATCATAAGTGTAAAGCACATGTGATATATGCATGAAATCTGAATGAAGTGCCATTAGCACTTTGAAATATGTGGAGTGGGTGATTTACACCCCCTACTGACATATGTAACTCTTTATAGGATGGAAAAACAACTAATGCAGATACATATACATGGATTAATCCCTAGTAATGGTAATTTATAGGTTTTATTCATCCTTCAGAGAAACACATGATGATATCGGACAAGTCAAAGATTAACATGAGATGATACTCGGTTAAAATGATTATGACAATGACATTATAATGAAACAGATGTTCATATTACATTAGATTAGATTCAGTTTTCATTCCACAGACCCAAAAATGATGTGATTTTTGTGGTGTGGAACAAGTCAGAAAGAATAACATAAACATAAGTTGTTTGAATATAACACTCACTACCCTGATCATTTGTCAGGAGACTGTCAAAATAGGTGAATACATTACAGTAAACTGGAACTGCTAATATTTACAGAAATAATACACTGTCAGAATGAAACATAATTATGCAGTTTTAATAAATTTATGATATACAGAATACTTAATCTTGACTATTGTGACCAAGTGCTGTCAAAACTGAAATGTAACACATATTTTTACTTAAGATGATCTAACAATCCCTGTTAAGATATTCATCTATAGAGTAGGAGTTGCCTATTAAAAAGTCTTTCAAACTCTGTTTAAACTTTGCTTCATCTGAAACCAAGTTTTTAATGGTTGCTGGTAATTTATTGAAGGTGTATGTTCCTGAATATTGGACCCCTTTTTGGACCAAAGTAAGTGATTTTAGGTCTTTATGTAGATTGTTCTTATTTCTGTTATTGATTGTATGTATTGAGCTAGTAGTTGGAAATAGAGATAAATTATTTGCAACAAATTTCATTAAGGAGTAAATATTCTGAGAAGCAGTAGTTAGAAAACAGTTCTTTGAACAGATTTCTACTTGATCCTCTTGAATTTACATAATGAATGAGTCTTATTATATGCTTTTGCACACTAAAGACTTTTGCTCGAGTTACCCCAGAATATGATCCTGTATGACATAACAGAATGAAAGAAAGTGAAGCATGCAAGTTGTTTCATATTTATATCTCCTGCATCTGACATCATTCTCATGCAAATAGAGACTTGTTGAAGTGGTTCAGCAGTTCTGTGGTATGCCCTTCCCAACTGAATTTATTATCAAGTTGTAATCCCAGAAATTTAATACTGTCAACCTCCTCAATCTGCATGTCTTCATGTGTTATACACATGCTGGACGGAAATCTCTTACAGGTTCTTAGCTGCATGTAGTGGGTCTTTTCGTTTGTCAGTGAAAATGTGATTAGCAGACATTTCTAAATCTGTACTTGAATTGCTGCATATTGCAATGTTTGCATCATCTGCAAACAAAACAAACTTAGCACCTGGAAATGTAACAGACGAGAGGTCGTTAATGTACACAAGAAAAAAGCAATAGATCCAAGATGGAACCTTGAGGAACACCACATGTACTTAATTACCAATCAAATAGACTATCTGCTTACTGGACAGGTATTTTGTAATGACACCTTTTGTTTCTTGTTAGTTAGGTAAGGCTCAAACCATTTCGCAGCAATACATATGTAATGCTAAGAAACAGAAGTGCATATAGAAGGATATCTGCTGAAAAATTCAGAACTGCACAATATTTCTAAATAAGTTTATATTATTAAGGGAAAGAAACATATATTCAAATAATATGAAAATTCAAAAGTACCATATACATTTAAAAATTCATTACTAAAGGAAGACAGTAAAGGTGACACACTTCCGTATTAAGGTGTTCGGGTTTACAAAGTGTATGGGTAGTAAAAGTAATGAACTTGTACTGTAGGTGAGGAAGGATTCTTGTTCTCATTGTTTTATTCCACCTACTGGCATTTAACATAATAATTTTAAAATAGTTATTTACAAGATGGATCATAAGCTTGGGCACTGTGTAGTGATAACAGAATTGATGGATCAGTTATTTTGATGAAAAAAATGATTTATATTTGCGTGAATTAAATGGTATTCTGTATAGGGATTAAGACTGAGTACGAAATAGCTGTGGAGTGAGCTAGTAACATCAGTAGTACCAAAAACTACAATGAAGTATGTGTATTTACATTGTTTTTTGTGTAAGATGTAAGATTATTTGGGGCTATTATATATTATAAATATCAAAATGAGTAGAATAAAAGAGAAGGTGCAGTAGTGATAAAAGTATGATGTTGGTGCCTAACTTCATAGTGTTTTTGTTTCGCATGTTGGTGTATTGGCTGCTGTATGTTTATTTATCGATTGTCACCTTTTAGTTGTAGTTCACTGTTGCTCTGAGTCTACATATTGTCACTTTGTTATTAGGAGATAGTTAGTGGATCTGTGGATGCTAGAAAATTGAGTGCCAATTGGAGAAATTAGAACATTTCCAACATATTCTTCTGAGTTCAATAGAGGTGTTACTACAGCAGAGGCACCCAGAAACATTTGACATGTATGGGGAGAGTGCCATTGGTCAGAGCATGACAAGAAGATGGTTTTCTCATTTTAAGAATGATCATTTCAACATTAATGACTCCATCTTCAGGATGACCTTTGGGGTTTGATGAAAATTGTTTGAATGCATTAACTGACAATGATCTACATCAGTATACTTGAGAACTGGCAAATGTGATGAACTATGATCATTCCACCATTGTGTGACATTTGTGTACAATAGGGAAGGTTGAAAAATCAGGTGTGTGGGTACTGTTTGCTCATCATCAATTACTGGCTCATGAACAACACCAACCATTTCTGTGCTGTATCATTATTGGTGAGGAGGAACAGTGTCTTTATGCTAACATATGGAAAAGAAACGAATAGCTGAGCCCAAACAAAGCAGCAACTCCCCACACAAAAATCTGTGCACATGCACAGAAGATAATGTTATGCATCTGGTGGAACAGCAATGGTGTGGTGTACCTTCCCTGAGGTGTAACCATCACTGCTGACATTTATTGTCAACAATTGAGATGTCTTGCAGATGCAATCCAAAAACAATGGCCAGGAAGATTGCATGAAGCGATGCTACTCCAAGATCATGCCGCCCCCCCCCCCCCCCCCCCTTCCGACCCCCGCATTATGCCAGACTGACAAAAAACACTATATAGAAGTTTCTTTGGGAAGTCATTCCACACCACCTTATTCACAAGATTCCACACCTACCTTATTCATCTCATCTTGTACCCTCAGATTTTCACTTTTCCCACTCTACATTGAAAACCTTCAAGGAACCCCCCTTCTGAATGGAAGTGTGCTCAACCAATTATTTAGCTCAAAACAAAATGATTTCTTCAGCTGCGGAATCTAAAGTTGTCCCAGCATTAGCAGACTACTGTAAATACCGAAGGAGAATGTATAATTTATGACTAAAATCTGTGTTTAGTAAACCTATGGAAAAATACTATGAACGTACACTCCAACCTAACATTTATAGCAAGGTGGAGTTATTGTAGATGGTAATTAAAATTTAATACTAATTTCATTGTAATGATTCAGCAATATCTGGTTCCACCTACATTTATGATAAGATATTTGGAGGAATGTTATTAATAATTTTTTAAGAACAGATATACATATGTATAGTGTTTCACAGTTGTCTTATTCTGTGGTTATGACATGGAGAGAAAAAATGTATACATTTATGGAGGCTACCATTGCAGATCTCTATGGCAGGTGAGAAGTGATGGCAGAAGGTTGGCCATGGTCAGGTGGCCAGTCGTCCATAATCCCGCGTGGCGTAGCAGTGGTGTGGTAAGTAAATTCCTGGTAGGAACATCATTGTTAAGACATTAATTTGTGGTTTATCAACTGCCACAGTCATTGGTGTGTTGGTTGATTGGGAGGGGAAAGAAAGGACCACCAGTGAGGTTCAATGGTCCTATGATTCAAGAAGGCAGAAAACAACAGCACAGTCCAGTCAATGGGAAAGGAAAATGGGCAAACAGAGTCTGAAAGACCATAGGGGTGGCAGGAAGAGTAAAGAACAGGAAGGGAGGTGAGGGGTGCTATGTATGATGGGGCACTGGTACTGCTACCAACTTACCAACTTGTCCTAATCCCCACACCACACCATGACTGTGACATAAAGGGGACAACAGCAGGGAAAAGAAAACACAAGAAAAGGGGAAAGAAAACTGCAGAAAAGACTAGAAAAAATGTAGGGAAAATGGGAGATGGGAACCTGGCTGCTGTGGAGGCAAGACTGGATGCCTCCCAGATTAATGCCATGGCTAACTGAGGGACTCCAGTCCTGCACAGAAATTCAGGTCCTTAAATCTGAGTGGACAGACCATTTTCAAGAAGAAAACCAAGGACAGATGTAATCATGTGAAGTTTGCCTGCTAACACCTGTGACAAGGAAACTGGAAGGGCATATTTAGTGTGAAGGGCTGAAACAGAGGGGCAATCCAGCAAATATGGATGACTTTGATGGGGCCCTCTAACTACAAACCAAGGGGGAAGGGGCAACTGATCACAGAGTAAAAAACTGTGGGTCAACCTGCCATGGCCTTTATGAAGTTGTAAGCAAAGAATCATAGATTATCACTGGGAGAGGTAGAATGAAGAGCACCACATGGTGGAAGTCCACACAATCACACGAAGTTTATCAGACAAGAGGGGTAACCTCCAGGAGTCAGCCCATAATTGAGCAAAAAGGAACTTGATGTGAAGCCACAAATAAATCTGCCCTTGGAGTGGTTATGGAGGATGAGGGATAGGTCACTGTGCCTTCCTACTCCCCCACCCCCCCTTCCCTATGCCCAAGAAAGACAATCACTAAGCTCATTATTTAGGATACTCACAACACCAGGGACACAAAGGAAATCAACTGAATAAGCAGCATGGTCAAGATTGGTCGGAAGGTTGTGGATGGCAGAGGCCAAAGGGTAGTAGAAAAAAAAGGTCATAGCCTGCAGGCCACTCATTGAGTCTGTGCATGACAAAATATGAGTGATGTAAGACCACTTATATTTAATAAAGCAGAGGGCCCAGTAAATGGCCTTTTGTTCTGCAGGAAGCACCCCATACACTGTAGGCAAAAGATGGTGTCCCATGCCAACAGAGATGTGAAGGCATATCCCATGTGATCAGCAGGTTTCTAACCATTGGTGTAAAAAACAATAGCATCCTGAGACACCTGTAACACCGGGAGGATCAAACAATGCAACACCATCAGAACAATGGAGGCTTTTGGACCCCAGGAGGGATCCACTCGAATTTGGAACCAAGCAACTAACCATGAGGAGTGTTTGTGAGAGAATATGGGGAACAGGACAAAGTGGGAAAATGGGAACCTCAGTGGAGGGAAGCAAGGTGGAGCCCACCTTAGGGTGGTCAGTGAGTGTGTGATGTCCCCAAGACGAGAAAAGAATAAACTAGGACGGCTGAGCAAGGAGAGAGCAGTAGTCCAGATGGGACAGAACTAAAGCCTGATAAAGGTGGAGAAGTATTGAATAATCTGTGCCCCAAGAGAAATGGGCAAGGAAACAGCCAATATTCAGAAGGTGGATATGTGGCAACCAAATAAGCTTATTAGCAAAAAGAGACCCAACAAATGGAACTCTAGGGTCACAGTTAAGCACTGGGCATTGAGGTAGTACTTTGGATCAGGAGGGACTGTAGTACAGCAACAGAAATGCACAAACCACAATTTAAGAGGCGAGAATTGAAAACAGTGTGAATCCATGCAAATGTCATCCTGGAGCTGTTGCTCTATGGAGGCTACTGAGTGAGAACTAGCCCATGTACTTAAATCACCCACCTACAGGTGTGACCAATAGTATGAAGGAGGCCACAAAGCCATTACGAATGATGAGAAAAAGGATACTTGATAAGGAACCCTGTGGAATACCATTCTCCTGAGTCCACAGTGAGCTGAGAACAGCATCAACTCTAACTCGGAATGACTGGCAGGTCAGGAACTCGTGAATAAAATCTGGGAGGGGGCAATGAAGACCCCACTCATGGAGAGTAAATAAGATTTGATGGTGCCAAGCTATGTTGCGGGCCTTATGAAGATTGAAGAAAACTGTGATAAGGTATGGTGGCACTGAGAAAAGGCCTGCCCAACTTTGGTTTCCAACTAAACATATGATTGATGAGAGACTATCCTTCCTGAAAGCCACACTGGTAAGGAGACAAAAGGCACTGAGATTCAAGGAACCAACAGACTTGATGAGCCACCATCTATTCAAATAACTCACAGGGGATGTTGGTCAGACTGACCAGCTGGTAGCTATTGAGAAATGACAGATCCTTGATGGGCTTGAGGACAGGAGCCACAAAACTGTCCCTCTAGTGAGAGGGGAAAGTGCTGTGGAGCCAAATATGATTAAACACCTGGAGGAGATATTGTCATTGTGTGGGAAGGGGACAAGGACTGAACCATGGGGAGACAAGAGCACCAGAAGACGTTCCCATTCAGTAAAAGGTTCATTGTAGGATTTCATCTGACAAGGGTTAAAACATAAGAGGGAAGCTTCAGCCTGCTGTTTCTGCAGTAGGAAGGTTGTTGGGTAGGAGGCTGATGACTATGATGTTACAGAAGGAGTCACAAGGAGTTCCATGAGAACTGATGGATCTGTGTGAAGGCCACCCAGAGGGAAAGGCCTGGGATGGAAGACAGTTGCTGGGAACATATGAGTGTGTGGGGTGTAGCCCACAACCATAACAAAGGGAGGAGACAAGGCATTTCCAACACATCCACTTATTCTGATTAAATAATGGGCTTTGGTGCAAAGGTGTTTAAGTGTAATAAGACTGTCAGACGATGTGAGCCACATAAGGCATTGTAATGCTTAATGGTAATGGTTGGTGATGGCAATGGCTGTGCTCTACCATGGGACTGGCCGATGGCAAAAGGGATTCGTCGAGCGGGGGACAGCAATGCTGGCAGCATTAATAATCATACCAAACAGATCATGGCTGACTTCATTGATATCACCTGAAAAAGATGGGGTTCACACGACCTGTGCTGTATATATAGGGCAATCAGCAAGATGTAGAGCCCAGTGGGGTAACCTGCGCATTCAGAGGTGCAAAGGGAACAAGAAGTTGTCATGTGGTAATGAGCATAATGAAGGAAGAAGGGGAGGGGAAGTGAACAGAAGATCAATGGCAGACAATCTGCGATATGTGTTATTAAATGGGTATGGGTACCATAATGAAAAAGGCACCGGTTGTGGTCTGTAAGAAACAGGTCTTTAAGGAGACCTCAACTAGATGAAAAAGTGCATCACCCCTTATGAGACAGCACATTAAAGTCCCCAAGGAGGAGGAAGGGAGGGTGGAGTGGTTTAAGGACAGTTAGGGCAGCGGGTCTAGGTGGCCTACCAGGAAGGACATAAAGATTGAAAATGAGGTCCACAGAGGGGACTCGGATGGCAACCACTTCCAATGTGGTACAAAGGGGATCTGTGTACTAACAATGTCTATATGGACTAATGTGCAAACACCACTGGAAGCCCTCAAAGGGACCACCTGGTTCCAACAGAAAGCGCGGAACCCCTGAAGAGTCAGTGCGTATGCATCAGTAAAATGAGATTGCTGTAGAACAACAGAAGCTGCACAGTAAAATGAAATAAAGGATTGCACCTCTGGAAGATGTCTGTAGTATCTGTTACAATTCCACAGAATAAGCACAAAGTGGAGATAAAAATGGGAAGCCCACCTGCAGAAGCCAGAATGCTGCCAGGTCATCATCTGTCACCAGGAAAGATAGAGTAACATACATGAACATGAGGTCAGACTCAGATTGTGAGAGGGAGTTGGCACTTCGGTGGCACTGGAGGGGCCTTGTCCTGGGTTTCCTTCTTCTCCCTCTCCTTTTTCTCCTCCTCCTTCTTTTTCTCCTCCTCCTTCTTTTTCTCCTCCTCCTTCTTTTTCTCCTCCTCCTCCTTCTTCTCCTCCTCCTCCTTTTTCTCCTCCTCCTTTTTTTCCTCCTCCTTCTTTTTCTCCTCCCTTCTTTTTCTCCTTCTCCTTCTTTTTCTCCTTCTCCTTCTTCTTCTTCTCCTCCTCCTCCTTCTTCTCCTTCTTCTCATTCATATATCATTCTCCTCATTCATATATCATAGGTCAAGGAGGGCAGGGCCTGGAGAGAGATTAGGGTTCAATGAGATCAGGAACTCAGAGAATGAGGATCCCTCATGCAACATGTGGCAGCAGGCCTCTGGTCTGGGGTGTTGGCTGGAGGCATCCATGCAGGGAGCCTCATCATAACTGGCAGACATTCTTCCAGCCAGGTAGGGGGAGCAGCACCCAGAGGGGAAGGAGTGGGAACTTCAGGGGAGGGGAGGGAAAATGAGGGCAGGACTGAGATACGGAGGAGTGAGGAGGGGCATGATGTAAAAGAGGAAAAATTAGACATCATAAACACATAAACACAGTGTGAAGATGATTATATTTGTGATGAGCCTCAGTGTAGGATAAACCATCAAGGGACTTGAACTCCTGAATCTTCTTTTTCTTTTCGTAAACCAAGCAATCTGGCTAGTGTTGAGAATGATAATCATTACAATTAATGCACATGGTTGGCAGAACACAGGAGCTGCTTTAATGGATTGGCCATCTACATTCACTGGATAGAGGTTCACTGTACAGCAAGAAGACTGTATCAAACACTGAAAACTACTCATGGACGACAGGGCTTATAGCTTGTCTTCACTCTAATAAACCATAACTTGACCTTCTCCATGATGATATCCCCCTCAAATGCCAGAATAAAGGCACCAGTAGTGATGTGATTGTCCTTGCAGCCTTTCTCAACACAAAGGAAAAAAACTAATGCCCTGCCATTCCAGATTGTCTTGGAATTCATCAGTTTGAACAATGAGATCCCTGTGAAAAATATCATCCTGAACCATACTCAAAAACTGGAAGATGTTGCCAAGATGGTCACAGGCATGTAGGGCTATGGATTGGGTAGCAGAAGTAGGTTTGAACAACAGTGAACCTGACCACATCTTATTCAGAGTCCATTTTACCAAACTTTTCTTCAATAGTTTCCATGAGAAATAATGGCTGTGGTGATGAGTGTGCTCATGAGTCTTGCTGTAGACCAGGTAGGAGGGGATTTCACCCCATGCTGGCGAGCCTGGCTCTCCTCCCAGGGCATAGCCAGGGAAGGGAAGCAGCATTAAAGGACCCATTCCCAACTAAAGAAACAACTGTAAAAGAATAGCCAGTTTTATAGAGCTTAATGTGTTTCACATGCAAAGCAACCACCCTCACAACACTCACTCCGACCAGTTGGTATTTCTGTGTGTGCAATCAAGCCACAGCAAGGATGTTGCTCAGAGTTCTAGTGCTCCAGAATGACCAGCAACCATTCCTGGACATACAAGGGGAGGTAGTACCTCAGATATCAGAAGTGTGGTCCTGTGTTGTCAGGGAGCTCAATCAGAAGGGTACATAATGGCTCTACCATATGGTCTGGCTACTGTACTGGCTATATAGTATGAAAAGGGCAACTGTGTTGAGTGAAACACAGAACAGGCACTAAAGCCAAACGCCAAAGATGCTAAATAAAGTGGTGTTCCCAAACTGGCTCACACTTCAGCAACAAAATTGAGAAGGGCAGATCAAATCCCAAAGGGGGACAAAGAAAAAAAGGAGCACAAGAGGAACAAACTCATAATGGGCAGCAGAACCAGAAGGATAGCAAGGCTGATGTAAGCAAGGACACTGGGAGAGGGTAAGAATGGGGCAGAAGGGAAGGAATGAGAGGGAAGGAGGGGTATGGGGAAGGGATTGCAGCCTGGTAAAGAGAAATGGGCTGCAGTAGCTCGGGTCCCCATGTGCACCCATGCTTGAACTCACACGAGTCGTGAGTACCCCTCATGATAGTCAGAAGTAAATGCTCCTGGATGTAAGTTGTGCATACCATGGGAAGAGGCCTGTCATCGGCAGGTGGCCTGATATCTCGGTGCGTCAGGTGGCAGGAGGGTGAGTATGACAACAGATCTGCAAGGATGCTGACCACAGTAGCAGTCAGCAGCTCATATTGCATGCTAGAGGCCACCAGGTGGCATTGGAGGGGGCATGTAGAAGCATACAGAATCACGAAGAATCACACCATGGACACAGTGCAAATGATGGATGATGGCAGCTGAACAGCAGCATAGACTCAGGCTTGAGCTATAACCCCCCACCCCCCCCCCCCCAGGGCAAGAGGCCAGCAGCAGCTGATGTAGGGCCCAGACTGAAACAGACCTCTACTCATGTGATGTCTTTGTAGGTGTAGATAATGAAACTGCCATGACTAATGAACAAGATTACATGTATTGGTTTGGTTATATTTCATAACATTTTCAAAACACATTTTCCAGTGTATAAAATGGTGGATCTGTTTTTATGTTTGCTGACCTTTATTCCATATCGCATGTTACTTTATAATTTTGTTTTCAGAAAACCCATTATAATTTATTAAATCAAACAATGGAAAATTCAGGATGGAATGTAACAATATTAGAGAAGGAAAGTTGCTACTCACCATATAATGGAGATGCTGAGTCGCAATAGACACAACTTAAAGATTCACACAATTATAGCTTTCAGCCATTAAGGCCTTTCTCAGCAATTCACACACACACACACACACACACACACACACACACACACACACACACACACTCTCATGCAAACACAACTTGCACACATGTCTGCAGTCTCAGACAACTGAAACCACACTGCGACCAGCAGCACTAGTGCATGATCGAAGTGTTGACTGGGTGGGGGTAAGGAGGAGGCTGGGGTGGGGAGTGGTAGTATGGTGGGGGTGGCAGACAGTGAAGTGCTGCAGTTTAGATGGAGGGCAGGAGAGAAGGTGTAGGTGTGGGTGTAGGTGGGGGGGGGGGGGGGGGTTGGGGGGGGGGGGGTAAATAGCAGAAAGGAAAGAAATAAAAAGAAATTAAAAGATTGAGTGTGGTAGTGAAATGACACCTGTGTAGTGCTGGAATGGGAACAGAGAGGGGGCTGGATGGGTGAAGACAGTGACTAATGAAGGTTGAGGCCAGAAGGTTTACGGGAACATAGGATGTATTGTGGTGAAAGTTCCCACCTGCGCAATTCAGAAAAGCTGGTGTTGGTTGGAAGGATCCATATGACACCGGCTGTGAAGCAGTCATTGAGTTCAGAGCTATCTTGTTTGGCAGCGTGTTCAGCAACATGGTGGTCCACTTGTTTTTTGGCCACAGTCTGTCGGTGGCCATTCATGCAGAAAGACAGCTTGTTGGCTGTCATGCCTACATAGAATGCAGCACAGTGGTTGCAGCTTAACTTGTATGTCACATGACTGGTTTCACAGGTAGCCCTGCCTTTGATGGGGAGGTGATGTTAGTGACCTGACTGGGATAGATAGTGGTAGGACGTATGGGACAAGTCTTGCATCTAGGTCTATTGCAGGGGTATGAGCCATGAAGCACGGGATTGGGAGCAGGGGTGTGTAAGAATGGATGAGTGTATTGTGTAGGTTCGGTGGACGATGGAATACCACTGTAGGAGGGGTGGGAAGGATAGTGGGCAGGAGATTTCTCATTTCAGGGCATCACAAGAGGTAATCAAAACCCTGGTGGAGAACATAATTCCGTTGCTCCAGTCCCAGATGGTACTGAGTTATGAGGGGAATGCTCCCCTGTGGCTGGACTGTGGGCTCGTGGAGGTGGTAGGTGACTGGAAAGATAAGGCACAGGAGATTTGTTTTTCTACAAGATTGGGAGGATAATCATGGTCAGTGAAGGCTTCAGTGAGACCCTCGTATATTTTGAGAGGGACTGCTCATCACTGCAGATGCGATGGCCGTGGGTGGCTAGGCTGTACGCAAGGGACTTCTTGGTATGAAATTGGTGGCAGCTGTCAGTGGAGTATTGCTGGTGGTTAGAAGGTTTGATATGGTCGGAGGTACTGATGTAGCCATCTCTGAGGTGGTCAACATCGAGGAAGTTGGCTTGTTGGGTTGAGTAGGATCAGATGAAGGGAATGGGGGAGAATTTGTTGAGGTTCTGGAGGAATGTGAATAAGGTGTCCTCACCTTCAATCCACATAGCAAAAATGTCATCAATGAATGTGAACGAGGTGAGGGGCTTAGGATTCTGGGTTTTTAGGAAGGATCCTCTAGATGGCCCATGAATACATTGGCATATGATGGTGCCATGTGGGTGCCCATAGCCATACCCTTGATTATTTGTAGGTAATGCCTTCAAAGGAGAAGTGTGGGTGAGGATATAGTTGGTCATGATGATTTGGAAGGAGATTTTTGGTTTGGAATCCATAGGGCATGTGGAAAAGTAGTGTTCAATAGCAGTAAGGCCATGGGCATTAGGAAAGTTAGTGTACAGGGATGTGGCATAAATAGTGACAAGCAGGACACCATGTGGTAAAGGGACAGGATGTGTGGAGAGTCAGTGTAAGAAATGTTTGGTATCTTTTATATAGGAAGATCAGTTCTGGGTAATAGGTTGAAGGTGTTGGTCTAAGAGAGCAGCAATTCTCTCCGTTGGAGCCCAGTAACTGGCCACCATGGGGCGTCCTGGGTGGTTGGGTTTATGAACTTTAGAAAGCATGTAGAAGGTGGTAGTGTTAAGAAGAGAAATTGACTCTGGGCAGAGGTTCTGGGATGGGCCTAAGGATTTGACTAGTGACTGGAGATCCTGCTGGATTACTGGAATGGGGTCACTGTGTTAAGGTTTGTAGGTGTAAGTATCTGACAGCTGATGGAGTCCTTCTGCCACATGATCCTTGCGGTTCAGAACAGTGGTGGAATCTTTGTCCATAGGTAGGATAATAAGTTCAAGATCAGTTTTTAGATGGTGGACAGTGATTGTTACTGCAGATGTAAGGTTAGTTTGCATGTTGAGGGATTTGGGGAAAGTTGGTGAGGCAAGGTTCGAGGTTAAGAAATTTCCCCCACCAACTCTCCACAGCTCCTGTCCCTTTACAACACAGTGTCCTGCTTGTCACTATTGATGCCACCTCCCTGTACACTAACTTTCCTAATGTCCATGGCCTTAATGCTATCAAACTCTACCTTTCCAGACACCGTATGGACTCCAAAGAAACAACCTCCTTCCTACTCACCATGACCATCTATATCCTCACCCACAATTACTTCTCCTTTGAAGACATTACCTACAAACAAATCCAGGGTATGGCTATGGGCACCTGCATGGCACCATCCTATTCATGGGGCATCTAGAGAAATCCATCCTAAAAACCCAGAATCCTAAGCCCCTCACCTGGTTCACATTCACTGATGACATCTTTACTATCTGGATTGAAGGTGAGGACACCTTATTAACATTCCTCCAGAACCTTGCCCCCCAGGGGGTCCACAACTCTGTCGTGGATACATGCGTCGTGAGCACGGGGCCCGAGCTATTGCAGCCTTATAGATGTTATAGACCTGAAGATGTACTGGAGGTTGCCGAGTTGCAATAGAACTGACCGTATGTGTCGGTGGTTGGAGCAAAGCCACATTGTCAGCCTGTGGGGTGGAAGATTGGAGCCCTCAGGAGAGGTGTTGAGTGCATGCTATGTTCTGGGAGCAACTATAATGAGGTAGCGGCCTGCTGATAGCCATGACGTAGTAGCAGCCGAGTTCACACCATTTGGCAGGTTGTAATTAGAGGTGAAGTGATGTGCAATGATGCCATGGTCTGTGTGCCTTTCTGGGTGTTATCCCATGATTGGAAAATTGTCAACTAATGTTACATTCAAGTCGTCAGGCAGGAAGTTTTGGACATTGATGCTTACCTCAAAATTGTTGTGAGCATTGATATATTGATGTGTGCTGTCAGGCCATTAAGTTGAGTGGTAGAGAATAGGGCTGGCTGGCTAAAAGGAAACTGTCACTGGTGGACCAGTTGTCATGCAGGGTGCATGCAGGCTTGAGACAGTTTGTCACTGTTATAGGCTTGCTGTTCTGAAATGTCTCTGAAGGGTGTACCCCTCATTTTAGCACTTTTGTGTGAGCCCATGTACAGCAGTTGCAAACCCAGTTGTCGCAGAGCATAATAAAATCACAATTGGCCTGTCCCTTGTTTATGAAGATTTTTGGCACATTGCATGGCTATGGAAGAGGGATGTACAGGTGTGCTGTATGGCATTTGATACATGCAATGAGGATAGATAAGTCTGTGGCCATGACCAGTGATTGTTGAAACACAAAATCAGCTGGAAGGAGAGTGTTTTGAAATATAGTATTTCTGCAAGAGAAGCTGATTAATAATGTTTGCATGCCAAGTGCACACCTAATGACAGGTAGCCATGTTTACAAATATTAGAGTACTGTAAAGATTGCATAGCACACTGAACAGGCCCAATTCAACTTGTCAACTTATTAGTGGTAGCATGTGTGGTCTGTGGTGGATTTGGGAGGGGGGGGGGGGATCTGTAATGGTGGTAAATTTGTGTAACATTCTTTTTCTGATAGTGCACTGTGTTAAGTATCAGCAGGAAGCTTACGAAAAGGAGGCCTGTTACTGCCCTTGTTGATGAGTGAAGGTTATGTTGACATAGGCACTTCCTTGGAGGCTGCCACTGTTGTGTCAAGACCAGATTGAGATAATGTGACAAAGTGGTTGTGGTAGAGTGCACTGGATTGTTATGCTGAGAAATCTGTTGATGGTGCCATGCTGTAGTTAGTTCCTGTGATGTCTTGTGGGTTACTTATCATATGGGGTTTCTTTCTGCTGTTGGTGTAGAGAATCCAGTTGTCTTTAAGTGGGGTATTTGGACTTGCTGGATTTTAATGAGTGATATGATGTAGACCCTTAGGTAATGATACTCATCCATCAAAGGGCCCCAGTGTGTGTCATCTTAAGTAGACACGGCGGGGGTGTTTCTGTGCTGCCGGAAGCATGTGGCTGATGAAGTTGGTAATGGAGCAACCAGTCTTGGTGAATCTATATACTGCTAGCCAAATCTGGTAGCATCAAGTACATTGCACTGATGTTTGCAATGAAGTTCCATGTGATCATATATTTAGATTCAGATCCAGTGTAAAAGAGTGGCAGTCATAGACAATAATCACAAAATCTTTTGTCATATAGAACTACTGCCACATGTTTAAACAGGAAGTACTGAAGGTATGGTACTCATATTGGAGCCTGAATTGAAGAGAGAATATTTATGGATTGAGTGGATGAGATGTGAAGTCTGCTGTCATTCTGCAGTAATGACATGGGAGATGATTCATTGTCATGGTGTGGGATGAAGTGACTTGAATAGCCTCTGCTGTACAGTGTCTCTCTCACAGACCAAGCTACTGTTTTGAGTTGTCACAAGGTGGGTGATGGTTGTGTGCAGTGTCGCCTAACTGCATACAAAACAAGCAAAGTTAGTCCTGCATGGGTGTGGTGATGCAAGGGAAGTGGTTGCAGATGCATGGGAGGTGGTTCTGTTTGCATGAAGATCACTGTCCCAGGCTGGGGCAGTGACATCAGTCAGTGGAGATCAGTTGTGATCAGCCGAGCTTGGCAGCAATGTGGTGGCGGGCACTTGTGGGCTGGTGCTGCAGTCCATGTGCAGTGTTGTTATTGCCAGTAATATTGATGCATTGTCAGTGTTTGCATAAGGTGAAAAGCTGTTTATTCAATTCATGCTCATGGGTAATACTGGTGAATTACAATGAAGACTTAAGTTTGATAACCCATAAGGTGCAAAGCAAATGGTCTGATATCAGTTGATCAACAAAGAGTGTGCATAACCTGTGCCAGTGCTATGATGGTGTTCTGTTCCCTTGTTTGTTACACATTACTTGCTGTAGCTGTTCTTCTGACGTCTACAAGAGGCATTGCAGAAGAGCTGCTTTTGGTGCAGTGTGCTTGAGATCTGCGGCAGGGGAGTGAGGATAACATCAGTTATTACATCAGTGCCAGTGACAGAGCAGAGTAAGAAATTTAGCATCATCACTAATGGTGTCACATGTGGTGGGGATGCTTTTCCAGTTATCATAAACCAGACAGTTGGCAGATCTGGGCAAAATGGTGGTAGTTTAGGGTGTAAACTAAAGCAGGTGGAGATGTCAGTGGGTAGCGTAATACCACAACCTCTTTTGGGATCCTGTATCCTATTCCAGTCTCACCTCTACTCTCCCGAAGAGGGCATCTAGGAAATATTAGTAATTTATACCAATTTAAACTGTTGTTTTGGCATTGTCTACATTGTGTCTCTCCAGCATATTGAATGAAGGGAACGTATTTATGGTTATCTGGATGTGATACACCAAAGATTCTTTGTGCACCAACTTAGTAATTTACACTAATTTAAACTCTTGTTTTGACATAGTTTTCGTTGGACTTCACCAGTATAGAGAATGAAGGAAACATGTTAGATTAAGAGCTGGTGTGCCATCATAATTTACACACAATGCAAACTGCAGGCATATCGTAGGAGCAAGTTTTCTGTTGTAATTATGGAGTAAGTAACAATTAAATTTCTGATATTTCCAAGTCATCTAGAGACAGCTATTATGTTTTTTAAGTCAGAAATTGTTTATTCTTTTGATAGAACATGCTCATGTTCAAATTCTTGTTACTTAATAGAACTGTAATTATAATCATATAGGAATGAAAAAATTTTATTCTTCCAAAATTTGACTTCAGGCCTTTCATTCAATAAAACTAATAGCTCTGTGCACCTGAAAATGATAGGATGATTCTAAGTCAGTAAAATAATATATGGAAATTAATGAAAAATGTTGTTGTAATAATAAAACTGTAATTTACAGTTTTAATAGAAACAGCTTCTTTCCTGTCTTTGTATGAAATTATTTACTGTTATTCCATGTAATTTTCTGTGTAATTTGGGAAGATGTTTATGAAACCTTTAATTGTTAATATGGAACATTCAGTATGTGACAATGACAGTACTTGTTTAAAATCATATAAATAGAGGCAATTTGTATGCTGCCATTGAGTCAATCAGTCTTGGACCAAATATTGTATCAACAGCATGTAGTCAGACTTTGTAAGTTTACTACCAAACATCTAGTGTGCAAAATAAAATGTATGATGAACATGAAGCACTGAAACTTACTGAATCCATTGCATAAATCCCATGTGGCAATGCAGTAACATCAAAATGAACCTACAGCAGCATCAAGAAGCAGCACTCTGGATTACACAATACATGTAATTTTTTTTTTTTTTTGAGAATATTTGTAATAAAATGTGGTATATTGAACATAATTTTTCTTGTGTTAAACAATAATACACATCCAAAACTTCACCACAAAATGTCTTTTGCCACATTTTATTACAGTTGTCATGCTGATTGCCAGGGTGACATCTGTAAGCATATGATGAACAAATATTTCATATCTGCTCAAAGAACAGTGGGGAGTACAGTAGGAATATCCAAAGACTGTGCAGCCAGCTGCACCAGCACCACACAATGTGGAAGTAATGACAAACTGATCTTACAGGCACGAGTCTGACTGGCGAGAATATTGTGGCTTAGTATGCACAAGATATTCTTGCAATGTGGGAGTGGTAATGAAATCATAGTAAAGTGTTAGTAAAATGCCATTGTTCAACAGTATTGTCCACTGATGGAACACTACACTGATAAGTGTCACTTTCACATTTGGTGTACGTGGGTTGCAGAAGACTCGATTTCATGGTACTGTACACTCTGATACTGAAATCATTGTTGTGTTGCAAAATGCAGTGCACAACAGCTTCACAATGGCTACATTGTCAATGTGTTGTATTTTCACACCAGTTCAGATACACCAGTATGCAGTTATCACATATCAATGTGGCCCCAGGATAGGGTCAGCAGGACAGATAACTCATGCTAAAATGAGTTACAGTCAATAGCACGGTTTATATGTTGTGGTTAATATACATGAAATCCCCAAGATTCTTCTCATTGACGTATGTGGCACAGTAGACAATCTATGATTCCTTCTTTAATGGTTTTGTATAGGTCCTCAGGTTTTTAAATTCACTGTTGCTGTTGTTGCTGCTGCTCCTGCTGCTGCAACAGCAAGAACAACAGCTGCTACTGCTACTACCACTACTACTACTACTACTACTAGTACTACTACATCACCTCATGGAAAAATGTAACACACGTTATATCATAAAGACAATATTACGTTCAATGTCTACAAATCCCCTATTCAACATTTCCTTTTACAATTGTTTTTCAGAACTAATTGACAAATGTAGCAACAACAATTTCTAGTGTAACTGATTTCAAATTAAACTAAAAACAAGAAAAATATAATTGTTTCAAAAAAAAAAAAAAAGGTTAAAATGGCTCTGAGCACTATGGGACTTAACATCTATGGTCATCAGTCCCCTAGAACTTAGAACTACTTAAACCTAACTAACCTAAGGACATCACACAACACCCAGCCATCACGAGGCAGAGAAAATCCCTGACCCCGCCGGGTATAATTGTTTCCTTGAAATCAAATCCCATGCGAGTTCCAGGTTTCTATTTGTAAAAAATACAAGACTGAATTATGTTATCAGATCTACAACAAATACAAAGTTCTAACTTTTGATTCCAATGGATTGTGTCATCAACTTAAAGTGAGTATTGTATTTGACAGTATGTGTCATAGATGATGCACTGGCCAGTTCCAGTACATCTACATCTACATCTACATAATTACTCTGCAATTCACATTTAAGTGCTTGGCAGAGGGTTCATCGAACCACAATCATACTATCTCCCTACCATTCCACTCCCGAACAGCGCGCGGGAAAAACAAACACCTAAACCTTTCTGTTCGAGCTCTGATTTCTCTTATTTTATTTTGATGGTCATTCCTACCTATGTAGGTTGGGCTCAACAAAATATTTTCACATTCGGAAGAGAAAGTTGGTGACTGAAATTTTGTAAATAGATCTCACCACGGTGAAAAATGTCTTTCCTTTAATGACTTCTATCCCAACTCGCGTATCATATCTGCCACTCTCTCTCCCCTATTACGTGAGAATACAAAACGAGCTGCCCTTTTTTGCACCCTTTCCACGTCCTCCGTCAATCCCACCTGGTACAGATCCCACACCGCGCAGCAATATTCTAACAGAGGACGAACGAGTGTAGTTAAGCTGTCTCTTTAGTGGACTTGTTGTGTCTTCTAAGTGTCCTGCCAATGAAACGCAACCTTTGGCTCACCTTCCCCACAATATTATCTATGTGGTCTTTCCAACTGAAGTTGTTCGTAATTTTAACACCCAGGTACTTAGTTGAATTGACAGCCTTGAGAATTGTACTATTTATCGAGTAATCGAATTCCAACGGATTTCTTTTGGAACTCATGTGGATCACCTCACACTTTTCGTTATTTAGCGTCAACTGCCACCTGCCACACCATACATCAATCTTTTCTAAATCACTTTGCAACTGATACTGGTCTTTGGATGACTTTACTAGACGGTAAATTACAGCATCATCTGCGAACAACCTCAGAGAACTGCTCAGATTGTCACCCAGGTCATTTATATAGACCAGGAACAGCAGAGGTCCCAGGACGCTTCCCTGGGGAACACCTGACATCATTTCAGTTTTACTCGATGATTTGCCGTCTATTACTACGAACTGCGACCTTCCTGACAGGAAATCACGAATCCAGTCGCACAACTGAGACGATACCCCATAGGCCCGCAGCTTGATAAGAAGTCGCTTGTGAGGAACGGTGTCAAAAGTTTTCCGGAAATCTTGAAATATGGAATCAACTTGAGATCCCCTGTCGATAGCGGCCATAACTTCGTGTGAATAAAGAGCTAGCTGCGTTGCACAAGAACGATGTTTTCTGAAACCATGCTCATTACGTATCAATAGATCGTTCCCTTTGAGGTGATTCATAATGTTTGAATACAGTATATGCTCCAAAACCCTATTGCAAACCGACGTAAATGGTATAGGTCTGTAGTTCGATGGATTATTCCTACTACCCTTCTTAAACACTGGTGCGACCTGCGCAATTTTCCAATCTGTAGGTACAGATCTATCGGTGAGCGAGCAGTTGTATATGATTGCTAAGTAGGGAGCTATTGCATCAGCGTAATCTGAAAGTAACCTAATCGGTATACAATCTGGACCTGAAGACTTGCCTGTATCAAGCGATTTCAGTTGCTTCGCAACCCCTAAGGTATCTACTTCTAAGAAACTCATGCTAGCAGCTGTTCGTGTATCGAATTCCGGAATATTCCAGTACAGAGTGTAACAGTAATTGGTGGACAAGCTCTGGGGCAACTGACATGCCTTATATGTCTTAGGAATGAGCAGTTAATCAAAGGCCAATTTGGGTCAATCGTTGTTTTTTAGGTGCTTATGGAAACTCTGTGGTTGCTAGTTCTCTGTCAAGAAATAATCCTGATACTACTTCAGGATGACTGTGTTGTCTGAGAGCAGTAACACTAATCCCATTAACAAGGTTTGGATAGTCACTAAGAACCTCATCTCAGGTGACAGAATATTAATGTTTCCCAGAAATGTCTTATTGTTTATTAGGGGAAGTAAGAATGCTCCCTTTTATGATTGGAAAGCAGGCAACCTAAAAACAGTAAAGCATTTAAGAAACAGATTGGTAGTGATGTCAGTTGACAACTCTCAAAATACGCAAAGATGCAATGTGGAAGTTCTGCTCGTGTATTAAATAACCATGAAATGGCATTAAACTCTTTACTATAGCAATGTAAGGTAATTGGATAGACAAAAAAAATCTACTCATCAAGCGATGGCAAAACACACACATAAAAGATTATAACTAGGCAAGCTTTTGGAGCCAGTGGTTCCTCCTTCAGGCAGAAGGGTTGAAGGGGAAGGAAGAGGGGTGATGGAAAAAGAGTGGTCAGGTCTAGGAAAAGGGGTAGATTTTGGGAAAGCCACCAAGAGTCACAGGTCAGGGAAGACTTACTAGGCAGGATGAGAAGGAAAGACTGATTGTTGGGGATTGTACCAGATGAGATTTGAAAACCTGAGAGCTTAAAGGTGGAAGACAGGGCAATACACACAACATAGATCACTGCTTAAACATCTTGCATGAGTTAATAAGAGCGAAAAGCTAAGGGCATTGTACATATCAGAAGAGGGAGGTGGGGTGGTGAAAAATAGACAGATAAGAAAATGAAATATGTAGAAAACTAAAATAGAGTAACTACTGTGAAGAATGCTGAACCAGAAGAAATTAAGGCCAGGTGGGTGGCGAGAACCAAGGACATGTTGTAACACTAGTTCCCACCTACAGAGTTCTGAGAAGCTGGTGTCTGGGGAAGGATCCAGATGATGCCTGTGTTGATACGGGTGAAGAGGTCACGATTGTCATGTTGTAGAACATGCTCTGCACTTGGTGAGTAGATTTTATCATCTATCCAATTACCTTAATTTGTCAAAAATTGATTGTTTTTGTTATTTTACAATATCGATTGTACTGTATTCTGTGTAGATCTAATACAAATCAACAATAAAGAGTTAAAGGGTGAATGGGAAGTGAAAGGTACTACAAATATGAAGAATACAAATGAACAGAGTCAATTGTTAGCTCAAGATATGCCGATATTTATAGTATGACTTAATTTATCAGCAATGCCAAAACACATAGGCTATTGGCTGATTTAATTTGCCTGAAAATGAGGCTGTACGTAATCCTATGTGATAATCCAAATGCTTCTATTGTACATTGTGAGGCTTAAGTCACAGACCACAGTTCAAATCACTGTAATACTTAACAGAATGTATTTTCTAACAGGTTTTACTTGTAATGTGTAACAATAGTGTCGTATTGCAATGTTATAAGGTGCTGCTTTCCTCAAAGTTACAGTTGGAACTTCTGAAATGGGTACTAAAATGTTTCCTCTGGAGCAATAAATTTGGTGCACACTTACAACATTTAAAAGAACAGCACATTAGCATATAGAATTTGATACTTCTTTTATACAGAAGCAATACAACCTGTTAAAATGCATTTTCAGTAGGTGTTTTTTTTTATGATCCAACCTGTGCCACTATGTACACAACAAATATGCACATAGTGTGACAAAATTCACATGAAGCAGGGGCTTATTGTACAATGTCAGGTAAGTGCTATTTCCATGATGATGTAGAGGAAATTAAGGTCAGAACATAGTTTCTGCATTCTAAAACAAAAGAAATGTGTAAGACTCAAAAACCAACCAAGGGAACCTCTTTTGCTAAAGGAGCATATGAGATGCAAGATCCATGTACACAAGTCCTATCAACAGAAAATGGCATGAATACATCTATCTACAACTGTTTGTTCAAACAACCAAATTTTGTATTCTTCCCCACAACATCTACATAGGAGTCAGTTGTGGCTTAAGAAAGAACAAATTCCAAGTCACGCAAGTAGACAGAGAGTAACTAAGGAAACAATCTCCAAAATACATTGCTGCCATATCTCCATCAGAGTAAAATACAATTCAAAGCAAGATAATGACAAAAAGCTATCAGACTATGTTTAACTGGTCTTAACTGATTCAATAAAAAAGCAACAGTAGATGGCATGAACTTTAAAGTCTACCAAAGTAAACTAACTTAACACTCTACCAGTGTCCTAACTGTCAAATGTCTCCCAAGTTGATGAAAACATAACAACAAGAAGCATAATGAAAAACCTCATCAACCAATGTTGTACAACAGGGAAACAAAAAAGATCCCAGAAAACACCAGAGGTACCAGAAAAGGCTGGCACTGGGTAGGCCCCTAAGTTTGTTTCTAAAGGAGGTTGCTTTTAAAGATTCTAATGCTCCTGTCTAATTTTCATGCAAAGGATGGTCCTGGAGGGGAGAGAGATGAGGGAGATGTATCTGTCTCTGTACACAATGCAAACCAGTCCCTACCTCCCCTCATCCCTATCATTGCTACCAACTTTAAATCATTTGATTCAACTGAGGTTGCATCACAAAACAGAATTATTATGTGTTCTCTTTATCCCTTCCCCTAACCTTCAGCCACCCGCCCCCCAAACCCGCTATTCTCCATTTCTCCATGATCGAAGTAGACCCCAAAATCTTCACTCAACTCATCATACAGTCCTCATAAATTCATTTTTCTTGTAACTTTGTCTGGGTGGTGGTGGTGGTGGCGGTGGTGGTGGTGGTTAGTATTTAACTTCCCGTCGGCAGCGAGGTCATTAGAGACGGAGCGCAAGCTCGGGTTAGGGAAGGATTGGGAAGGAAATCGGCCGTGTCCTTTAAAAGGAACCATCCCAGTATTTACCTGAAACAATTTAGGGAAATCACGGAAAACCTAAATCAGGATGGCTGGAGACGGGATTGAACCGTCGTCCTCCCGAATGCGAGTCCAGTGTGCTAACCACTGCGCCACCTCGCTCGGTAACTTTGTCTGGGCTCCACTACCATCTGTCCCTGTGGACAGGCTCTCAAGAGTCTCTTTTGACAGAAAATCAATGTCTTCTGAACTTGGCTCAGGACTCACCTGTCTGCGAAGCTGTGGCTCATATACACTGAAGTGCCAAAGAAACAGGTATAGACATGCATATTCAAATACAAGAGTTATGTAGACAAGCAGAATATGGCACTGCAGCTGGCAATGCCTGTATAAGATAAGTGTCTGGCACAGTAGTTAGATTGGTTACTGCTGCTACATTGTCAGGTTATCAAGATTTAAGTGAGTTTGAATGTGGTGTTATAATTGGTGCATGAGTGATGGGGCACAGCATCTGTGAGGTAATGAACTGGGAATTTTCCTGTATGACCATTTCACAAGTGTACCATGTATATCAGGAGTGTTGTAAAACATCAAATCTCCAACATTGCTATGGCTGGGAAAAGATCCTGCAAGAATGGGACCAATGATGACTGAAGAGAGTTGTTCAATGAGACAGAAGTGCAATCCTTCTGCAAATTGCTGTAGATTTCAATGCTGGGCCATCAACAAGTGTCAGAGTACACACTACTCAACCAAACATCATTGATATGGGTTTTGGAAGCCAAAGGCCCACTCATGTACACTTGATGACTGTGTATTACACCTCACCTGGACCTGTCAACAATGACATTGGACTGTTGATGACTGGAAACATGCTGCATGGTCAGATGAGTCTCATTTCAAATTGCATCAAGCAGATGGACATGTATGGGTATGGAGACAACCTCATGAATCCATGGGCCCTGCATGTCAGCAAGGGAATTTTCAAGCTGGTGGAGGCTCAGTATTGGTGAGAGGCATGTGCAGTTGGCATGATATGGAACCATTGATACATCTAGATATGACTCTAATATGAGACATGTATGTAAGCATCCACTCATGCTCACTGTGAATTCTGAGAGACTTGGGCAATTCAAGCAGAACAGTGACACACACCACATGTCCAGAATTGATACAGAGTGGCTCCAGGAACACTCTTCTGAGTTTAAACACTTCTGCTGGCCACCAAACTCTCCATGAACATTACTGAGCACATCTGGGATCCCTTGCAACGTCCTGTTCAAAAGAAATCTCCACCTCCTTGTACTATTAAGGATTTATGGACAGCCCAGCAGGATTCATGGTGTCAATTCCCTCCAGCACTACTTCAGACATTAGTCGAGTCCATGCCACATCATCTTGCAGCACTTATGCATGGTCGCGGGGGCTCTATGTGACATTAGGCAGGTGTACCAATTTCTTTGGCTCTTTGGTGTATATCATTGACACACACAATGAAGTACTCCTCTATAAAGGGGCCTGACAAGCTTATCTTCTAATGGATGGATCACCATCCATATCCACATTGTTACATGCCCTCACCATATGAAACACTGCACAGAGGCTTTGAATTTAATCCAGGACATTAAACCAACCTCTGTTCATTAGGAATCTTATACCATTTTTTCCATTTTTCTGGCCAATACTAGTGGTGAAAATATCTTCTATCTGCTGAATGTGAACTAGTTATCATTGAGTGAAGGGCCACTACATGGGCATGTTTTAGCAATTGCAATAATGGAGGTGGACTGTGTACTCCATATAGCACAATATTCAAAACAAAGCCACTCTCTTCTATTATCAGTAAGAAAACAACTGGACACTGTATTGCCAACTGGTTTTGTTTCACCCTGCAGGGACCTTTTGTTGACATTACTGGCAAATTTCACTGCACCATCATACCATGCATGGCAAAGTCTTCAGGACAAAAGAAGTCAGCCGGTTTCCTGCTGAAATAAAAGTGTTGCTGTGCCATCACAGGCATGTATGTGTCTCTCTTGATGTTTTAGTGCAGATCATTCATTGAAAACTGTGCAGTCATTTGGACAACATTGATCCTATTGTATAATTAATGACTTGAAGAAGAGACCATAGCAAGAGCTTCTGAATTTATGAATAATTACACTGAACCTTTAAGTACATTCTATACTATCAGGATGACTTTAGTCTAGTCTGAAACTTTCACTGTGATTTCATACTGAGGAGAATAAATCTTCAGATTAGTGGAGGACACATTTCCCACAATATTAAGGGACAATTCTGTTCAGTTACCAGTGTCACCATTCAGGATCCAGATTTTCATCATCACTGAGTTACCACTAAAAGTTGTGTTTGGGACTTGCCTATTTCCAGCACTTTTCTTCTGTCAACAGTGAAATTCAAAGCAACTGTTTTTGTGTGTGGGAGCTGGATTTATCATTGTTAGTGGCACATGTTACGTAACCAGATCACCATTGGATCCCAAAGGCTACAAAAAGGAAATCCTCCCCAGGGTTGTGTGTGTCATATATAATCTATGTATGTGAAAAATACTATATTGTACCATGGTTAAAAGTTCACAATTAAGTATTGTGATTGTTAAAGTAAATTCAAAAGTTAGTGGAAGCAAGGGTGTGGGATGACTAGCATGTCCAACAGGTCAATGTCAATAAAGCACTGTGATGTGGATACCAACCTTCATTTGTTGGGCAGCTCTACATTTATTTGCCTTCTTTATATGTGAATCAGAACGATTTCCTTACTTTTGGAAAGAAGTTATCCATAATTCTGAATGAAAACTGGTGTTTAATGTGTTTTTTACAATGTGGTCATTTGAGATGGAACAGTCTTGGATCAGGAAAGAATGCAAATGAATTCAACTGGGTTCTTTTAAAAGGAATGGTCCAACCATTTCCCATGAATGAATGAGTTAGGGAACCAATGGAAAACCTAAATCTAGATCACTAGATTCCAATTCTAACTGCTGTTCTAAACTGAAGTCCATCTTATTACCATATTGCTATCTCACTTGTTTCCTCAAACCAAAATTGGACATCACATGTAAAGGTAACTATAATAACATTATCCTCATGAGTTTTTGGTAAAGACCTTGTAACTGATAGCCAATTGCTGCCTTGTATGGGTTTTTGAATTCAGACAACTTCCATGTCACTTTCAGTGTAGGTTTATGAAATATTCCACCATTGATAATCTTATCCTGCTGCCGGCAACTGCCCAACAGGTCTTTCTGGACACGTATGATGTGATAAATTTTTCAGTCTTGAGAAAGTCTGCAATATTACTTGGAGGTATACAATCCCTAAATAGCTCTATATGTGAATCTTTCATCTTCTTTATGCTTTCTTCTGTGATCTGTGTTATGTCTGGAAGTGGTGGAATTTTATCAGATCATATACAATATAATGATATCCCTAATCTTCTCAAAGTTTCTT
Source organism: Schistocerca americana (assembly GCF_021461395.2). Taxonomy (NCBI): domain Eukaryota; kingdom Metazoa; phylum Arthropoda; class Insecta; order Orthoptera; family Acrididae; genus Schistocerca; species Schistocerca americana. The sequence goes on along the minus strand of NC_060122.1, from coordinate 337,188,389 downwards.
TCATTTGGCTGCTCAGTGTCTGTTAGGTTTAAGTTCCTGTTTTACAAGGAGAGATCGAAGTATTTGTTTTTTATGCAGTTAGCTGTAAAATAAAACATTGAGGAGCTTTCTTCATCTAAGTTATGTACTGCTTCAGCTAAAAAATCTTTGCACATCAGACTCAAACATCTAACAAGATAGGACTGGTAATACGGTACGTCACTTCAACAATTTCATTAACACATGCCAGTGTTAGACAAAGATGATCAATGTGGCAATCTCTCAGTACAATGATATTAGAAGACACTGATTTGCACATGCCAAGAAAGTAATATTTGATAAATAATTTACCTCGCAGCTGTTATCAAATTATCACAAAAAATTATAGAAATAAAAATAATAATTGCAAACGTATTTTCAAAATTTGGACAAATCTATTTGTCACAATTTTTTAAAAATAATTACTCATCACATTTTTTTTGTATTTGTACATATGTAAAATAATACTCTACAATTTATTTAATAATAATTAATGAACTAACTTACCTATGTAATTTTTGGAAAATATCCCTGTATCAGGTAATTCATTTATTTGAGTGTTTCGTGAGGTACAATACATAGAGTAAATGCACCACTGACCAATTCCCCTTCTGCCCCCCCCCCTCTCCTGCCATCTCCCTCCCACAAGAATTCTCAAAACATAAAAGGTGGGAACAAAATTCTGATACCAACATAATGGAACTGCCCAGTGTTTAATGTAGAGTTCTGGGGGGAAAAAAAGTCTGTAAACACAGTTCCTGAATGTCAAACATGTTTTATTTGTGGAAGTGTTGTAGCTGGTGCAATATTTTTTTAACAGAAATTAAAAAATTTGAACTGAAGCATTAGGCTGACTCACTTCTTAAGGAAAGCCAAATTGGCATGTTAAAATCTACGTAAGGAAATAGGATAGTTATCAAAGTTCTGCAAAGTTTACACTTCTAGAAAAATGAAATAACAAAAATTGGAAATAATCACCTTTTCAGGAAATACCATGAGCAACCTAATAATTATGTTTGTTAAGAGTAGCAATGCAGTGACTACAACAGATAGGTAAATTAAGATTTTTTCTAACTAACTCATTTCAGGACATCATCTGTTTCAAGTTAAAACAGTTCAAAAGAAATTAAAACAGTTTTTAGTTATAAACAAAACCTCAATAGCATATAGAACAGTTACAGCATTTTTATATTCCACAAAAAGGGTTTTTGACAGAAAAATAGTTTCCTAGATTTTTCTGTCGTTTTATAAAATTTGGAATATAGTGAAAACTTAGAGCACTGCTTTAGATATTGCAGTTCTCAACACCTTTTTTCTATTTCAAAAACAGTTTCTGATATCTTTCTTCAGCTTCAGTGGAACAGCACTTTACTTTCTACAAGTTGCTTTAAAACAGTTACACTTGTTTAACACTCTGGCAATACAAAATGGTAATCAGCACCAGCATAACATTACACATCTGTTCTGTTTCCATTACCTGTGTTATCTCAATAAACGTCTACCATCAAAATTTTTAGTTGTAATTAGTATTTTTCTCATTGCTATCAGAATCATGTTGAGTACATTGTAAGCTATGGACACATTTCCTGACACAAATATATACTTGTTGACATGAATGAATGTGATATCACAATTTTGTCCATCTTCACTTTCTACATCAACAAAATCACCACCATGATTATAATTTCATCACAAAATCATAATAATAATTATATTATCTCCCAAATTAACATTCCTTTGTGAGATGTCAAAGACCCTATTCAGCATAACGTGATTCTCAACTTATCACCTGCACCTGGCAAAAATATGTAGAGCATAGTGCACTTATCAACAACCTACAATCATCCAACAATCAATTCCAGTACTTTTTTGTCACTTAGCTTCTTACCTGAAGTATTAAAATATCATTACTCGAGTTTACTCACTGGTTCTTACACATGACAATTTTCAAAACTTGCCACATCTATGTGGTGTGAAAAACAATCTTCTTTATTAAATGACATTCACTGCATAATGCAGACAGTACATTACATAAAAATTATCACTACACATGGAATTTCATCTTAAAAGCCTTTATACACAAGAGGAATCTAAAAAGTTTCAGCTTTTCCATAGTAATTAAATTCTAATTCTTACCATCAATCTACAATGTGACAACACTGACTATAATGCATGATCTATCTTCAATTGCATTTTTTTAAAACAGACACTAAGTACTCACAAATATAGCACAGCAGTACACTAAATATGTGCAAAACCGTGTACAAACATTTCCATTTAACTAGACAGTACAAAAACTTAAAAATACAATAAATGACATCACTTTTCCAAAATATTTACTAATCGGAAATTGTAAGATTCAAAATTCATATGGTGCCTCAAACCATGCCATTCCATATGGCAAATATGTTGACCACTAACTGCGGAAAGTAAACAAATGCAAAACTTTCAAATTCACTTAATTGCATCAAAGAAGCCCAAGTGTTAAGAGCATCATTTGCCACAGACAGAGAACTTTTACACAATCAATGAAAGACCACCAGCAACAGGTGTAATTCACTGTTCACTGCAGATTTTGGTATCAGGAGAAAACTGATGAAAGAAGGACAATACTGATATCTTGAGATGTCAGGTATTCTCTTACATATCAGCATCATTCTAGAACAATATTTTGACAATTTTATCTTGAACAGGCACTACCTGAACTGCTCATCAAGAGGAATGGGTCCAGCATTCTCTTCCCCATCTATCACCTGTTCCAGGCAGTCTGTCTGTTGTCCACTCTTACCAGCAGCAACCTTAGGTACTCCCTCTTTGGTCCAGAGCACCTGTATGTGGGCTGACATCCCATTTTCAGTCCAATGTGGTTCCACACATTTCCTTTGTGGTCCACTCCCACAAGGAGTGCCTGGCAACATTCCATCTTTGGCATGGTACATCTGGTGCCTTATCTAGGTTTCATTTCCCTTGACCATGCCCTCAGTTCTTTTTGTGGAGTTCTGTTATTTGCATCTAATGTCCAATGCCCTAGTTGTTTGGCCAATGTATAACATGCCGCATAGGTAAGGTATATTATAAATTCCTAGTTTTCATAGTCTTAGATCATCTTTCACTTTTCCCATAACCCTCTTATTTTGATAGGTGAGCAGAACACGTACTTTATGTTGTGCTACCTGAGAATAACACTGATTTTGGCAGAGACAGATCCTGCATAGGGCAGGTATACCACAGTCCTTGCCTCATCTTGCTCTTCTTCTAGATCACAAGGTGGAATGGCTGGTTAAAGAGCCTTCTGAATCCATGTGGTTTGTACACATTTTTACAGAATACTGATTCTAGGCGCTGTATTTCTACTGTCAGGCTGTGTAGGTCTGACAGGGTGTGCGCCTCCTGTGGGTCAATGTCTTCATAACACTGTTTTTTCACACTGTTATACCAGTAGTGAGGTGATAGACAAATTTAGTGTTAATCTCATAAAAACAGAACACTATACATATAACAATATTTAGTGCCCATAATTATAAAAAAAATGCTAGCCTTAGTAATTATTATAGAAAATGTGTTTCAAACAAGCAAAATATTTCCTTTGCTCTGTCAAAATACCATGAATTTATCGTCAGCAGATACCAGAGGTAGCTGAACTTGAGGTAAACCTCTAAGGCCTCTGAGCTGATAGATTTCATTTAAGGAGTATGCAAATGAATCTAAAACTTCTCAGGGAACCTGCCTGCAAAGCCAGACAGCCAAAAAAAATCTTAAAAATAGGTATTAAAAGTAATTTACATCCAGGAGAAAAAGTTTAGTTTTCGAATAAAGCTGAAACAATGTTTCAGTCCATAGACTTATTTCATTGCAATAATGCTTAAAATGTATTAGCGTGAGGAAAATATGTAAAACAAATTTACACCATCAAAATATAATGCTTTTCATTTTTATTCCACATGGTTTATTACAAAAATGGGTCATGTCCAGTTTAAATTTCTTTTTCTTTTTTCTTTTTTTTCCGTTTGCTACCTATAACCATTGAATAAAGCATTCTTCAGCCAAATATTATAGAAACATATGGAATAATTTTGCTTTTGAGTTTTTGTATAAGTGATATTTTGTCTCTACTAGAGAATTTGGAAATGTGGGCTCTTTCCCTTTCTGCAGTTAGCAGTTTGTATGTGCTCCTCTTTCAAAAGAAGAAAATCCCTCATCACTCACACAAAAATATATAAGTTTTTCTGTTACAGAAGCATAAACAACTTAAAATGTTACATCATTTAAATAAATTTTATACAGCTGTAATATAGTCACCAATATGTGTCTTCAGACACTGTTAAGAAAATAAATAAACAAACATGAAGTATTACAAGCCTCAACAGGCAAAATGACATATTTAATACTAATGATGAATGTATATGTCTCCTCGAAAATCTCTAGCACGAATCCAAGTGAAGTTGTGACCAATGGGGGCCATAGATAGTAAAACATATGGAAATTTTGGTCAGTTCTTGAAGCATGGTGAAATAGTTGAAGTGGTAAACCTGGGTTTTAGTCCCAGCCTTCACAAATTTTCACGTGTCACCACCTGGTAATGTCTTCACACTTAATGCACCTAATGTCAAAGATTCTGCAATTGCAAATAAATTTCATAAAGTTAAAGACTTTTTCCAGACACAGTCAGTAATGTGCAAATTTCGTTTCAGAAAGATAGAAAAATTTCAACTTGCTAACAAAGCAATACACATACTTTTCATTCACAAATTGTGAGACTACACTCAAGTTTTTACCAAATCACCTCTCCTACAATCATTCTACAGCACAGTCAAAGTCATCAACACTAAGCACAAAATAGGGAGAATCATGAAGCAGTAAACAAAGTCATGAATACTGAACATAACACAGACAAAAATAATTAGTAACCACAGATGAACACAAATCCTAGCATTAGTTATGGTGAAATATAGAATAATTATGAAATGTTTGGACTGCATAGTAAAGTATTTAGAAAATACAGTGTAACAAGACAAGAAATTTTTCATTACCGAAATATAACTTAAGTCTTTTGCATCTTCTATAAGATATTTTAGTTACATCCATACAGTTGCTTTTCTGATATACCGGTATATTACTTTGTCTGCAGGTTTTTTTCTTTTTTTTTCCTCTGTAGTAATACATCTTGTGATACCTTTTCCATTTCATTGACAAACCCAAACATGATAGTAGCATTACATTTTCTATAACCAGATAAAATGTTTCTGTTAAATGTACTTTTTCCTGTAAGCCTTCTGACAAACCAAAAATTTACTGCTTGAGTAAGAATAAACATAACTTTACTTTTATAGACTTCTTTCCTTTGATGCAACCATTTTTTGAAGCAAAAGTGATAAACTTTTCACCAGAACCAAAAAATTTACAAGAATCAACATCATTTGCTACAGTAATGCAGTAATCTATTGAACTGTTCACAGCATTTTTCTCATGCCTCTCCCAATCAATCAGTCAGCATTCCATTACAACACTGGAATAATCTTTTCCACACATTCATGTTTATAAAATTGAAATCTTAAGCAATTTCCTCTACATAATGTTGAAAACTCATTTGTTACTGAGAACTAAGATATTGAATTTCCCCTTTCTTCAACTATTAAATTGTCTTTCAAAACAAGGAAACAGTTACTTCCCTTATGATTGTCAACCTCTTCACTATACATTGACATCTTCCACTTCATTACATGAAGTAATTACATGTTCCTCTCTTCTAACTACATCAGATACATCAAGGTCTGTAACAGTGACTAGCAGGTCAGTTTCAGCCAACAAAACAGGTTTTGACCATGTTTTGCCTGTCCACAATCATTGCACCCACCTATTTCTGCCTCCAATTTAGGCTCTGCAATCATCATTTTCACTAAGCTTTTTTTGTCAGACATAACAAAATAAAGCAGAGTATAAAATTTCCTACCATCTTTACATGTCCTTATGTTATCATCAATGCCAGAGCACTTATTATTTCTGTCAATGAGGTACAAGTCCTTTGTGTACATGTATAACCAACTTCCAGTCCCAACAACATTAGTATTTCTTAATTTTGCTCCTTAGAGACTGTGCTCTTGCAGCAGTTTGATATATATGACAAAGTAAGGGGTCCCAAACTGTGTTTCATGGAAATATTAAATTATAGTAGATCATACTAGATTATATTAGTACCTGTTCCATAGATCATGAATACGACACTTTGTAATGATGTGGAACATGTCAGGTGTCTATACAAGATATTAAATTACACAAAATATTACATGACACTTAATATTTTTAATTCTTGTGGGTGGGGGCGGGGAAATTACCCACTTACTATAGCCAAAAATTCATCTGTGTAGGAGGAGTTGCCATTCAGAAATTCTTTTAATTTCCTTTTAAATGCTATATGGCTATCTGTCAGACTCCTGATGCTATTAGGTAAGTGACCAAAGAGTTTTGTGGCAGCATAATTTACCCCTTTCTGAGTCAAAGTTAGATTTAACCTTGAGTAGTGAAGATCATCCTTTCTCCTAGTGTTGTAGCCATGTACACTACTATTACCTTCAAATTCGTTTGGACAGTTAACAACAAATTTCATAAGTGAATATATATATTGTGAGGCTACAGTGAAGATTCCTAGCTCCTTAGATAAGTGTCTGCAGGATGATCTTTGATGAGCTCCAGCAATTATTCTGGTTACACACTTTTGTGGAATGAACACTCTTTTACTCAATGATGAGTTACCCCAGGATATGATGCCATACGAAAGCAGAGAATGAAAGTAGGCGTGGTAAGCTAATTTACTGAGATGTATATCGCCAAAATTTGCAATGACCCTAATAGCGTAAGTAGTTGAACTGAAACATTTCAGCAGATCTTCAGTGTGTTTTTTCCAGTTCAACCCCTCATCAATGCCTACATTTAGAAATTTTGTATATTCTACCTTAGCTACCAATTTATGATCGAAGTCTATATTTATTATTGGTGTCATTCCATTTACTGTGTGGAACTGTCTATACTGTGTTTTGTCCAAGTTTAATGAGAGCCTATTTGCAGAGAACCACTTAATGATTTTCTGAAAAACATCATTTACAATTTCATCAGTTAATTTTTGTCTGTTGGATGTGATAGCTATACTTGTATCATCGGCAAAAAGTACCAGCTTAGCATCTTCGTGAATATAGAATGACAAGTCATTAATATATATTAAGAACACCAGAGGGCCCAAGACCAAACCTTGCAGCACCCCATTCTTGATTGTTCCCCAGTTTGAAAAATCACCGGTTTTTTGCATATTATGTGAACTGCTTATTTCAGCTTTCTGCACTCTTCCAGTTAGGTATGATTTAAACCATTTGAGTGCTGTCCTATTTATACCACAGTACTTGAGCTTATCTAGAAGTATTCCATGATTTACACAATCAAAGGCCTTTGAGAGATCACAAAAAATCTCAATGGGTGACTTCTGGTTACTCTGAGTATTTAATATTTCATTAGTGAAAGTGTATATAGCATTTTCTGTTGAAAAACCTTTCTGGAAACCAAACTGACATTTTGTTAAAACTTTATTTTTACAAAGGTGTGAAGCTACTGTTCAATACATTACTTTTTCAAGAGTTTTTGATAAGGCAGTCAGAACAGAGATTGGGCAGTAGTTGTTGACACCAGATGTATCCATTTTTTATGCAGTGGTTTAACAATGGCATCCTTCAGTCTATCTGTGAAAATACCCTGCTTCAGAGAGCTATTACATGTGTGGCAAAGAATCCCACTTATCTCTTGGGAACAAGCTTTTATTATCCTGCTGGAAATGCCATCAGTCCATGTGAACTTTTGTTTTTGAGAGTGTTTACTGTCTTCATAATTTCAGAAGGAGAGGTGGGTGGAATTTCAATTGTATCAAATTGTGTGGGTAAGGCCTCTTACATTAACTACCTTGCTTCTTCTAATGAACATTTAGATCCTGTTTTCGCTACAGCATTAAAAGAATGATTATTCAAAATGTTTTCGACTTCCAGCTTGCTGTTTGTCAAGTTTCTATTCACTTCGATCGTAATGCCATCATCCTGTACTCTTGGTTGCCCTGTCTCCCTTGTAATAATAATCCAAATTATTTTGATTTTGTTATCAGAGGTATTTATCTCAGACATGATGCACATGCTTCTGGACTTTTTAATAACCTTTCTTAATGTAGCACAGTAGTTTTTATAATGTTTTGCTGTTTCTGGGTCATTACTCTTTCTTGTTGTTAGATACAGTTCCCTTTTGTGGTTACAAGATATTTTTATTGCTTTAGTAAGCCAAGGTTTTTTTGCTTGGTTTCTTATAATTAGTTTTAACTACTTTCTTGGGGAAACAGTTTTCAAATTCTCTTACAAGTGTATCATGAACTAAGTTGTATTTTAAATTAGCATCGGGTTTCTTGTACATCTCATCCCAGTCCAACTGCTGAAGATTTTCCCTGAAATTTCTAATTGTTGAGTCATTAATTGAATGCAAAACTTTAGAGGGTAGTTTTGAATTACTTAATGGAGCTATGTCGTATACTGTAACTAGCTGAGCACCATGATCAGTATGGCCATTAAACTTATCTTGGTCTACAAAAGTTATCTATCAATGTTTTGCTGTCCTTTACTACCCGAGTAGGAAAATCAATGACAGATGTCAAATTGAAAGAACTGAGCAAGACTTCCAGGTCATTCATCCTATCACACTCTTTCAGTGAAAGAACATTGAAGACCCCACAAATAATAATTTGCTCTCCCCTATCTGACAGATAGCACAACAAGGCATCCAAGTTTGCCAGGAATAAATGAAAGTTTCCTGGAGGGGATCTATATACTGTTAAAATTATAAAAGAGCCCCCTTCAGTTTAAGTTGACAGGCACATGCTTCTGTATGTTGCTCTAGATAAAACTTTTTTGTGTCTAAGCTTTTTACACAGTACTAACTTTTGACATATATGGCAACTACTCCTCTCACCTTATTCTCTCTACTCATGTGTGCAATTAGTTTATAACCACTGATATTGACCTTTTCCATATCAGACACAATGTGATGCTCAGACAGGCATAGTAGATTGAATGTCATCTGAACAAACCAGGAGCTCATCTACTTTATTCTTCAATACCAGAATATTTTGGTGAAAAATGGTAACATTATTTTTTACTTTACTTTTGTGAGAATCCAATTTTTTCTTTAATCCACCAATATTTTGGTTAAATATGGTCAAAACATTATTTACTTTACTGTTGTGAGGATCTTGTGAGTTTTGGACCTCTTTAGCACCTGCCTGCCTGAACTTCTCATTGGACACAGATATTAGTCTAAAAAAAAGAGGTACATCCATGAGTACTAGTGTCCCCCCCTTATGGATTTTGCTAACAACCCTGCCAGTTTATCCTTCCCTTTCCTATTGAGGTGTAGACCATGCCTTGTGAAATCCCCCTTATCAATAGTCTCAACAGGAACCAATCCAATGTCTGATGGAGTGGCCATGTTACACAACTGATCCAAGTCCATATTCACCCTCCTGACAGAGCGGTTCAGCTGGGGCTGATCATGCTGCACAAAAGCAGACACCAGCCCAACATTAGTATGGGTCATTGCAGAGGCTATTTTCACCAGGTCACACAATACTGTAGCCCTGATCCCTATCAAGACCGCTTCTCACTCCACCCACTATCATTACATGATCCTGCTTTGAGAAACCCTTGCACAAGAAACCTATATCATCTACCACCTGGCTAAGATATGCACTTTGCTTGAAAAAGTTTGGGACCTAGTACCTGTCACCTAATTTTTCGTGCAAAATCTGGCCCACACCTCTTCCACTGCTGCTACCTAGAAACAGAACTTTCCTCTTACTTTCTACTTTTTTGAAACATTTGGTTTCTTAGAGAGATTCTGTTGCATCTTTACTACATCCACTTCTGCTGGAGCCTCTTCCTTACTTAACTGTGGTAGCAAGGCAAATCTATTGGTTGTGCCAATTGGTGTGAGACACTATTCTCTTTCTGTGGCCCCTGTTCCCAGCTACCACTTCCCACCACTGTTTACCCTCCTCTCCCTTAACCTCTTCAGTTCCTCCCTTGCTCTGTCCTAATCAGCCTGAAGAGCTCTAATTTTCTCCTCCTGTTCAGCTATAATCCTATCTCTTGACCAAACCCTGTAAAAGAATGGAAGATTCTCATTTGCTTCCCCAATTCCCACAACGCTACAATTTCCCCAATGAAACCACCTGTCGCAACAGCTGCGCAAAACCTCTGAACTAAATTTCCTACTGCAGCTCACACACTTAGTATCCATGGTAGTTTGTAAATTAGTTAAGAGATTTACTAAGTGGTAATGATAATATATTAAATACAGATGTAAAAGGACACTAAATATGTTTTGGAAACTAATATGTAAGTGAACTATTAGCAAATGCATTTAAATTTGTGGTATAACACTAAATATGCACATTCTAAAATTAGGCCTAAGCAGCTGAATGTAACGAAAATGAACTTTTTGTGATTACTGGAAGAAGTGGTTAAGTGCTCCTCAAGAAACTATTAATGACATGGCAGTCTTGTATTCAACACTTTGACAGGGCTAACAACTTAAAAAAAATGTTGATCATATTAGTTATGATTTAAAACTAAAGTATCACTGAATAAAACAAGTTTGTCACTTTTAAAATTTTATTTTCTTTTAAAATAAACAAGGTTTTCCATCAAAGTACTGGAGTTCTTTAACTGTTTCATCAGACGAAAGGTTTTTGTAGACTGTTGACAGTATTAAAATCCCAACTGGCTCCCACAAATTCTTATCTTCTCCACTCATTACACAGTTATTTAAAGTCAAACAACTGAAGTTTATAAGAAAAATATTGAATAACATGCATTACTGTACACTGCATATTGCAAATCAAACATATAGAGGTGAGTGATTATAAAGTTGCCAACACAATACTGTAAGAAAAATTATGTTACTTAGTGTCTCTCTTCTATTAGCCTTCTTGAAGTTTGTCATTTGGCTGCTCTGTGTCTGTCTGGGCAAGTTCTTGCTATACAGTGAGACATCCAGGTTTTTCGCATTTTATGCATTAACTTGTACAATAAAATGTTGTGGAGCTTTCTTCTGTCTTCATTATTTATTGTTTCATCCAGAAAATCTCAGCACAATGCATGCAAACAATATAATGAAATCAGACTGGTAACACATTATATCATTTTTCCAGCAACTCCAGTAACACATGTCAAAAGTTAGACAACAGTGGGTAAAGAGGTAAATCTCGCAGTACTGAGATATTACAGGATACTGATTTATACATTTAGAGTAAGTCTTACGTTCTTATTAAATTACTTTACAAATGAATTATCTTCAGAACTGTTTTTATAGAAATAACAACAACAATAGTAATTGAAAATGTCTTTTCAAAATCTGGCCAAACCTGTTTATCACAACTTTTTCAAAATAGTTCATCATTACATGCGTTCACAGTTCATTTAATTACTATCAAAAGACTAAAGGTTTTTCTGATTTCTGTAGAATTTTTATGTATCGAGCAATACATTTGAGTGTTTTGAGAAGCACAATATGTAATGAAAATGAGCCATTGACCACATCCATTACACTATGAACATTAAGTAACTATGATATGAATGAATGCAGAATATATGATGTATGTGAAGTGGATATCCTCCTCCTCCTCCTCCTCTTACACACCTCTGCCCTTGAGTATTGTTTACTTTAGTATGAAAGTATGAGTATGTCAGAACTGGACGAAAGTGGAGTACACAAGACACAAACAGATAATACAAGATACAGAAAACAGTGAAAGAAACATAAATGTAGTGAATGAAAATTACTTTCAAGCTTTTTTGACTACGGATTGTGACAGTGTTGTTAACAGTTCAAGTGTACCATGTGGAAAACCAAACGACTTTGTGAATAAGGTAAAACATGAAATATTTCAGCAGCAGTTATGTAAAAGATCATATGCGAAAGTGCTTACAAAAAATCTTCACCGTTAAGCTGTTTTACTGAGACAATATTGACATGTGTTAACAAAGAGGCATAATAAATAGTGCCAAACAAGACTTCGCTTACTGCAAAGATAGGTAGAAAACAGGTAATCTCAGAACAGCAAGTACCGGTAAAATATAACTGTATGCCAACAGCCAAGGACGAAATATAGCCACTGAATTTTGGCATACAAGCAGTCAGAATTTTAATTTTAATTGTACAATAAAACCAGGAGCAAAAATGCAATGCTGCTACATCAATGAGTCAAGAAAACATTCTCTCACTGAGCATAAAGCACTTTTCCATCTTCCTGGCGGGATCAAATGATGTCGCTAGGAATAAAAAAAAAAAAAACCATCACAATCTCACTAAAAAGAAAACTGTATGAGCTGAGAGGAACGAATGTTTGTTTTTTCAGTGCTACACCATTATGACTTGATAGAATGGTCCTGTGTAAATAAAGAAATTGAAACTGCAAATAAAGAGATGCAAATAAAGAGATGCAAATAAAGAGATGCAAATAAAGAGATGCAAATAAAGAGATGCAAATAAAGAGATGCAAATAAAGAGATGCAAATAAAGAGATGCAAATAAAGAGATGCAAATAAAGAGATGCAAATAAAGAGATGCAAATAAAGAGATGCAAATAAAGAGATGCAAATAAAGAGATGCAAATAAAGAGATGCAAATAAAGAGATGCAAATAAAGAGATGCAAATAAAGAGATGCAAATAAAGAGATGCAAATAAAGAGATGCAAATAAAGAGATGCAAATAAAGAGATGCAAATAAAGAGATGCAAATAAAGAGATGCAAATAAAGAGATGCAAATAAAGAGATGCAAATAAAGAGATGCAAATAAAGAGATGCAAATAAAGAGATGCAAAATAATTGCAAGCGGTTTGAAAATTTAACATTTGTGAGCATCATCAATTTAGAGAAAAGATTTCACACAACACAGAGTACTTGGAAAAAACGTAATAGCAACAAAAATTTTAGAACTAGTCAATAAAATCTCAAATGTGTAGTGTGATGATAGAAAAGTCATACCTCTCATGGACAGGTAGTGTGTGTTACCTGGAGACTCAAAAGTGAAATCTGCTATCAGTGAAGCTACACCTCTCCAAGACAGATGTGCAAGTGAACACCCCAAATGTTAACAATTCACAGAATCGCACAGCAGCTGTGGAACAACAAACACCAGAAATAAGTGAAACAGCAGCAGCAACACCAAATTACCAGGATCATATGTGATATAATGAAACTTATCACAGTATGTATTTACCATTCCCTGACTCAGATGATAAACTTTTTTAGATAATTTAACTGTGTACTCTGCTACATAACGAAGTGGAAACAATATGTGACTGTAATTGAGGGAGACTTTATTTCAAGCTTTGATGTAACATATAACAAACCCAATGCAAATAAGTTACTGAATATGCTAAGGCAGCATAACTTCCATCTTGTAAATTCAGAACCAACAAGACTAAAAGTGTGCTTGGATAATGCTTTTGTCGACTGTGCTCATGATATGTACTCCACCAAGGTAAGGAATTTGTTGTCTCAGACCATTCCGTGTTGACAGTAGAGTTAAGACATTTTATAAAAGTGGATGAGAGCAAGGCTGCACAGAAGTTAACAAAATCTAATACCTTAATATTAACAAAACAACCTCAAAAAACTAACACACCAGCTGAGCATAACTAACTGGGACAAATTATTTCAAAACTGTGATTCCAGTGCGCAAAAAGTTTATGAAACATTCCACAATTACTTAACAGGTATTTTAAAAGCCTATCTTGTTCAAAATAAATATCATAAAACGAGAAAGGGTATATTGTGGTACACCAAGGACCTGAAGAATCTAAAAAATAAGCTACTGCTGTTGAAAGACCTTGGTAAAGTAAATAATTCTAATGAAATTAAGGATCTCAGAGGAAAAAAAAGAACACTAAGAAACTGTATAAGATAAGAGTTACAATTGGAGAAACAAAGAAACAACACAAATCTCAGAAAAAATAGTAAAAACCAATGCAAAACAGCCTGATCAGTAATTAATACTGTTGAAGGTGAAGTCAGAAACTTTGACAAGACAGTCCCAATACCAGCAGATACATTCAACAAATATTTAAGCTGTGCTGATGATATCAAAAAGTTGATCAGTAAACCCAATGTAACATATACAGATTATCTTAAGAATGCAAACCTGAATCATAATAGGGCCAGATCATCATTGAAACATTTTAAAGAGGTACACCAACATGAAGTTCTTAAAATAGTCAAATAAAAATTCGTACAGTACAGATATTTTCAATATGTCAAACAATCTATTGAAAGAAATCATACATCACATCGCAGCACCATTAACATATTATATAAACCTGTGTCTCAGAAGGGTTTTTTCCCCTGATCCTCTCAAACTATCCAAGGTGACTCCAGTCTTTAAGAATGGTATCAAATCAGATCCTGCAAACTACAGAACAATTTCACTAATTGCAGTACTAGGAAAAGTCTTTGAAGGCATAATATGTCAGCAGATGTACGAGTACCTGGAACTAAATGATATGTTAAGTGCCTCACAGTTTGGTTACAGAAAAGGAAGGTCAGCTATACATGCCATAGAGCTCTTAGAGACATTTTAGCAGCATTGGAGGACCATGCTCACGCACAGTTAACCTTATGTGATCTGAGCAAAGCCTTTGACTGTGTTGACCACTCACATTTGCTCTCTAAACTTGAGTACTATGGAATATGTGATAAAAGTTTAAAATTCATCAAATCATACCTCAATATAAGGAAACAGGTGATGAGTTCAGGAAGTCATCTGTCAAACACACTCAAGGTTCAACACAGAATGCCACAGGGAACTAAATTTGGACCAATTCTCTTCCTTGTACACAAATGACTTACCAGGAAATATAGATGTAAAGACGTATATGTATGCAGATGATACAACTTTTTTATCTGTAAATCATGAATTTGATAACCTTGTAAGTGGTATGAAATTGGCAAAAGAAAATGCAACATCATGGTTTAATGCAAATGGTATACTATTAAATGAGGAAAAGACCCAGAATATGTGGTTCAGTCTATCAAAGACTACAAAAATAGAGAAACAAAAGGCAAAGTTTTTAGGTATCATACGTGATGACAATCTAACGTGGAACTCTCATGTTGAGAACACAGTGGTTAGGTTGTCAAGAGTTATACATTTGTTGAAGAGACTGATGTTTTATGTAATATTTGAGTATGTAAGGACAGTGTACTTTGCTGTTTTTCAATCTGTTTTAAGGTATGGGTTAATACTCTGGGGAAACAGCAGAAAAATAAATGAAATTATGGTGATCCAGAAGAAAGCAATCAGGGTAAAGGCTAAGGTAGATAGTAGGACACTTTGTAAACCATTGTTCATTAAATATAGAATTTAAACAGTTATTAATTTACATATTCTTGACAGTGTTAACTACATGATTGCTGAACTACCTATTTTAAGGGTAACAAATCAAAGGCATGACTACCATACAAGAACCTGTACTTCTCTGCTGTTGCCACAAAATAGATTAGCTAAAACTAAAAATAGTCATAAGTACATGGCAATTAAAATATAAAAAATTGTCTACGAATGAGTCAATGAAGCCTGACAAATTATTTAAATAAAATGCACATAACTTCTTGTTAACTAATCCATTCTATTCATTAGAATTTTTAGAAATGCCCAATATCAACTTAAATATGTTAAAAAATTTATTTTGTAAAATTAATAGGTTAAGTGAACTGACAGTCTATTGCATGTAATAATGCTGAATGACCAATAAAGAATCTGAAAGAAACCTTGACTGCTAACTGAAATCACTTAAATTAAACAGGTAAATTGGTTGGGATTGTAGGAATATAGAGTGTGATGGAGAACTCTATGGCTACTATATCTGTGATGATAGTAGCTTCGATGATTGTATTTCGCATAGTTTTGATCTTCAAATGGGTGGGATTACGAAGTTTTGGTCAATTCATATTCTGTAGTAGTATTCTAATCATAAGCTGATAAGCCATAAGTATAACTTTCTTGTATTCTGTAGATCAGATGGTGAAGAAGACTATGAATCAGCACATTATTGAGTATAAAATTATTGTTTGAAAATATATGTAAGGTGACAGAAAAATATGGGAGAAGCAATTTGTCTAATAGTTTACATGCCCTCCTATCTTACTGTAAACTGACTGTGGAAAAGAAATCTGAACCACACATTTTCACAATCCAGCACACACTTTCTTCCTCAGTCAGTTTTAACAGAAAACCTGCATGCATTCTTTTAAAAATGTATTGCCTATGTTCTTCCAACTGTATTCATGCATCGAGTAATAACTTCAAATAAAACATTGTTGAGAACTTTACTATTTTTGGTACTCGTATAATATACAATGACCATCTAAATGTTCATTGTGTATGAGGTAAAAAGTTCATGCATGCAGGTAAAGGACTTTTCTGTGTCTCTCAGTCGGCTTACATTTTATTGTCCACTCCATCCAACAGCTCTTCCACATCTTTTGCTGTCTGATAGAATTTTGATGTCATTGGCAAATCTCAAAAGTTATTTCTTCTTCCTACTCTAAGTTTCTCTTGGGTTTCCTTTTACTGCTTGCGCAGTATGCTGATCGAATAACATCAATGATTGACTACAACCGTCTCACTCCCTTCTAAACTACTGCTTCCTTTTATGCTCCTTGACTCTTAACTGCTGTCTGGTTTCTGTCCAAGTTGTAAATAGCCTTTTGCTCCCTAAGTTTTACTGCTGGCACCTTCAGAATCTCAAAGAGTGTTTGCCTTTCCTTAACTTATCCCTCAGGTAAGGTGTAGGGTCAGTATTTCCATACATTTTTCTACATTTTTGTGAAATCCAAACTGATCTTCGTGGAGGTCAGCTTGAACCAATTTTTCCACTCCTCTGTAAGAATTGATGTTGGTTTATGTCAACCATGGCTTACCAAACTGATAGTTCAGTAATTTTCACACCTGTCAGAACTGCTTTCTTTGGAGTTGTAATTATTACATTCTTCTTGAAGTCCGGATATTTTGCCTGTCCCATACATCTTGCGTACCAGATGGAAGAGTTTTGTCATGGTTGGCTCTTCCAAGGCTGTGAGTAATTCTGACAGAATGTCATCTACTCCAGGGGCATTGTTTCGAACTACATCTCTGAATGCTGTGTCAAATTATTCTTGCAGTATCAAATCGCCCATCTCATATTCATCTGCATTCATTTCTCTTTCTACAATATTGGTTCTATTTTTATTTCCCTTGTATAGACACACTATATACTCCTTCCACCTTTCCCTTCTTTGCTTCATTCTGGTTTTCCATTAGAGCCCTTGATATTCATATAGCTGCTTCTCCTTTCTCTTCACGTCTCTAATTTTCCTGTACGTGGTATCTATTTTTATCCTAGCAGAATAGGATTCCAAATTTTACATTTGTCCTCTAGTCTTTCCTCTTTAGCCATTTTGCACTTCTTGTGAGTTATTTTTTAGAAGTTTGTATTCCCTTTTGCGTGCATCATTTGCTGCATTTTGTGTTTTCCTCTTTCATCAATTAAAGTCAACATCTAATGTGTTATCCAAGGATTTGTGCTACGTCTTGTCATTTTACCTATTTGATCCTCTGGTGCCTTCACTGTTTCATCTTTTAAAGCTATCCATTGCTCTCCTACTGTATTCCTTTTGCCTGTTTTAATAAACCATTGCACAATGCTCCTTCAAACTCTCAACATCCCCTGGTTCTTTCATTCTATCTGAGTCCCGTCTCCATAATTTCCTTCCTTTGTGCAAGTTCTTCACCTTTCACCTACAGCTCACAACTCAAATTGTGATCAGAGTTCGTACCTGCACCTGGAAATGTCTTAAAATTTTAAATCTGGTTGCAAGATCTGTCTTACCATTACATAATCCATAGGAAACATTCTTGAGTCTCCAGGTCTCTTCCATCTACACAACCTTCTTTCACGTCACCTAAACCAAATGTTAATGATACAGCTTTTACCTTTCATTCTTTTGCCCCAGTCCCTGTTCACCTACTGTTTTTTCTTCTCTACCTCTTCCTACTATTGAATTCCATCCTCCCATAAATTGTCATCTCCATTAACTACATGAGTAATTTCCATTTACTCATCCTACATTTCTTAAATATCTTCATCGGCAGAGCCAGTTGGCATGTGCACTTTATTACTGTGGTAGGTATAGGCTATGTATCTGTAATAATGTGTCTGCTATGCCATTCAAAGTAGCTTACCTGCTTTCGTATTTTCTTATTCATTATTAAACCTGTTGATGCATCACCCCTATGTTACTATGTATTTTTAACACTATTCACCTGACCAGCAATCTTACTCCTGCCACCAAACTTCACTAATTCACACTACAGCTAATTTACACTTGTACATTTCCCTCTTTAAATTTTCTAACCCACCTGTTTCATAAAGGTATCTAACATTCCACGCTTTAATCTGTAGACGCCAGTTTCGTTTCTTGTGATTATGGCATCTTCCTGAGTAATCCCAACCCAAAGATCTGAATAGGAGACTGTATTTATGTTCAGAATATTTTACCCATGAAGAACGCCATCATCTAACTCTATAGTAGAGCTGAACATCTTAGGGAAAAATTATGGTTGTAGACTCCCTTCACTTTTGGCAGTTTTCAGTAGCAGCACAGCAAAGCCCTTTTGGTTGGTGTTACAAGGCTACATCAGTCTGTTTACACTATTGCCCCTGCAATTACTGAAAAGACCACTGCCACTTTTCAGAAAAGACATGTTTGTCTGGCCTCTTGGCAGATGCACCTCTGTTGTGGTTGCACCTCTAGTACAGCTATCTGTATCACTAGCCCATGGCCCATAAATAAATTCAGTATGGCTCTGCACAAACCCAAGGTCCACACACAGCTATAAAATATCCTTTCTATCCTGTAGATCTGAGTCACAGTATGGTTGCATTATTGTGGAATACAGAGCTGTATGACATGTCAATTCTCTGTGGGATGCCTCTACAATAACACCCAGGTGGCACTACTGCACATAAAGCTACTGATAATGTTAGATTCATTTCAGGAACTATGCTTATGAAGTATAAAGTTGAATGACATTTCATCTTTTGTAGCCGTGAATGGACCTTGTGTTTTTGTAGGTGCTGTACTGATGTATGTATGTTGTTGTTTTTGTTGTTGTTGTTGTTGTCTTCATTGCAAAGATTGATTTGATACAGGTCTCCATGTTTCCATATCCTGTGTAAGCCTCTTTATCTCTGAATAACTATGGCAATCTACATGCTTCTGAACGCTGTATACATCTCTGTCTCTCTCTACAATTTTTACGCCCTATACTTCCCCCTAGTACTAAATTGGTGATCCCTTGATGCCTCAGAATGTGTCCTACCAACCAATTCCTTCCTGTAGTCAGGTTGTGTCAAAATTTCTTTACTCCCAATTCTATTTGGTACCTCCTCATTAGTCATGTGATCTACCCATCTAGCTTCAGCATTCTTCTGTAGTACCACATTTCAAAAGCTTCTATTCTCTTCTTGTCTAAACTGTTTATTGTCCATGTTTCACTTCCATACATGGCTACACTCCATACAAATACTTACTGAGAAAAACTTCCTGACACTTAAAATCTACACTTGACATTAACAAATTTCTCTTCGTCAGGAACGCTTTTCTTCCCATTACCAGTCTACATTTTACAAGCATACACATATTAAAAAATAACCTGGCTGTCTGAATGGTCTTTGGAGTCTCTTGCAGAAATTTGAAGTAAATCAGTCAGGAACTTTAAGATTTTTTGTAGCAACACTGAACAAACTCTTGTCTTTATATAGTGGTATATATAACCATTTTATTGGCTGAAATTACACAGATAATCCAGATATGGCAAAACTGACAGGGGGAGCCGCCCGAACCATGGCAAGGCACCTAAGTTTGCATGGCTACCCCACACAGCTATATGTTCTGGAATTAAAGAACACTGAGCTGTAGGATCAAGAATAATACTTGTGACACAGATATAAGGAGTGACAATATGTGCATACCAGTCCAAGACAGGAGAAAATTGTGGCAGACTTTATGGCAGTTTCACAGTGAACAGCTTAACCCTTTTATCTTATGAAGAATTATATTATACATTATCCAGCCAGAAATCATAGAGTCTTACAAATCTTCCACTGCATTCATCTGCAGATGTGATTTTTGGTGTATTTTCACTCAACACTATTTTATATCATAACTTGCGAGATAAGGTAGTTAAGGTAAAAAATCTTCAATCTACAAAAGCATAGCACAATAATAATACATAAAGTTGAGAACCGAAGAGCTGTCAAAAGCCTCACCAGGGACCTTGGGATTTTTGCACTTAAAAGCCAATACGTCTACTCTGTAACAGTATTTGTGCTTTATTATAAGATAGAATTTTGCATTTACTGTGAATTACATGGTCACTACCCCAGAAATAATTTCCATATACACTGTTGCTAACCTAGTTATGTTGTCACAAATTCTCAGTGGCGCAGCATTGTGAAATATGTCATGGTCTGAAACTGTTTTAATCAGTGGTCTCCAAGTTGAATAACAGGGAACAACAATGAAGTACATTTGGGATATTTTGAGTGTTATTTGTATTAACACATTTTGGCAATATCAGTTCACTGCTCATTTCCTTGTGTTATTGTTCATCATTAAATATACAATTAGTGCATCTGTCATGACCAGTACACTTTCCATCTTGAAATCAGATGAATGCTGATAGCAGACTCAAAAGAAGTTCACCAAAGATATTTACACAGTAGTTTGCAAGTTGGTGACCAGGCAAGAACTTTAACATTAACATGCAGATTTTGATACTGAAATAATTGTCAAGTAACATCTCATCACAAGATTTGTCTCTTATACACTAATAAAATTATTGCTGTTTGGTGATTATGTGAACTGACATGTTAACTGGGTGGTAGCTAGACACTGACTACATACCTATTGTCTGGTCGATGTCGATAATGACAGACACATAGATTATTAATGAAATCAGTAATTACATTTTGCATTATAATAATGTATGTGTCAAATTTATTTGTGCTGTCATCCTACTGAATCACATAACACTTCTGATTAATTATGTATTAGATAACTGCAGAAAAAAAGTCAGGCCAACTATTTCATTGATACAATGTATATCAGGGTTTCAGGTAAAATTCACAGGTTTGTGGGTTCCATAAATTATTCAGTTACTTAATAAATGGCTTATTTGGGTGATCATGTGTAATATCTAAATAATTAGCAATAAAAGTACAACATTAAATGTGGGAATTAAACAAGCTTAACAGCTAAAAAATTGGCAGATGGAGTTCTAATTAATAATAAATTTTTGACCGATTACTTTAAGGAAAATATAAACTGCTTATTCTCTGAAGTGAAATTAGGGCTAACTAGTGAGTCAAGACTTTTTGTAAATATACTTAATTCACAGCATAGAACATCCTATGTGCTTTTCACATTCCATTGTGGGTATGATTTACATTCACAAAGGTTTTGATAAAATACCAAGTAATAATTAAGCAATTAACCCCAGCCTGAGAATTTATTAGCTGCAAATAAGATAGTGTGCACATTGCTGCCTACCATCTTATCTTTTCCCCTCTATCCACGAAGACAGTACTGGTGAGTTTTGAATTATCTGATTTTTAATTAAAAGTCTGTAGACAGGGTTTCTGTAACACACAGTATTGCATTACATGGGCCGGTCATTTTTTATAAGAAGTGTTCCACATTTACTTGCCCTTTCTAGAGTGGCCATGCTGTAACATAGAAAAACAAGGGCAGATTTTAAAAAAGTTTGATGATCATGGTAGGACCTTTTAAGTGCAGAATTAAGAATCTTACATGGAATGTAGTCAGAGCTGTATTTCTCATTTTTCTAACATATGTGTTCTTGTAATTTGTTACTTGGAATACAACTGTGGAAGAGGAAGAGAAAGTAACACCATAGAAATAATGCAGAAAGCTACATTAATCCAACAAATTTCTTTGAATAAACTACCATACCTTGATATAAGTGGTGGGAGGGGTAGCATGGGGGGGGGGGGGGGGGGGTTCAAACTAGAGTATCTGCCTTGTGCGACAATTTCTGGATGTGCCAAATTCATATTCTTGAAGAAAAAAAAACTTTCACAAAGCGCCCAGTATCCAGCGCACATTAGTCTATAGCTTATTCACTTGATTTTGAAATGCGTCCCTGTTGGTTTACACATTCTAAGTAAATTTCTGAGCTAATCATAAGCTTATTTTTGAATGTGTGCATATTTTATGTGATGTCTGCCAAGGGAATTCCCATCCTATCTAGAAATAAACTTTCCTGCAGCAAAAAGGAAACGGGGCTATATGGGCTGAGCAGAATAAATCCGAATGGCTGAATGCCAATCACTGTTGAAGTGGCTGAGTGGGTGTGCAAACGATCATCATAGTTTAATTATTAGTGAAATCTTTAGATTCAGACTACCAAAGTGGATATAAATGATTTGATAGGAATAACAGGTAAGAAAGATTACATATTAATCTTCTATATGGATCCAAGAAAATTAACTTTTGACAGAAAATTTTTGCCAGATCGCTACACTGTTAAGGGCCAGTTGTACAGTCCCCAGTTAGCAGCCGCTTAAGTTCTATTCTCGGAAGAGCATGGTAAACGTATAACGTTTAGACGTATAAAGCCTAACCGGAGAATAAATGTGGGATAACTACACTGATGATGCTGGCAGGGTTAGCGAATTTAAGTGGAGAATAACTTTTGACAATGACAGGAATAGTTACATAATTAATGATGACAATTGTTTGTTGGAACGGGAAAGGAGAAGAAACAGGGACATCATACAGATTATATGGAAGAATATGACGATTCCAAATATGTATAAAAATTTCGTACTACCACTTTTCAATTTCATCCTAGAGAAACTGAAGCACATGAATGAAATGTGAAACTATTTCCTAATGTAAAACCTTTTGCTTGCGTGAATTATGTTCTGTTGTGTTATTTACAGGAATTAAATAGATAAAAATGACAATTTATGCCAAAACAGCCTCGTTTATTTTGCATGTATTAGGCCCCACACCTGCTACAATATTAGAAACACCTATTTCGTTTTACCTAGCAGACAGGTACTATTTTTTAACAGCTTTTTCAGTATCAGACAACAACATTTTGATTATTCATGGAGCAAAACGTTTGATGAACTTTGATGATCTAACGGATTCTTTTGGAGAAATGAAAGCACACCTTGTAAACCTATAGCAAGGTTAGAGAGAAATAAAGAATGCTGGGAACTAAGGATTGAAGAAATGTATACTGTCTCACCTGTCTCTTCACTTTACTGGTTTTATGTTTCCTGTATTTAATTTTGTCACACAGAAGAAGTAGTTATAAGTTAATAGGCAATAAAGAGTACAAGTTTTCTGAAGAGTTCTCATTCTCTGGTGACAATCCTCCCCAGTACTAATTGCAAGTTTTGTGAAGGAGATAGGACGTTAAATCGGCTGACTGGGAGCAGGGCAGGCACCACAGGACATTTTAATTTCCACTGTCCCAAATATAGGTTTGATGGCTTCCATTACAAAATACACACCTTTTAATTCCGCAGAGAGAAATAGTGATGTGTGAGAGGAGAATGCTGTGTGGAGGTGTGGCACTGCACTTTGGCACACTTAAGACCAAATGTACTACATTTCCTCAAACATGTATTTCTTATGTATAAAATTCTTCAGAAAGATATGCTCTACAAAATCAACATATTTTTGAAAAAAACAGTTTATTTTATTTTATGTTTATATTCTGCCCCAAGTCTTAGATGCCGGTATTTTGCTTTAATTAGAAATTGGTAAATAATGAGAATTCTGAGCAGAATTTTTGGTGAAAGTAGTTATAATAACTTCTGTATGGAATTTTCTTGAACACAATTGACTATGCTAATGACAGAAGCCTTTGATTACGCTAGTGCAGTGAGATCATTTTACACATGAATGCTAAACCATTGTCATACAAAACAGACACCTCTCTCTCACCATTTACTTTCCCCTCCATGGGAAAGTGTATGGAGTAGTTTACAGCCTGTTGGCCTTTACTCCACAGAGTGTGTGTGTGTGTGTGTGTGTGTGTGTGTGTGTGTGTGTGTGTGTGTGTGTGTGTGTGTGTGTGTGTGTGTGTGTGTGTGTGTGTGTTTTGGTATTAGGGCTTGGAGATTTTGGGATTTTTCTCTTTGACTTAGTCATCGAAGATCGTCATAGGGCATTTGTGCTTATTGTGGGACATGTCGTACCTACATATGTAGTGGATGAGGTTATTTCCAGATCTGGAAGAGCTCCCATACAAAGCCCTTGCCAGATCTTGGAATCTTTCTTTGAGAAGGGGAATTTCAGCAGCAGCGTGCAGATCGTCAATGGGGAATCCCATGGGCAGATGCAGTGTCCTCCTGAGGGCATGGTTCTGCAGTCTCTGGAGGTTGTCCAGATGCTGCTTCGCTGCATATCCCCAAATGGGGCATACATACTCCATTACTGGCCACTGGCTACAGAGCTACAGAGCTACAGAGCTACAGAGCTACAGAGCTACAGAGCTACAGAGCTACAGAGCTACAGAGCTACAGAGCTACAGAGCTACAGAGCTACAGAGCTACAGAGCTACAGAGCTACAGAGCTACAGAGCTACAGAGCTACAGAGCTACAGAGCTACAGAGCTACAGAGCTACAGAGCTACAGAGCTACAGAGCTACAGAGCTACAGAGCTACAGAGCTACAGAGCTACAGAGCTACAGAGCTACAGAGCTACAGAGCTACAGAGCTACAGAGCTACAGAGCTACAGAGCTACAGAGCTACAGAGCTACAGAGCTACAGAGCTACAGAGCTACAGAGCTACAGAGCTACAGAGCTACAGAGCTACAGAGCTACAGAGCTACAGAGCTACAGAGCTACAGAGCTACAGAGCTACAGAGCTACAGAGCTACAGAGCTACAGAGCTACAGAGCTACAGAGCTACAGAGCTACAGAGCTACAGAGCTACAGAGCTACAGAGCTACAGAGCTACAGAGCAGGGAAGGGAAGGGAGCTGGTTGTGTTGAGGACTGGGTATAGGATGGACGTTCTGGCGCAGACCTTCCTGTGGACCTCGTCTAGCTGGGGTTTCCACGTTAGTCTGAAGTCCAAGGCTACACCGAGATACTTGGCGGATCTGCGCTAGGGGAGTCAGAATCCATGTAGGTGTAGGTGGAAGGGGGGAGGGGGCGTTGTCGGGGTCTGCAACTCCTGAGCCTCTGGGTGATCAGCATAGACTGTGTCTTTTCAGGGTTGATGACTATGCGCCAGCAATGGACCCAGGTTTCTGTGTTTTCTAAAACACTTTGTATCCTATGAATGGCCAGGTCCTTATTCACATTTGGAGTGTAAAAGGCTGTGTCGTCAGCATACTGTGCAGTGTGCACCAAGGGGACTGTGGGAGGGTCCACGGTGTACAGACTGTACAAAACGAGCCACAGGACCGATCCCTGTGGCAACCCAGCACAAATACGCCTTTCGGTGGAGGTGGCTGTTTCTACCTTGACAGAGAAAGTTCTGTTCGTGAGATAGCTTTGGATTAGTCAGATTATGCTCCCAGGAAACCCCTGTGCGTATAACTTGTGTAATAGCCCTTTGTGCCATACTGAGTCGAAGGCTTTGGCTGCCTCATGTAGCACTATCCCGCAGTAGCATCTGTGGTTGAAGCTTGTGGCTGCTTCCACCAGTCTCATGATCTGTTGTGGGGCAAAGTGCCTCTGTCGGAATCCGAATTGGAAATCCGGCAAAAGTCGCTCGTTGGTGATGTGATCTCGTATGGGTATTAGCAGGAGGCATTCATAGACCACTCAGAGATGGTAAGAGGCTAATAGGCCTGTAGTGCTGCGGGAATAAAGGGTCTTTCCCTGGTTTGTGTATTGTTAACACTTCTGTGTGTTTCCAGTAGGATGGGAACTCGCGGGTACGAGTAATATCATGTAAGACGTTCGCGAGGTGTTTGATAGCCGAGGGCGGAAGGTTTTTAAGTAGCTGGTTGACACCGTCTTGTCCTGGGGCCTTTTTTTTTGTAAGGAGGGACCTAATTACTTTTGCCACATCTTTGGCTGCGAAAAGTTGGGTTCGTCCTCTGGGTCCTCCTCAGCATTGAGGAAGACAGCCAGTTGACGACGGACTACCTCTTCATGTTCGTCATCCTAGGGTTCTGCGGCTTGAAACTGCGTTGACCTTTTCAGCATGGCTGTAGGCCAGACCCCTCTCAGCGTGCAGCGGCGGCAACATAGCGCGTCTTTCGGTAAATCGCTTGGTTGCTTGCCTTAGTGTGTGATCGTCTACTTTGAGGGCTGTGAGGCGGTTTTGCCATTGCTGGATTCTGTGCTCATTGAGTGCTACCTTCAGCTCTCTCTGTAGACGATTGAGCAACCTCCTGGTAGCCCGATTTCTGGTGATAGTCCATTCTTTTGCTATTCTGTTCTTGTGTCGAATTTGGGCTAGCATATGTTCTGGGAGTTTTACTTGTGGGAGTGGGTCATTACTTTGTTGGGGAGTGGCATCTTCCACTGCCTGCGGGGTTGTTCCTGTTAGGTCTTTTAGCGCTGGTTGTACTGTTTCGGCAGTAGGTGGCGGAGATAGAGAAGTATCAGAGGTGACAGTTTATCGGTATCGCTCCCAGTCTGGACGTTTGTAGGACAATTGGTACCATGGGAGTGCTACCCATTCTCCCACATCGAGGTCTAGAAGCACTAGGTTGAGGTCAGAGAACATTCTGTCGATTCTCCTTGTGGCCAAACACCGCGATCCTCCTAGTGATGGCTATGTCTAACACGTCAGGCCTACGTCCACTTTTTGGAAAATGTATGGGCTCGACCGGCCCCCATGTTTCGAAGTGATGGTCTTGCGTTAGTTGTTGCAGTTTGGCGCCTGCTCTGGAGATTACTGTACAGTGTTTGGCGTTGAAGTCACCTCCTATTATGAGTTTGCCTTCAATTTGCCCTAGAGCAGCTATGTCTCCCCCGTCTATCTCGTCTTGTTGGGTTCAGTAGATTTCAACAATTGTTAGAGGTCCGGTGGCAGTGGTTACTTCCACCGCCACTGCTTCAATTTTGTTAGTAGCTGGTAAGAATGCCTGGTGGTGGGGGATGTATATGGCCACTCCTCCGCCTTGGGTTGGCCTATCTTTACATTAGCTAATGTAGTTGGAAACTGTGGCTTTTATTCTAAGTTTTAGGTGGGTTTCCCCCATCATGCAAATGTCGGTGGAGAACTCCTTCCCAAGTTCTCTGAACTCTATCTTTTGGTTAATAATTAATAATGCCATCTGCATTAAAGAAGCACATTGTCAGGCCTTTGATATTTGGTCGTCTATCCATGATGGGGTTTTGAAACTACTGACGAAGTTGCAGAGGGGAGCGACTGCTGGACTACTGCCCAAAGGGCAACAAGCATCTGGGTGTTCTGCTTCTGGGCCTCCCTGAATTCCTTCATTTCCATGACGAGGTTCATGGTCTGGAGCATAATGCCTAACAACTCATCCAAGGGGGTGGACTGAGTGTGGGGTTCCCTAGAGATTCCTCTGTCTTGGTGGACCTGGTCATTGTTTTTGTGTCTTTCCTGCTGTTGTTCTTGTGACTGTGTTTGGTGTTGTGGTGATAGGGCTCCGTTTTCATGGCTTTTCGAAGGGGAAACCACTTCCGCAGATGTTGCCCTTTATACGTCTGGGCTAGGTTTTACCCAAGTTTTATCTGTGTGTGGTGTTTTGTTTTGTCTCTGTGTTGTTTGATGAGATGGTGTGTGTGTGGGGGGGGGAGAGGGAGGGGGAGGGGGGGGCCCGGACTCTGCACCCTTTGCATCTGTGAGAGTTTTTGTGGACCTCGCAGCCCTGGCACCGTGCCGTGTGGTTTTTTCCCCACACAGAGCACACCTGATCTGCAGGTCCATGTGCTTCATTGTGCAAGTCCTAGTGTCATGGGGTTTGGCGGATATTCTGTAGGGCATGCACATCTGGCAGTAGGTGGCTATGTGGTCCAATCCCTGACACCTGAAGCATTGGACCACCTTGTTCTTGTGGCGGAGTGGCTCCATGGTGACAGGGACTGCCAGCTTTGATCTCACGCCTGTTCTGGGGTATGTCCGGCAGAGTGACTTAAAACAATGGCCACTTACACTCTGCCCCATTTTTGCCCGTCTGCTCTACAGTCTTAACAACAAACCCTGGGCAGTCAGATCTGTCTGGGGAGGTCCGTAATGACGATGTTTTTGTTTCTTGTCTTGATGGTGGGAAACGTGTAGGGGTATATTTTTGTCTGTGAGGGCCTTTTTTATGGTGTTTTAGTCGTCTATGTTGTGTAGTGTGATCTTTATTTTGTCTCCTTGTTGGTTTCACTCAGACGTCTCATCCGGATATTTATAGCCGCTGGACCACGGGTTTCTCTGCATCCTAGGCGCCAGTCTGGCCTATCAGGTGCGAGCGGAATCAGCTGTGGCGCGTTGTAGGGGGGAGCTGCGGGTACCGGGTGCTGGTGTCTCATCTCAGTGCAGCCTGTTTATTCCATTCGCTGCCACCGACCTGCACAACAAGGTGTGTGTTAGCTACCTATGTGCCCAACAGAAACGTATAAAATATTATGACGCGGAAACCAGTGCTACATAGGGAAGTGCAACTACTCGATTCAGTCGAGTCGACTGAGGAAAGAAACGAACAAATAACTTGTAGGCTGACTGGTGGGAGTGGCGCGGATGGCAATGCGGGCGACCCCCCTAGAGGAGAGCGTGGAGATGGGGTGCAGAGTGTGCACCACCCCCTCAAAAATACCCATAAAAGAAGCTCTAACAATAATACAGAAGAACCTTATGCAACACAAGAAACTTTCATACGCAGAGATGGTCGAATTTATTGAACTCTTTCAACTACCTCTAAGTGACAACTACTTTAATGACAACACACACACACACACACACACACACACACACACACACACACACACACACACACACACACACACACACAGAAATCGCTTAATACACACAAAAAAAGCACTTGAAAATGGGAATCATTTCCCGAAACGCGTCGTACGAAAAATAAGGAAAAATCGTGACTGGTAGCCTAAGATTTATTCATAAACAAACCTATTTGATTCATTATGAATAGGAAGGTAGCACAGACTCAGTTACTGTGAACATGTCGGTAACAGGGTTGTTCTCATCAGAATCAACAGCAAACAAACACCATCAATAGTAATTGAGGTATACTTACAGACGCCAAAACAAGAAGAAGAAGAAGAAGAAGAAGAAGAAGAAGAAAAGAGAAAGTATATGAGGTTATCTAACAGGTAAATCTGTATATAAAAGGAGATGAAAATCTAAGTCATGGGGAACTTGAATGCAGTTGTAGGGGAAGGAGCAGAAGAAAGAGCTGCAGGATATGATTGGCCGAGTTCTGCACTAAATTTCAGATGAAAATAGCAAATACTCTGTTCAAGAATAACAAGAGTAGGTAATATACTTGGGAAAGGCCAAAGGATATGGGGAGATATCAGTTCGATTCCATCATGGTCAGGTAGAGATTTTGAAATCAGTATTGGACCAAAGGCAAGGGCACCTGTACACATGGGCAAGGAGGGCCATGGTGGTTGCCCAGTGTTCCAGAAGCCGATACCGAAAATGGTTGGTGCCAATGATGAAGGCACACCTGACAACACAGTCAGTCCAAGAGCCATCAGCGTACACCAAGGTACCATCACTAAATTCCTTGCTAAGTTAGAGAAAGAGCAATAGATCAAATCTGGAGTAGTACCCTTAGGAAGTGAATGAAAACCAAAGTAAACACGGGCCGCCACACGGAGCCAAGATGGTGAAGGTTTCATGTCCATTGGGAAAGTGCCAGGTAGCATGATGTTAAGTTGCTGGAGCAATAGCCAAAGGTAAACTCAACGAGGCAACAGAAAGGGATACATCCCATGGGTCTTCGAAGGAGGAGGCATAGGATGTGTGGCAAGGCATGGCAGACAAATGGCATGTGTATCCGATGAGGAGAACGTCCTGTCAGTATGACAGCAATGATTTAGCAGCTGCTGCATAAAGACTTTCAACTGGCATAGTGTGAAAGGCCCCAGTGGCCGAACTGATTCGGTCTATTAAAATAGCATAAGATAGATGGATATGCAGATGTATAAACGAAACACCCATAGTCTAGTTTCGAACAGACAAGGGATCGGTACAAATAGAGGAGAGTGGTCCAGTCTGCTGCCCAGGAAATACCGCTTAGGAAACACAGGACATTGAGGGACTGGATACAGCAGGCGGCCAGATAAGACACGTCGGAGGACCAAGAATGTTTCCTATCAAGCATGAAACCCGGAATTACATAGTTTCGGTGAACGTAGTAGCAACAGACCCAAGATGTAAAGACTGTGGAAAAAGCCATTGCGCCGCCAGAAATTAACGCAAACGATATTGTCAGTGTAAAAGTAAAAGCCATTGTCGATGCTCGAGGAGCAAAGGCGATCGAGACATATCTGAAGACGCCGCTCAAGGGAACAAGTCCGTGGAGAACTGCAATAAATCACAAAATCGTCGACTAAAAGGCAGCCACTGAGATGACCGGCGAGAAACAAGCCATAACAGGTTTAATTGCGACAGCATGGAGGACAGAGCCCTGAGGCACTGTGCTTTACTGGCTATGGGTGTCCGAGAAGGAAGAACCCACATATACCTTGAAAAGTATCTTTTAAATACTCCTGAAGAAAAGGGGCAGGCGGCCTTGGAAGCTCAATGTGTAGAGAGTTCTGACAATACCAGTCCTCCACCAGGTGGTGTAGGCTTTCTCTAAATCCAAAAACATTTAATGACATGGCCTAACAAACCGAGGAGACAGTTAACTGCAGAACAGCGCACTAGAAATCCACATTGTGCAGTGGTTAGTAAATTGCGAGACGCGAGCCAGCATTACTAGCTGGGCACGAGTCATACATTCCATCACCTTGCAAACACAGCTGGTGAGAGATGGGGTGGTAGCTAGATGGAAGGTGTTTATCCTTACGGGGGGTAGGTATAGGTATGGCAGTGGCTTCACGCCAGCGTCTGGGAAAAGTGCCATCTGCCCAGATGCGAGTGTATGTATGAAGGAGAAAGTGCTTGCCTGCAAGAGAAAGGTGCTGCAACATCTAAATGTGTGCATCGTCTGGCCCTGGGGTGGAAGATCAGAAGGATGTGAAATCATGATCTAGCTCCAACATAGTCATGGCAGCATTGTAGCATTCACAATTCTGAGAGAAGGTCGTCACCCAAGTAGCTTCCACTCGTTTCCAAATGAAGAAGGCAAAGGTGATAGTGGATGGATCCATAAATCTCTGCAAAACAGTAGCTCAAGGTGTTGGAAATAGCAAAAGGGTCCACAATGACAACATCTGCTACAGGCAGGCCAGAAACTGGGGAATGGACTTGGGTCCCAGAGAGCTGTCAGTGGTTGGCCCACACAACAGAAGGGTGAGTGGAACTGTTAAAAGAACTAGTAAACGAAATTCACCTAGCTTTTTTACTATCTTGAAGAATGAGATGATACTGTGCATGCAACTGTTTAAAATTAATGCCATTTATATCATCAGCTCGTGGTCTCATGGTAGCGTTCTCGCTTCCCAAGCATAGGGTCCCGGGTTCGATTCCAGCAGGGTCATGGACTTTCCTGCCTCAAGATGACTGAGTTGTGTTTTCATCATCATCATCATCATCATCATGTTCATCCCCATTACGGTCGGAGGAAGGCAATGGCAAACCACCTCCACTAGTACCTTGCCTAGTAAGGTGGCACGGGTCTCCCGTGTCGTTCCCTACGCTCTGTAAAGAAATATGAGACTCGTCATCATCATTGTCATAATATTAAGGTTAAAAACGCAGAGACCACGCCTCCGTGCGTTAAGTGCGTCATGGATCGCCTCATTCCATCAAGAGACCGGGACATGGCATGGTAAAGGAGAATTGCAAGGAACAGAACATTCTGTGGTGGTAAGGATAGGCAGAAGATGTTGAGTTGATTGAGAAGGTCAACTAAGAGGGCACTTCTAGCACAGGTTCTCTATGAGCCCTAGAGGGGATGGCATGCATTAGTCACTGAGCAGCAAAAAGAGTTGAGGGAGTTGCCCAATAAACTGGAGAAAGTCCGATATGGTGAGACATTGAATGACAGAGGAATGTACACAGTACGAAGAGAAAAGGTGAAGTGAGGAAGGAAAATATGGACTGCAACATCTTGCAACTGGGTATCCAGTGAGATGGCTCGAGTATGAACGTTATCCTGGATGAGCAGCATGACTCCCCATGAGGTGGAATGCCATCCTCAGGGGAACAGTCAAAGTGGACCGGAAAGAAATTCAAGAGGTCATTGCAGTCGCGAGGATGCAGTTTAGTTTCCTGGAGGCAGAAGACAAGTGGACACTGATTGCAAGAGCAGCCATAATTTATCCTTGTTGGATGTAACCTTGCAAACGTTCCATTGAAGTAGAGTCCTGACGAGGAAAGAGGAGGAAGGAAAAATGGAGGGTTGTCACCTCAGTGGCTGCAAAGTGGCAGCCTTCGAGGACTCGCCGTTACATGGCGCAGAGCCTGGAGGATCTTACTCCATGAGCTCTACAGATGTTTGGTATTCTCTCTGGTTGGCCAGCGGATTCCAGGACAGATTATTAGTTGGTAGGGTGCACTGCCAAAATGGAGGTCAGCTGAGTGAGGGTATAACACGGCGACACCGTTGAAAGGGATCACTGAATCGGTGAAGGAGAAGACTATTTGCCTTTCTTTGATTTTTTTGAAGCCTTTCCTGTTGGCAGACAGATGTTTGTTGGTTGGATGGACGTAAAAAATATTCCCAAGAGCATTACTTCTGTCCTTTCTGGCCTGCCAGTTGTGTAGCAGGTGATTTCGACATAACTAGCGAATAACTTAAGAGTGATAGGGTAAAGCACCTTTTCCTTCACCCCAATCTCCTGGACAGCCCAAGCATCAATATACACGAGGTATTCTCGAGGATGAGGCTGCATGGCTGCCCTGTTGACGATCTCTACTACGAGTAACACATTTGTCCCGGTTTCGATAGGACATTCGGGTGTGGTTTTAGCACTGACACTGGTAGCAACACATTGGGTTTGGAATGTACAGTTGGACCATGACGACTTCATAGCCTGGTCTGATCTTTGAAGGAAGCTCTACTCTAACAAACCTGAGAAAAAGAGTGTGTAGGCATGAAGGCTGTATCAGTCTTTTTGATCACCTGATGGACTGAAACTCTGATCAGAGGTAAGCTTGGTTTTTCTCCCTCAGACAGACACTAACATCCTAGTGTAAACAACACGACACTAAGAATTCAGCGTTCGATGGACCTCGATATGGACAGGATAGCTGTAGAGGATTGAACCTGAAAGTGGTTGTGCTTGTGAATCACAATTATTCTCCGAAAGAAAACTGCCATTGCTTAAAAAGAGCAGGGCTTCACAGGGCCAGCAATTGCATCAACACCTTTCTGAATAATAAATGGTTTAACCATGGCGAAGGACTGACGTCCTTCAGTATGTGATACTAAGAGGAACTTAGGTTTAGCTGGGAGTCATGGAGTCTTCAGCCTCCTTCCAGTTGCGTTTAGTGGACGTAGCTGGAGTTGCTGATTGGCTCATTTCAAGAGAATCCCCCATAATTGCAAGGATCTCCAAAGATGCAGTCCTTCCAACTGGGGGCCCTCTCAGAGAGGGGTTCACTCACCTTAGGTGATTGTTCACACCTCCTGAACACCTGACAGAGGGACAAATTGACAATTTGGGAAGGTAGCACCTCAGGAAATCACCCCCTCCCTGGGCCTGGCTGGTACCAGGGGGTACGTGCGAACCCTACCTGTCGACCTGGGGCTGCGAATAACGGGTTATCCAATCATCTTTCACGTGTCAGGTGCGTGGGCCGGCCTTCAGGAGCGCACAGGGAGGAAGAAGGAACAAAGATGAACCCCAAACGCCGAAGGGGAGGAAAGATAGGAGATGGAGAACAAAGAAAGAAAGAAAGAAAGAAAACAACAGTGGATGGACTGTTCTGATGTCAGGCTACTGAAGATTCAGAACACATTCTCAAAAATATCCCAGTTTACTGTATTACTATTGGTTAGTTGATTAAAACTGTTCTTTATTTATTACTATAAATAATCTTTATGTGTTATTTTATTTTAATTATTGTTTTATTTATTGGTTTAGCTTGGTTCCTTATTTTCTTTTATCTATACTCTCCTGAAAACCTGGAAAACAAATGTTTTGCTTTAAATACTACACGAGAGCGAGAAATGTGTTCCGAAGCGGCGATCTCGCGGAAATTCGTTATCTGCTCCGCCTGAAATCTCAAACTTTTACTCGCTACGCAGATCGTTCAGCACAACTGTGCGCTATGTTTGACGAGTCTGGATAATAGGGCCAACAAATTAGCACGTTAAACTCTATTGACTTGGAGATAATCTCTCTACGAATTCTGACCGTGGATAATGCAGGTTAGCTCTATCATTCCAAACTTCACCTCCGAACGATCTACGTCTCGTAATATTTGTACCGTGATAGTTAACTAATTTAGGTATGGAGATACACATACCTTGAATACTTGATGTTAGTTACTGGATTTTATTTTGTGCGAAAAACTATTTGAAAATTTGCTATAGACCGTAATGGCGTTTCACAACAGTACAATCTCTCTCCTCCTCTCACATGTCCGATCTCTCCATTTTCTTCACAAAGAGTCCACAAAACAAAATCTTTGGTCCGGTAAGACACAAATACGTTCGTAGCATGGAACGTCTGATTTCGCAGTCGGTATATGCTATTCACCACAGTATCAATTCATCGTAGCTAATCACAAACTCACCAATGTTTATTAGGGTTTCTGTATAACAGAATCGAAGATTTAAAGTCAGTGGCGCTAACATTAAGGGTGCTGTGAGAAGTAAATTAATGCAGTGGAGAGTGCGGATAGGTGTGCAGTACACTAAGGGCTTGTATGAAGGGGAGATCTTACCTGATTATGTGACAAGAAGAAGTATGAGTCGACAGGGTAGGAACAGGGGATCCAGTATTAGAATCGGAATTTAGAAGATCTTTGGAAGATTTAAAAATCAAATACGGCAGAAGGGATTGATGACATTCCATCAGAATTTCTACTATCATTGGAGGAAGTGGCAACAAAACGACTGTTAACTGTGCATAGCATTGAATATATATATAAATCAAGCTTTTGGAGAAATATCATCCACATAATTTCGAAGATTGCAAGAGCTGACGAGAGTGAGAATTATCAGCTTAATAGCTCATGTAAACAAGTTGCTGACAAGAACAACATATAGAAGAACGGAAAAGAAAACTGAGGCTCTGTTGGAGAAAGATCAGTTTGGCTTGAGGAAAGGTAAAGGCACCAGAGTGGCAATTCTTAAGTTGCAGTTGACAATGGAAAGAGGACTGAAGAAAAATCTAAACACGTTCGTAGGATTTGCTGACTGTAGGAATTGAATATACTCCATTTCTGGCCTGCCCCCACGCTCCCTAGCCCTTTCCTCCTACCCCCTTCCTTTGTCCTCGTCTTCCGCCATCACTATCTCTGTCCTTCACATACCCCTGCTCCATGTACATATTTTATCTCACACTCACTATAATCTCCTCCTCCTCCTCATCTCTGTACACATCCTTCCCTTTCTTTATAGACATTTCCTCCATCTTCTTTGTCCATCTCCTCCTCTCCTCCCCTCTCTGACCTTATTTACTGTTATTGCAAATTGAACCTTGGTTGGGAATAAAAATCAAAACTAATGTATCCATCAGTAGAAATCATCAGTACACGGTGTAGGAGAGATTTCCAGTTGCTGGATTTGAGGATAGTTGCTTTAATGACAATACTGTGCATGGCTTTACTAACAGGTAGGATTATTAAGTTAGCCATAAACAATATTTTTATGTTAAAAACGACTGTAAAAAGGAAAAAACCCACATTTTTATAGCACAAATTGTCATGTTCTTTCTTGCAGCCAGTTTAATAAGAAGTGCTTATTGTATAACTCTTATTCAATTTGTGACAAAACGCTGTCTACGCTCTTCGGTAGTCTCACTGACTATCGAGTACTCTGCCTGCATTGTGTGTACGTTGACCGTTAATTTTGACTCCTCAATGACTGCGTTTTCTCTGAAGAGATAAGCCACATACTGAAATCAATTTAATGTTTGCAACACACCAAAGATATGATTACCACCGATAACACTGATATATGTATTTCGATTTTAATATTTTCCAAAAATTCGATACTCAGTGTGACAGCAGAACTACGGAACTGAATGTTACTTTTTTTGTGAGAACATGCGACAATGGAAGGATCAAATCGACAGCCACAATTCTTTCAAATTTATACCATCAAAATTTCTGACTTTTCCAGTGGATTTTCCAAACACTTTCTTTCATGTCAACTTTGTCCTGACAATTGAGGAGGAAGAAAAATCTACCAAATTGATCGAGGCATTCTCTAGTGATGATCTTTCATTAATGTGACAATTTACTTTTATTTATATAGATGTGAAAGAACCAAGAGGGAACAGTAACAGTGGAAGACCAATAACAAAGCGCATGGATTAAAAATCTTTTAGGACAGGGAATTGGTCTTTCGGTGCTATTGTTCTGTCTACACATCGAAAAAGCAATTACGGAAATGAAAGGAAGGTTCAAGAGTGTGAATAAAAGTAAAGGTGAAAGGACCTCAGTGTTAACATCTGCTAATGACATTGAGATACTGACAGGTTCCAGATAGATTATATAATGGTAAGATCGAGATTTAGGAACCGGGTTCTAAAATTTTAAGACATTTCCAAGGGCAGATGTGGACTCTGACCACAATCTATTGGCTATGAATTGTAGATTAAAACTAAAGAAACTGCAAGGAGGTGGGGAATTTAAGGAGATGGGACACGGATGAACTGAAAGAACCAGGGGTTGTAGAGAGTCTCAGAGAGAGCATTAGGGAACGATTGACAAGAATGGGGGAAAGAAATACAGTAGAAGAAGAATGGGTAGCTTTGAGAGATAAATAGCGAAGGCAGCAGAGGATCAAGTAGGTAAAAAGACGAGGGCTAGTAGAAATCCTTGGGTAGCAGAAGAGATACTGAATTTAATTGAAGAAAGGAGAAAATACAAAATGCAGTAAATAAAGCAGGCAAAAAGGAATACAAACGTCTCAAAAATGAGATCGACAGGAAGTGCAATATGGCTAAGCAGGGATGGCTAGAGGACAAATGTAAGGATGTAGAGGCTTATCTCACTAGGGGTAAGATAGATACTGCATAGAGGAAAATTAAAGAGACCTTTGGAGAAGAGAGAACCACATGCATGAATATCAAGAGCTCAGAGGGAAACCCAGTTCTAAGCAAAGAAGGGAAAGCAGAAAGATGGAAGGAGTATATAGAGGGTCTATACAATGGCGATGTTCTTTAGGGCAATATTATGGAAATGGAAGAGTATGTAGATGAAGATGAAATGGGAGATATGATACTGCATGAAGAGAGTGACAGAGCACTGAAAGACCTAAGTCGAAACAAGGCCCTGGGAGTAGACAACATTTAATTAGAACTAACTGATAGCCTTGGGAGAGCCAGCCCTGACAAATCTCAACCATCAGGTGAGCAAGATGTATGAGACAGGCGAAATACCCTCAGACTTCAAGAAGAATATAATAATTCCAATCACAAAGAAAGCAGGTGTTGACAGTTGTGAAAATTACCGAACTATCAGTTTAATAAGCCACGGCTCCAAAATACTAATACGAATTATTTACAGACGAATGGAAAAACTGATAGAAGCCGACCTCGGGAAAGATCAGTTTGGATTCCGTAGAAATGTTGGAACACGTGAGGCAATACTGACCATGCGACTTATCTTAGAAAATAGATTAA
This sequence comes from Schistocerca americana, assembly GCF_021461395.2. Lineage (NCBI taxonomy): Eukaryota > Metazoa > Arthropoda > Insecta > Orthoptera > Acrididae > Schistocerca > Schistocerca americana. The sequence continues at coordinate 337,150,351 of NC_060122.1, read as the reverse complement.
GGAAGGACAAACCTACGTTTGTAGCATTTGAACACTTAGAGAAAGATTTTGACAATATTGATTGGAATACTCTTTCAAATTCTGAAGGTGGTAGGGGTCAAATAAAGGGAAGCAGTGGTTGGGAAGGGAGTGAGACAGGGTTGTAGCCTATCCCCGATGTTATTCAATCTGTATATTGAGCAAGCAGTTAAGGAAACAAAAGAAAAATTTGGAGTAGGTATTAAAATCCATGGAGAAGAAGTAAAAACGCCGATGACGTTGTAATTCTGTCAGAGGCAGCAAAGGACCTGGAAGAGCAGCTGAACGGAATGGACAGTGTCTTGAAAGGAGGATATAAGATGAACATCAACAAAAGCAAAACGAGGATAATGGAATGTAGTCGAAGTAAGTCGGATGATGCTGCGGGAATTATATTGGGAAATGAGACGCTTAAAGTAGTAAATGAGTTTTGCTATTTGAGGAGAAAAATAACTGATGATGGTCGAAGTAGAGAGGATATAAAATGTAGACTGGCAATGACAAGGAGAGCGTTTCTGAAGAAGGGAAATTTGTAAACATCGAGTATAGATTTAAGTGTCAGGAAGTCGTTTCTGAAAGTATTTGTATGGAGTGTAGCCATGTATGGAAGTGAAACATGGACGATAAATAGTTTAGACAAAAAGAGAATAGAAGCTTTCGAAATGTGGTGCTACAGAAGGATGCTGAAAATTTGATGGGTAGATCACATAAATAATGGGGAGAAATTGAATAGAATTGGGGAGAAGAGAAATTTGTGGCACAGCCTGACTAGAAGAAGGGATCGGTTGGTAGGACATATTCTGAGGCATAAAGGAATCACCAATTTAGTATTGGAGGGCAGCACGGAGGGTAAAAATCGTAGAGGGAGACCAAGAGATGAATACACTAAACAGATTCAGAAAGATGGTTGCAGTAGGTTCTGGGAGATGAAAAAGCTTGCACAGGATAGAGTAACATGGAGAGCTGCATCAAACCAGTCTCTGGACTGAAGACCACAACGACATTGTTATTCTCAATGACCGTAAACAATAATTACATAATCTATTGAATGATATGAACATTCTAAAGACTACAGAATATGGATTGAGAGTAAATCTAAGAAAGATGGAAATAGTGAAAAGTAGCAGAAATGAGAAGAGCGTGAAACTTATCAAAATTGCAGATCATGGGGTAGATGTGTGAAGTGATCTCGGAGTTATCATTCGCTACCACGAGGCGAGAAGCAAATAAACTATTTACTAACTGTGGGTTTTCTTATAAATTCCCAAAATGCAATTCTTACGCGCTTAATCACGTTTGACAGGCCTTTGTGAAGAGTCGGATTAGGTGACGTCGTTTGCCTCATAATAGGGAATTATGCACGTAAATTATCAACATGAAGTTAACCCCACCAAATTTATGAGTTGAATGTAGGAAAGGGTTGGAGTAACAATATAAGTAGTCTGAAATACCAGGAAAGAGTTGAGATTCTGTCTGAGAATTTACATACGGTATATTAAGAAATCTAACGATGTGATGCCCATTTAGTGTGGACAAATTGGTATCTTAACTAAGAGAAAGGAGTGTAACAAATTTGCAACTATAAAGCCTAGCAACGTGGACTGGCACTTCCCTTAACTGCATGAGAGCACAAAATTTTAGGTCACGTTCTTTCGGTGAGAATCTTATCCAAGAACTACATATGAGAAGATGTAGCAATGCTCGATGGTTCAATGGCTACCCTTGTTACGTCTATAAACTGCAAGGCTGATCTTGGTGTGGTCGCAGCCGCGTATATTACCTGTTCTACTCTTCTTCTAAACGACAGGACCCAAGTTAGCTGTCCTCGTCATGCTGTCAACCACATCAGATGTGATGTCACTGGAACACCATGCCACGTATACACGACACAATTCCGTTGTACTATCTGGAGTTCCAAATAAGATGAACAATTACTCCAGAATTCTTCCGTATCGTGCGGTAAAGAGTACTGCGCTTTTATCGGACGGACGTTTACCGAAATAAGTTGTGGCTTGCCTCACCACTGCTGCAGCTGCCCAATCTTAACATTTTTAACCAAAGAGCGCCTTCCCGTCCAACTACTGGTCCACGTGAAACACTGATGTCACATCGATTTGGCCAATCGCCGTCGCCTCTGGGAGACGCTGCTCGTCCGAAAACTTTCCAGACGCTTCCTTGGTGCCTGCGATGCCTTTGTGAGGCCAGGGCGACATGGCCAAGTGGAAACGATACCTCCCAGCGTTGTTCACTTTGGGGAGAAGATCTGCTTGCTTCGCTGTGTTCGGAACTGCGGCCTGCCTGTCACGCCTCAAAGCCCTGCTGATGGAAAAATGTCTGGCAGGGCCAGCGCCTCCTAGAGTACCCTCCGGGGGTGCTGTAGATTGTTAAATCGACCTTCAGGCTAATGCGCCGCAGGCTTCCTAACACTGGCCCCCCTGATTAGAAGCCTGCACGAAACTTTGCCCGAAAAATTGTTTGCACTTAACGCAATGCTGTACATTCTCGGTGCTCACCCCTTAGACATCTCTGTTAGCATAGTGCGAAGGGTCATAAATGTGTTTACACCAGTGCTGCAACTTGTGATTACTGCCCTAATTACTTATTAAAAAATGTGAAATGGCGATTGATGTGGGCGTTGCACACTCAGTACAGGTCCAAATAGGCTGCCACATTGCAGATGAAGTTAAGGAATTCTGCTACTAAGTGCTAGGACCATCAAATCTAAAGGAGAGGGATCCCAGCATCAATCAGAAGACTATCACAATGGTGCACGAGGTCCAAGAGTAGCGGCATGGAAGGGCAGCTGATCCATGATCTCAAACCACAGTTCAGATGGGACAGAACTGATGCCCAGTAAAGATGGATAAGCAATGAGCGATTTACACCCGAAGATTGTGTGGGAAAGGCAGGAAAGGTGATTGATATTATGGAAACAACCAGCCTTCAGATGATGTATATGGGACAACCAAGTAAGACTGTTATAAGGAAAACCCAAGAAACAGAACTGGTCGACCAGTCAGGCATTGGGCATCAAGGTAGATTAGGATCGACCATAGTACAGCGATAGAAGTGCAGCACCCTAAACTTAAGTGAAGAGAACTGGAAACTGTGTCAGTGTCCACATGGGAGAGTGCTGGATGGCACCCTGAAGATGCCATTCCACGGAGGCCACTGAGTGGGAGTTAACCCAAAACAGGACTCATCCACATACAGAGTTTGGATGACCAACAGTCTGGCAGAGACCACAAGTCCATTAACAACTACTAGAAGAAGGGCACTTAATGCAGAGCCCTGTGGAATGCATTCTCCTGGGTCTGTGGAGAGCTGAGAGCAGTGTCAACCCACACTCTGAACGACGGGCGGGACAGGAAATGGCGAATAAAAATCGAGAGGGGACCCTGAAGACACCACTCAGAGTGTAAGGTGCATGTGATGATGCTAAACTGTATCATAGTCACTATGAAGACTGAAGGAAATTGCGACAAGATGGCAGAGATGAGAATAAGCCTGCTGAACTATAACTTCCAGTCGAAGCAGATGATCGATCAGGCACAAACACTTGAAAGCTGCACTGGTAAGGAGATAAAAGGGCCTGAGGTTCAACGACCGATAAGCCACCATCTGTCTTTGTAACTTGCAGAGGACATTGGTCAGGCTGATGGGCCATAACTATCAAGGGCTGATTTATCCTTACCAGACTTTACGACAGGAACCATAATACCGTCTGTCCTTCGGGAAGGACAAATGCATTGGATTCAAGTACAGTAAACACTTTAAGGAGATATCGGCATTGTGGAAGATTGACATGTTGAATCAACTGGTCATGAAGGTAATCCGAGCTAGGAACTGAATTGTAGGAAGAAGAGAGGGGCAGAAGAAGCTCCCATTCAGTAAAAGGTTTGTTGTAGGACTGCCTGAAAAGGGACGCTTCACTCGCTGTTTCTGGAGGAAGAAGGCAGTTGGACAGGAGGCTGACAAACAATGCCATGGCAAAATGGGTCAAAAGGTTTTCCATGAGAACTGAAGGATTTTTACAATGCCACCTGGAAGAGCATGGCCTGGAATGGAAGGCTGCCTTTGACAACCTTTGAGTGTGTGGAGTGTAGCCCAAACATGTGATAAAGGGACAGAAGAACAGAGGAGATGAATATTCCCAACAGTCTTATTTGGTTGTTTTGTTTAAGGAGCGGGCTTTGGCGTGAAGACATTTAATGGTAATAAGACCAGCAGAGGATGGGTGCTGCTTAAGATGTTGCAAGGCACGACAACAATCATGGCAATGCTCCAACATGAAAGTCACCAGTGGTGCATGAGGTCCATTGACTGGAGAACGGGAATTTTACCTTCGCTAATTATCTGATGTGACAGATTATGGGCTTCATCAATACAACATGACAAAGAAAGTGAAAACACGACTTAGGAGGTATAGAGATGTCAAATATCACGATGTCAACAGGGTAACCTGGTTATCAGGAGCTGGGAAGATTGAGGAGAGAATCAATTGGAAGTGGTCACACTCACAGAGATCATCATGTGACCACCAGTTTAAGGAAAGAAGAAGTGTAGGAAAGAGCGACAGATTAGTGGTGGAGGAAGTGTCATATGCACCACTAGAAGAAGTAGGGGTAGTATCATTAAGAAGGCACAGGTCGTGGTCCACAAGAAATTGGTCAATAAGGAGCCCCTGACTAAATGAAGAAGCACTGACTGTCAAAGGGTGATGGGCATTAAAATCTCTGAGGAGGAGGAAGAGAGGAGGAGAGGAGGAGTTACTGAAGGAGAGCAGGTATGGCAGCAGATGTAGATGGCCTGTCAGGAGGCAAATAGAGTTTGCAAACCATGATGGAGTCCAAGTGGATATGAACAGCAATCACTTCCAAAATGGGGTACGAAATAGGTCCACGTACTAACAATATCCATATGGACCAACGTGCAGACACCACTAGAAGCCTTGAAAGGGCCAACCTGGTTCCAACAAAGCACGGAACCCATGAAGGAAAAGTGAATGAGCCTCAGTGAAGTGAGATTCTTGGATAATGTTACAAGCTGCCAACTGAAAGGCAATAATGGATTGCAACTCTGGGAGGTGACAGTAGTACCCATTACAGTTTCATTGAATTAACACAGAATGGGTATCCAAATGGGAGGCAGAAGCGTTCGAGCCAATCACGCCACTAGATCACCAGTGACAATGGAGTCACATCCATAGATAATATTTCTGACTTGTGGGGGGGGGGGGGGGCTCCTCCTCCTCCTCCTCCTCCTCCTCCTCCTCCTCAGGTTGAGGAGGGCAGGGCACTAAGGGAGAGCAGGCTTCTGCAATATCCAGAACTGAAAGAGCCAATGACGCTGGGGTACAAATCATGTGTCCTGTGGCCGAGTTGCAGTAGCAGGCCTCTGGCCTGAAAGATGCTGCGCTGAGAGGTGCTGGGAGGGGGCCCAATCATCAGTGGGCGCCAAAGAAGGGGGCACTTCCTTGGCCAGGGAGGGGGAGTTGAACCCTGAGGGGAGAGCTCGGGAAGCATAGGGCAGGGGGAGAGAAGGGGATGGTACTAGGGCAAGGGGGGAGGAGGGGGAGGAGGAGGAGGAGGAGGAGGAGGAGGAGGATGTTACTGAGGCAAAAGCAGAATTCGGTCAAATTTGTGACGAGTCTCAGGGTAAGATAGACAATCAAAGGACTTCTGAAGCTTCTTATTTTCCTTCTAAGCCAGGCAATCTGGTGAATGTGGAGAGTGAGGGTCATGACAATTTACATGCACAGTTGGTGGAACACAAGGGCTCTCTCATGGAGTGGGTATCCACAGTCACCACAGAGCATACACCATACATTGAGAAGATATGTGCCTGAAATGAAAGCACCAAAATCACTTAAAGGATGGCAGGATGTACAGCTTCCTATCTTAACAACACATAACCTTGACCACTTGTGTTACGGTATCTACCTCAAAAACGACAATAAAGGCGCTGGTATTGATGCAGTTGTCCTTAAGACATTTCTGCATGTGTTGAACAAAATGAGCACTCCCATCACTCCAGACTGCCATGGAGTTCATTAGTTTGAAGAACGAGATCCCTATGATAAATACCTCCCTGAACCATATTCAGAGACTGGTGAGGATTATTAGACACCAGGACATCGCCAAGGGTCTCTCAAGCATCAAGGGCTTAAAATTTGGCGACAGAAGAAGCTTTCATGTAAAGGTAGCCCGACCACATCTTTATGAGAGACTCCACTTCCTCAAACTTTTTTTCGATATTTTCCACAAAAAATAACGCTCTGTGGTGGTGAACATGTCCTCATCCATAGTAGTACAGACCAGGTATCTGGGAAAGTTTTTCTCCCAAGCCAGTGAGACTGGCCCTGCCCCCAGAGTGTAGCTAGGAGAGGGAAGGCGACAAGGTTAGAAGTATCATAATAAGCAACATTCAGTGATCGGTTATAGTGATCTGTTATCACTTGAAGAGATGGCCATAGGAGAAGAGCCAGATTTTTGGAGCCTGATAGGATTTATGTGCAAAGCATCCACCCTGATCCCGACCACTAGGGACTCAACTCATGAGTGCCGACCCAGCCACAGCAAGAGCCATCTGGCATGGTAGCCATTGTCTGGAGTTACAATGCTCCTGAATGACAAGAAACCGTGGGGAGGCAACAGCTAAGGCACAAGAAATGCGATCTTGATGTTGTCGGGGTGTGAAGCCAGCTGTGTTCGTAACAGCCCTACGACACAGGCTGGTGTCCTAGCGGGGTATAGGGGGCTACCACAGTGAAGGGGGAGGGGGACGAGGCGAGGAAGAGGAATCTACACCGTAGACGCTATGGAGTTCTTCCCCTAATGGCTCACACTATGGAGAGAAAATTTATTTAGAAGTGGATGTCAAACCCTAAAGGGGGACCAAAACCACCAAAAAGGAAGGATGAAACCAACTAAAGGCAAGGGTAAAAAAACGAATACATGAAACCAGGTGGATGCCCAGGTCGATGTAAGTAGAACACGAAGATAGGGGAAGGAGGAACAGAGGGGACGAGGGAGGACAGGGAGGGAGAGAGATGGGGAAGGATATGCAGCTGGGGAAGGAAGAATGGGCTGCAATAGCTCGGGGCCCCATATGTGCTACTCACGAAAGAACTATAAGCCATCTGGGCAGCATTTACAGATGGTGGTAGTATCATATAGACGAAGTATAGAACGGCAGTGCATTGGTGGAGCTGTGATTTGTACTCAGATTATTTCTGTGAAAGGGTTTCCGAGGTGGTTACGGTCGCATGAGAGAAATTGAAAGTATTTGAATGCAGAATGGAAGTTGGAGCTAGACGTCTGGAACATTTCATTTCGAAAATCTTTATTGAATTCAATATTCCAAGAACCACAGTGCCACGAGTGTTCCGAGAACACCAAATTTCAGGCGCGCTCTCTCACCACAGACAATGCACTGGCAGAAAGCCTTCACTTAACGACAGAGCAGCAGCGTTTGTGTAGAGTTGTCTGAACATGCAAGAAACACTATGTGAGATGACTGAAGAAATCAATGTGAGGTGTACGACGAACGTATCCTTTACGACAGTACGTCGAAATTTGGCGTTAATGGGTTGTGGCAGCAGACAACCGATGCTGGTGCCTTTTTGCTTACAGCACGGTACCTGCGGCGCCTCTCCTGGACCCGTGACCACGTTGTTTGGATCTGTGGTCTGTGACTGGGTCCACTAGGATGTTCGGCTAGTTGGAGACCATTTGCAGCCTTTCGTGGACTTCATGTTCCCGAAACAACGATGGAATATTTATAGACGTTTTGTTCTAGGGCGCAAAAAAGCAACTGAGGCCATACGCGCCCAAGTCAAAACTGTAGAACACAAACAGACGAGGGAAACGACGATGGACAGAACAGGAGACAGCTAAATAAGGCACGTGGAAGAAGGGCTAAGAAACACCACACAAAAATGGAGATCCAAAACTATAAATTAAATAGCCTTCACCATATTGCTCCTGCGGATAAAAGGTAAAACTCGGTCGACAGCCTTCGCGTCAATCGCTAAAACGGCTGATAAATGGCAAACCCAACCTGGAACGTAAACTGGTAAGAAAAGCGCATTCCAGCAGGTAGTGGTGGACAGTTAAAATTTGGGCGCAATGCTTATAAAATGGTGAGGCAGCGCCACTGAGAAAATGACTGCGGCTAAAAAGGCAACGCCCTATACGCAGCCGAGTTAAAATAATCTCCCTGTGGAAGAGCCGAGAGGAGGTTGTCCAAGGTGCCGGGAGAGGCTTAATAAGCCGAAGTTTATTCCCGTGAAGGGAGGACCATTGGTGATGCTAAAGGGACACCACCTCCTGACAGACGGCAATGCAGAGATACGAGGGAATAGAGGTACGCGCGAGCTGAGGTACGAGGGCTACAGCCTTGGCAGCAAGATTTATAGATTGCAATGCTACCTGTCACCGAACCCCAATTATTTGTGACTGGTTGGAGAACATTCTGCAGAATTTGAGTGAATGGTTTGCCCATTCAGATCGCCTGATGTGAATCCCATCTAATATCTATGAGACATAATCGAGAGGTCGCTTTCGTAATTATGGACGACTAGAGAGACAACATGACTGAATATTTCTGTAAGGAAATTGCAACAACTTGTTGAGTCCATGCCACGTCGTGTTGCTGCACTACGCTGGGCAGAACGAGCATATCCCATGACTTGTCAGTGTATGGATAAACTGACTAATAAATTTATTTTATTTATTTATTTATTTATTGTTCCGTGGGACCAAATTAAGGAGAAGTCTCCATGGTCATGGAACGAGTCAATACATGAAATTATAACACGATATTAGAAACAGATAAAATGAAATATAAAAAAAACATTCAGGTGACAAGTCGTAAATTTAAATAAAGAAAATCAACAATGTAACACTGGAATGTGTTTAATTTTTTAGCTCTTCCAGGAGCTCCTCGACAGAATAGAAGGCGTGAGCCATGAGGAAACTCTTCAGTTTAGACGTAAAAGTGTTTGGGGTATTGCTAAGATTCTTGAGTTCTTGTGGTAGCTTATTGAAAATGGATGCAGCAGAATACTGCACTCCTTTCTGCACAAGAGTCAAGGAAGTGCATTCCACATGCAGATTGGATTTCTGCCTAGTATTAACTGAGTGAAAGCTGCTAACTCTTGGGAATAGGCTAATATTGCTAACAACAAACGACATTAAAGAAAATATATACTGTGAGGGCAATGTCAGAATTCGCAGTCTATTGAATAGGGATCGACAAGAGGTTCTCGAACTTACACCACATAGCTCGAACAGCCCGTTTTTGAGCCAAAAATACCCTTTTTGAATCAGAAGAATTACCCCAAAAAACAATACCATACGACATAAGCGTATGGAAATATGCGAAGTAGACTACTTTACGTGTTGAAGTGTCACATATTTCAGATACTGTTCTAATGTTAAATAAAGCAGCATTTAGTTTCTGAACAAGATCCTGAACTTGGGCTTTCCACAACAGCTTACTATCTATCCGAACTCTTAGGAACTTTAACTGTTCCGTCTCGCTTATAATATGCCCATTCTGTCTGATCAAAATATCGGTTCTTGTTGAATTGTGTATTAGAAACTGTAAAAACGGAGTCTTACTGTGATTTAGCACCAAATTATTTTCCACAAGCCACGAGCTTATTTCATGAACTACGTTATTTAATACTGTTTCAATATTACACACAAGATCCTTCACTATCAAGCTGGTGTCAACAAACAGAAATATTTTTGAATCACCTGTAATATTAGAAGGCATATCATTTATATAAATAAGAAATAGCAGTGGCCCCAGCACCGACCCTTGGGGAACACCCACTTAACAGTGCCCCATTGGGACTGAACATCACTACCACTCTCAATATTGCGGAGAATTACCTTCTGCTTTCTGTTCTTAAGGTAAGAGGCGAACAAATTTTAAGCTACTCCCCTTACTCCATAATGGTCCAACTTCTGCAGTAACATTTTGTGGTCAACACAGTCAAAAGCCTTCGTTAAATCAAAGAAAACACCTAGCGTTCGCAACCTTTTATTTAATCCGCCCAAAACCTCACAGAGAAAAGAGAATATAGCATTTTCAGTTGTTAAACCATTTCTAAAACCAAACTGAACATTTGACAGCAAATTATGGGAATTTAAATGCTCCAGTAACCTTGCATATACAACCTTCTCGATAACTTTAGCAAACACCGATGGCATAGAAATAGGTCTATAATTGTCAACATTATCCCTGTCTCCCTTTTATAAAGTGGCTTCACTATCGAGTACTTTAATCAGTCAGGAAACCGACCACTCCTAAAGGAAAAGTTACATGTATGGCTAAGTACTGGGCTAACATACACGGAACAATACTTCAGTATTCTGCTAGATACCCCGTCATATCCATGAGAGTTCTTGGTCTTTAGTGATTTAATTATTAACTCAATCTCCCTCTTGTCAGTATCATGGAGGAGCATTTCAGGTAACAGTCTCTGAACACTTTTTTCTAAGAGCGCTATATGATTCCCTGTTGGGACTAGGTTTCTACACTCCTGGAAATTGAAATAAGAACACCATGAATTCATTGTCCCAGGAAGGGGAAACTTTATTGACACATTCCTGGGGTCAGATACATCACATGATCACACTGACAGAACCACAGGCACATAGACACAGGCAACAGAGCATGTACAATGTCGGCACTAGTACAATGTATATCCACCTTTCGCAGCAATGCAGGCTGCTATTCTCCCATGGAGACGATCGTAGAGATGCTGGATGTAGTCCTGTGGAACGGCTTGCCATGCCATTTCCACCTGGCGCCTCAGTTGGACCAGCGTTCGTGCTGGACGTGCAGACCGCGTGAGACGACGCTTCATCCAGTCCCAAACATGCTCAATGGGGGACAGATCCGGAGATCTTGCTGGCCAGGGTAGTTGACTTACACCTTCTAGAGCACGTTGGGTGGCACGGGATACATGCGGATGTGCATTGTCCTGTTGGAACAGCAAGTTCCCTTGCCGGTCTAGGAATGGTAGAACGATGGGTTCGATGACGGTTTGGATGTACCGTGCACTATTCAGTGTCCCCTCGACGATCACCAGTGGTGTACGGCCAGTGTAGGAGATCGCTCCCCACACCATGATGCCGGGTGTTGGCCCTGTGTGCCTCGGTCGTATGCAGTCCTGATTGTGGCGCTCACCTGCACGGCGCCAAACACGCATACGACCATCATTGGCACCAAGGCAGAAGCGACTCTCATCGCTGAAGACGACACGTCTCCATTCGTCCCTCCATTCACGCCTGTCGCGACACCACTGGAGGCGGGCTGCACGATGTTGGGGCGTGAGCGGAAGACGGCCTAACGGTGTGCGGGACCGTAGTCCAGCTTCATGGAGACGGTTGCGAATGGTCCTCGCCGATACCCCAGGAGCAACAGTGTCCCTAATTTGCTGGGAAGTGGCGGTGCGGTCCCCTACGGCACTGCGTAGGATCCTACGGTCTTGGCGTGCATCCGTGCGTCGCTGCGGTCCGGTCCCAGGTCGACGGGCACGTGCACCTTCCGCCGACCACTGGCGATAACATCGATGTACTGTGGAGACCTCACGCCCCACGTGTTGAGCAATTTGGCGGTACGTTCACCCGGCCTCCCGCATGCTCACTATACGCCCTCGCTCAAAGTCCGTCAACTGCACATACGGTTCACGTCCACGCTGTCGCGGCATGCTACCAGTGTTAAAGACTGCGATGGAGCTCCGTATGCCACGGCAAACTGGCTGACACTGACGGCGGCGGTGCACAAATGCTGCGCAGCTAGCGCCATTCGACGGCCAACACCGCGGTTCCTGGTGTGTCCGCTGTGCCGTGCGTGTGATCATTGCTTGTACAGCCCTCTCGCAGTGTCCGGAGCAAATATGGTGGGTCTGACACACCGGTGTCAATGTGTTTTTTTTTCCATTTCCAGGAGTGTATTTAGTTCACCTGCTATATTCAGAAAGTGATTATTAAATACTGTACATATATGCGACTTATCAGTAACACGGACATTCCCACTACGCACTGATTCTATATCCTCGACCTGTCTCTGCAGACCAGCCACTTTCTTTACGACTGACCATACGGTATTAATTTTATCCTGAGACTTAGCTATTCTATCTGCATGGCACATACTTTTTGCCTTCCTAATAACATTTTTAAGCACCTTACAATACTGTTTGTAATGGGCTGCTGCATTTAGATTTTGACTGTTTCTAATGTTTTGATATAATTGCCACTTTGTTCTACAAGGTATTCTTATTCCTCTACTCAGCCACCCAGGCTGCCTGTTTGTGCTAGTACCTTGTTTTGAACGTTCTAACGGAAGGCAACTTTCAAAGAGCACGAGAAAAGTCTTGAGAAAAGCATTATATTTATCGTCTACTGTATCAGCGCTATAAACATCTTGCCACTCTTGTTCCTTGATAAGGTTTACGAAGGTCTCTACTGCAACTGGATCAGCTTTCCTGAACAGCTGATGACTATAACACGTGTTGCAGCATAAAAATCTTTTAGAGTTAAAATTTGTGCATCATGATCTGAAAGGCCATTCACCTTTTTGCTAACAGAATGCCCTTCTAGTAATGAGGAATGAACAAAAATGTTGTCTATGGTTGTTCTACTGTTCCCTTGCACTCTCGTTGGAAAGAATACGGTTTGCATAAGATTATATGAATTAAGGAGGTCTACCAGCATCCTCTTCCTTGCACAATCACTTATACAATTAATATTGAAGTCACCACGCTTTTTGTATTTCCTATAAAGTGAACCAAGAACCTCCTCTAGCTTTAGCAAAAATGTTGTGAAATCGGAGTCTGGGGATCTATAAATAACAACAGTTGGAAGTTTAGCTCCATTAAATTTAACCACACCTGCACAACATTCAAACACCTTTTCACTGCAGTTCTTTGAAACATCAATTGACTCAAATGAGATGCCGTTTTTCATACATGGCTACTCCCCCACACCGCAAAGAGCTCAAAAAGCTGCCAGCCAACCTGTATCCTGGTGAAGGAAGCCTCTGAATCATCTTATTTAAGAAGTGTTCAGATATGCCAATAATTTCAGAGTCAACATCTATAAGCAGTTCACTAAATCTCTAATACCTTGTATATTTTGATGAAATATACTAATTCCCTCATTACTCGGATACCTAAGCTTTGTCAAAAGTGGTTCCTTTGTTAGAGAGACTTCCCTTAAGCAGCATATCAGCTGACTTAAATCTAAAAAAGGTGCAGCTCTCACACCCACTACTGTAGGAATTTTCCCATGAGTGATCCCACCAACCCCACCTATGCTGTCACCTATAAGCTTTGCCAACTTCCCCTTCCCATACCTGTTGAGGTGCAGGCCATGATAGTGAAACCCGTCCTGCTGATAGACTCCACCTACACCACTGAAATGTGACCCATGCTTTCTGTCATCAGCGCACCCCTAAGTCTCATGTTATTACGCCTGACGGCTGTGTTAAGATGAGGCCGATCGTGACGCTGAAACAGTTCCACGAAATGCACATTCGTGTTGCCAGTCTGAGTGGCTATCTTTTCCAGGTCACCATCTATGTCATACTCCCCATCCCTATCAATACTGTTACCAGCCCCACCCACAATCACTCCCTGATCCTCTTTAGTAAAATCCCTACATAACCCCCCTATGTTAACAGTCACTTGAGCCAATCCTGCATTAGGCTTCACAATGCTGGTGACCTGGTACTCACTCCCCAGCACTTCCTGCAACTGCTGGCCTACACCTCTGCCATGAGAACTACCTAACAGCAGAACCTTCTTCTTCCTCTTCGACTTTGCAACTGTTCTAGCCACCGTAACTACTGAGGTCTGCTGCATACTTCCTACATCTACAGGTACTAGAGATTCCTTAACACTAGACTCTGACAGTTGGTCATATCTATTGTAAACACGAATAGTAAAACTATCTGAAAATCTTCTAGCAGATCTCTTGCCAACAGCCAGCTCCCATTCCCCAACCCCCTTCTTTCTCCTCATCCTATCTAGCTCCTGTGCGTTTTTCAACTGCACCTGAAGGGCACAGATCTTACGCTCCTGCTCCTCTATCAACTTACTCTTGCTACATAACCTGCAGTTCCAGGAGAGGATCTCACCAGAATGCCCACTGGCTTACCCACTGCATTCCTCCCAGTGAAAATACTTCGAACAAGTCTCACACCGCAATCCACTACTCACGAACCTACTGCGAAGCCCACACTTCTCACTCATGGTAAAATTTTACAGTTATTGAAACAAGAAAACTACTTTATCTAAGTTCCGCTAGTACAATAAGAAGATGTTAAAAAACTGACTACAATAATCACAAACTTACTCTACAAGGGAAGTAACTACTATCATTAACAGTATTAATAAACAACAAATGTGAATAAAACAAAAGACTAATACAGAAAGAGAATCAAACGTCTAATGAGACAGTAACGAAACTGAAAACAGTTCCCAAAAGGTTCTTCTGAAATTATTTCACCAGAAAACACTAAAAACTCCGGTTGAAGACTACTATAGTTTCTAAATAAACCACTATACACAAACAATTAATTAGTACTTAGCTTTCGATGCGCCGCTACAGCTGTAACTGGTCAGCGCGGAATGTAAACACAGGTAAGAGGTTACGTTGCTCGATGCGAAACACTCACAAATATCAGGTCACAACAAGAAAGGCAGAGGTGAATGAAGAAACCACTAATAAGTCACTTATATAGTAAATATTATCACAAAAACTGTTAAAATATATATCTGAAACCTAAAAATATATAAAAACTTGTAGAGCGATCTTACACGCAGTCACTCGCTTATGACGTCACACCAAAGATCCCAAGTAATTTAAATATCTTCTCCCGTGTTCGGCGAGAGAGAACCTAAGTTGAAGCGATGAATGTGTGACGGTGTACGAGAAAAGCGTGAGAGGAACGAAGTTATCGTTTATAAATGACCCGTCTGACACCTACAGGAATAAAGTGCATTCTTTCTTTTTTTCTGGCAACCAGTCTGGATTATCTTCTATTGCAAAACGATGTTTCACTAGAAATTTGTGGTTCTACTATCTACAACACTGTGTAAACAAAAATAGCGGCATTGTCAAGAAAAACTATAGAAGAGCTCTTAGTGTTGGAAGATGGCAACCTGTATGGACCGTGCACTGGGAGTAAAAGGCCCACATCAACTGCCACTTCGAATTTTTAAGTAATTAGGACGTTAATGACAAGTAGCAGCATTGATGTGAACAAGTTTATGGTTCCTCGCACTATTCTAACAGAGGTGGCTAACCTGTCCACAGTGAGAATGTACTTCATTGCTTTAAGACGCCGAGCCGAACGGACGCGCCAACAGCATCACCAGCAGCAGCAGCAGCACAGTAATTTTTTTTCATGTGCTTCTGCAAAGAAGTGAACTATACCTGTGTATTTTACTGTGTAGACTAGTGGTTGGCAGGTTACTCTAAGTTTTTGTTTCTATGTTAATCTTTGTTCATATCCTTGGTAAGACGCCGCCAGAAGCTCCATGTCACGCCACTAACAAGGGAACCTCCCCATCGCACCCCCCTCAGATTTAGTTCTAAGTTAGCACAGTGCATAGGCCTTGAAAAACTGAACACAGATCAATTAAGGAAACAGGAAGAAGTTGTGTGGAACTGTGAAAAAATAAGCCAAATTTACAAACTGTAGTCCATGGGTAAGATATGCAGCATCTATGACACTATCAGCTCAGGAGCGCCGTGGTCTCCTGGTAACGTGAGCAGCTGCGGGACGAGAGGTCCTTGGTTCAAATCTTCCATCGAGTGAAAAGTTTAATTTTTTATTTTCAATTTATGTGACAAACTTATGTTTTCATCACTTTTTTGGGAGTGATTATCACATCCACAAGAGAACCCAAATCGGGAAAGGTAGAAGAATCTTTTTACCCATTCGCCAAGGCCGGCCGAAGTAGCCGTGCGGTTAAAGGCGCTGCAGTCTGGACCCGCAAGACCGCTACGGTAGCAGGTTCGAATCCTGCCTCGGGCATGGATGTTTGTGATGTCCTTAGGTTAGTTAGGTTTAACTAGTTCTAAGTTCTAGGGGACTAATGACCTCAGCAGTTGAGTCCCATAGTGCTCAGAGCCATTTGAACCCATTCGCCAAGTGTACAAGTTAGGTGGGTCGACAATATATTCCTGTCATGTGGAGCACAGGCCGTCACCAGTGTCTTATAGAATATATCAGACGTGTTTTCCTGTGGAGGAATCGGTTTACCTATGACCTTGCGATCAAATGTTTTCGGTTCCCATTGGAGAGGCACGTCTTTTCGTCTACTAATCGCACAGTTTTGCGATGCGATCGCAAAACGCAGACACTAAACTCATTACAGTGAACAGAGACGTAATGAATGAACGGACAGATCATAACTATGCAAAAATAAAGAAAGTAAACTTTTCACTCGAGGGAAGACTTGAACCAAGGACCTCTCGTTCCGCAGCTGCTCACGCTACCACGGGACCACGGCGCTCCTGAGCTCACGCTATCCATGATGTTGCCTATGTTGCCCATGGACTAGTCAGTTTGTATATTTTGCTTATTTTTTCACAGTTCCACACAACTTCTTCCTGTATTCTCAATTGATTTGTGTTCAGTTTTTCAAGGCCTATCCACAGTGCCAACTTATAACTAAATCTGAGGGGGGTGCGATGGGGAGGTTCCCTTCTAAGTTTAAATCTCGTGCTGGTATACAGAAAAGAGTTTAATCAGTGCATTCTCGTTTGCATAGTTACTTCGTTTAGTAGCTTTTGCGAAAGAAGAGGTCTTAGTAACATGTAACAGTAGATACATCCACTTCAGTGGTGAAATTAAATTCTGTTGAAGAGCTTGCCATGTAAGTGCGTAGTGAGAAATCTGCAGAACAGTTTTTGATGTTTCTTTATTCTCCTTGTTATATTTTATGTACATTCCGAACTCGGTAGCGCCATTTGAGATCTTGTATCTATTTCTTACACACCACGATATGGCTATGGACTGTGTTTGTTGCGAGCGGACACAAGGAGAATTAGACGCTGTTCATAAACAGCTGGAAGACGCGACAGCTACCGTCGACATTCTTCTGGCAAACACTCAAGAGTTGTGGTGACATTGGGGCGCTGGTGACGAGAGCTGCAACAACTTCGGTGCCGCTGGAAGCCGCTGGTGAGCCGGGTGTCACTGCATCTTCTGATACGCAACATCTCACCGGTTCGTCCTTACTCGAGAGTTGGTGGCAGGCAGTGGTGGGTTCGTGTGTCATTAGAGAGAAGGCGAAAGAGGGAGCAGGTCGCGCGGCTGGCTATCTGCTTCTTAGGAACAGGTATGAGGTGCTACCCAGTGTTGGCAACTGAGTCAGCACGGGATACCTCTCCTGTTGGGCCAGCGGCCGATTTTCCAGCCCAGTCGGGACCAGTGCAGAGGATGGGCATGGGGGCTCCAATGTCATGTGGGTGATCGTGCCCCTCAGGAAAATAGCAAGCAAGGCGGGAAAGAATGCCACTGGAGGAGGCTCTGTCAGCGACAATCCAGCGCACTGGCTACATGTAGTGGCACATGCCGGCACGAATGACACCTGCCGCTTGGGTTCTGAGGACATCCTCGGCACGCAGGATCCTCTGATTTGGAGCAGATTGGAGGATCTAAATCGAAGGCTCAGATGAGTCTGCGAATTTCTCGACCTCCGCTATCGGGTGCAGAATTTTAGGGTTTCCTTTAGTAGGTCGGGCGTGCACTACAAGCAGGAACTGGCTACTAGAGTAGCCGAGTACGCTTGGCGTGCACATGGGGCCTTTTAGGCTAGAGAAACCGTCCCGTGGAATTAAGGACGATATCAGGGAAGGCCAGTTTGCATTTCAGAGAAACGTAGGAACACGAGAGACAATACTGACCCTAAGCCTTGTCTTAGAAGATAGGTTAAGGAAAAGCAAACCTACTTCTATAGCATTTTTAGACTTAGGCAAAGCTTTTGACAATATTGAGTGGCCTACTCTCTTTGAAATTCTCAAGGTAGCAGGAGTAAAATACAGGGAGTGAAAGGCTATTTACAACTTGTCCAGAAACCAGCCAGCAGTTGAGTCGAGGTGCATGAAACGGAAGCAATGGTTGAGTGAGAGTACTGTAGACTATCCACGATGTTGTTTTATCTGTACATTGAACAAGCAGTAAAGGAAACCAAAGGCAAACTTGGAGTAGGAATTAAAGTTCAGGGAGAACAAAAACTGAGGTTTGCCGATGACACCTTAATTCTTTCAGGGACCGTCGGACGGAATGGACAGGATGATGTAAGATGAACAACAAAAGCAAAACAAGGATAATGGAATGTAGTCTAATTAAATCAGGTCATGCTGAAGGAATTAGATTAGTAAATGAGCCACTGGAAGCAGCAGTTTTGCTATTTGGGCAGCAAAATAACTGATGATAGCCGAAGCAGGGATGATATAAAAGGTGGACTGGCGATGGCAAAAAAAGCATTTCTGAAGAGAAATTTGTTAACATCGAATATAGATTTAAGTGTTAGGAAGTCTTTTGTGAAGGTATTTGTCTAGAGTGCAGCCATGTATCGAAGTGAAACATGGACGATGAAAAGAGAACAGAAGCATGCTGAAGATTAAATGGGTCGATCATATAACAATTGAGGAGGTACTGAATGGAATTGGAAAACTCTACCAATGGAAGGGATCGGTCAACAGGACACATTCTGAGACAAAGAGATAACAAATTTAGCACTGGAAGAGAGAGAGAGAGAGAGAGAGAGAGAGAGAGAGAGAGAGAGAGAGAGAGAGAGATAAATACAGTAAGTACATTCAGAAACATGTAGGTTGCAGTAGTTACTAGGAAATGAAGAGGCTCACACTAGACAGAGTACCACAGAGAACTATATCAAACCAGTCTTTAAAGTGAAGATCACAACAATTCCGTGATACCATTAAATAGTGATGTGGTAAGTGTTGTGGCAATTCGTGTGTTGCTATGTAATACACTGAAGCGCCGAAGAAACTGGTTTAGGCATGCGTATTCAAATATATAGAGATGTGAACACGCATAACACGGCGGGCAGGTTATCAAGATTTAAGTGAGTCTTAACATGGTGTTATAGTCCACGCATGAGAGATGGGACATAGCATCTCGAGGCAGCGACGGAGTGGGGGTTTTCCAGTGCGACCATTTCACGAATGTACCGTGAGTATCAGGATTCCGATAGAACTTCAAGTTTCCGATATCGCTGCCGCCGAAAAAGATCCTGTAAGAACGAGACCAACGACGACTGAAAGAAACGTTCAACGTGACAGAATTGCAACCCTTCCACAAATTTCTGCAGATTTCAGTGCTGGGCCTTCAACAAGTGTCAGCGTGCTAATCATTCAACGAAACATCATCGATATGGGCTTTGATGACTGGAAACATGTTGCATGGTTGGACGAGTCTAGCTTCGAATTGTATAGAGCGTATGGTCGTGTACAGGTATGGAGACATCTCCTGAATCCATGAAACCTGCATGTCAGAAGAGGACTTTTCAAGCTGATGGAGACTGTAATAACGTGCGGCGTGTGCAGTTGGAGTCTAGATACGAGTCTGAGAGGTGACACGTAAGTAAGCATCTTGTCTGATCACGTGCATCCATTAATGTCTATTGTGCATTCCGAAGGACTTAGGCAACTGCAGCAGGATAATGCGACACCCCACACGTTCAGAATTGCTACAGAGTGGCTCTAGAAACACTTTCCTGAGTAAACAGTTGCATCGATCACCAAACTCCCAGACATTAACATTATTGAGCATTTCAAGGATGCTCTGCAACATGCTGTCCAGAAGAGATCTCCATCGCCTCGTACTCTTACGGATGTATGGACTGCCCTGCAGGATTCGTGGTGTCAATTCCCTCCAGCACTACTTCAGGTATTAGTCGAGTCCATACCACGTCATGCTGCGATACTTCCGCGTGCTCGCCGAGGTTTTACGCGATATTAGGAAAGTGTACCAGTTTCTTTGATTCTTCAGTGTACATAACTGTATAGAAATTGGCAAGCCAGACTATATTTGGTCATATTGAGGTAGACAACCCTCACTAGAAAATACTGAAGCGTACTTTCGTCAAATACTCTTTCTGACCTCGACAATGTCGAAGGTAATAGCCGATCTGACGCACTTCCTACAAAAGTGAACCAACTCTGTGATAATTAAATTTGATTTGTTCTTAAGCATAAATACTGCTTTCACTTTAGGCTCATTTTCCGTTCTTTTAATCCTACACCCTGGACTGTATTTGTTGACCTCGCGCTTACCCACAGGTGCATAATGAGAAGCGCAGGGATGAACTACTCTGAATTGCTACTGCTCTGTAGCAGCGTTAGTAACCAGAATGTGGACAGATCATGTTCATTAATTGGACGACTTCAATAATAGGGAACAATTTTGTACTTTTACACGATTATATATGAAAGTAGTGGATTGTGACCGGTCTTAATTTAGTGTGACCAGAAGAACATAAATTTCTCTACCCCTGTGCTGAACGATGCATGCTACACCAGAAACTCTTCGTAGTGTATTACGAAACGACGTTTCATAAGACGAAGATCCGACTATTTACAATGGCTTGTACAAAAAGGAAAAATACCTCTTGTCAGTAGTAATGAAATATACAAGGGCTAGTAATGTATACGAAGTGTATGGGCAGATGAAAGAAAGAGTTTAGAAGATAACTGCAAGAAATTTGATCTATAATGGCGTATCGATGAATGTTCGTAAAAATTATATTCTTCTTGTGATGACATTCTTAGTAATAGTTTCTGACGTTTTGAAACGGCAATGAATAAATTAATTCTGCTCCAAATGGAAAGTGGAAGGTGGTGGTATTGTTTCACCAGACGGTGGCAATATAAGTGCTAGTCTGTCTTATATGTCTCTTAAAACTGGCTATAATCTGCTTTGTGTCATGTTGCAGTAGAAAACAACCACTATAAAACTGCAGTATATCTTTAACTATAATTTAGTTGAAAGTTTTCTCAACTACGTAACTGTCAAGGCGATCTCGAGTCCAACGCAATGTTTACAAATGAGAATGGACAATGTGCTAGTAATTAGTTGTCATGCACACCCTACCAAATAGATATAACAAGGTCTGTTTCTTTTAATCCCCTTAGCCTGGGCTGTTTGTTGCCCCTAGCGAACAACCGCGGGTGCCCATTGCAAAACACAAGAAGCAACTCCTTGAAGGGCGTCATTTTACGCACCTGTTAGCAAAAATTATCTAATACTTTTACATATGTGTACATATGTAAGTAGTTGATGAAGTTGTTATCTAATTTTAAATATAGCACAGTTTTCCTCCAACGTAGGGTTCAATGAGGCAGCAGCGTTCTTATAGGCAAGAAGTTGCACGCTGGAAACGTGGAGTTTAACTGTAACAGCCATTAAAGAGGCTCTTCCATTACCAAGCGGCTAATCTGGACCACTGCTTCAGCATGATCCCTAATGGCAGTCGCCCAACCTTTGCTGCCCATGATGGGCACAAGATGGCGCTTCACGAAACTCATGACCGGCCGCTTGAGTACATCGCAGGAGTGGCTCAAGGCGATGACGGCGGTAGCGGCGGCATTGTCCACGGTGAGGTTCTTGACCAACTCCACCTCGCAGAGCTCCTTCAGTTGGGGCAGGTCGTACTTGTCGGCCGCCATCAGCAGCCTGTCAGCCATCGTCTCCAGGAAGGGCGTGCTGTCCGTGTAGACGAAACGCAGGACCTCGCGCAGGACGTCCGCCTCGACGTCGTTGATGCGGACGCTGCCGGTGCGAGCCTCCTGGGTGTCATGCCGCAGCATGGCGGCGAAGACGGGGCTGCGTGCGGCCAGCACGGCCCTGTGCGCTTGGAATTCTGCGTCACCTGCCCACAGCTTCACGTCAGACAGCTGGCCCGTCTCCAGCAGCGCCGCCAGGTCTTCTGTGATGCTGCGACAAGGCCTCTGGAGGGCAACGATCGGGTAAGGCTCCGTTATCACACACGACGTGGTCACCTCTCCCACGAACTTCAGCATGTAATCGAAACCGTCCTCCGGTCTGAAGGAGCCGTACAAGCACTTCCATTTCGACTTCTTTGGGGCATCGAGGCAGACCGACTCCGCCGGGTACACCTCGTACTCTATACCGCTGCTGGACACTAGTGACGCCGTCAGTCTAGCTCGCACGGTAGCGTCTTTCTGGGAAGTCAGTAGCTGGAAGCAGAAGTACAGGGCTTTGGCAACGTCTTTACACAGCACCATGCACCACTCGCTCGAGTTACAGTGCCAGAAACTGGGCGATTTCACTTCGTCTACCCCTTGAGGCCAGTATTTGTAGTTCAAGACAGTCCAGCTGCAGGCGACTTTCTCGGTTTCGAACCTCACGCTGCCCAAGTCGCAGACTGTATCCTCGCCTGCTGCCGGCATCGGGGACGGCGGGATGTTGTCGACAGACAAAAGAGATACGTCCATATTCACTCCCCTCCTCCGGATCGAGTCGATCTGAAAATAGAATGAAAGGAGAAGTTAACTTCGGTTGAAAATTAGCTGGTGGTGGTGAGGGAGAGTGGGATAATTTTTTTTTTGAAATAATTTCCGCTATGTGACTAATTGTTCACTTTTTTTAGCTATTTTCAGTGCATGTTGACAATGTTGAAATATGTAGGACCTGTCTGACACATCGTCGAAAAAACATTTCTGGTCTCTTAGACCAGATGTATTAGGGGGAAACGAGTACATACCAAAGGTACTTAATATACCTGATATTGTGCACAAAGTGCAACCATTAACACACAGTATGGCGAATTTAACAGCTAATACACTCCTGGAAATTGAAATAAGAACACCGTGAATTCATTGTCCCAGGAAGGGGAAACTTTATTGACACATTCCTGGGGTCAGATACATCACATGATCACACTGACAGAACCACAGGCACATAGACACAGGCAACAGAGCATGCACAATGTCGGCACTAGTACAGTATATATCCACCTTTCGCAGCAATGCAGGCTGCTATTTTCCCATGGAGACGATCGTAGAGATGCTGGATGTAGTCCTGTGGAACGGCTTGCCATGCCATTTCCACCTGGCGCCTCAGTTGGACCAGCGTTCGTGCTGGACGTGCAGACCGCGTGAGACGACGCTTCATCCAGTCCCAAACATGCTCAGTGGGGGACAGATCCGGAGATCTTGCTGGCCAGGGTAGTTGACTTACACCTTCTAGAGCACGTTGGGTGGCACGGGATACATGCGGACGTGCATTATCCTGTTGGAACAGCAAGTTCCCTTGCCGGTCTAGGAATGGTAGAACGATGGGTTCGATGACGGTTTGGATGTACCGTGCACTATTCAGTGTCCCCTCGACGATCACCAGTGGTGTACGGCCAGTGTAGGAGATCGCTCCCCACACCATGATGCCAGGTGTTGGCCCTGTGTACCTCGGTCGTATGCAGTCCTGATTGTGGCGCTCACCTGCACGGCGCCAAACACTCATATGACCATCATTGGCACCAAGGCAGAAGCGACTCTCATCGCTGAAGACGACACGTCTCCATTCGTCCCTCCATTCACGCCTGTCGCGACACCACTGGAGGCGGGCTGCACGATGTTGGGGCGTGAGCGGAAGACGGCCTAACGGTGTGCGGGACCGTAGCCCAGCTTCATGGAGACGGTTGCGAATGGTCCTCGCCGATACCCCAGGAGCAACAGTGTCCCTAACTTGCTGGGAAGTGGCGGTGCGGTCCCCTACGGCACTGCGTAGGATCCTACGGTCTTGGCGTGCATCCGTGCGTCGCTGCGGTCCGGTCCCAGGTCGACGGGCACGTGCACCTTCCACCAACCACTGGCGACAACATCGATGTACTGTGGAGACCTCACGCCCCACGTGTTGAGCAATTCGGCGGTACGTCCACCCGGCCTCCCGCATGCCCACTATACGCCCTTGCTCAAAGTCCGTCAACTGCACATACGGTTCACGTCCACGCTGTCGCGGCATGCTACCAGTGTTAGACTGCGATGGAGCTCCGTATGCCACAGCAAACTGGCTGACACTGACGGCGGCGGTGCACAAATGCTGCGCAGCTAGCGCCATTCGACGGCCAACACCGCGGTTCCTGGTGTGTCCGCTGTGCCGTGCGTGTGATCATTGCTTGTACAGCCCTCTCGCAGTGTACGGAGCAAGTATGGTGGGTCTGAGATACCGGTGTCAATGTGTTCTTTTTTCCATTTCCATGAGTGTACATTTCTGTTACCTGCATTCATCGTTTCTGTTCATGAGGTGGTTAACAGAAGTGATTAATGCAGGTCACAGGGCTATATGGTATCTGTAGGAGGTGTAAATAACCTTTGTGTGCGGCAGGCAATTATTTTTGCCGTTTTCGAGAGTGATTTCGTAATCCAGAGACTGACAACAGGTGAATCGTGACACTGATGAGAAGATAGGTGATTGGGAGTACAGTGGGTTACATAATTTTCCATTTCTTTCGTTTATCATCACTGTGACTGGCTCACTGATTCGTGAAGGTGTTTGGGGTGCATACGAATAAATAATGCATTGGATTTGAGAGGGCGAGAAGAGAGCACTACAGCCAAACGGGTCCGGCTGGGAGCAAAGATCGGCCACCAAAGTGATGAATACTCAGAACAGAGGCTGGAATGGCCATCCTGAGGAGTGGCAGGATCTTGTCCACATATACGTTTGCACAGCCAAATGTCCAGCTGGAGAGCAGAGTGGCACTAACTGCAGGAGGCGAGGGTATCTTACCACGTTTTGTGGACCTCCACTGAAAACCATCTACCACTTGTAGAAAGCGTGGGCTACAGGTAGCACAGTGAACCCTCGAGTAGTGGAACAACCTTTGTATGGTCCCACTCTCCATTGTTGCCAAATTTATTCAAGATGGCGGATCCAAGATGGCGGCGATAGAAATGGTAACATCGAAATGACATGGAGGGAAGTTCAAATCTTGGCGAGAAAGTAGGTCAACTATAATCCATTCACCGTAACAAGAGACGTACTGTAAACACAGCAAGGTGTGTGACCACAGTGCTGCCATCGAGGGGTGTACAATGTAGGGGCGTCAGAAATTAAGAAATTAAAGTTGTGTTTTTTATAATTTGGCACCAGAACATGATAAAGTGATCTGAGAACTACCTTCCGACACCTTTTTTACATTATATTAAAATTTATTCTCACTGAAAAAGATGAATATTTAAGCTTTCAGGAAAAGTTGTTTTTTCGTGTTACTCTATATCACGCCATATCTCCTAAACTGTGTGTCGCACAGCAAAATAATTTTATAATTGTCTTCAGTACTATATGTTGATGATGCCTGAAAATTTTCTGCCAATAGAGTCAGTAACAGTGAAGTAATAAATTAAAATCTCATTTCTGATGCAGGACTTTTACCAAATCATCATCCGAAATATAGTAAGCGACAAACTTTTCCCCTTTAAATTTTTTTGTGGGAGTATAAGCAAGAAAAGTTTCAGAAGGGATTGAATTTGATTTTCTAGTTTGTTCGAATGTGATGGGTGCAACTGTTTGTCCTTTATGAGCGATGCATTGTGCGGTTCGCAGGCGCGGTGCTTTCAGTATGGCCGTCTCAGTTGCAGGTGTGAGCTTGTTAGTGGGTGTTGTACAGCGAGGATTTCAGGATCTCTTAAGTTCATCTGTAAAGACGCTTGAAATCCTAGTTTGTAGTCACGCTGAGCATTCACTGTTTAAGTGCGCATCCAATAGCATCGCATAGTTTCTTATTTTATATATTCACTTAGTTCATTAGCATCACATATGGCTGTCATTATGTCATCCACAGATTCAGCGAGCGAGGTCGACGTGTCAGTTCCAAGTCCACCAAAGAAGAAATCGGTAAGTTCTTCTGAGAAGCACATGGTGCTTAATGTGTATAAAACTGAACTGTTACATCCAGAGCAGTTGATGAGTGACATTGTATTTAAAACAGCTGCAGCTACAGGTGTTGGACGTTCTTCAGAGTATCGTGTGGTAAATGAGTACAAGGCCACACACTCTTAGAAGTCTCCCAAGAAAGGAAAATTACCACAGAAACTTTATGAGTGTTGATGACTTCGATAGAAATGCGATACGAAGGAAAATACACGAATTTTTTTTGTGTACCGAATTGCCAACAATTGACGAAGTGCTTACAGTCGTGAACGAAGATGCAGATCTGGGCAATTTTCGGAGAACTACATTTTATAAGTTATTGAGAGAAATGAATTTCAAATATGCCCGGCGTGGGCGCGATAGCATGCTAATAGACAGGGATGACATTTTATCGAGGCGGCGTTATCTTCGAACCATTAAACGGTTGAGAGATGAAGGCAGACCCATTTACTATTTGGACGAGGCGTGGGTGAACGCAGGACATACCGGAAGTTACGTCTGGGTAGATGACACTATAAATTCCTCAAAACAAGCGTTTCTGTCCGATTATCCACCGCAATCAAGGGCCCATCAGGTAAAGGGAAACGTCTGATTATCGCACACATTGGCAGCAAAGCAGGGTTCGTTGAAGGATGTTTGTGCACTTTCGAATCCAAGAAAAGTGGAGATTATCATGAGGAGACGTGCGGCGAAACCTTCGAGAAGTGGTTTCAAGATGTTCTTCCCCGGCTTCAGGAAAATGCGGTTCTTGTTCTTGATAACGCGTTAAAATTCTCGGAGGAAAGAAAAAGTTCCAAATGCGAATTCCGCTAAGCACGAAATATCAGAGTGGTTAGAATCTGACAACATCGAATTTGAAGACAGTATGTTGAAGAAAGAACTTTTAGATATAGTTTAACATCACAGAATTGCACACAATGAATAAGCAATAGATGAAATGGCGAAGAATGCAAGGAAAACTGTTCTCAGAATTCCTCCGTACCACTGTGAATTAAATGCCATCGAGTTGGTGTGGGCCAGATTCAAAGGCTATGTTGCAGCAAAAAAACAAAACATACAAAATGCCGGAAGTTAAAGTACTGTAAGAACAATGACTGCAGAGGATGGAACAAGTGCGTCCTCCATATCGTAGAAAAAGTGGAAACTCAAATGTGGAATTTAGACTGCATTAGAGAGAGAGAGAGAGAGAGAGAGAGAGAGAGAGAGAGAGAGAGAGAGAGAGAGAGAGAGAGGAGCGGTTTGTTATAAACATCAATGAAAACAGTTCAAGTTCGACAGAGTGACCCTTGTTTCGTCCTTTATCATTATTATTAATGGTATTGTTATTAAAATTAACAATTGTGTTTGAATGGAGCGTTTTGTTAACAACCTGGATGAAAAATCTGCTTCGACAGAATGAACTCAGTTGAACATTATTTTAACATAGTTCCATTTATTTCATACATTGTTGCCCAGGTTTCTGATGGTCCGCTGTGACAGCTCGGCAGCCAGCCATACACCGCCAGCTGCAAAGTGTGCACCAAGGATTTTCCACACACCTACGTATCACTTTAACACCGAATGCTTTTTCTGGAAACGAGTGTAGTCGCTCACGTGACACTTTCGTCCCAGCTCTCGGTGAATAGACTTCACGTTACCTACAGTAATCTAACCCCTCCCCTCCCGTCCTCACCCCTCCCGCGAAAATGGTGGGAAGTTCAAATTACTTCAGGACAATGCAACCTCCACCAACCTAAGAAAATGGTGGGAAAATAGGTTACGTGGGTTACCTCCAATAACCCAAATCATCCGACCGCCACCTCTTCCTGGGAACTGGCTGGGAAAGGACTCAGCCTGTGCTGGGCTGCTGGAGAGAGGAAGGAGTGTACTTTATTTTGGAACAATTTTTTAGGGACATTTCACATAGTATATTTATTACACTGATACAAAACTCATTCTGATGTGCTTGGGGTCACTACACAACACAGAGCTACAAACTACTCGTAAGTCACAGAAATAATGCAGTACATTGACGTGCAGAGAGGCATACAATTGTCAAATTGATGCATGTAAAAGGCTCTGCAAACACACTTGCTAATAGTCAACTGTCGAAATTCTGAATTGCACATCTATTCACAAAATAATGCAACAGACACCAAAACTGGTAAATTGCCGAAACATAATGCATGTGAAACACTATGAAAACACTCACAATGCTTAAACAGCCGAAAATAATCCAGTGCACGAACACACTGAGCATGTAGAAAACACTTTCGAACTATCATTATCTTCAACTAGCCATTTGCTCTAGTGCCGCTTGTGTAAGTTGCGTCTACAGTTAAAGTTCCTTGGGTGTTATACTGACGTCACATGTCTATGTAAATAAGTGCCAAGTTACCCTCTGGACCACGTGCACATGTTCACCACTGCTGGCATGATCCCTTCTCTACCTGCGATCCAGGGAAGACCTAATTGCCGAGTGACACCCTCGCAGACACTGCAGAAATGCGTTCCATTGCTTCCCACAATACCACAGGCTGCATTGTTCCTAGCGATCCTAACTGGACATGCGAGCTGCGTCTAGCTGTGCATGCATTTATCAGCCAAGCGTGCCTAACGCATCAACTCGAAGCGTGCGCGTAGCTACACACCATCACAAACAAATCTAAAAGGTTCTCAGTGTTATACTGATGTCACATGGATATGTAAAATAAGAGCCAAGTCTACCTCTCGGAAATTTTATAGTGTTCTAGAAAGATTAATGGACGCTTTTGTAGGAGCTTTATGATTTCTCAGCTTGTCTGCATGGAAATTATTGCCCTAGCAGAACCTGTTTACGAAAATATCGCAGAATAATGCCAAATGCATTCTTACTTGTGGTCCTAACATGGCACCCCATCCATCATGTGTTACCCTTCCTGCTTACAACATATGCAAACATTCTCACCGCTATGTAGAGACTCCTATGTTCCGGCACAAAGGATGTCTTGCTAATGAATGGAGCATTATGATTGGCTCTTATTGAATTTATTGGACGAATTACTGATGCCGCCGGTGTGGAAGCACTGTCCAGCTTTTTTTCTTTCTGCAGACGGGATTTTCAGCGGCAAAATACTATTTTGTACATGTCACCATATCTTACTGACAACTAAATCCCGCAAAGTGGCATACATATCGTCAAATACGGAAAGCCTCTTACTCAATTGCACGGCTCTGCCACTGAGGACAGGAGCTTTAATATCAGAGTGTGAAAATGATCTCCAACCTGGCAATAGATCACTGTGTACTGTATCGATGTAGTAAACGTACAGTTTGCATACTGCATCATACAAAATCGCCCGTTTTAAGTCCTTCGTATAACTATCGACCGCCAAACGTATACCTCAAAGACAGACAGCATAAGCACGTGCACCGCAGGTATACTCCTCGCTCCACTGGATATTTCCCGCGAAGTGAGGCAGTCATCCACCCCCAACACGTGACCAGAGCGCCCTCAGTGGACCTAAGTCACTCTTAGAACTGTACTACAAATTCAGGGTCAGCTCCCCTCGGCACTAACGTGTTACTGTTTCAGGTCCCGACCTGCTTGCTTTTCTACACACATCTCCAGACTCTGGGATTACAAGAACACATGTATTTCCGCGTGGATTGTCAGATTATTATACTATTTATGCGATACTTCCGGATATCAAGCATATATAGCAGTATCCTACCGATCGCTCATGCAACATAATTCCGAAGATATAGACTGGAAACTACTTCTCTACAAACCTGACAGTTAAGAGAAGTGGAGCATGCTGTAATCCGTTAAGTAACTAGAAACTTATGCCGTCTGTGAAGATCTTTACATAATAACTCTAAAAAGAAATAGAGGAAACTGGTATTTTCACTCACGAATACCAACGTCGTCATAGGGATGATTTGTTACATACGGATTCCAAATCATCCCTATAATTTACGAAGACAACTAAGTTGTTCCCCATGTCTGGAGAACCAGCAAATGTCTTCAACCTGTCTTTCACCTGCTAGATGCGCAAACCACAGTCGATGTTCTTTCAGCTAAATAAAGACGCAAAATGTGCAATCACTATATCCATACTGAATCTTCTCAAATTTCCACATGATCACGAAAGCTGTCCAACACATACTAAGTATTAGTTCGCTATTTGGCCGTCTAGAGGACTACACAGTTAAGTCAGCTACATTCCTGCATCCCAACAGGCCTTTCCAGTCAGATAGCTCCTGTTGTTAATGGGAAACGTAATTTATTCCCGCCACAGGCCATCGCCGCTGCATGTCAAGCTCACATAGGCGGAATCATCATCCTATGAAATCTGTCACATATTTTATCACTGTACTTAAAATCAAAAAGATTGGGGGTCTCAGTTGAACGACATTCGACAATAAGTGAAGTATCAGAAATACGAGTACATCCTGTTGATGGCTGTGGCTCTGGAAACAGAAATATCTTATGAATTGACATACTCTTCCCTTTGCTATCAAAGTACTTCACGTCAAATCCATACCTTCCTTACGATTCGACAGTCATTTCCTTTGCACATGTCGGAACGCGAACACGTACTTTATAAGCCTGATGCTCAAACCGAACCTATCACGCATCCCCTACTATTAAGTATAATACTTCGTCAATAACTGATTGCTGGCGATAGAAAATAATACTGACCGAATGTCAACGATGGTTGCACATGTATTTTAAGTTTTTCTTGCAAGTTCTACCACAGTGTCGTCTTACAACCCAATATATGTTAAAAAAAACAACCATACTACCATCGCAAATGGTCTTGGTTCCACAGGAGCGCTGAAGTATCCATGTTAAAAGCTATACTGGCTTTATGAATCTATGTATGGCATTACCTCTGAATGAAGTGGCTTTTCCCAGACAAATACCGTGACACAATCTAGACAGTGATCGCCAGTGTGTATAGTACCAAACTAAGGGTGTGGGTACATGTCACCGAAAATGCAACCTTGTAATAAAATTACCGAATTTTGAAAGTGATTCAGCTAAGGAGCGTGTTATGAAACCAATATTTCCAAGTCCCTCACGCCGCCGCCGCTAGATATTTCACCAGTATTTGTAACATTGTCTCAACGCCATGTCTGAGGTTATGTGATATATCCACTTAGTTATAGGCGATGGTTGATTGAGAATGATCACAAAATGTAGATGGTGTGCTGATTGGGGTAAGAAAATTACACTAGCTATTCAGATCGCTAGCGTTACGCCACCTGCTAGAAATGATGTCTATAATATCGAATCAAGTCTTTCCATTCAATCACATACCTGCATTGGATCCTAAGGAGAAATCCTTTAATGATTACAGCCACTAGTGAATCATATTTCTGGCACTCTCATATCTCATAACGAGTCACCTTTCTCGAACTTGTCTGCTACAGGAAAATTCCAATGTGGCTTTAGGTAGTCCCTACACATCTTGCAACTGCTGCCATTTCTGCAGCTTTGTGCATGTAATCTTTCCAATTTAAGTCGGAGCTGAGCAGAAACTTAAGAGGGCCATATCTAATACCTTGTGAAACCCATTTAAAAACAAAGTGACCTGAGTTAGTGCGAAGGGTCTGTGTTTTCACCATTCAGTGGAAATGGGAACAAGTTGTTGCAGCTCTGCCAACAGTGTACGATGTGTAAGGTCAGTGCCAAACGAAGCATTCTTCTGCAACACTAGGTAATATAAAAGGCAGTGTGGGAACTGGGAGGATGACTAAGATTTTGATACTGCATTGTGGTGTGTCCCCAAATTACAAACAACACATTCACATGAATCAGCCCAGCATTCTATCTTCATTATTCTGAACCATCCAACAGAGAATAATTAGGAACTATAAAGCTCCATTAACGTCATCTGATCGAGAATACGATAAGATTTTTATCGCATCTCTCACCTCCCATATATCGAAACCAAATTCGTCTGCGTTCCAGCATCGAGCACATGTGACGATCCTTTGTACAGGTATTGACCCAGGGCAGTTACATCACATGAAGTGTAGGAAGATGACCATATCCCACAAACTATTCTGTAGGTGGAAGAGACCCTCTCTGTGGCACTATATCTTTGTTTGAAGCGGTTTTTTCCCTGTCGTAACAAACTTTGTACACTGCCATACATTTTGTTTTTTCTGATATGACTTCGAGGTGTGTGTCAGGCTTCTCACAGAAAACTAGATGTTGCACGGTGTAAGTCATGTTGTTACAGCTGCTACCATAACACACCAGACACACTGGATGATTTTAAATAAAAGACAGTTATAACTTTAGGAAACGAAGAGTTTGGTGTCGTTGTGGAGTGTTTCCAAACTGAAATCCGAATGTGATTGATGACCTCTACATTTAAACTCATCTGTCACAGTGTCGGAATAGCTGATGGCTCTGCATTCCATTTCGACCGATTCCTCACATTGTAGTCATGTACGCGATCACTGTTTCGGTGCTAGGTATCCCCAGAAGGTGGTGTCCTTCCATCAGAAGTCTTTCTCCAACTCAAACAAGCAATATCAGTCATTAAGTGGTAACCTGTAGCGTACCAGTGGACGGATAGGATGGGAAAGACACCATTGATGTACTGTAATAATAAGCATCACTTGATAGCATGAACAATTTTAGCAATTTTACAGTAATTTCAATACTGACCAATGGTGCAACAGCATGTTTCCCCAATTTCAGTATCATAGCTAAACCGCCCCTTGGGATCCGTACCAGGTCGGGTTGACGGAGGAGATAGAGAAGATCCAAAGAAGAGCGGCGCGTTTCGTCACTGGGTTATTTGGTAACCGTGATAGCGTTACGGAGATGTTTAATAAACTCAAGTGGCAGACTCTGCAAGAGAGGCGCTCTGCATCGCGGTGTAGCTTGCTCGCCAGGTTTCGAGAGGGTGCGTTTCTGGATGAGGTATCGAATATATTGCTTCCCCCTACTTATACTTCCCGAGGAGATCACGAATGTAAAATTAGAGAGATTAGAGCGCGCACGGAGGCTTTCAGACAGTCGTTCTTCCCGCGAACCATACGCGACTGGAACAGGAAAGGGAGGTAATGACAGTGGCACGTAAAGTGCCCTCCGCCACACACCGTTGGGTGGCTTGCGGAGTATCAATGTAGATGTAGATGTAGATCTACCTTGCCAGCATCAGTGAGAATGTAGATAGATGACTGTGCAGTACGTCCATTCATTGTTAATTATCGAGCACATACACCATCAAAGTTTACCAGACAGCACTCCACATATTATTAACACCTCGAGGATAGTGCATAATTTACAATCTATCTCTATGTGTCACAGTCAGAGCATTCTTGCAGTCTTAGGATAAAATTGAGACTGAAAAACTCCCTCACACTGTCTTTGACCAGCCCGACCTATTGCACCATTACCAATTTAATCTGCATCAGACCAAAAGTAGACCACTACATTCAACGTCTCTTGAGTGAGTGGAGCTTGCTGAGTCCTTGCCCATCCAAGTGTACAAGATTTCACCAAATGCGCCCATGTGGAGGAGGTTAGCATCCCTTATCGGTGTTTAGTAACAGATCTGAAAGTGTTGTGATGCAATAGACGGCTAGAAAGAACAAGAAATGGGTGATTTTTATGCATGATGGAGCTCCAGATGGATGGAGTTCGAAGCAGTTTACGTAAATTAACTATGCTATCAATTTTAAAGTATTGTTCTAGTGTCTGGGATCAGTACCAGGAGGGTATTAGTAAGAGAGCAAACACACGGACTCCTAAAGCTTCATGGTTTTGCGCTTAAAACAGACTATAATGTTAGATCGCTTGAGTTTCCGACCTGCATGTGGAATGCAGCACTGTTAATACTCCAATGTAAGAAATATATTTCAAGCGCATAGCATACATTCTTCTTGCAGGTTTCTCTTCCATAAACTACGGTAGCAAACTGTAAAATGAAGAAATTACTTCCCGAAAACAGAGATTCTGTGTGATACTTCACAATAAAGCTTTCCAGAGATGTATACCGTCCACTATTAACACCTGATCATGGTTTAGAAATTACACCATGCCCACATCAGTCCTATATAAAATGATAGTAGTGGAGAATACCTCTTACAAGGCAACAGATAAACGCATAGCAGCAGTGTCCAACATGTGAAAATTACAATCCATTCCGCCACTAACTCTAAACAGCACATCTGTCAAGCACATGTATACACACGGATTGCATTGTCTCAAACACCTATCGCTGACTTAGTTATGAAACTAAAGTACCGATTTTACTCCCAAGATGCGACAGGGGAATGGAGTACATCGAATAAATCTTAGTTTGCTTACAGGAATGTGTAATGTTTCGTTACACATGAGATGCAAGTCTTCTTATGACCAAGAGGGGTTTACTGTTAAGGATCGCAAGTAAACACTGCTCTAAGACCCACACACAACACGCGGTTGTATACGAGTCGAAGCCAGGCTATGTGACAACTGATGCATCCTGACAGAACATCAGTAAAAAATGGTCAAATGACCTGTAACAACTGCCCCCCTCCTCCCCTGACCGAGGTGTACGTGACTGTATCTCAAATAGAAGTGGTAAAGGGAAGGATTCCAGTTCAGAGAGAAGGGATCGCACGCAAACCTCAATCTTGAGCCCTGGCCTGTGCCGCCAATGTGGGATATGGACTGCCATGGGTGGGGAAAGGAGACGGTAATTTGGATGCACATGAGAACTACGAATGTATGCAACAAAACTGGCGAGCAGATGTGCACGTGAGATCCGCAGTGGAAAGACTCCGGCCTCCACCAGGACACTAGTCACCAGACTCTTTCTAAAAGCTCCCATCACTAGGCGAACGCCACATTGGTGCACTGGGTCGAGCAAACGCAAAGCCGAGGGCACCGCCGAACTGTAAACCAGATTCCCATAGTCCAGGCGGGATTGAAAAAGGGCTCTGTAGAGCTGCAGCAACAGAGCTATCTGCACTCCAATTGGTGTTGCTCAGGCAGCAGAAGGCATTGAGGTGCTGCCAGCATATCCGCTTAAGCTGACGAAGGTGAGGTAGCGAAGTCATCCAGGCGTCGAAAACCAGTCCTAAGAATCGTTATGTCTCCACTACAGTGTGTGGATCGTGATTAAGACGAAGTTCTGGTTCTGGATGAAAGGTACTACGCCGACAGAAGTGCATGACACACGACTGTGTCTGAAAACTGGAAGCCATGGGCTAGAGCCCATGGCTGTAACTTGTGAATGGCTCCCTGTAGACGACGCTCAGCAACACTAGTACTGGAGGAGCAATACGAAATGCAGTAGTCATCCGCATACAGAGAAGGGGAGACTAATGGCCCTACAGCTGCTGCTTGGCCATTAAGGCCCCTGAAAGAGAGATTCAATATTGAGCCCTGTGGGACGCCGTTCTTAATACGGGGAGAACTATGGGAGGCACCAACTTGGATATTTCAAGTACAGACTGACAGGTAGTATCGGATAAAAATTGGAAGTGGGGCCCGGAGATGCCACTCATACAATGTGGCTAGGATATGATTGCGCCAGGTCGTGTAATATGCTTTACCTCAGTCAAAATAAGATGGCAATCAGGTGTTGGCGTCTGGAAAAGCTTTTTCAGATGGCAGATTCTAGGGACACAAGAGCGACCCTGACGGAAGCCACCCAGACATTAAGCCAGTAGGCTACGTGACTCCAGGACCCAACCCAACTGCTTGGATTTCAGTAACTTCTAGAGAACGTTAGTGAGGCTGATGGGCTGATAGCTATCCACACCAAGCGTATTTCTACCTGGTTTGAGCATCTGAATAACGGTGCTCTCCCGCCATTGCAATTGAAACACGCCATCATACCAGATCCAGTTGAAGACGAGGAGATATCGCTTGCAGTCAGGCAAAAGATGTTTAATCCTCTGACTGTGTATCCGCTCTGGCCCAGGAACTGTGTCAGGGCAATGAGGAGCTCCCACTCTGTAAATGGGGCGTTATAGGATCTCTGTGGCGTGTAGTGAAGGAGAGGACTTCTCCTTCCAGCAGCGCCGTTTCTGAGTGCTAAATACTGGGTGGGGGGGGGGGGGGGGGTCAATTCTGTGACGCAGGCGCTCAGCGCACAGCAGAGCGCTCATCAAAGCACATCTGCGTCGGTAGAGAACATGCCATTGATGTTAACACCAGGAATACCTGTTGGGGGTCTGGTACGCAGGAAGATCTTCGTCCACACTTGGGAAGGTGACGTATGGCACCCAATGGTCGACACATACCTCTCCCAACACTCCTGTTTCCGTAGTTTTATGAGCAGGCGAACACGGACATGGAGCCATTTAACGGTTATTAGGTGCTCTAGGGAAGGGTGCAGCTTATGTCACTGTAGAGCTCGCGGCCGCTCTTTAACTTCCTCAGTGACATCCGGCGACTACAAAGGGACTGTCTTTCGCTGGGGGCACACGAGAGAACGAGGGATCACGTTTTATGCCTCAGACGCGATCGTTGTAATGACCTATTCAATCATAACATCGATGGCACTAAGTGAGGGACATTCAACAGTGACAGCAGAGATAAAGGCTACCCAGTTTGCCTTATTTAAAGCCCATCTGGGTAGGTGTCCGTGGGCATGGTGTTGGGGGAGTGACGAGAGGATTCGGAAGTGGTCACTACCACACAGGTCGTCCTGTGCTGTCCAGTGGATTTTTTTTTTTTGGGTAGGGTTTAAGGGCGCTCAACTGCTGAGGTCATTAGCGCCCAGTCACTGGTGTTAGAGCACATGGAATCTGCTAAAACTCAAGGGGATGGGGAGACACCAGAAGGACCTGACAAAGATGCAGATTAAATAAGTAAAAAGGTTAAATGTCTTTGGTCAAGCCAGTTAAAGTTATAAAACGCAGAATACGAGCAGCTGCTCGAGCGTCATCAGCTAAAACATCCGGTAAGGTAGATGGCAGGGACAGGACAACACGAAATTGACTAAAACGGGGACACGACAATAAAACATGGCGCACCGTTAATGCCTGACCACAAGGGCACTGCGGGGCTGGGCCACCGGAGAGCAGGTAGCAGTGGCTAAACCGGCAATGCCCAATCCGCAACCTGGTCAGAAGGACCTCCTCACGCCGAGATGGTCGGGAGGAAGTTGTCCAAGCAGTTGGGAGCGGTTTTACTGCCCGGAGCTTGTTTCCTTGGAGGGATGACCAAGCATCCCACCACAAGGACACAAGCCTCTTACATACATCCCCACAAACGTCAGATGACGGGACACAATGGGAGGCTGGCCGAGGCTGGAGGACTGCAGCCTTGGCTGCAGCATCCGCAGCCTCATTCCCAGGCACTCCTACATGTCCGGGAACCCACAGAAAGCTGACAGAACCGCCATTATCAGCGAAAGAATGGAGGGACTGCTGTATCCGTGGAATCAAGGGATGGACCGGATAGGGAGCCCCAAGGCTCTGAAGAGCACTGAGTGAGTCAGTGCAGAGTACATACGATGAATGGCGGTGGCGGCGGGCATACTGAACGGCCTGATGGAGAGCAAAAAGCTCGGCCGTAAAGCTGGAACATTGGTCAAGGAGCCGGTATTTAAAGGTGGCGGCCCCGACGACAAAGGCACATCCGACACCATCGGCAGTTTTGGAGCCATCGGTGTAAATAAAGGTGTGACCGGCAAGTCGAGCACGAAGTTCGACAAACCGTGAGCAATACACTGCAGCCGGAGTACCCTCCTTCGGGAATGAGCTGAGGTCGAGATAAATACGAACCGGAGCCTGGAACCAAGGTGGTGTCGGGCTCTCACCCTCTCTGAAGGTGGTAGGGAGGGCAAAATCCAATTGTCGAAGTAGGCGACGGAAGCGGACTCCGGGGGGGCAGCAGGGCAGACACATACAACCCGTACTGACGGTCGAGAGAATCGGCGAAGAAGGACTTGTAAGAGGGGTGTTCGGGCATAGACAACAGCCGGCAGGCATACCGACACAGCAGTACGTCGCGCCGGTAGGTCAATGGTAACTCGGCAGCTTCAACATAAAGACTCTCGACAGGACTAGTGTAGAAGGCTCCGGTCGCAAGACGTATCCCCCGATGGTGGATGGAGTTGAGCCGGCGTAAGAGGGATGGCCGAGCGGACGAGTAGACGAAGCTCCCATAATCCAGCTTCGATCGGACTATGGACCGATACAAGCTAAGCAGGACAGTGCGATCCGCTCCCCAAGATGAACCGCTAAGAACTCTGAGGACATTAAGGGAACGTGTACAACGGGCCGCCAAATAAGAGACATGTGGAGACCAACACAGTTTCCTGTCCAACGTGAGCCCTAGAAACTTAGTTGTGTCCACGAATGGGAGAACAACGGGACCGAGATGTAAGGATGGCGGAAGGAACGCTTTATATCGCCAAAAGTTGATACAAACCGTCTTCTCTTCAGAGAACCGGAAGCCATTTGCCACGCTCCATGAGTAGAGGCTGTCTAGACAACGCTCCAGGAGGCATGTTCTCTGGGCACTGCAGTAGATCGCGAAGTCATCGACAAAGAGAGAGCCTGAGACATTAGGTGGAACGCAATCCATAATTGGATTGATCACGATGGCAAAAAGGGCTACGCTCAAGACGGAGCCCTGAGGCACTCCGTTCTCCTGGAGGAAGACGTCGGACAATACGGAACCCACACGTACCCTAAACTTTCTATCCGTTAAAAAGGAATCAATAAAAAGGGGCAGACGACCGCGTAGGCCCCACTTGTGCATAGTGCGGAGGATACCTCCTCTCCAACAGGTATCATAAGCCTTCTCCAAGTCGAAGAACACGGCTACCGTTTGGCGCCTTCGCAAAAAGTTGTTCATGATGAATGTCGACAAGGTCACAAGATGGTCAACAGCGGAGCGGCGGCGACGAAAGCCGCATTGGACATTAGTAAGTAGTCGTCGAGATTCAAGAATCTAAACTAACCGAGCATTAACCATGCACTCCATCACCTTACAGACACAGCTTTTAAGAGAAATGGGGCGGTAACTAGAAGGAAGGTGTATCCTTCCCGGGTTTGGGTATAGGAACAACAACGGCGTCACGCCAACGCATGGGGACTTTACCTTCGGTCCAGACGCGATTGTAGGTACGAAGAAGGAAGCTTTTGCCCGCCGGAGAAAGGTGTGCCAGCATCTGAACGTGAATGGCATCTGGCCCCGGAGCAGAGGACCGGGACAGTGCGAGCGCACGTTCCAGTTCCCGCATAGTAAAGGGGGCATTGTAAGTTTCCAGATTTAGCGAGTGGAAGGAAGGTCGCCGAGCCTCGTCTGCCTCTTTCCTGGGAAGGAAGGCAGGATGGTAATGGGCGGAGCTTGAAACCTCCGCGAAAAAGCGGCCAAAGGCGTTGGAGACAGCCACAGGATCAACAAGGACCTCATTACCTGAGGTCAGGCCAGGTACCGAGGAGTGGGCCTTAATGCCCGACAGCCGGCGCAGGCTACCCCAAACGACGGAAGAGGGAGTGAAACTGGTAAAGGAGCTCGTGAGAGAGGCCCAACAAGCTGTTTTGCTGTCTTTGATGACTCTACGGCATTGCGCTCGGAGTCGTTTGTATTCAATACAATTCGCCAACGTAGGATGGCGGCGAAAGGTGCGTAAAGCACGTCGTCGAGCACGGATAGCGTCCCTACAAGCCTCGTTCCACCAGGGGACGGAAACGCGACGTGAAGAAGAAGTGGTACGAGGTATGGAACGTTCGGCAGCATTGATAATAACAGCCGTGAGGTATTCGACCTGACTGTCACAACTGGGAAAATCGTGGTCCGGAAAGGTCTTCAGGGAGGAGTAAAGTCCCCAGTCAGCTTTCAGTATGTTCCAGCTCTAAGGACGTGGGGATGGGGTGTGGTGCAGGAGACGAACGACACAGGGGAAGTGGTCGCTCGAATAGGTGTCAGAAAGGACATACCACTCGAACCGACGGGCAAGAGTGGTAGAACAGATCGAGAGGTCCAAGTGGGAGTAGGTATGAGTAGAGTCCGAGAGGAAAGTCGGGGCGCCGGTATTGAGGCAGACAAGATTGAGATGGTTGAAGACATCCGCTAAGAGTGAGCCTCTTTGACAGGATGCAGGAGAGCCCCAAAGGGGATGATGGGCATTGAAGTCGTCAAACAATAAGAACGGCGGGGGAAGCTGAACTATCAGGTGCATCATGTCAGCCCGACTAACAGCAGATGACGGTGGAGTGTAGATGGTACAAACCGAAAAAGTAAAAGCAGAAAGAGTAATGCGGATAGCTATTGCTTGGAGTGGGGTGGTCAATGGGATGGGATGGTAATAGACATCGTCCCGAACGAGCAACATGACCCCACCATGAGCTGGGATACCGTCCACAGGGGTGAGGTCATACCGCTCCGAGGTATAGTGGGAAAAGGCAATACGGTCAGTCGGGCGCAACTTGGTTTCCTGGAGACCAAGGACGAGCGGACAGTGCAGGCAGAGGAGCAGTTTTAATTCCTCCCGATTAGATCGAATACCTCTTATGTTCCAATGAAACAACGCCATTGGTAGTAAAAAAGTTAGGGGAACGAGACAGGGAAGAGCTGGTCACCTCGATGGCCGCGGAGGGCCAGGTTGCGAGGGAACAACGCTACAACCGACGGGAGGCGGATCCGGTTCCATCGACTCGTCGCCAGCTGCGGCCGCTGTCCCTGATTGTGTAGGAGGGGCCGCATCATTTGCCAACGAAAGGCCGGCGGAGCGCCTGGCAGCAGAGCGTCCCGGCGAAACTGAGGACGGCCGGGAGCAGCGACTCACGGATGAAGCGTCAAACGAAACGCGCCGGGGTGGAGAGGGGAATAGAGACTACTTCTTGGAGGCCTTCTTGGAAGGCCGAGGAGGCACAGGGATGGTGGGCTGGACCCGAAGAAGGTCCTCACGCGCGGGATCCGTTTTGAAACGCCGGACCTCGGAAGCTGGGGTCCGGAACGTTTCCCCGATGGACACCTGAGAAGAGGATCGCTTCTCAGGTGGCGTGGGGGGAGGAGGAGGAGGAAGGGTGGCCCCTGGGGCAGAGGGGGTGGGGGCCACGGGGGAGGAGGATTTGGAAGGGAGGGATTTGGGAGGCAGAGGCAGAGCCCCCTGATGGGCAGAGGAGGTGGAGGGGGGACAGGATAGGGGTGAGGATACCGCGGAAGGAGTGGACACAACTGAGGCAAACAAAGTGGTCAGTGACACGGGATGAAGGCGGTCCTACTTCTTCCTGGCCTCAGAATAAGAGAGCCGATCCAAAGTTTTGATTTCTTGTATCTTCTTCTCCTTCTGATAGGCGGGGCAGTCTGAGGATCTAGGCGAGTGGACGCCAGGACAATTAATGCACTGAGGTGGTGGGGTGCAAGTATGTTCCTCACGAAGAGGACGTCCACAATCGCCACAAAGGGGCTCAGTCTCACACCGGGACGACATGTGCCCAAAGCGCAAACACCTAAAACAGCACATAGGAGGCGGGACGTAACGTCGCACGTCGCACCGGTAGCACATCACCTTTACCTTCTCCGGGAGAACGTCCCCCTCGAAGGCGAGGATAAAGGTCCCGGTGTCGATGCGACGGTCTTTGGGGCCGCGCTGGACTCGCCGGACGAAATGCACGCCGCGGCGCTCCAGGTTGGCCCTGAGCTCCTGATCATATTGTAGCAGGAGGTCACGATGAAAAATAACCCCCTGCGTCCTATTTAGTGCCAGATGTGGGACAATGGATACTGGGATGTCCCCTAGGCGGTCGCACGCCTGGAGTGCCGCCGACTGTGTGGCAGAGGTGGTCTTGATAAGAACGGACCCTGATCGCATCTTGCTGAGAGCCTCGATTTCCCCGAAGACGTCCTCAATGTGCTGAACAAAGAACATGGGCTTGGAGGTGGCGAACGTCCCCCCATCGGTTCAAGAACAGACCAAATAGCGGGGGAAGTACTTCGCCCCAAGCCGGCGGGCCTATCCCTCCTCCCATCGAGTGGCCAAGGGGGAAAGGGCAGGAGAACCAGAACTAGAAATGGTACCTTTTCTTTTGAAAGACTCTGCCGCAGAGCGACCTGATACGTGTTGACGTTTCATCTGCGAAACGTCCGCCCCGATACCACCCACTCCGACCAGGGGCTCTCCCCACAGGCGCCACCCAGCCGCAGCAAGGGCCACCTGGCAGGATGACCATTGCCGGGAGTCCTGATGCCCCAAGGAGACGGGCATCTACTCCTTGGCCAACGTGGGGAGGGTGCAGCTCAGGTATCGGCAGTACGAGCCCTGTGTTGTCAGGGGGCTACAACCTAGAGGGTACATGACGACCCCACCACAACGGGCTGGCTACCATGCTGGATTTCTGGTGCCATGGAAAGTCCATCATGATCGCTGGTGCAGATGGAGATGCACTATGGGCGTAACTTGGACAACCCATCAGGCGTTTAGGCCCAATTTGAGGAATAGTGGGTATGGTTACAACGCCGGTGCAATGCTGAGTGCCAAGGTCTTATTGCACTTAGGACCAGTGGTACACCATGTAAGGTGTCCTTCCCCAAAAGGCTCGTACTTCTGTAGAATTTTGAAAAATGGAGGTCAAACCCCAAGGGGGACCATCACATAGAAGGCCGAAACGGTTGAAACTCCTTTTAGTCGCCTCTTACGACAGGCAGGAATACCTCGGGCCTATTCTTACCCCAGACCCGCAGGGGGGCAATCAGTGGCTGAGTAACTACCATGAACTACACTGAAATGTGTGGCAGCTCCAATACGTAAGAGGCAGAGGTCGAGTTGGGACAGTAAACTTGCGACGTCTCTCTCATAGCCAGTAATAATGGTGCTACCTAACAGAGTGTTATGGGAATTAAAATCTCCCCAAAGTAGGAATGGTTTAGGAAATTTATCAATCAGTGCAGCCAATACATTCAGGGGTACCGCACCATCTGGAGGGGGATATACATTGCGGACAGTCATTACCTGCATCGTCCATGTCCTGACAGACAGCTTTAAGAGGAGTCTTAAGGGGGACAGGTTCACTACATACCGAGTTCAGGACATGAACACGAACTCCTCCTGACACTATTATATTTGCTACGGTCCTTTTAATATCCCTTGTGCCCAGGAAGGGCAGGGGTCCGCATTGCAAGGAACTAGGTTTCCCGGATGGCAATTCAGAAAGCAGGTGTGAAGCTTAACAGTTGCCATAGCTCAGACAGGCAGTGGAAAAACCGCGGCAATTCCACTGGATGACGACGCGATCGTGAGACTGGGACGGCATAAAACACGCCTCAGGGTCGCCTGCTGGCACCGACTTATTTTCTGAAGAGGCTATATCCATTGCGTCTGAGGGTCTGGCTAGATCTAGGTCGTCAGCAGATGCCAGTATCATCTCATCCTAAAACGCAGAGCTTGTAGGTAACGGTGTTTTTTTTGTTTGTTATGGTTTTAGGCGCAAAATTGCTACAGTCATTAGCACCCGGTCTGTGACTTAGGAAAAGGTAAAAAACAAAACTGGAAACCAGCAGCAATGGGAGCGAAACTAAAGTAAGTGGGGAAACTAAAAACAGAAGGAAAGCTTAAAAAACCACTATAAAAGGGGAGTTGTTGGTCCCCAAAAAGAGCTTCAAATGACGTCATATCACTGGCACTAGAACTCGTGAGCGAGAGTCATCTGCTAAAACGGAAGATATTTC
Organism: Schistocerca americana; assembly: GCF_021461395.2. Lineage (NCBI taxonomy): Eukaryota > Metazoa > Arthropoda > Insecta > Orthoptera > Acrididae > Schistocerca > Schistocerca americana. The sequence goes on along the minus strand of NC_060122.1, from coordinate 337,106,778 downwards.
AGGCGACAGCTGTAGATGGGCGCGTAGCGGAGTAAAATAAGGGCACTCAAGTAAAAGGTGTCTCACCGTCCACAGTTGAGAGCAGTGGGGACAGTAGGGTAGGATCGCACCCTTAAAAGATGTCTATGGCTAAAAAAAAAAGACAGTGCCCTATCCGGAGTCTAGTTAAAATTACCTCCCCCCGACGACGAGTTCGGGAGAAAAAGGTCCAAGCACAGAAAAGAGATTTCACGTCCCGCAATTTATTATTGGGAAGTGTCGACAAAGGTGCGTGCCATAAAAGAGCAACACGACGACATGAATCTGTCCGTAGATCGGCGAAGGGAATCATGCGAATAGCTGGCTGAAGAAGAAAGACTACAGCCTTGGCCGCTATATCGGCCGCCTCATTTCCACAGATACCAACATTTCCTGGGATCCAGAGGAATGCCACAGAGACGCCTCCGAAGTGGAGGCAGTCCTGAATCCGGTGGACCAGAGGGTGGACAGGTTAGAGAGCTTTGAGACTGAGGAGAGAACTGAGCGAATCTGAGCACATAACATACTGTATCCCGCTGATGGCGACGGATGTATTGGACAGCCTGGAGAACAGCGTAAAGCTCTGCAGTAAAAACCAAACACTGGAAGCCGAAATCCAATGGGGGTGTCACCAACAATATAGGCACTCCCAACACCAAACTGTGTTTTTGAGCCATTAGTCTAAATAAATGGGGCATCCTTCATTTGTGCGCATAGAGCAGCAAATGCCCGACGATAAACAAGTGAAGGGGTACCATCCTTGGGAAGCTGACAAAGGTCACGGAGGAGGCAGGTCCGGAGCCGGAGCCAAGGTGGTGCTGTACCCCAAGTTGTCAAGAAAGTTTAAGGAAAGTGGAAGGAAAGAGAATGGAGCAGTTGACAGAAGCGGACTCCCGTTGGTAGTAGGGAGGAAGGGCTGCTTCCGTACCCTAAATCCAAGTATGCGTCGAAAAAAATGTCATGTGCTGGATTTGCAGGCGTGGAAGACAGATGGCTAGCATAACGACTCGGGACAGCTTGCCGATTGGACAGAGGAGGTTCAGCAGTCTCAGTATAAAGGGTTTCCACAGGGCTGGTGTAAAAAGCTCCAGACAATGTAATCCACGGTGGTGGATAGAATCGAGACGCCGAAGAATAGACGGCCAAGCAGAGGAGGAAACTATGCTTCCATAGTCCAATTTCAAGGGCACTGAGGCGCGACAGAGGCGGAGAACCACCACTCGGTCTGCTCCCCAGGAGGTGCCATTCAAGACACGGAGGGTGTTGAGGGATCGCAGACAGTGAGCCGAAAGATAGGAAAACGTGGGAGGACCAGCACAGCTTTCTGTCAAACGTAAGACCCAAGAATTTAGCGACGTCCGCGAACGGAAGGTCGACAGGTCCTAGATTAAGGAAGGCGGAAGATACTCTGTACGACGCCAAAAATTAACACAAACGGTCTTAATGGGAGAAAAGCAGAAGCCGGTTTCGATGCTCCAATAGTGGAGGCGATCGACACATCCCTGAAGAAGTCGTTTAAGAAGGCTGGTCCGTTGAGAGCTGTAGTAGATTGCAAAATCGTCCACATAGAGGGAGCCCGAGACATCAGGATGGAGACAATCCATAAATAGGATTTATGGCAATGGCAAACAGTACAACACTTAGCACGGAGCCGTGTGGTACCCCGTTTTCTTGGGAGAAAGTACGGGAGAGAGTAGTGTTCACCCGCACTAAATGTGCGCTCTGCCACAAATTCGCGAAGAAAAAGGGGCAGCCGACCTCGAAAGCCCCAGAGATCAGTGTGCGGAGGATGCCTGTCCTTCAACAGGCATCGTATGCTCTCTCCAGATTAAAAAATATTGCTACTGTTGGGCGTTACCGGAGAAAGGTTTTCATGATACAAGAGGAGAGAGCAACAAGATGGTCAACTGCAGAACGATGCTTTCGGAAACCGCATTGGGCAGGTGTTAAAAGACTGTGGGACTCCAGCCACCAGGCTAAACGGCAATTCGCCATACGCTCCAAAACCTTTCATACACTACTCGTGAGAGAAATGGGGCGATAGCTAGAGTGGAGATGTTTGTCCTTTCCAGGTTTCGGAACAGGAACGACGATAGCTTCCTGCCATTGTCTGGGAAAAGTATTGTCGGTCCACATTCGGTTATAAAGGCGAAGAAGGTAACGCAGACTATGGTATGATAAATGCAGCAACGTTTGGATGTGGATACCATCCGGTACTGGGGCGGAAGAGCGAGAAGAAGAGAGTGCATGTTGGAGTTCCCGCACGGAGAAAACAGTATTATAGCTTCCTCGACTTTGAGAGGAGAAAGCAAGAGGTTGCACTTCCATTGCACTTCCGCTGCACGTTTGTTCAGGAGAAACGCTGGCGGGTAATTTGAAGAGAAATGAGTTAGAAATTGCGATGGGGTCCACTAATGTATCATGCGCGACAGTGAGCCCAGAGACCGGGGAGAAACTAGGCGCGCCAGATAACCGTCGAATCCGACTCCAAACTTCCGAGGAGGGAGTGAAGGTGTTTCCTGAAGACAGAGGATGACCGGCCAGTTGGATAGTAAGAGGATCGACAATTCATCCCGATTGGCTCGAATGCCGCGGATATTCCAATGGATAATGGACAGAGGGTGGACAGAAAATGGAAGAATGTGACCAAGGTTGCCCTCAACGACTGCTCAGAGCTTTCGATGGACAGCAGGGAACGTCATCTGACGACCGTGGCACTAAAGGCGAGATCACAAGTCTGCGTGGCTGCCTCCTCTGTTGGCGAAGGAGAGCGAAGGACAGCGCTTTATTTACCTGTGTGAGGCACAGTGGGCTTCCGACTGGCGAATAAATGTCGAGCAGCAAAGGTTGACACCTTTTCCTTCCCTCTCATTTCCTGAATCAGCCATGCGTCTTTAAAAATGTGGCAATCTCTAAATGAATCAGCATGGCAGGATTGGAACAGGACCGGCTGGTGTGATTGAACCGCTGACACTGATAGCAACACGTAGGGTTTGGGATGTAAGGGCGAAAGGAAATTCTCATAGCCCACTTTTATGTTCGATGGAAGTTGAACTCTGTCAAATGTCAAGAAGATAGTACAGGTTGGAACGATGTTCGTGTCAAACCTTTTCACGACTAACAGCCATTAGACCCTGGGTCAGACAGTGTTTAATTTCCTCGTCAGACAATCCGTCGAGGCAGCGTGTATAAACGATCCTACGTGAGGAATTTAAAGTGCGCTGCACTTCCCCCCGGACAGGGAAGGTGTGTAGCAGTGAAGTACGAAGCAATTTTTCTGCCTGGAGGGCACTGACTGTTTCTAACAACAAGGTGTCATTTCATAATCTGGAACAAGACTTTACAGGACTTGCAATTGCGTCGACACCTTTCTGAATAACGAAAGGGTTGACCGTGGAGAAGTCTTGACCTTCATCCGATCGAGAAACAACAAGGAACTGTGGCAACGTTGGAAGAACTGTGTGGCTGAGACTCGGTGAACTTACGCTTGTGAGCAGACATAGTGGAAGATGAGGAAACCATTGTGGAAGAATCCCCCATGATTACCGGCGTCTCCGATGGTGCGCTTCTCCCTTGTGGGTGCCCCTCTATGAGGGCACTCCCACCTTAGGTGATTGTTCACACCTCCTGAGAAACGGACGGAGGGACCAATCGGCACTTTCGGAAGTTATCAGCTCGGATAATCACCCCTCCCTGGGCCTGGCCGTTACCAGGGAGTACGTACGTGTCCTACCTGTCTACCCGGGGCGGGGTATTACGCGTTACCCCGTCACTGGCTACGCGTGGGAATGCGTGGGTCGGCCTTCAGACACGCCCAGGGAGGAAAAAAGAGAAAGGGAGGAACAAAGAAAGGGAAAAAAAGGAAGAGAGGTCTCAAACGCCGCAGTAGAGCAAAGGGCAAAGAGAAGAGGAATGGAAAGGAAGAGAGAAGGATAAAGGAAGGACAAAGAGTTGCCAGCAGAGATAGCGAAGAAAAGAGACTGTTTTACAGTTTCGAGCGTCCGTCTCCGGACGTAGACACTAAACATACTCCCAGAGGGGGAGGAAGGGAAGGAAAGAGGCGGAGGTGAGGGGGGGTGGCGCGAAAATAGGTGATGGGGAAGGATGGGAAAAAGGAAGGTATGCATCCCAGAAAGGAGGGAGGGCCACATTAGCTCGGGGTCCCATGCTCGCTACGCACGTATCTACAAAAGAGTTGTGGACCAACTGGGGGGGCAGGTGGGAGGAGTGGCACATGGAGTATTCACATGCAGTGGACATCTGCAGTCTCGACATGTGCTGCTGAAATGGCACTTAAAGCACTGCCTTAGGGGAAGGACATATGGTTTGATGTCACATCGGTGTATACCATCAATTTGGTCTTGTCAGGTAACGAATCATCCTCAAAGGCCAAGATGAAGGCACCGTTAACACCTCTGTTGCCTTTAGGTCTCCTTTAGACCCAGCAGGCGATGTGAACACCCTGTCGTTTTAAATTGGCCTGTTGCTCGCTGTAGGACTTCAACAGGAAGTCGCAATGAAAAATAATCCTCTGTGTAGGAATATAACCCACCTTAACACAAGCGTCTAATGTTCGTGACTCTGCTGGGGATGCTGTCTGGATCAGGACTGACTCATTGCGCATTTTGGACTATGCCGCCACTTCCCCAATTCATCATTTAGGTTACAAAAACGAGAAGTTTGGTTCAAAAATGGTTCAAATGGCTCTGAGCACTATGGGACTTAACATCTGAGGTCATCAGAGCCCTAGACTTAGAACTACTTAAACCTAACTAACCTAAGGACATCACACACATTCATGCACGAGGCAGGATTCTAACCGTAGCAGCAGCGCGGTTCTGGACGGAAGAGCCGAGAACCGTTCGGCCATAGCGGCCGGCTGAATAGGCAGAGTACTACGCTGTGGTCGGAAACTCCTATATAGACAACAAGATTGTGGCACAGTTGTTACATCGGTTACAGATGCTAAAATGGCAGGCTATCGAGATAGAAGTGAGTTTGAACGTGGTGTTATAGTTGGCGCACGAGCGATGGGACACAGCATCTCCGAGGTAGCGATGAAGTGGGGACTTCCCCGTACGACTATTTCATGCGTGTACCGTGAATGTGAGAATTCCGGTAAAATTCCGACACGATGACGCCGGAAAAAGATCCTTTAAGAACGGGACCAACGACGATTGATGAGAGTCGTTCAACGTGACGGCAGTGCAACCCTTCCGCAAACTGCTGCAGATTTCAGTGCTGGGCCATCAACAAGTGTCAGCGTGCGAGTCATTCGACAAAACATCATCGTTATGGGCTTTCGGAGCCGACGGCCCGCACATGTGCCTAGGATGACTGCACAACAAAGCTTTACGCCTCGCCGGGGCCGTCAACACCGTGGTTGGACTGTTTATGACTGGAAACATCTACATATATACTCCGCTAGCCACCAAGCGGTGTGTGGCGGAATGCACTATTCGCACCAAAGTCGTATTCCCCTTCCGTCCCACTCGCTGATCGTGCGAGAGAAAAATGACTGAACACCTCACTACGAGCTCTAATTTCCCTTATCTTTTAATGGTGATCATAGCCCAACATGAAAGTTCGTGGTAATATATGCTGTACATCCTCGGTGAAAACCTTATTTTTGAATTTAGTGAGCAGCTCCTTCCGTTTAGTGCGTCGTCTGTCTGCAAGTGTGTCCCACTTCAATCTTTCTGAGATTTGTAACGCTCTCGCGATGGCTAAATGTACCAGTCACGAATATTGCCGCTCTCCTGTGGACCTTCTCAATCTCTTGAATCAGACCCAACTGTTAAGGATCCCATACAGACGAAAAATACTCAGACTAGGCGAACTAACGTATTGTAAACAATTTCCTTCGTTTAAGGACTGCATCGCTTCAGGATTCTACCAATAAACCGCAATGTAGAGCTCGCCTTACCCATTTCTTGGGTAATCTTATCGCACCATTTGAAATCATTTCGAATAGTCACACGGAGGTTGTACAGAGTTTCAGTTAGAGCATAAGGGAACAATTGACACGAATGGGGGAAAGAAATACAGTAGAAGAAGAATGGGTAGCTTTGAGGGATAAAGTAGTGAAGGCAGCAGAGGATCAAGTAGGTAAAAAGACGAGGGCTAGCAGAAATCCTTGGGTGACAGAAGAAATACTGAATTTAACTGATGAAAGGAGAAAATATAAAAATGCAGTAAATGAAGCAGGCAAAAAGGAATACAAACGCCTCAAAAATGAGATCGACAGGAAGTGCAAAATGGCTAAGCAGGCATGGCTAGAAGACAAATGTAAGGATGTAGAGGCTTATCTCACGAGGGGTAAGATAGATACTGCATACAGGAAAATTAGACCTTTGGAGAAAAGAACCACTTGTATGAATATCGAGAGCTCAGATAGAAACCCAGTTCTGAGTAAAGAAGGGAAAGCAGAAAGGTGGAAGGAGTATATAGAGGGTCTATACAAGGGCCATGTACTTGAGGACAATATTATGGAAATGGAAGAGGATGTCGATGGAGATGAAATGGGAGATCCGATACTGCGTGAAGAGTTTGATAGAGCAATGAAAGACCTGAGTCGAAACAAGGCCCCAGGAGTAGACAACATTCCATTAGAACTACTGACAACCTTGGGGGAGCCAGTCCTGACGAAACTCTACCATCTGGTGAGCAAGATGTATGAAACAGGTAAAATACCTTCAGACTTCAAGAAGAATATAATCCCAATCCCAAAGAAAGCAGTTGCTGACAAATGTGAAAATTACCGAACTATCCGTTTCATAAGTCACGGCTGCAAAATACTAACGCGAATTCTTTACAGACGAATGGAAAAACTAGTAGAAGCCGACCTCGGGGAAGATCAGTTTGGATTCCGTAGAAATGTTGGAACACGTGAGGCAATACTGACCCTACGACTTATCTTAGAAGCTAGATGAAGGAAAGGCAAACCTACGTTTCTAGCATTTGTAGACTTAGAGAAAACTTGACAATTGTGACTGGAATACGCTCTTTCAAATTCTGAAGGTGGCAAGGGTAAAATACAGGGAGCGAAAGGCTATTTACAATTTGTACAGAAATCAGATGGCAGTTCTAAGAGTCAAGGGGCATGAAAGGTAATCAGTGGTTGGGAAGGGAGTGAGACAGGGTTGTAGTCTCTGCCCGATGTTATTCAATCTGTATATTGAGCAAGCAGTAAAAGAAACAAAAGAAAAATTCGGAGTAAGTATTAAAATCCATGGAGAAGAAATAAAAACTTTGAGGTTCGCCGTTGACATTGTAATTGTGTCAGAGACACCAAAGGACTTGGAAGAGCAGTTGACTGGAATGGATCGTGTCTTGAAAGGAGGGTATAAGATGAACATCAACAAAAGCAAAACGAGGATAATGGAATGTAGTCGAAGTAAGTCGGATGATGCTGCGGGAATTATATTGGGAAATGAGACGCTTAAAGTAGTATATGAGTTTTGCTATTTGAGGAGAAAAATAACTGATGATGGTCGAAGTAGAGGATATAAAATGTAGACTGGCAATGGCAAGGAAAGCGTTTCTGAAGAAGAGAAATTTGTTAACATCGAGTATAGATTTAAGTGTCAGGAAGTCATTTCTGAAAGTATTTGTATGGAGTGTAGCCATGTATGGAAGTGAAACATGGATGATAAATAGTTGGGCAAGAACAGAATAGAAGCTTTTGAAATGTGGTGCTACAGAAGAATGCTGAAGATTAGATAGGTAGATCACATAACTAATGAGGAAGTATTGAATAGGATTGGGGAGAAGAGAAGTTTGTGGCAGAACTTGACTAGAAGAAGGGATTGGTTGGTAGGACATGTGTTGAGGCATCAAGGGATCACCAATTTAGTACTGGAGGGCAGTGTTGAGGGTAAAAATCGTAGAGGGAGACCAAGAGATGAATACACTAAGCAGAATCAGAAGGAAGTAGGTTGCAGTAAGTACTGTGAGATGAAAAAGCTTGCACAGGATAGAGTAGCATGGAGAGCTGCATCAAACCAGTCTCAGGACTGAAGACCACAACAACAACAATCACACCCAGATACTTTGTGGATGTTACCGCTTTGCCGCTTCCAAAGACTGGGCATTTATGTTGTACTCTTACATTAATGGGGATTTTCGCCTTGTTATACGCAGTAGATTACACTTACTAATATTGAGAGATAACTGCCAGTCATTACACCACGCATTTATTTTCTGCATATCTTCACCTATTTGTTCACAACGTTCGTGTGATACTATAATCTTGTAGACTACATCATTGGCAAATGGTCTAATGCCGCTGCCAATACCATCACCCAAATCGTTTACGTAAGTCGTAAAAAGCAGCGGATCTATTACACTGTCCTGGGGCACATCTAATGTTACGCTTGTTTATGTTGAAGTCTCCCCATTCAGGACGACATACTGCTCCCTGTTCATTAGAAAAATTTCTATCCAACCGCGTATGTCATCGGATAAACGGTAAGCGCACACTTTTTGGAGCAAGCGATAGGGGGAACTGAGTCGAATGCCTTTCGAATGTTGGGGAATATGGCATCAACCTGTGAGCCAGTATCTAGAACCTGTTGTACATCATGCACAAAGAGGGCAAGCTGTTTCGCATGACCGCTGTTTCTGGAAACCGATCTGGTTTCCCAGATGAACTTCTCAGAGTCTAGGAAGGTCTTTATATCTGAATACAGAATATGTTTCATGATTCTACAACAAGTCTGTCAGTTAAATTGGCCGGTAATTATGTGCATCCGATTTTCTACCCTTTTATACATTGCTATGACCTGGGCCTTCTTCCAGTCCCGTGGAACTTTCCGCTGTTCCAATGATATCTGATAGTTGATGGATAAGAATGGTACTATATTTGTAGCATTGTCATCATAAAATCTTACGGGGATACCGTATGGGCCAAATGCCATCCTTGCGTCTAAGGATCTTAACTGTTTTACAATCCCAGATACACTAAACATTATGTCAGCCATCCTTGCGTTTGTTTAATATCTGAAGGGAGGAATGGTACAGCAGCCCACTACTGTAAACGATTTATTGAAAGCTAGGTTTAGAATTTCGGTCTTCTGTTTATCATCCGTTACATTGCCAGTACTGTCAGCAAGAGACGATATTGAATTATTTGTAGCGTTCATAGATTTTAGGTATGACCAAAATTTTTTGGGGTTATTTTTAGAATCTGCAGATAAAATATTGCTTTCAAATTCGTTAAAAGAATCTCTCATTGACCTTTTGACAGCTGTTTTCATTTCGCTTAATTTCTGTTTCTCAGCGGGACAGCGACTAAGCTTAAAACGACTGTGCAAAATTCTCTGCTTTCTCAGCAACTTCCTAATATGTTTGTTGAACCAAGGTGGATCCTTTCGTCCCCCATATTTTTGCTATGCACATATTTCTCTAGCACGCGGTGGACAATACCTTTCAATTCCGACCAAAGATGCTCAATATCTTTGTGTCCCACTGTGATTTCTTTGAGCTGACTATGAAGATATTCATTAATGACATTTCCTTTTCCAAACAAGAAAGCTCTACTCTCTCTTTTTTGCAGCTTCCACTGACACACAAGCTACAACGACATTATGGTCGCTAATACCTTCTTCTAGATTAACTTCTTCAGAAAGATCAGGTCTGTTTGTCACCAAGATGCGTAATATGGTCTCATCTCGAGTTGGTTTTCCAACCAGTTGCTCTAGGTTGTATACTGAGAGCGCTCCTAGAATAACCTCACGGGAGTCTTTGCTTCTGCCCCCTGTGATAGATACGTAATTTTCCCAGTCAATGGACGCCAGATTAGTCTCCACCTGTAACTAATGGATAATTTGGATATTTATTTCCTATGTACTCAAGACTTCCCCTGAAACGTTCTGCGACGTTTGTTGCGAATGCTAGTGGTCTATAAAAACGTCGTAATACAATAGTCACTCCTTGTCTGATTGACAGCTTCATCCAGACAATTTCACAGTGCGTCGCAGTATCAATCTCAGCTTCGTTTAAACAGATTTTAACTCCAATGAACACACCACCTCCCATAGCACCAGTCCTATCCTTCCTAAACATTGTCCCAACCGAGTTCAAAATGTCACTGCTATTTTTTTGTTATGGTTTTAGGGCGCAAAACTGCTACGGTTATTAGCGCCCGGTCTGTGCCTTAGGAAAAGGTAAAAAAAACTAAACTTGAAACCAGAAGCAATGGGTACGAAACTCAAAATTGGAGATACTAAAAACAGAATGAAAGATTAAAAAACCACTATAGAAGGGGGTTGGTTGTCCCAAAAATACCATCGAACGACTGATGTCATCTCACTGGCACTAATAAACTCGAGAACGCGATCGGCTGAGCGCGTGTCATCCACTAAAATGGAAGATTTATCAGGCGGCAGCTGTAGACCGGCGCGTAACGGAGTAAACTAGGGGCACTCAAGTAAAAGGTTTCTCACCGTCCACAGCTGCGAGCAGTTAGGACAGAGTGGGGGAGGATCGCCACTTAAAAGATGTCGATGGCTAAAAACACAGTGCCCTATCCGGAGTCTAGTTAAAATTACCTCCTCCCAACGACGCGTTCAGGAGCAAGAGGTCCAAGCACAGGGAAGAGCTTTCACGTCCCGCAATTTATTATTGGGAAGTGTAGACCAATGTGCGTGCCATAAAAGAGTAACACGACGACATAAAACACTCCGTAGATCAGCGAAGGGAATCGTGTGAATGGCTAGCTGAAAAAGAGAGACTGCAGCCTTGGCCGCTATATCGTCCGTCTCGTTTCCACAGATACCAACGTGTCCCGGGAACCAGAGGAACGCCACCAAGACGCCCCCCAGGTGGAGCAAGCGTAGACAGTCCTGAATCCGGTGGACCAGAGGGTGTACATGGTAAAGAGCTTGGAGACTAAGGGGAGAGCTGAGAGAATCTGAACAGATGACATACTGTATCCGCTGATGACGACGGATGTATTGGACAGCCTGGAGAACAGCGTATAGCTCCGCAGTATAAACCGAACACTGGTCGGGAAGCAGAAATCGATTTGGGGTGTCGCCAACAATGTAGACACTCCTTACACCAAACGATGTTTTTGAGCCATCAGTGTAAATAAATGTGGCGTCCTTCATTTGTGCACATAGAGCAGCAAATGCCCGACGATAAACAAGTGAAGCGGTACCATCCTTGGGAAACTGACAAAGGTCACGGAGCAGGCAGGTCCGGGGACGGAGCCAAGGCGGTGCTGTACCCCAAGTTGTCAAGAAAGCTTTAGGAAAGCGGAGGGAAAGAGAATGGAGCAGTAGACGGAAGCGGACTCCCGGTGGTAGTAGGGAGGAAGGGTGGCCTGCATACCCTGAATCCAAGGAGGCATCGAAAAAAATGTCATGGGCCGGATTTGCTGGCGTGGAAGACAGATAGCTAGCATAACGACTCAGAAGGACAGCTCACCGATTGGACAGAGGAGGTTCAGAGTCTCAGCATAAAGGCTTTCCACAGGGCTGGTGTAAAAAGCTCCAGACACTTAACGTAATCCACGGTGGTGGATAGAATCGAGACGCCGAAGAATAGACGGCCGAGCAGAGGGGTAAACTATGCTTCCATAGTCCAATTTCAAGCGCACTAACGCGCGACAGAGGCGGAGAAGGACCACTCGGTCCGCTCCCCAGGAGGTACCATTCAGGACACGGAGGGTGTTGAGGGATCTCAGTGAGCCGAAAGATAGGGAAACGTGGGAGGACCAGCACAGTTTTCTGTCAGACATAAGACCCAAGAATTTAGCGACGTCCGCGAACGAAAGGTCGACAGGTCCTAGATTAAGGAGGGCGGAAGATACTCCGTACGACGCCAAAAATTAACACAAACGGTCTTACTGGGAGAAAAGCAGAAGCCGGTTTCGATGCTCCAATAGTCGAGGCGATCGAGACATCCTTGAAGACGTCGTTTAAGAAGGCTGGTCCGTTGAGAGCTGTAGTAGATTGCAAAATCGTCCACATAGAGGGAGCCCGAGACATCAGGAAGGAGGCAATCCATAATAGGATACAGCACTTAGCACGGAGCCGTGTGGTACCCCCGTTTTCTTGGGAGAAAGTACGGGAGAGAGTAGTGTTCACCCGCACTCTAAATGTGCGCTCTGCCACAAATTCGCCTAGAAAGCCCCAGAGAACAGTGTGCGGAGGATGCCTGTCCTCCAACAGGTATCGTATGCTCTCTCCAGATCAAAAAATATTGCTACTGTTGGGCGTTACCGGAGAAATGTTTTCATGATAGAAGAGGAGAGAGCAACAAGATGGTCAACTGCAGAACGATGCTTTTGGAAACCGCATTGGGCAGGTGTTAAAAGACTGCGGGACTCCAGCCACCAGGCTAAACGGCAATTCGCCATACGCTCCAAAACCTTTCATACACTACTCGTGAGAGTGATGGGGCGATAGCTAGAGCGGAGATGTTTGTCCTTTTCAGGTTTCGGAACAGGAACGACGATAGCTTCCTGCCAACGTCTGGGGAAAGTACTGTCGGTCCAAATTCGGTTATAAAGGCGAAGGAGGTAACGCAGACTATGGTATGATGAATGCAGCAACATTTGGATGTGGATACCATCCGGTACTGGGGCGGAAGAGCGAGAAGAAGAGAGTGCATGTTGGAGTTCCCGCATGGAGAAAACAGTATTATAGCTTTCTCGATTTTGAGAGGAGAAAGCAAGAGGTTGCACTTCCGCTGCACGTTTTTTCAGGAGAAACGCTGGCGGGTAATTTGAAGAGCTCGAAATCTCAGCAAAGTGTTGACCCAATGAGTTAGAAATTGCGACGGGGTCCACTAATGTCATGCGCGACAGTGAGCCCAGAGACCGGGGAGGAACTAGGGAGGCCAGACAACCGTCGAATCCGACTCCAAACTTCCGAGGAGGGAGTGAAGGTGTTAAATGAGCTAGTAAAGAAGTCCCAGCTTGCCTTCTTGCTATCGCAGATGCGATGGCATCGCGCACGGACCTGCTTATAGCCGATACAGTTGGCCAAAGTAGGATGGTGTCTGAAAACGCGAAGAGCACGTCGCCGCTCACGTATTGCGCCACGGCATGCCTCGTTCCACCAAGGATCTGGGGGGCGCCTGGGCAACTCGGAGGTGCGAGGTATTGAACGTTCTGCAGCTGTAAGAATAACGTCTGTAATATGAGTGACCTTATCGTCGACGCTAGGAAAGTGACGGTCATCGAATGTCGCTAGAGACGAAAAAAAGTGTCCAATCGGCTTGGGCAAACTTCCAGCACCTCTGGCGAATATATGGCAGTTGTGGCCGCAATCGAAGGACAGATGGAAAGTGGCCACTCGAGTATGTATCAGCGTGGGCTAACCATTCGAAGCGCCGAGCTAGCGGAACAGTACCGACCGAAAGGTCCGAATGAGAGAAATTTGTCGTGGAAGCAGACAAAACAGTAGGGTCCCCAGTGTTGAGACAAACAAGATCCGCTTAGTGGAAGACGTCTATCAACAGGGAGCCACACGGACAAGGATGCGGAGATCCCCAAAGTGGGTGGTGGGCACTGAAGTCCCCAACCAGCAAATAGGGGGGTGGAAGCTGACCAAGAAGGTGAAGGAGATCAGCTCTTGCCATTGGTGTGGACCGCGGAATGTATACAGTACAAAGAGAGATGGTGTATCCAGAAAGGGAAAGACAGACAGCGACAGCTTGGAAGGAAGTGCTTAAGGGGATTGGGTGATAATGGAGAGAATCATGGAGAAGAATCGTGAGTCCTCCATGTGCTGGAGGGGAGATCAAATCGGACTGACTGAAAATGGGGGAAAACAAAGCAATCAAGGGGACACAGCTTTGTTTCCTGAAGACAGAGGATGACCGGCCAGTTGGATAGTAAGAGGATCGACAATTCATCCCGATTGGCTCGAATGCCGCGGGTATTCCAATGGATAATGGACATAGGGTGGACAGAAAATGGAAGAATGTGACCAAGGTTGCCCTCAACTCAACGACTGCTCAGTGCTTGTGACCGACAGCATGGAACAGCATTCAGCCGGAGGCAGGAGATCCTGATCCATAGGTTGTTCAGGAGCAGCTTCTGCCACCAGCGATCGGCCTGTTGATCGGCCGCCAGCAGTGCGCCTTGGCGACAGAAGGCGGCCGAGGGCGGCTACCACCAGTTGGTGCTGTAGATGAGACACGCCGTGGCAGAGAAGGAGAGGAACTGGGGTTCTTATTAGCCTTCTTGGAAACAGGATGTTTAGATGAAGGAACAGTCGTTACGCCCTGATCAGGCAGTGTTGAATTTCGTAGGAACCGAATTTTTCCGGAATCTTGCCAAGATCTTTTGCTAAGGTATGACGGTGGTAGCTGAATGTTTCGCGCATCTATCTTTTAAAAACACAAATTTCCACTATCTTTTGCCTATCATATGCACATCCTTTTTGGACGTTGAGTAACTGATTTCTCGTCACTCTCCAAATTTTGTTATTGAAACACGATGGGTCTTCCGTCCTTAATCCACTTACTCGGCGCGTACTTCCACAGGGCGCGATTTTCTGTCAGTTGGAACTTGTCCCGTAATTCCTCTACGTCCGTCACATTGGAACTAAGTGATGTCGTTTTTGTAAGTGGGATGTTTTTTATAGCAAAAATAACTGTATTAACCTTCCTCGCTACGCTGACTTCATGATCACTAATCCATATCTTTATACTGACACATTCAGTAGGGTCAGGCATGTTTGAAGCTAAACTGTACAAAATATTTCCATTGTGTTACGGTTGTGTAACTACATTACATTTTTCAGTAAACTGAGTTCAAAACTACTTCAAAACCGCCTCTCCGTGCAACTACAATGTATCCACAGGGGTTCCAATCAACACTATAGTCGATAGGTTGAAGTCGCCTCTTATTGTGCGACCTAGTTATTCCCGCGCTACCGAGCGTAGGCTTACTTTGAATGATTCTAAAAATTTCACGGCGGAATTGGGTGGCCGATAATTGAGTTCACCTAGAACTGTTACGTGCGTCCAGTATCTTTACAATCGGACAGATTCTATCTAGAAGACAATATTTTTGCCGACCGCAATTAACAGTTAATGCTCGTCGTAATGTAACAATGGAAGCTTGCTATTATCAAAATTAAATTTATTGGCAATGAGAAGGAGAAAGTACAGACGTAAAATATAACGGAAGGTAATTTGTCACAGCTGCTTAAGTCCACTGTGTGCAAATTACAGCAAGAGGGACACGATGCCGAAATGAGTGGAATTTAAGTGTTTGTTTCAAGGAAGTAGTGCCAAATTTCACGCAACAAAATATGACATTGGAAAGGTGAATAAATGCGTTACTAGGCAGCAATTTGTGCAATATTGTGACCAGTAGAAGGTAATACCAACTTCACGAGACCTTCACTGCTTATGTCGCACTGAATTGGACTTCAAGGCCAGTAAAGGGTAGGGCTAGATAATCTGAGAACTGACTGGTTATGTGGTTCAAGGCGTATTCCTCTATGAAAATGTCGAGAAATCTGTTTGTGTTTGCTTAAAATGTTCTCTGGGATGTCTGCTATTCATTGAAAGCTCATCAGGATCTCTTACCTAGTTACAAGGCGATTTGTGGAAGTTTCTCCGAAAACCAGTCACAGATGGGGAAAAAAATAGTCTACGTGTAATTTCAACGACGACTTAACAGGCATTATGGAAATTACGAATGTACTCGAATTTGAGCAGACAAAAGGCGTATCGAGCGAGCAGAGTATGGGATGACAAGCTACCAAAGAGGCCCGCAGGACCACCATGGCCACGAACACAGAGGATCTGCTTTTGGATGATGTTGCTTCGTGGGGCGCTCAACATCGTTGTCATCAGCGCCCGTACAAGTTCCCAATCCTTCCATTTCCATTATAGCCGCTTCCCGAATGATGATGAAAACACAAACACCTAGTCCCCGGGCGGAGAAAATCCCCGAAGCGGCCGGGAATCGAACCCGGGACCCCGTGATCCAGAGGCAGCGACGTTACCTCCTTTTGGATCTGAATGGATTGTTCTATTGTCTAGTGATAGCTGACTAGAGGTACGTTTAACTACGAAAATATAACCCAAAGATTTAAAAGATTTTTCTGGAAGCTGTATTTTTCAAATAGGTGGGAAATATAATTTGAGAACGATTCATACGATTTTGATCGGCATTCGATACCGGATATCTAAATTCTCTATTGGCGCCCGTAACCGTTTTGCGATATCTTCAAGTCGATTTTCACTCATGTTTTGTCTGTTTTGGACGAAGAAAATGACATTTATTCAGTACGTCCGTATTTTGTGAGAACTTAATATTTTTCATATGTCCTATGTATGCTGGGAAGATATAGTCAAAATGATTTACGCAAAATTACTTTGCTGCAGGCGCAACAGGACTAGGGGAATTTCCACCGATACCACTCGCCTCGAGCGATTCTTCCACTTGGTGCAGCAATTACTGGGATCGTCCAGCATGAACACAAAAATAATTTCTTGGAGACGAAATTGTAAGGAATAAAGGTATTAGCATTAATCCTTAGTTTACTTGAAAAATCACACATACGTCCCGCGTTCGAAGAGGGATAAGGCCTTAATGGGCCCAGTATCTCGGCCAAATTTTTTTTTTTTACTGGTAGTCTTCGTATAAGAGATGGCTATATGAATTAACCAATCGTTTACAAAACAGCGTGATCATGTGCTGAAGGACTATGTCGGATACGCTGAGGGGCCTATTCTAAGGCGGACTTTTTTGCTCTATTCTTGCTTCACCGTCACTTGATAACAGCTGATAACCGCCTTCATGTTGGTTGCAAAATAGACAAGAAATACAATACCATCTATTTTATATCTAACATGCACCAAGCACATACAAACTTACGTATTGGCTAACAAAATATTTAGGGTCTAATTTTTTATGACAAGCACATGAGCTTCCTTCATGACAAACAGTTTACATGAGCCAGCATCAGCTTGCACGTAGTGCAAGCTATTCCTCTTACGTTCTCCGAAAATGACCACTGACTGGTCAAAAGTGGTTACGGCACTGTAAAATGCTAATTGTGACCAAAAAGAATATGAAGAATAAGAGTCCATCTCAATTTCCAATAATGTGGGTCATTTTTTCCAAATTTTGAGCGATTTGTCACTAATATTTGTAAAATGATTTGTTATTCCACCATGAGTATTACATGAAGGACACCTTGCCATAGCGGCATTTAATTATTAGTAAATTTAAGGCAAAACTTACTGTTTTAATGTTCTGCTGTGTTGGTTTTTCGTATGTCTTCGCTCCTGAAAACGACCTTCCAACTTCTTGTATGTCCTTTCACCAAGAGGTCTTTTCAGGTAGTTTTGTCTGGTCACTTGCTTTCATAGCACCACACGGGGTCAGGTGTATAGCAACTAAAGGTCCTGCCTGCGGACGTGGAGCAACGTATTCGGAGTGCAAACACATAATGGCTGCGTGTTCTCAGCAATACACCACCACCTGTTCTAAGATCAGGAGCTTCAAAAATGGTTCAAATGGCTCTGAGCACTATGGGACTTAACTGATGTGGTCACCAGTCCCTTAGAACTTAGAACTAATTCAACCTAGCTAACCAAAGGACATCACACACATCCATGCACGAAGCAGGATTCGAACCTGCGACCGTAGCGGTCGCGCTGTTCCAGACTGTAGCGCCGAGAACCGCTCGGCCACTCGGGCCGGCTATCAGGAGCTTCCCTGAAGATCTGGAACAACAGTCTAAGCTACTCACTCACATATACTGAACAAGCAGAACGAAGCTTGTAACCAAGGAAAAACTCGTAGCGAACAGCAAACAACCTTGTTGAGTCCACTTTGCGTCAAGCACTTATGGAAAATCCAGTGGAGGCAATCAGTCAATGAACATCAAAATCCTTAGATGCAGATACAATAATTCGTCCTCCTAGATGTCAGTGGAGGATAATGAAGGTGATTCGAACCAGAGAAGGCGGATGTTATCTACTGCACAAGCGGGGATGGGATGGTTCTGATAATTGTAACAGTCAATCTGTATACGACTGCCGACTGTTCTTTTCGAACGTAAAAAAGGGAAAATAATGGTCATTCACCAAGCATTGGATGAATCAATCTAATTTATTGCGGAACTAGTTCTGGATATGTAAGACTGTTCGAAGTTGTGGTGGTACACAGTTTTCCACTAATGTGTATTTGCAGTTGTTTTCATCATATTATGATAAAATAGAGTCTAAGGAAGTAGTTGACAAAAGGGTGAAACAGGGTTACATCCTACCCCTTGTGTTAATCTGTACACTGAGCAAAAATTAAAGGAAACGGGGCAGAATTTTGCAAAGGCAACTGTAATTTATGGAAAAGAAAGTTTTGAGGTTTGCCAATGACATTGTAATTTTGTCAGACTGCGAAGGTATTTGGAAATCACGACGGGAGGGAGGGAGGTTGTAGGATGAACAACAAGTCAAACAGGAATATTGGAATGTAGTCTAAGTAAATTAGGTGATGAGGGAATTTGATGAAGAAATGAGAAAAATTAATTGAATTTTATTTTGGGAGCAAAATAACTGATGGTCGAAGAAGAGGATATAAACCGCAGACAGGTAATAATTCATTACGGAAGAAAATGGGTTAACAAAAATCCAAGGTTAGAGAGGCTTTTGTATAGGTATTTGTCTGGAGTGTAGCCTTTTACACAAGCGAAGCGTGGGCGATACACACTTCACGTACTGAAGCGAACTGAGGAGAAAAGTTATGTCACAGTTTGACTTGACAGAACATCCTGAAGTGTGAACGAATCGACAATATGGTAAGAGGGACTCGTGGAGGGTAAAAATTTTTGCGGATGCAGGAGTTGTGGAGATGAAGAATCTTGCAAAACAGACAAGCGTGGAGAGCTGTGTCAAACATGTCTTCAGACAGAAGGTACGAACATAATTTTGTAGTCTTAAACCAGCATTTAACAAATTCGTTGGTCTTATTTTCAGTCGTATACACCATCGCCTTTCGATGCCGACAAAGTAATATCTCAATTACATCGAATCCAAAACCTCAAGTGTAGCAGTCTACTATCTACGCTCTGCCGCTATGTAATTAGAGCTATTTGAGTGGACAGTAGGTACTGTAAATTTGTCTCTTACACTTGGGTCGACCTATTTTTTTTTAAAAATGCCAGAACAAACGAGCTATGTACGAAAGACTCTACAGTATCTAAAAATACAAGCTACATTAGATTCCCACGCAAAAATGAGGGCTAAGTATTGAAATAGCCAGTGGTTTATTTAGGCTAAAGGTGGATATTACACTAAATAAATGCTGGCGAAGTGATAGTGACAGGACTATGGCATTGGCGAATAAAGCTGCTGACCAGAAATTTGTTATTCAAGACTGTGGTATGGCCAAATAACGTGTGAATCTATGAGCATGCTGTTTTACTACCCCTCTTCCCCCCCCCCCCCCCCCCCCCACCTTTTTGTTTCTCGATGGTAAACAACGATGTTGCTACAATCACCAGGCCTTTAGTTAACTTTGCTAGATAATAAATACGGACGAAATATTGCATTAACAACGGAAGAAAACCAATGAAAATCTGAATACTCTGGAGACTTACATAAGAAGCAAACATTTAGGTCGTTATTAGAAATTGCAGCGTTTCTTTTCCAATTGCGACAGTTTATGTACTCTACTAAATCTGAACCCCCCCTCCCCCATTAGTCGAAGCAGTGAAGCGTTCAACGAGACATATGGACTACGGTGCTGTTGGTTTGCAGGGCATTAATGGTCATCTTCACAGTAGAAATCAGTTCGATGATTCGTAATCATACGTCTCTTACGTATGATCTGTAAGCGTGTGTGTGACGTCGCAGGCAGGTATATTATATACCTTTACGAGACGCCTGTTGCTCAACGAAAGTGAATATTCACGAGGTTTTAAGAGCATAGGAATGAGACGCAATGCGTAACAGCCTATTTATTAGTGAATGATGTACTATTTCAGAACATGCATCAAAGAACTACCGTAGTTGCGTAAGATGCAGTGAATAGAATTAGGGTCTAAGTGGAAGTGGCAAGAGGCAAATTATTTAAAGCTCAAAATGCTGATTCACAGACACAGGAACCAGTTGTTCAATAACTTATCTCAGATTAATAACAATTCTAAGATACGGTGGTTTCAATTTAGAAGGAACACTGACTTCATGATACGTTCGCGCGCACGTTTTAAAGAGTAGCTTTATTCTGACTCTTCAGTTGAAACCTCAGGGCTGAGAGATCGTGGTCTATGTATAAAATTTCCACGTAACGTTTCGTCTCCATCTGCGGGAGACATCTGAGGTCGTTCGGCTACTTGGTCAGTAGCCGGGCGACCTCAGAAGATGTCTCCCGCAGATGGAGACGAAACGTTACGTGGAAATTTTATACATAGACCACAGCCTCTCAGCCCGGAAGTTTCAACTGAAGACAACATCGGCCGTGAGAGCCTACATTGTATGCTTATTCTGACTATTCGAGAAGCACTGGCACGCAACAAATATTCCGGAACAGAAGACTCATTTTTATACCCATCACTATAGAAGGGAGATACAGTGAAATTCCGTTCCCTTTTGCATGCGTTTCTACAAATGTCCAGCCCTCAACCTATTTCCATCACTTCTTGCCCTTGCGATCAGTCTGCTTTTTCACTGGAATAGGGAGATAAATTTACATAAGTCTGTTTGAGGTGGTGGTTTGGGTAATTTGATATTTATAAGCATTAAAGGAGCATTATGGAACGAAATGAATGTTCGTTGACTCCAGTCTCAAAACAGTTTCGTGGGATTTTGAAAGTATGTTCTCTTAAATTGCAACGTTCTAGCAGTTTCTTTAAAGAAGTTAAGTGTCATGTTGGTTCAAACCCAACAAATACCATAAAGTTGGTGCACTTTTCAGATATATGCCAAGCAAGATTTTTGGAAAAAATTTGATTCACATATTAACTTCAATTTCCTACTATTCTATTAAGGAATCAAAGCTTTAGATACAACTGGGCCTACGGCGTTGTTTCATTTCACCTCTTCACGGATCATACACTGTCTCTCCCAGGAAATTTGTAAGGCTACATTTTTGTTTACACAGAAACCAAAGTCCACGACTTTGATATTTCATTAAGTGCATATCGGCACCTTAACATTTCCAAACACCAGGACCTAGTTGCCAGTTGCTTCAAGCTGTTATTTCCAAACCTGGGCATTTCATTTTTCTCACAGATAATCAACCGATGTTTGCAACATAACCGCTAGTATGAAAACACTAAAACATCACAAGCAATAGTTGTATTGGGGGTCCATCTGTGTCTCCCCCATATTTGTGCATGATGCTCCATCGCGGACAATTTGCTGCAAGTTGTCTGTTCTAGCCAATATAGTCGAGAACCCAGCTAGAAAGGCGACACGAATGTAATTTGCCATCAGTAAAAGTCAGAAAGGCAATGAAACGGACTATTCATTAACTTTTATGTAGAGAGATCTTTGTACATTTAGAAGGTGGTATGAGTCAAGAGGTCTAGGTAGAAAAAGTACATATAATAGCAACAGCAGACGACGTCGAGTGTTATTTCCGCTGAAGGTTGAAGACAAATGTGAAAGAATTATTCATTCTATAATAGAACTGCGAATTACTACTACATTATAATTTAAATGAAATGCTGGAAATCATTTCGAACTTTTGTATATAATTAAAAGAATGATTGATGTCAATAGTTATGGGCACGGAACATCCTAGTTAACTGCTAGAGCAGCGGCAGAACGTCATTCAGAAAATAAAGGGCTTTGTGGCGTTAAAATTCTTTGTTATTCCCAAGTCAGTCATGTAAAAATTTAGTATGATCTGGAACATAAACATGAGATTATATATAGCAGAAACTTCAGAGGAATTTGAAGCATTTACCTTCGAAACTATGAAGAGAGCACTCTAAACTTTTTTCCGTGTTTGTTACCCACCGAATGTCTGCTATAAACACACAACTCCGTGTTAACGACTAGTTCACTGTCGGCGATGTGTAATAGATTCGTACACGATTGAGGAAGGAGGTGATGTCACAAATGCCGTAATGTCGTAAATATCTCCATAACACGATCAATAGACATCACCAGCTGGAGACTAGGGCCGGACCAACTACACTCGCTTCCGAATGTGCTCGAGATTTCCACATACGATGCAGTGATCGATACAGTATCGAGTGTTGTTCGAATAACCACCTGACATTTGACTGACGCGAAACGAGAGCAAGCTATCGCAAGAAGCTAAAAGATTGCCAGGAGAACAAGCTATAGCTCTGCTTGTAATTTGAAAGTATCGTGAAACACAGGTGTAAATGCTAGTAAGTCTCCCGTACAAACAACTGTTGTATTTGAAATAATATACAGGAACGGTTTTGATACAGTGTTTCTGGTAGCTGTATTGAGGCCTGAACATTAATGATGATTTTTCTTTTTTCTGTAAAGCTAACAGCCAAAGACGAAGGTATAGTTCTTCAGAAATAGAGCTCGATTTTGAACCCAGTATAGTGTTTTATTCGGTTATTAGAGGCCATAATAATTTGCAAGTGAGCGTTTTGATTCCTGTTCACACGTTAGTATAAAGTGTAAAAGGTTATCAGTTTTTGATCAGATTTAAAACAGAATAGTAAAATTCAGATAAAATAAGAAAGCAAATGGGAATGTGAAGGCCTAATAAACGAAATAAATTAAATTGAATGTGACTGCGACCGCGAGAATAAATAACAGTGACAAGACCTCCTGTGGCGATGGAACATACATCACTATATCGCAGGATCAACTAAGCTCGTGAATTAGACTGAATCGTGATTGTGATCACTTATCTAAATATTAAAGGCTGGGTTTTCATGTCATCTATATACTATAAGGTACTGTAGTATATATTACACAGTTCACATCCAAAATACACTGTCGGAAAGAAAATAGTACACACTTTAAGAGGTTTCCAATCCACTCAGATTTATTGTTGCAATAGTGGATATGGAGCACATGAAATGATTACATTCACAGATCAATAGGACAAGCAGTTCTGAGATACCAGGTGTCGGTCCATGCTGAAAGACGCTTATTACTACGTGGTGTAGCTTCCACGGGTGGCAATGCAGGTGCTGACTCCGGTATCCAGTCTGTCGTAGAGCTGGCGAATACTGTGCTGGACTACGTTACACCACGCCTGATCGTCCTGTTCGTGTTGTTATGTCAGTTGTTGGTTGACGAGTCGCTCGAGTCACTTCTCGCGACATCACATCCCACATGTGCGCGAATGGAGTTCTGAGATCTTGCTGGCCAGGGAAGTTGCTGCTCGTCTTGCAGAGCACGCTGAGTTTCACAGGCAGGGTGGGAACGAGCGTTATCCTGTTGGAACAACATATGACGCTCCAGTTTACAGGACTGGCAACAGAACATTCTGCACGTACCGAGCTCTGGTAAGCGTCCCGTCCAGAGACACCAAAGGTGAACGAGAGTTTGCAAATGGTTCAAATGGCTTTGAGCACTATGGGACTTCTGAGGTCATCAGTCCCCTAGAACTCAGAACTACTGAAACCTAACTAACCTAAGGACATCACACACATCCATACCCGAGGCAGGATTCGAAGCTGCGACCGTAGCTTTCGCGCGGTTTCAGACTGTAGCGCCTAGAACCGCGACAGTTTGCATTCAGACCATAAGGCCTGGGGTGGAGCGAGTGTGTCTTGGACGAATACACACTACGAGACAGCATTAGCCAGGTCTATATCGTACACTCAATCGACCACCACTTGCTGGCAGACAGAATCTGCTTTCCATTCGTTGAAGACCAGGGCCCGCCATTCCTTCTTCCGAGTGGTCCTCTGGCGGCACCAGTCGAGTCTTGCCCGTCGATGCTGTGGTGTGAGTGGAAGTAGAAGACGGGCGTGCCCGTAGTTCCACTGCGACAACCGGTTCGCAACAGTTCGTGTTGACACGTCTGTGTTCACAAGCCCTCTGTTTGTACGATCTGCCACTGCTTCCCTTCAACTCAACGATCCTGGTTGGCTTCTGTACTTCGTGGACGTCCAAAACCACATCCACAGGTGTGAGGATGTTCACACGACCACTGATACCAGCATCATTGCACAACTGACGCAGCACGTCCAACGTATGTGGCAGTTCTCTGAAAGGACCATCCTGTCACTCGAAAGGCCATTATTTGATCCATTCCAACGTCGCTCAGTTTGCTGTAGGAAGCACAAGTACTTCTCCTTGGTTTGTTTGCCTGCTTGCTTCGCACGCCTGCACCACACTGTGCCTTCTCGCTGTGACAATTGCCTACTAAAGGTTAGACACAGGTGCCCTCAGGTAGCTACTACAATACGCTGTCTGTTGGCGGACGACTTTGAAACCATTGTCAGTACGTCTGCTATCTCCCAGGTGGTATATGTTGTCATCGGATCAAAATCTACATCACCTTTCCAGCTGTACTATTTTTTTGCTGCAGTGTATATTAATAACACTATGACATATCATGGAAATAATGCCAACAGAAAAAACTTTGGTTGTGCCCCAGGGAAGTGTGTTCAGACCCTTGCTTTTCATCTTGTGTATTAATGACCTCGCAGAAAATGTTGATATTAACGTCTGACTTTTTGCTGATGGTGCAATTATCTATATTGAAGTAATGTCTGAAAGAAGCTGCACAAATTTACAGATAAGATTTCTAAGTGGTACAGAGACTGGCAACTTAGTTTAAACATTCAGAAACGTAAAACTGTGCGTCTCACAAAACGAAAGAAACAACATATTATCCATTGACAATCATTTCAGTGAGTTGCATCAACTCATACAAATACCTGGATGTAGCAATTTGCAAGGATATGAAATGAAATGGTCACTTAAGCTCAGTCGTAGGTAAAGTAGTTGGGATACTGCTGTTCATTAGTAGTGTACTAGGGAAGCGCAGTCAGTCTACAAAAGGGACAGCATACTAAACACTCGTGTGACCCGTCCCAGAATATTGCCCACATGTACGGGACATGTACCATATAGGGCAGACAGCGGATATTGAATAGGAAGGACAGCACGAATGGTCACTCATTCGTTCTACTCATGGGTGGGTCTCTAAGATGCTGAAAGAACTGAGCTGACAGACGCTTGAAGATAGAAGAAAACTATCCCATCGTTTCTAGATCCAACTTTAAGTGATGAATCTAGGAATATATTACAACTCCCTTGGTATGACTCTCACAGAGATCGCGAAGACACTATTAGACTAACTATACCTCTCAGAGAAGGACATGTAAGTAGTCATTCTTCGTGTGATCCATACGTAAATGGTAAAGAATAATGAATTAATTAGTGGTACAATAGGACATACGCTCAGGCATGCACTTCACAGTGGTTTTCACAGCATAACTGTAGACGAAATCGCTAGATCATGTGGCAATCGAAAACTCAACGAATGCCCAGGATTTATCAAACAGTTCGAGTCGTGTTCCAGCACAGCACTAATGGTGGCTGTTGCTACTTCATCTCAGGGGGGCCAATAAGCTGGATTTTGCTGATTGGCTAACGTTTATGACATCATACTGGTACGGCTAACGTTCATGATATCATACTGGTAACGTTAATGACGTCGGTCTCTCAGTCCAGCCGGTCCGTATCGATTCTAGTTTTTGAAACGTCGCTATTCTTCCAACGAAGCCTTTAGATTTCTTCGCGCAGCGGTCAGAGAGCTTTCGTCATGAGTGAGAAAACTGGCGTTACGGCGCATGCGTAACAATGGTGATATACGAAACCCGTGCCTATGCAATCCTCACGCGGGACAAGGCAGCTGACGTTGACGTGGACGAGGAAATGAATCAAAACTCACGAGATCAGCGCCTGTCTCAGAATAGGAAGTGCTGGCTGAAGTGATTTTCGGGTGCAGCACTCTCTGACGTCTTCCCTCAGCTGTATCTGGCTCGCAAACCACAGAATTTGTTTAGCATATGGACACACGTAAAATTCCTGCGTTAGATCTGTTAAAACGCACATTTCCTCCATGGATAAAATGCTATTCATATTCCTTTGTCTATTGTTGTTGTTGTGGTCATCAGTCCAGAGACTGGTTTGATACAGCTCTCCATGCTACTCTATCCTGTGCAAGCTTCTTCATCTCCCAGTACCTACTGCAACCTACATCCTTCTGAATCTGTTTAATGTATTCATCTCTTGGGCTCCCTCTCGATTTTTACCCTCCACCCTGTCCTCCAATACTAAATTGGTGATTCCTTGATGCCTCAGAACATGTCCTACCAACAGATCCCTTCTTCTAATCAAGTTGTGCCACAAACTACTCTTCTCCCCAATCCTATTCAATACCTCCTCATTAGTTATGTGATCCACCCATCTAATCTTCAGCATTCTTCTGTAGCACCACATTTCGAAAGCTTCTATTCTCTTCTTGTCCAAACTATTTATCGTCCATGTTTCACTTCCATAGATGGCTACACTCCATACAAATACTTTCAGAAACGACTTCCTGACACTTAAATCTATGCTCGATGTTAACAAAATTTCTCTCCTTCAGTAACGCTTTCCTCTCTACTTCGACCATCATCAGTTATTTTGCTCCCCAAAGAGTAAAACTCCTTTACTACTTTAAGTGTCGCATTTCCTGATCTAATTCCGGCAGCATCACCCGATTTAAGTCGACTACATTCCATTACCCTCGTTTTGCTTTTGTTGACGTTCACCTTATATCATCCTTTCAAGACACTGTCCATTCCGTTCAACTGCTCTTCCAGGTCCTTTGCTGTCTCTGACAGAATTACAATGTCATCGGCGAACATCAAAGTTTTTATTTCTTCTCCATGGATTTTAATACCAACTCCGAATTTTTCTTTTGTTTCCTTTACTGCTTGACAATATAAAGATTGAATAACATCGGGGATAGGCTACAACCCTGTCTCACTCCCTTCCCAACGACTGCTTCCCTTTCATGTCCCTCGACTCTTATAACTGCCATCTGGTTTCTGTACAAATTGTAAATAGTTTGTCGCTTCCTGTATTTTACCCTACCACCTTCAGAATTTGAAGGAGAGTATTCCAGTCAACATTGTCAAAAGCTTTCTCTAAGTCTACAAATGCTAGAAACGTAGGTTTGCCTTTCCTTAATCTATTTTCTAAGATACGTCGTAGGGTCAGTATTGTCTCACGTGTTCCAGCATTTCTACGGAATCCAAACTGATCTTCCCCGAGGTCGGCTTCTACCAGTTTTTCCATTCGTCTGTAAAGAATTCGTGTTAGTATTTTGCAGCTGTGGCTTATTAAACTGATAGATCGGTAATTTTCACATCTGTCAACACCTGCTTTCTTTGGGATTGGAATTACAATGTTTTTCTTAAAGTCTGGTGGTATTTCGCCTGTCTCATACATCTTGCTCACTAGATGGTAGAGTTTTGTTAGGCCTGACTCTCCCAAGGCTGTCATTAGCTCTAATGGGATGTTGTCTACTCCTGGGGCCTTGTTTCGACTTACGTGTTTCAGAGCTCCATCAAACTCTTCACGCAGCATCATATCTCCTATTTCATCTTCACCTACATTCTCTTCCATTTCTATAATATTGTCCTCAAGAACATCGCCCTTATATAGACCCTCTATATACTCCTTCCACCTTTCTGCTTTCCCTTCTTTGCTTAGTATTGGGTTTGGTTGAGCTCTTGATATTCATACAAGTGGTTCTCTTTTCTCCAAAGGTCTCTTTGATTTTCCTGTAGGCAGTATCTGTCTTACCCCTAGTGAAATAAGCGTCTACATTTGTCCTCTAGCCATCCCTGCTTAGCCATTTTGCACTTCCTGTCGATCTCATTTCTGAAACGTTTGTATTCCTTTTTGCCTGCTTCATTTACTGCATTTTTGTATTATCTCCTTTCATCAATTAAATTCAGTATCTCTTCCGTTAGCCACGGATTTCTATTACCCCTCGTCTTTTTACCTACTTGATCCTCTGTTACCTTCACTAATACGTCTCTCAAAGCTATCCATTATTTTTCTACTGCATTTCTTTCCCCCATTCTTGTCAATCACTCCCTGAAGGTCTCTACAACCTCTGGCTCTTTCAGGTTATCCAGGTCCCATCTCCTCAATTTCCCCCCTTTTTGCAGTTTCTTCAGTTTTAATCTACAGTCCATAACCAACAGATTGTGGTCAGAGTCCACATCTGCCCCTGGAAGTGTCTTACAATTTAAAACCTGGTTCCTGTCTTACCATTATATAATGTACCTGATACCTTCCAGTATCTCCAGGCTTCTTACATGTATACAACCTTCTTTCATGATTCTTGAACCAAGTGTTAGCCATGATTAAGTTATGCTCCGTGCAAAATCCTACCAGGCGGCTTCCTCTTTCATTCCTTACTCCCATTCCATATTCACCTACTACATTTCCTTCTCTTCCTTTTCCTAATGTCGAGTTCCAGTCACCCATGAGTATTAAATTTTTGTCTCCATTCACTATCTGAATAATTTCTTTTATCTCATCATACATTTCATCAATCTCTTCGTCATCTGCGCAGCTAGTTGGCGTATAAACTTGTACTACTGTGGTAGGCGTGGGCTTCGTATCTATCTTGGCCACAATAATGCGTTCACTATGCTGTTTGTAGTAGCTTACCCGCATTCCTATTTTCCTATTCATTATTAAACCTACTCCTGCATTACCCCTATTTGATTTTATATTTATAACCCTGTATTCACTTGACCTGAAGTCTTCTGCCTCCTGCCACTAATTCCCACTATATCCAACTTTAACCTATCCATTTCCCTTTTTAAGTTTTCTAACCTACCTGCCCGATTAAGGGATCTGACATTCAACGCTCCGATCCGTAGAAAACCAGTTTTCTTTTTCCTGATAACAACTTCCTCCTGAGTAGAGAAAAGGCAAACCTACGTTTCTAGCATTTGTAGACTTAGAGAAAAATGTTGACTGGAATAATCTCTTTCAAATTCTGAAGGTGGCAGGGGTAAAATACAGGGAGCGAAAGGCTATTTACAATTTGTATAGAAACCAGATGGCAGTTATAAGAGTCGAGTAACATGAAAGGGAAGCAGTGGTTGGGAAGGGAGTGAGACAGGGTTGTAGCCTCTCCAGGATGTTATTCAGTCTGTATATTGAGCAAGCAGTAAAGGAAACAAAAGAAAAATTCGGATTAGGTATTAAAATCCATGGAGAGGAAATAAAAACTTTGAGGTTCGCCGATGACATTGTAATTCTGTCCGAGACAGCAAAGGACTTGGAAGAGCAGTTGAACGGAATGGATAGCGTCTTGAAAGGAGGATATAAGATGAACATCAACAAAATCAAAACGAGGATAATGGAATGTATTCGAATTAAGTCGGTTGATGCTTAGGGAATTAGATTAGGAAATGAGACACTTAAAGTAGTAAAGGAGTTTTGCTATTTGGGGAGCAAAGTAACTGATGATGGTCGAAGTAGAGAGGATATAAAATGTAGACTGGCAATGGCAAGGAAAGCGTTTGTGAAGAAGAGAAATTTGTTAACATCGAGTATAGCTTTAAGTGTCAGGAAGTCGTTTCTGAAAGTATTTTTATGGAGTGTAGCCATGTATGGAAGTGAAACATGGACGGTAAATAGTTTGGACAAGAAGAGAATAGAAGCTTTCGAAATGTGGTGCTACAGAAGAATGCTGAAGATTAGATGGGTAGATCACATAACTAATGAGGAGGTATTGAATAGAAATGGGGAGGAGTTTGTGGCACAACTTGACTAGAAGAAGGGATCGGTTGGTAGGACATGTTCTGAGGCATCAAGGGATCACAAATTTAGCATTGGAGGGCAGCGTGGAGGGTAAAAACCGTAGAGGGAGACCAAGAGATGAATTGAATACACTAAGCAGATTCAGAAGGATGTAGTTTGCAGTAAGTACTGGGAGATGAAGAAGCTTGCGCAGGATAGAGTAGCATGGAGAGCTGCATCAACCCAGTCTCAGGACTGAAGACCACAACAACAACATAGCATGACATAAATTATAATATAAAACCTACAAAATATGGGCTTCAACTGAAAACAATGAAATGAAATATGGTGTGTCCCAAGTTTAGTTTGTGACGTATAAAACGTTCTTGCCTCTTACTGATTAAGCGTTTCATTGCTCGTTGCCGAAATATCGCAGAAGCTATTTTCGTTTCACGTATGGCAGTGCCTAATCAACATTGAACAACAGGAAGTGACGTCACAAAACTCGTACAGCGCTACATCAACGTCTGTTGACTCATCCCGTGTTCGGACGGCGTTATGGCTAGTGCTGCCGGAACGTTTCTCGTTCCGTTTCCACTCGGAATTTCAAGCCTCGTGGAAACATTGAACAACTGAAGTGATTATGTGCAGCAACCGAAATTATTACTCATGTGGCGATGACGTGTTAGAAGGTAAGTGGTCTCAAAAAAGGGTTTCTGTGGTATTTTGTATATCTGTTATTTTTGGCAGCAAATATGGAAATTGTGCTCTATAGTATTACCAATTTTAAGACATCGGGAGAATATCACTGTTTCTAGTCTACCATTCATTCTACCATACATCTTCCCCGCAGGAACCCAAATTAGCAATTATTGAATTTTACAGAATTCATAGCACCCGATTCGGTAAAAGCGAAGGAGACAGCCGTTGGGGGAAGTAATGCCGATCCACGTAAATATCAGAATAGGGAGATATTTTACCCCAGGACAGTATGACAAAAATTGGTAACGCCTCTTGAGAACCTACAACGGAATTGTAGATAAGAAACAATTCGGAAGAAGGGAGAAAGGACTTTGTCTCTAAAAAAAGGAATGGACGAGATGTTTCAAAAGAAAACTATCAGGTTACCTTCCATTAGGAAAGTGGGTGCCCTCAGCGACTGTTATGTAATTTATAAATGATAGAGCGCAGCGAGATCAGTCGTCCTTTTTTTTTTTGCAGCTTTTTTTACGCAAATCCAGATTTCAGCTAGCCATTATCAATGCACTATTTTTTAATCTCGAGGCATGTTAGTCTCCTGTTACTAGTAGTGACTGACGCCCGAACAACAGGGAACTAACATTGATAGAGATTAAAAAATATCTATTGATAATGGCTAGGCACTAGCCGAAATCTGGATTTCCGTAATAAAACCTGAAAAAAAAGCGACTGTTTGCTGCGCTCTGTCATTTATAAATATAGAAAACTGACATTCTCAAGGAGGTATTGGTTAATTGGTCAGGTAAGTTACATCATTTGTTACTTGGCAGATGCCTCATGTTACAACCGAAGTGTATGGTACCAGTGGTTGGCTTTGACCTATGACACATATACGTTATATTAAGTGGCGTGAAACTGAGGGTAGAAAAAGCTGAAATGCTTTATCCTATTTTCATATATTCCTTTAAAAAGGAAAACCCAAGAGGATTGCTTCAATTTAATTCTCGTACCACAAGCAAGATAAGTGAAATAAGTATTAGTGTCAGTGGTGTTAAGAAACAGCTGAAATCGTTAACACTGAACAAAGCTCGAGGGTGCGAAGGAATCCCTACACTCAATTTGCTGCTGAGTTAGCCCCTATTCTAACTATAATCTGTTGTAGAACCTTCGAACAAGAAACCGTGCCCAGTAGTTGGAAGAAAGTACAGATTACAACCGTCTACCAGAAGGGTAGCAGAAGTGATCCACAAAACTACCGTCCAGTAGTCTTGATATCAATTTGTTCAGAATCTTGTAACATATTCTGAGATCAAACAGTATGAGATATGACCTCCTCCATGCCAAGCAGCACATGTTCCAAAAACATCAGTCATGTGAAGGCCAACACAAACTTTTCTCACACGGCATAACGAAAGCTTTCGATCAAGGCAGTCAAATAGATGTAGTATTTCTTGACTTCCGAAAAGCATTTGACTCAATACCACATCTACATTATTGTCAAAAGTGCGATCATACGGTGTATCAAGTGAAATTTGTAACTGGATGGAGGGCCATCGTTGGATCAAGCAGCTTATGGTGTGCCACAGGGAAGTGTATTGGGACCCCTGCCGTTCATGTTGTACACTACTGGCCATTAAAATTGCTACACCAAGAAGAAATGCAGATGATAAGCAGGTATTCATTGGGCAAATATATTATACTAGAACTGACATGTCATTACATTTTCACGCAATTTGGGTGCATAGATCCTGAGAAATCAGTACCCAGAACAACCACCTCTGGCCGTAAATGCGGCCTTGATACGCAAACAGAACTTGGATGGCGTGTACAGGTACAGCTGCCCATGCAGCTTCAACACAATACCACAGTTCATCAAGAGTAGTGACTGGCGTATTGTGATGAGCCAGTTGCTCCGCCACCATTCACCAGACGTTTTCAGTTGGTGAGAGATCTGGAGAAGTTGCTGGCCAGGGCAGCAGTCGAACATTTTCTGTATCCAGAAAGGCCCGTACAGGACCTGTAACATGCGGTCGTGCATTATCCTGCTGAAATGTAGGGTTTCGCAGGGATCGAATGAATGGTAGAGCCACGGGTCGTAGCACATCTGAAATGTAACGTGCACTGTTCAAAGTGCCGTCAATGCGAACAAGAGGTGACCGAGACGCGTAACCAATGGCACCCCATACCATCACGCCGGATGATACCACTGTATGGCGATGACGAATACACGCTTCCAATGTGCGTTCACCGCGATGTCGCCAAACACGGATGCGACCACCATGATGCTGTAAACAGAACCTGAATTCATCCGAAAAAATGACGTTTTGCCATTCGTGCACACAGGTTCGTCGTCGAGTACACCATCGCAGACGCTCATGTCTGTGCTGCTGCGTCAAGGGTAACCGCAGCCATGGTCTCCGAGCTGATAGTCCATGCTGCTGCAAACGTCGTCGAACAGTTCGTGCAGATGGTTGTTGTCTTGCAAACGTCCTCATCTCTTGACTCAGGGAACGAGACGTGGCTGTGGACGATCCGTTACAGCCGTGCGGATAAGATGCCTGTCATCTCGACTGCTAGCGATACGAGGCCGTTGGGATCCAGCACGGCGTTCCGTATTACCCTCCTGAACCTTCCGATTCCATATTCCGCTAACAGTCATTGGATCTCGACCAACGAGAGCAGCAATGTCGCGATACGAGAAACCGCAATCGCGATAGGCTACACTCCGACCTTTATCAAAGTCGGAAACGTGATGGTACGATTTTCTCTTCCTTCGATGAGGCATTACAACGACGTTTCACCAGGCAACGCCGCTCAACTGCTGTTTGTGTATGAGAAATCGGTTGGCAACTTTCCTCCTGTCAGCACGTTGTAGGTATCGCCACCGGCGCCAACCTTGTGTGAATGCTCTGAAAAGCTGATCATTTGCATAACACAGCATCTTCTTCCTGTCGGTTAAATTTCGCGTATGTAGCACGTCATTTTCGTGGTGTAGGAATTTTAATGGCCAGTAGTGTATATTGATGTCCTTGCGGATAACACTGATAGTAACCTCAGCTTTTCCAGAAGATTCTGTTATCTATAATGTAGAGCCTGAAAGAAGCTGCATAAGTATTCAGTCTGCTCTTGAGAAGATTTCAGAATGGTGTAAAGGTAGACATCTTTCTTTAAATGTCCAAAAAATAAAATTGTGAACTTCAAGAAACGAAAGAAACCTAAATTTGATGACTCTAGAAATGTACTACAATCCCCTAAGTAACGCTTTTAAAGGGACCATGAGGCCAAGATTAGAATAATAACAGCATGCGGAGAGACAATCATTCTTCCAGCGTCCCATACGTGAATGGAACTGGAAGAAACCCTAATAAGTCGTAGGGTGCGACGTACCTGCTATGCACTTTACTGAGGTTTGCAGAGTGATAAATGTAATGTAGATATGTCATTCTGTTTAGAAGTTAAAAACTTTAACAGTTCTTGTAATTCTTTTACAAATAACTCAAAATCTTGAAATGGAGCCCAGTGTATTGTGGTTATTACTATGAACTTCCTATCAATTCTACTTCTGCAACAAAAGCTTCCAAATGTTAATGACTGTAAAATCTGAAGGTCTACTTTGTTTTACTGCATCATATAAATGGCAACCTCCGATTCCGCTTCACTTTTCAGAGCAGTTCTTGGTCCCTAAATAACTATAAATTCCAACGTAAAGTTCTTATTCAAAGAGGTCAAATGAAAACGAAACAAAACTGCATAACCAAGATTAATACCTACAGAGACAAGTCGCTGTGATACTGCCACACATCGTGGCTAACCAGCTAGGCAGCCGTATTGTGAGCACGAATAGCGTGCGATCCATCAAGGACCCCACATACGAGAGACGGATCGCAGCGATCCGTCGCGTTGGTGACCGATCACACATGTTTCGGCGAATCGCACCGATCGGTCGCTGACCGCATTGAAATCCCACGCGAACTGAAGGATCGCACATGTGATTCGTGTTTACTGTATGGCTGTCTGGTTGGTTAGCAGAGACTTGTGACAATATGGCTGCGACTCGTCTCTGTACTTATTAAGCCGGGTTTTTCAGTTTTGTTTCGTTTTGCTTTGCCCTCTTTGACTAAGGTATTTACCTTAAAATTTGTAGTTATTTATTTACCACGAACTAGTCAGAGAAGACATATGGAGTCCAGAGTTGCCACTTGTATTTAGTGTCCAGAGTTGCCACTTGTATTTAGTACTTGTATTTAGAAGGAATGCACTGAAGTGACAAAAGTCATGGGATACCCCCCAATATCGTGTGAGACCTTATTTTGCCCAGTGTAGTGTAGAAACTCGACGTGGCACGAATTCAACATGTCGTTTGAAGTTCCCTGCAGAAATATTCAGCCATGCCGCCTTTACAGCCGTCTGTTATTGCGCAAGTGTCCGTCTGCTTAGCTGGATGGGACTGGGTGTTGTGTTGTTCTAATAATCATCATATATTGCTGTGGTGTAATGGTTAGCATTTTGCCGGCACGGTAGCTCAGCGTGTTCGGTCAGCTGGTTGGCCTTTGTAATAACAAAACTGAGTGAAAGGATCAACAACGAACTTGAACGGAAGTCATGTGACGTCCGCAACGAACAAACACAAAAAAACTGGGTGGTAACGTGCTTGCTTCCCATGCACTGGGCCCGGGTTCGATTTCCTGCCGGATCGGAGATTTTCTATGTTCGTGGACTGGGTTTTGTGTTGTCCTCGTGGTGCCGAATAAAATAAGACTTGCACTAGACGGTCGAACCAGAATGCGACATCCCGACCAACTGTGCCATACGATAATTTGATTATTTTCATTGCGATAGTGCTGACGGTGTAGATTTTGCGCGTGAAATGACGTCTCGGTTATTATAATGCGTAGGATTCGTTTTCGGCGATCTGAGTGGGAGCAACGTTCGCCGGAATTCCTCGGAATATTCTTCAAACCAATGGCCTCCAAATAATATACAAAGGAGTTGCGGACATCGGCTGCGAGTAAGCATTGCTTTAAATCAATAGAGAAAGTTGAAAATTTGTGGCAGACTGGGATTAGAACCCGGTCGCCTGCTTGCTAGGCAGATGCACTGACGACTAAGCCATCCGGACGCAGTGGCCATCAAAATTGCACGGACTACAGTAGCACACTTCCCGGCGGACCCAATTCCTAATTTATCAACTCACTACTAATGCAGTGCTCTGATTCCCGGAAGAATTGCCACTTGGTGTGCATCCATACTGAAGAGATCATTGGCCATCGTCCAAGTAACATTACCATTTCCAGATAATGATCGGTTTAATTAGACCAGAGGACGCAGTCCATTCCACAAAAACACAGTCCACACCAATATGGAGCCATCACCAGGTTGTACAGTCTCTTGTTGACAACTTGTGTCCATATCCATATAAGTATATACAGGGTGGTCCATTGATCGTGATCGGGCCAAATATGTCACGAAATAAGCGTCAAACGAAAGAACTACAAAGAACGAAACTTGTCTAGCTTGCAGGGGGAAACCAGATGGCTCATTGGTTCGCCCGCTAGATGGCGCTGCCATAGGTCAAACGGACAACAACTGCGTTTTTTAAAAATTAGGAACCCCCATTTTTTATTACATATTCGTGTAGTACGTAAAGAAATGTGAATGTTTTATATGGACCACTTATTTCGCTTTGTGATAGATGGCGCTGTAATAGTCACAAACATATGGCTCACAATTTTAGACGAACAGTTGGTAACAGGTAGGTTTCTTAAATTAAAATACAGAATGTAGGTACATTTGTACATTTTATTTCGGTTGTTCCAATGTGGTACATGTACCTTTGTGAACTTATCATTTCTGAGAACGCATGTTGTTACAGCGTGATTACCTGTAAATACCACATTAATGCAATAATTGCTCGAAATGATGTCCGTCTTGGCCGGCCGGAGTGGCCGAGCGGTTCTAGGCGGTACAGTCTGGAACCGAGCGACCACTACGATCGCAGGTTCGAATCCTGCCTTGGGCATGGATGTGTGTGAAGTCCTTAGTTTAGTTAGGTTTAAGTAGTTCTAAGTTCTAGGGGACTGATGACCTAGAAGTTAAGTCCCATAGTGCTCAGAGCCATTTTAACCATTTTTTTATGTCCGTCAATCTCAGTGCGTTTGGCAATACGTGTAACAACGACATTCATCTCAACAGCTAGTAGTTCGCCTTCCGTAATGTTCGCACATGCATTGACAATGCGCTAACGCATGTTGTCAGGCGTTGTCGGTGGATCACGATATCAAATATCCTTTCGCCGGCCGAAGTGGCCGTGCGCTTAAAGGCGCTGCAGTCTGGAACCGCAAGACGGCTACGGTCGCAGGTTCGAATCCTGCCTCGGGCATGGATGTTTGTGATGTCCTTAGGTTAGTTAGGTTTAACTAGTTCTAAGTTCTAGGGGACTAATGACCTCAGCAGTTGAGTCCCATAGTGCTCAGAGCCAAATATCCTTTCAACTTTCTCCACAGAAAGAAATCTGGGGACGTCAGATAAAAAATAAAAAATAAAAAAAATAGTTCAAATTGTTCTGAGTACTATGGGACTTAACATCTGTCGTCAGATCCGGCGAAGGTGCGCGCCATGGTATGGTGCTTCGACGACCAATCTACCTGCCATGAAATATGCTATTCAATACAGATTCAACCGCACACGAGCTATGTGTTGGACATCCTTCATGTTGGAAGTACATCACCATTGTGTCATGCAGTGAAACATCTTGTAGTAACATCGGTAGAACATTATGTAGAAAATCAGCATTTATTGCACCATTTAGATTGGGGCCAATTATCCTTCTTCCCATAATGCCGCACCATACATTAACCCGCCAAGGTCGCTGATGTTCCACTTCTCGCAGCAATCGTGGATTTTCCGCTGCCCAATAGTGCATATTATGCCCGTTTACGTTACCGCTGTTGGTGAATGACGCTTCGTCGCTAAATAGAACGCGTGCAAAAAATCTCTCATCGTCCAGTAATTTCTCTTCTGCCCAGCGGCAGAATTGTACACTACGTTCAAAGTCGTC
This sequence comes from Schistocerca americana, assembly GCF_021461395.2. NCBI lineage: Eukaryota > Metazoa > Arthropoda > Insecta > Orthoptera > Acrididae > Schistocerca > Schistocerca americana. Next base: position 337,069,310 of record NC_060122.1, on the reverse strand, counting down.
GCCATGCAATTCCTGGTGCATAGAAATATGATGCGGGTGCAGTCAATGTTGATGTAGCATTCTCAACCCCGACGTTCTTGAGATTCCCGATTCTCGCGCAGTTTGGCTGCTACTGATGTGCGCATTAGACGCGACAGCAGCTAAAACACCTACTTGGGCATAATCATTTGTTGCAGGTCGTGGTTGAAGTTTCACATGTGGCTGAACACTTCCTGTGTCCTTAAATGACGTAACTATGCGGCGAACGGTCCGGACACTTGGATGATGTCGTTCAGGATACCGAGCAGCATACATAGCACACGCCTGTTGGGCATTTTGATCACAATAGCCATACATCAACATGATATCGACCTTTTCCGCAATTGGTAAACTGTCCATTTTAACAGGGGTAATGTATCACGAAGCAAATACCGTCCGCACTGGCGGAATGTTACGTGATACCACGTACTTATACGTTTGTGACTATTACAGCGCCATCTATCACAAAGCGAAAAACGTGGTCCAACTAAAACATTCATGTTTCTTTACGTACTACACGAATATGTAATAAAAAATGGCGGTTCTTACTTTAAAAAAAAACGTAGTTGTTATTCGTTTGTCCCATGGCAGCGCCATCTAACGGGCCAACCATAGTACCATTCGGGAGTGAAATGCGACACGCAACTGAGTAATAGAACAGTGATAGTGTTACGTGTGCATGTGGACGACGCAATTGGATTAACAACGCATCTGGATTGGTGGAGCTGGCACTGAGTCTAGCGGCACTGCCGGCATCGCGAGAAGCCAGTTTCGCCTCACCGCAGTCGTCCTCCGGAGCAACCGGAGCCACGCCTGCAGTTGCAGGCCACGCAAACACACAACAGCCGTCGAAGTGCCGTCTGCAGCTCAACGCGCTGCGTCGCATCAGTAATCCTGGTACGCCGCGCCGGCAACGCCATACGTCGTGCAGAAGGAACTAAGTTAAGTGAAAAGCTGTTAAAATATTTACTAACCTGCGCTAAAAGACTGTCGGTGATGGAACCGCCAGAAGAAACTGAGGTTAAACTTAAATCAGAACCTATGTCTGTTGAGGGAACTGTAAATCCAGACAACGGTTCAAGTGTAAATATGCATGAAAATAGTATGAAGTAAAGCAGAAATCAGAAATTGTTAGTTTATTGGATGATAGTTTGATGAGTTAAAAACGAAACAGTCATCAGAGGTGGTAGAGTTTAAAAAGGATAAGTTAGATATGACTGATCAATCAGATGTTTCATTTCGTTTTGATGATTCTGGTATTGGAGCTAGTTTTTCGTCACCTGAGTGTGATAAAAAATCAGGTAGTGAGCAACCCAAAACACTGGGGCTATTGATTTAAATGTTATATTACAAGCAATAGCTACCAGTAATGCTAGAATGACAGCTGAGTTAAAATCTGATATAACTGAGGTAAATAACATGATTGTGGCCAGCCAAATCTATTTTAATAAACGGTTTGAGACAATGGACAATAAATTAGAATCCAATAAAGCTGAATTAGAAACTTCCTTTAAGACTGGCTGCAATAAGTTGAAAGAGGATCTGGACAGTTTAAATTGTAAAATTGATTACAACCATGAGGATATTAAGAAAAAGGTTGCTCAACAGTTACCTGAGATTGAAAGAGTACAGTACCGCCCGACATTGAAAATAGGTACAACATACATCATTATTTTTGTCAGAACAACACATTTTTTTCTAATAATAACTCAGTTTCAATTAATACAGCGAAGCCAGATACCAGTGTGGGAAAGAATGACAATTTATTTATTTAATTGATCTCATGTGCACTCCCACAAAATAAATCCCTGCATCCAGTTTGGTGAGATCTGTGAAATGAATGAACGTATGGTCGTCTGCTAACCGCAGATAGTGAATGTGAATATATGATCATCTTTGAGACGATCCTTTAGCCACCTTTGGTGGAACCAAAGAGATGAAACTTACCGGAGTTTTGAGTGCCTGAAATGTGACTGACCAATACGGTAGCATGGTCTTCCCCCACCTCGACAGAGGTGCGAGATGACCTGAAGAATGGCCATGTTTCGGCGCTCTGCCGCTGGATCTTGTGCTGTTAAGACCTGTCTTAGTTGTGCTCCGTAAAGACAAAAGAGTGGAGACATGGTATGCATGTGGAATATTTAAGAGTAGTTTGAAATAATAATTTCTCTATTTCAGGAACTTTTGTGGGGAGAATTAAATGTCAGGCAGGTAATATTAATGGGATCGTAGTAATCTTCGGAAGTGACCAACGGTCACAATGAAACCACGTGTAGCAATAAGTTGAAATACTTGCGTGTACTTAAGCTAAGCTGAATTACTAGCGAATGTACTATAAGTTGAAATATTTATAAAATAGCGTGTGCAGGACTTGAAATTAGAGGCGAGTACTTCCACGTGGTGAGTACTGTGTGAGTCTCAATCTGTGTATGAGACAAAGGATAAAGAGAAGTACTCGTCCGTGGTATCAGTTGAGGACTCGCGTGTGTGATGAATATGCTCTTAATATTACTTTGCGTGTTATGTTTCCGTGTGACGCTTGATTCAAACTACACTCCTGGAAATGGAAAAAAGAACACATTGACACCGGTGTGTCAGACCCACCATACTTGCTCCGGACACTGCGAGAGGGCTGTACAAGCAATGATCACACGCACGGCACAGCGGACACACCAGGAACCACGGTGTTGGCCGTCGAATGGCGCTAGCTGCGCAGCATTTGTGCACCGCCGCCGTCAGTGTCAGCCAGTTTGCCGTGGCATACGGAGCTCCATCGCAGTCTTTAACACTGGTAGCTTGCCGCGACAGCGTGGACGTGAACCGTATGTGCAGTTGACGGACTTTGAGCGAGGGCGTGTAGTGGGCATGCGGGAGGCCGAGTGGACGTACCGCCGAATTGCTCAACACGTGGGGCGTGAGGTCTCCACAGTACATCGATGTTGTCGCCAGTGGTCGGCGGAAGGTGCACGTGCCCGTCGACCTGGGACCGGACCGCAGCGACGCACGGATGCACGCCAAGACCATAGGATCCTACGCAGTGCCGTAGGGGACCGCACCGCCACTTCCCAGCAAATCAGGGACACTGTTGCTCCTGGGGTATCGGCGAGGACCATTCGCAACCGTCTCCATGAAGCTGGGCTACGATGCCGCACACCGTTAGGCCGTCTTCCGCTCACGCCCCAACATCGTGCAGCCCGCCTCCAGTGGTGTCGCGACAGGCGTGAATGGAGGGACGAATGGAGACGTGTCGTCTTCAGCGATGAGAGTCGCTTCTGCCTTGGTGCCAATGATGGTCGTATGCGTGTTTGGCGCCGTGCAGGTGAGCGCCACAATCAGGACTGCATACGACCGAGGCACACAGGGCCAACACCCGGCATCATGGTGTGGGGAGCGATCTCCTACACTGGCCGTACACCACTGGTGATCGTCGAGGGGACACTGAATAGTGCACGGTACATCCAAACCGTCATCGAACCCATCGTTCTACCATTCCTAGACCGGCAAGGGAACTTGCTGTTCCAACAGGACAATGCACGTCTGCATGTATCCCGTGCCACCCAATGTGCTCTAGAAGGTGTAAGTCAACTACCCTGGCCAGCAAGATCTCCGGATCTGTCCCCCATTGAGCATGTTTGGGACTGGATGAAGCGTCGTCTCACGCGGTCTGCACGTCCAGCACGAACGCTGGTCCAACTGAGGCGCCAGGTGGAAATGGCATGGCAAGCCGTTCCACAGGACTACATCCAGCATCTCTACGATCGTCTCCATGGGAGAATAGCAGCCTGCATTGCTGCGAAAGGTGGATATACATTGTACTAGTGCCGACATTGTGCATGCTCTGTTGCCTGTGTCTATGTGCCTGTGGTTCTGTCAGTGTGATCATGTGATGTATCAGACCCCAGGAATGTGTCAATAAAGTTTCCCCTTCCTGGGACAATGAATTCACGGTGTTCTTATTTCAATTTCCAGGAGTGTATAATACTCTGAGAGAGAAGCAAGGTGAGTCAGCCGTCTATCCAGCAACGCCACTTGGCTTGCATTGCACAGGAAGACGTGCATATATCTCCAGAGTTCATAGTAGGAAAGAAGAATTACGAAGTGGGGCAGAGCCGTGTGAAACTGAGATAAATACTAATTGAAGTGGGAAAGCTGAAAGTGATAGTGTTGTGACTATTTATTGTGTTGTATTCCATGTTGGTGTGTGGTGTATGTCATGTAATTTGGGTATGTGTGGTTTGCATGGGAGAGTAGCTAGGTAGTTGCAGAGGTAGTGGGTTATGCTTGTTCCTTCTGTACCGCTCGATCTGGAGGAAAGTTTCGTGATGATGATGGTGAGAGTCGAAGTGTGAGATATAATAAAAGATCCACCATCCTATCCAGAAAGTGCACTGTAGCGTTAAATAATTACGAGACCATAAGGTAGAGAATCACCAATGTAAAGCTATGCCCACTGGGCGGAATTTCTCATGTGTTATTGTTGTAGGTTATAGAATTTGTGTGTTCAGGTTATAGAATTTATCGGAATAAATAAGATAGTGAAAAGAAAAAGATTGGTGGACTTTTCCTTCGAATTGTATGTTGTCATGATGTCCCGAATTTATAATGTGTGCGCCATTCATATTTAGTGCGATGGCCACGTGTTGATAAAAGCCGTTAAATAAAAGAAAAAAGAAAATGTGGTATTGCCAGTGTGTAGTGAACAGTCAGAGTTCCGTAAGTTACTGATAGTCAGATGTGCGTTTCCGTTGCGTATTATTCATACAGGAGGATAATTTGTGACTTAATTGTGAGTACGAGAGTTCATGTTACTCGATAGTTAAGAATGAATCCACTCGCTTGGCAGACCACTCATCTTGCAGGCCTGACTGCTTGATGCCACAGTATGAGCAAGGCTTGTGGGTGCCTCTCAAGAGGTATAAAACAGTAAAATCCGAAGTTGCTGAGGTTCGCAAAGACTTCCAAATGGAAGATGCGAAGCTCGAGCACAAGTTAACAGAAAAAAATCTGTTATGTCATTATTTAGTACGGTGTTCAATTACTTTCTTTTCTGGACACAGTATTATTCTTTGACCCATTGTACAACGATTAGTGTAAGTTGAAATTCAAGACGTGATCATATCCATATGTTTAGGTAACGAAATTCCAGTGTATTGCGATGCTTGGTAATCAGACGTATTGTGTACTACAATTGGTGAATCACAGTATGTTACATTACAATGAATATTTCTATTATTTGAACCTGATTTATTAATTGTCTGTTGTTGATACACTATGTGTTCTTACCCAAGTTAAATTTAAGAGCTAAAGTTAGGGATTTGTTTATTTTGAGATGTTGCTGTTTCCTCAGTTACATTAAATAGCTGTCATATCTCCTATTGACAGCCAAATACCTACTTGACCACACTGACTTTTGCTGCTGAACATATCACCTATGTTCCGTATGACAGGTGGGCAATCGGCTGCCCATAGGCCAGATCCAACCCGCGGTTGGTTTCAGGCCTTGCTGTGGTAGAAATTTGCAAACTTATTATTAATCGTTAATCGACTGGTACTGCCTAAGTCATTGTCGTATTTTGTTTTCCTGTCGTTTCTCATATTAACGTCAGTAAATAATTCTTGTCCATTATGGATGTATTAGGACACTGAAGGCACTGCAATCAATTATTTTTGTAGGTGTTTATTTTTCCATGACAGTTCAACAGGCCTGAGAATCCGTCTTCAGGCGTTTACATTTATTAATTTACGAACGGCGTTACAGAATTCTACAATGGACGTTTTTAAGACAGTCAGTGTGAAACATCGTAAGTAAAGAAGGAATGTTAACAACGCGAAAATAAACGTAAACATCTGAAGATGGGGTGAACATAAAATGAATTTACTTTCAAATGTGCTTGTGTTGAGGCTTAATTTCTTAGTGTGACTTATCGGGAATATCGTGCCGCTCATACAGGTGCGTTACCTTATAAACATTAACGTCACGGACACTATAATTTTGTCTTTTATGCAGCGCTGCTGTCGCGACACAACCCATGAACTTAAGTTTGTTAATCAGTCCTACAGGTCACCAAAGATTGCCCCTGTCTGTTCTACAGGGAGCTCTGAAACTCCCTTTACAGACTTCTAGGACATGTAGAGGGGACTGAGTAGATAATATTTTGAGTTGGTATTCATACCTGGAAATGTATCGTTTCCCTCCTACAACCTTTTGAAAACATGCTGGTAACGCAACCACTTTTACAAGTAATTTATTATGCGTTACCCAGCAATAACAAAAAGAGACAAAAAAATCAGTTTTCACAAACACTCAACGCTTGGTGAAAAATCGGCTGGGATTAGCGACTGTATCCACTGGAGGTGGTATGGAGCAGTTGCTGATCATGCAAACAGTGCTGGTAGCAACAGCCATTACACGTGCATTTGCTCTTACTCGTTGACAGATTCTCTTCAACGTCGCGCATTATGGCCTCTTCCAGTTCGCGTATGCGGCGTCTCCTTGCAGCGCCGCAGTCACGCCAGCTGACGATGAAGATGCCCCTTCCTCGAAGCCGTTGCGTAATTGTGATGAAAAGGGTATACAATGGAGTCGAACGCTGTGAATAACAATGTTGATAAAGGCGACGAACCGCTCTTCCATTACCGTGAGCTTCGCTACACAGACGGATCATGTCAGTGTATTCTATAAATGTGTACTCAACCATGTTACTCTAGCATCCACACACATCTGAATGGGGCTAGAACCAGGTCAGACAGATAGGACAGACATCAAATGACACAAGTTGATGCGATGTAAGCACCCCCACCATGACTACCCTGTGGCATACCCATCTAGCGAACATGTTTCCAATGCGTTTAGATGGACCATATTTTGCGACAATATTTGGTCGCTATAGCGTTACCATCAACACTGCTCCCGTGAGGCTACATAAGACGGCAATTTTGCAATATGGTTGGGCAGTATTGCTGATGAAACTTCCTGGCAGATTAAAACTGTGTGCAGGACCGAGACTCGAATTTCGGGACCTTTGGCTTTTGCGGGCAAGTGCTCTACCAAATGAGCTACTCAAGCACGACTCACGCCCCGTCCTCACAGCTTTAATTCTGTCAGTACCACGTCTCCTACCTTCCTAACTTCACAGAAGCTCTCCTGCAAACCTTGCAGAACTAGCACTCCTGGAAGAAAGGATATTGCGGAGACATGGCTTAGCCACAGACTGGGGGATGTTTCTAGAATGAAATTTTCACTCTACAGCGGAGTGTGCGCTGATATGAAACTTCCTGGCAGATTAAAACTGTGTGCCGGACCGAGACTCGAACTCGGGACCTTTGCCTTTCGCGAGCAAGTGCTCTACAAAACGAGCTACCCAAGTACGACTCACGCCCCGTCCTCACAGCTTTAATTCCGCCAGTACCTCGTCTCCTACCATGCCCGCGAAAGGCAAAGGTCCCGAGCTCGAGTCTCACAGTTTTAATCTGCCAGGAAGTTTCATATAGCGTACACTCCGCTGTAGAGTGAAAATTTCATTTTAGTATTGCTGATGTTGCAGGCTACTGCAGGTAGTTGCGGACATTTTGCTGAGGCGTTGCCAGTATTTTCCATCAAGCGTGGACCATATTTCGTGTGTCAGGGGAATATTTAATTCTATTCATGTCTGTAAATGTTCCTCCTCTCGCCCTCACCAATGTTTCCTACAGACAGCGCAGGTGTCACATGTCTGAGCGGAAACAATATCATTTGTTTTTGTTCGAAAGTTTGTGCATGTTCATATAGCTACCTGTTTTGTAGTTGTTTGTTATCGTGACTTGTGAATTTTTTGCGTTTTCTAGTGAAAAAATGGAGAAACGAGATAACTATGAATTTTATAAATGCGATTCATCTGCAATGAGAGCTATAGGGTATTCGAGGTAATGTATACAATGATCATAGCTGTTGCTGATGAGCTCGGAATCACGTTTGACGAAGCACACAAAAAATTCCTAAGTCTTCGAACCTATACCAAATGCAAGACAACAGAATTGGTTAGGAAGAGAGGAAGCGCAATCCCACGAGTTTCATACCATCTCCAGACGTACCTGTAGCAGGACTTGTTAGTGTAAACAGTGATGTGCGCTGGTGAAAAAAAAATTGTACTCTTATTTCAGACTCCACTTAATGCAATCGTTCAGTCGTACCAAAGCGTTGCACACTTCATGTGCCGGGTGGCATACTGATGAATACAGTACTTTAAAGAGGTAGGCTACTTTAAACTTCTGTACGAATCACCAGTAACTGACAACAGAAAGGTAATCGGCAATGCGATTATAATTGGTATAACGTCTCTGATACTCAGATTTTAACAGTTTTCTGATCAATTACTTGTAACGGATGTTTGAAATTAGGTTTCGACATTCTATTAAAATAGTAGAAAATGTATTGCGTCCAGCATCTGTTCACTAGTTAAACTTTCTGAACGATTCCGGATACTTAAAAAAGAACGCATCCATGAAGGTTGATTTAGCTTGTTCTTTCTAACGTGATACATGAGTGATGTAAAAGCAAAAGAGTCGTATTCACTTCTACTAGGTCGCGTTCATACATTTTGTGGCGATGGAGTGGCCCACTGTAAACACTTCTGGCCCGGAAACGCATTACCGCAAATATTGCTGGGCAACAGTCGCTGGTAATGTAGTAGTACATGAGGCTGCACTTCGTGTGGCCGCAATGTTGCCTGATAACTTTTTCAAGATACATTGTCGGCGATACGCAATTTTTATGGCCCATGTCAACGTATCTTTAGCGAACTATCTTATGCTGTCTTCTGTCAGACTGCTCCACAACTTGTTAGGTTATTTGAATGCTTTTGTCTACAACCTGAGGTCACTGAAGAAATTAGCCTTCCAATACTGCTGGATCATATTGCTGATTTGACCTGCTTGACCACAATACATTTATCTGATTTGTCAACAAAATTACTGCAACTTATGATTGTGCCAAATCATTCTGTGGAGCCACCAAATCACCAAATGAGCCTGAAGTTTCAAGATTACGACTCCTTTCTCCAGTACTGTGTAGTGATAGTGAGGTAGTGGTAGTAACAACCACCACCTCCCCAGAAGTGATCAGCATCTTTATACGTGTCGGTCACAGCAGAACATACATCCGTCACACTAATTTCCGTTACTGACAATTCCATTAGCGAATGAATTTTTGCTAGTGTTAATACTGCCCTTAGGTACCTAAAGAACATGGAATAATCTGTGGTTAATTTACCGGTTCGTACATTTTGGGTCAGATATTCTACCTTCGAAAATTAAAAAAAAAAAACAGTTAAATTTAAAATTGTTCTGTAAAGAACAATTGTGATCTATAAAGATCACAACTGTGTAGTGATTACAAAGTTTGTAATGCTTGAAAGAGAAGCGCCAGTTGAGCAATCATCCTCTCTGTGGGAAAGTAAACAAGACACATGCAATGTGAGAAACAACAGTAATTATAGTCTTTGTGGGTGTAAGTTCGTTTCTAAAGCTAATACTAGCAAGTTGAGTAATTGTTTAGTTCTGATGTCACTTGAATTGAATACACTTTGGTGTGTGCTAAATTTTATTGATTGAGGCACTGCAATTATAAATTTGAAGAAAGGTTCCATCATTGTACAACAATATGTGCAAGAATGAACATGAACCAGCTGTAATCAGAAATGCTGTGTAAATATTATCTTTATTAGTTATACAGTAATGTCTTTATTATATAAGAGTGTTAGAATATCAGCTGCAGTCCGTAATCACCTAGTTTTTCATAATAAATGTGAAATCTAACATTTCTAGCTTTAACCCAGATAAAGCATTGCTATAAAACAAGCAGTCAGCATAAGTATATGTGACTAATTTTCTTAGAATTACATAGAACTACAGGCATATTGAAAGATTTTTTATTGTTAGGTAATAGATAACAATCCGAACAAACTTCTATAGCTTATACATATATACTTTTTACAAAGTTTACAACTTTGTAAAGCAAAACAATTTTTTGAGTATTTTCACGAGTAGGATTAGCAAATTCCATTCAAGAACTGCGTGTTGTTGTCCTGTGAAAAATGCAGATGCGTTTCTCAGTATGCAGATAAAATTACAATCTAAATAAAATTTGCTCTAAAGAAAGGTAGAAAAACAGGGAGTACCAGATTTTTTTTTCATGCAATGCTCAGGAAAAAATGATGCGAGTGCCATCTGCTGTGAGTCATGAAGACTTGAAGGAAAAACAGTGATAAACAACGCGAGAGGCATCTGTGAGTGAGCGACAAAAACGTGGAACAGGGCTAGTAGTTTTTAAACGTGTAGAATCTCTGTAATTATGGTAGAAAATGTTCTTTGCTGTAGCTATGTAAGTTTGCTGTGAGAGATTTTCTGGTATGTTTTTGGGGAGGAGGATTTTTCTGACGTGATGATGAGATAATAGGATACGCGCATTGAAATGATTTCGTAGACAATGAAATGTTAAAAAGGAGATATGATGCAGAAATGATCGTTTGATGTGAAGAGAGAAGTATGTCGTTTATTTGTTGGTTACTGGTGTACAGCGTAAGTAATTAAAAATGCTTTAATTTTTCCTTATCGAGATTGTAGCCTAGTTACTCTTTTTTCCGATCATACAATTACTTACAGCTTTGGAGGAGAGAACAATGTGTGGAGTTTATTATTTCTGTATGTGATTAATTATTAAACATTGTACTCACGTGTTGGTAGATTAAGACTTTCATCCGAAGGGAAACGTAGCTTGTCATTTTATCTTCAAGTACCATAAGTAAAAATTTTAAAAAAAAGTTTGCAAGATTCGACTGTCAGTACATTGTGACAGTGATGATATATCTGTGGTAATTCTGGCCTGTCAGCATTTGAAGCAGGAGACGTAACATAATTTTTGAAAATAAGTCGATACATACTTTTTCTGCAGTCTGTGGACTGCTGATGATTACATTTTAAAGCTGACACAACTATATTAAAATAAGGAAAAAGAGTCCCCCTCGTAGAATACGGATCTTAAGTCCACTGCTCATTACATTAGTAACAGCAGACTCTCCTTATCTATCTTCGACTGTTGGTTTTTGTTTCGGTATCCTGGCGACCGATTTCTCAAATATTTACTGCATACAGTACTTTGTTTCCTTTCATGGGCTAAGTGCAGTTTTTTGTGCTTTTATAACGTGACTACAAATTAATAGCAGTTTATAAAAAATAAAGACAAAAATTAGTTTTATGAAGGAGGAAGATGAGTTGGAGAAAGTAGCATGTTGTAAAACTCAAATTACTAAATTAATTTACAGGTGGCTCGATAGTACTGATGTTTGCTACCAAATACTGTTGAATTGGCTGTTTCCGTTACAGTATCACACAGTTTCAAAAGTGATTCCAAAGTGGATCTGAACGTATCTTCCAGGACAATGAAGAAGGTGATAGGAAGCCTGACAGTTGCAGTGGAGAGTGAATGAATGTGGCCTACAGTAGAGCAGTAGCACACAGGTGGCTCATAATCTTCATTCGTCCTTAAAGTTTCGCAGGATGGCGCAGAAAGAGTAGGATGCGTTGGCTATCTGTAAAAGAAAGACACATCTAGAACGTATTTATTGCGCAACAATGACACTATTGGAATGTTCTACCGGGTGATCAATGAAGAATAACCATCTCCCCAAACATCATATTTCTCCATGAGACTTCCACGAAAAACCATTGTTCAATCATAGAAATAGGATTAATTATCCAGTAACTAATGAGTATCTTAGAACTATGGGTAAATGGAAGAACAAATCACTAATCAACAAAGATCTAATGCGATTGTAGTGCAAGTAATTATTTATCTGATGTACTATGCGAAGCAAAAGCGTGAGCGATCTGAGGGGAGCAGCAATGTGTGCATAATGCATCAGAGCCAGTTGAATATTGTCCTCCATCTAATCAAATAGTGTCATATAATCATTTCTCTTAACCCACTACAACCAATATTTCTGAGAAACCTTTTCAGATGTTCTTATATTCGTGTATCTTTACAATAATTCCAATATAATCGTTTCAGTAACATGTTAAGTACTCTTTAACGCTGTAGCACGTTTCGTTTTGACCTGCTTCTTCTTCTGGTAAGGACTTTCTATTGAATTCTTTTCTAGACCTATCATTTCTAGTATTCTTTATTTTGTTCATCCTTTTATGACTCGATTTTTATCTTCCTCTTGTAGCACCACATTCCAAATACTTGTTATTTAATTTACCCTTAAGGCAGTATTTCACTTCTATGCAATGCCATACTCTAGATCAGCGGTTCTCAAATGTTTTCGGCGACGAAATCCTTTTGAAATACGAGGGTCACTCCAAAATAAATGCACACTATTTTTGTAAAAATACAGTTTTCATTCTGCATGTGTGAAAGTTTTCAAGTGTGTAGATACATCCTTCCCACTTGTTTTCAAACTTAGTTCAACCTGTTCCCGAGAGTGGCACCGTGACAGCATGTCTTCAAGATGGCTGCTACACTTAACATTACTCAGAAGCAACGTCATAGAATTCTTGTGCTGTGAAAATGAGACAGTGGGAAACATCCACAAGAGGTTGAAAAAGGTGTATGGAGATGCTGCTGTCTATCGCAGTACAGTTAGTCCGCGGGCAAGCAGGGTTACGTAATGAAAGCGGGCAAGGCAGTATTGAGGATTGTCCTCGCAACGGCAGGCCTCGTACTGCACACAGTCCAAACAATGTGCAGAGAGTTAACGAGTTGGTCACTGCTAACAGACGCATCACAGTGAACGAATTGTCACGCTACGTTGGGATAGAGGAAGGAAGCGTTTGCAGAATATTGAAAGTATTGGCGTTAAAAAAGGTTTGTGTCAGGTGGGTTCCCAGGATGTTGACAGTGGCTCACAAAGAAATAAGAAAACGGTATGCACCGAACTTTTGGAGCAGTACGAGAATGGTGGAGATGAATTTTTTGGAAGAATTGTGGCAGGTGATGATACATGGTTCCATCATTTTTCGCCAGAGACTTAGAGGCAATCAATGGAGTGGCATCATGCAAATTCACCCAAGAAAAAAAAATCAAAACCACACCCTCTCCTGGAAAACGGTGTTTTTCGATTCCGAAGGACTCTTGCTTGTGGACATCATGCCAAGTGGAAGCACCATAAATTCTGATGCATATGTGACGACACTGAAGAAACTTCAAGCTCGACCGAGTCGTGTTTGACCACATCGGCAAAAGCAGGATGCTTTGCTGTTGCATGACAATGCACGGCCGGCCGAGGCGGCCGAGCAGTTCTAGGCGCTACAGTCTGGAACCGCGCGACCTCTACGGTCCCAGGTTCGAATCCTGCCTCGGGCATGGATGTGTGTGATGTCCTTAGGTTAGTTAGGTTTAAGCAGTTCTAAGTTCTCGGGGACTGATGACCTCAGAAGTTAAGTCCCATAGCGCTCAGAGCCATTTGAACCATTTGACAATGCACTGCCACATGTCAGTCAAAAAACCATGGAAGCGATCACAAAACTCGAATGGACAACACTGAAACACCCGGCTTACAGTTCTGTCCTGGCTCCACGTGACTATCATCTCTTTGGGAAACTGAAAGACTCTCTTCGTGGAACAAGGTTTGAAGATGATGACTCCCTTGTGCACTCTGCCAGTGGCTCCGACAGGTTGGTCCAGAATTTTACCGTGCGGGTATACAGGCACTGGTTCCAAGATGGCGTAAGGCAGTTTAGAGGGATTGAAATTATGTGGAGAAATGAAAATACTGTTCCTAAAGGATGTATCTACACACTGTAAAACTTTCAAACGTGTAGAACAAGAGATGGATTAAAAAAAAATAGTGTGCATTTCTTATGGAGTGACCCTCGTACTATATATTTAACAAATCCCTGAAATAAGCAAAACCTAGTTTTATCTTCATTCTTTAATTACAATCATTTGATGAAAACCATACAAAAATAGGTACATTATTGCACTACTAACTTCTACAACAGTATACAAAACAATGCAATACACAAAATAACACCATACTGATTTCATCGTAAATTGATAAAATTGTTTCCATTTAGTAGGAAGTATGAAGCTGTTCTTTTTCTTATTTCCGATCAATTGTTTAATGTCAGGCTTGACAGAACAGAGTTGGAAATGCAAGTCAGGTTCAGAGCCTGTGTGGCAAGTTGAGGATATTCATCACAAACCCTGCGCCTAAAATCATCAAGTGAAGCTTTTTTTAATAGAGAGTACATGCTTGAGTCTGATGTCACATGTAAAAAGAATTCGTAGGTTTCATTTACATATTTCCTGAATTACACAAATTCAGTAGAAGAAGATTTTGAATCCATGAATTCATTTTCAGTTTTGTATTTCGCTCTTCACGAAAATGAAGATACTGTATCAATTCTTCAGACATTTCATTTCGTAATTCTACTGTCTCGCCAACGAACTTATTCGTTGTCAATCAGCTATCTAGTTCTATCTTGCCAACACAAACATGCTAAAAATCTGTTTTTTTTAATGCACTATTTTGTTATTAGTATTGAAAATTGTTGTTTGTTTTCCTTGTAAAGGCAGATTTAATTCATTGAGTTTTCCAAAAATATCTGTCAAAAGAGCTAGTCCAAGTCACATCGCTGAAACGGTCTTTAAATTTAAAATTATTCTCCAGAATTTTTCCCCCTTGAGAGATAATTCCGATGAAATTCCCTTGACAACTAAATATTTGGAAAACTTAAGTCTTCTGGATTAGAAATGCCTTAGGGGGAAATGACCTTGTTGGGAGTTAATGACAAATTGTGGTGTTTTTCAAATCTTAATTGGGCATTCGGAACGCCTTCAATGATGGCCACAGCTTGCGTCTGCCTCGCTTTAGTAGTATGTGACTTTTGATTTAATTACATAATTAATTTTACTATTGTTAGGTAATTAAGGTACCAAGAACTTCCGAAGTCCATATTCCTTGTTCTATAACGAAGTCCTCATAAATGACAACATTTGAGTAATTACGAAAACGTTTTTTGTAGTTGCCTCCAGTTTTCTTCTTGAGAGTCCAATGCCGAAGCCGCAAATGTTCTAGGTATCTTATACAGTCGCTCCCCTGAACGTTTATTTATAATTGGCCGTCTTGATCACATATGCTATACAATCAAAATCAATGGTTTCGGGTTACTGCTCTAATTTGACAAAAGATGTGGAATTCGCTAAGGCCTAAATACATAGAAAATCTAGAAATACAAAGGAAAAATTACACAGGTAACAGCCACACATACCATTAAAAGTATTTTGATGCGAGTATAAACAACTTTAGAGAACATTTTTCTTGCAGAAGAGCTTTTTGGCAAAAAGTACTTTAAAAATGGACAAAAATAGTCTCGGTCGCAAAAATATTTGTTTTTATGGTAACCGGTTTGGTCATCATACCATCATGGTAGGCGGTGGCGGTGAAGGAAGCTGGTGTTGTAATTCCACGAACTTGATTTGGAGGAGGAGATCAAACTGCAAGGCCACCGGTCTCACAGGATTAGGGAAGGATGTGGAAGGAAGTCGGCCGCGCTCTTTCAAAGGAACCATCCCGGCATTCGCCTTAAGCGGTTTATGGAAATCACGGAAAACCTAAATCAGGATGGCCAGATGCGGGATTGAATCGTCGTTCTCCAGAATGCGAGTCCAGTGTGCTAACCACTGCGCCACCTCGCTCGGCCCTAGAACGTCAACAGCAGTTATGATATGAGGGTCTGTGGATGGTCAAAACTGACCGAAACCGGTTACCAACAAAATAAATATTTTTTCCGTCGAAACAGTTTGTGCCAATTTTTACAAGTGTCGAAGTCAAGCCATCTGTACACGTAGCTACATAACAAATTCTGGCGATGGCCTGGGAGCGTCCTGTACTTATATAAGCATAAACATAACCAGTAGGGGCCGCTAATGTTGAGGTACGTAAGTAATCAGCGTTATAAATTCAATAGTTTAATTTATTTAGTATAATTTGGAAGTGCTGCATAGGGCATCGAAAGGGCAATTATAGTACCTGTTGGAGGAAATGGAGATCTACGTATACAGAAAACAGCAACTGGGGTTATTGCTTAACGAAATTTCGATGCGGTGATAATATCTCTTGCAACTTAATTTTGAATCAGGGATTCATTGTTCTTGCAAACAATTTAAAATCTTCATTGACTACGGCGATTGGCCTCATATCTAAAGAGCAAGTGAATTTGGCCTTTTTTGGGATTAAAATTATGGCCGCATAACTACATGGCATATGATCTCCATTGTCTCAGCCAGTGAATACCAAAATTTAGAGTAAAACTCTACAGACCCACAGTCGGGTCCTGTTCACTTATTCCACGAGGCCGGTTTAAGTAGAACGAGTATTTGCTCTTTTGAAAACAGTCATGGGTTTGTTATTCCGCGACCCTGTAATCGCACTCTCTTTGCCTACCTCACTCAGTCTTTCTTCTATACCAGTGAAGTTCGCTGGAATACAATTTGATGAAATATTCCTTTAATAGCTTGACTGATGCTAGCTTGTGTGACCCGTTGAGCGCGATCATTTGACTGATAGTTCTCTGTTAGGTGCCTAAGTGCATTCTCAGTTCCTGCACTTGGTGATATGTATTGGTGACCTCTCCCTATATGCTTGTGTCTCTCGCTCTAATTATGAATGTATGTTTCCTCGTTATACCAACACTTTTTGCTTCAACTAATAAACCGCAACAGCTGCCAGAAATTGATTTATTGGTATCTTTACCACAACTAATTTCGTGACGATAAAATCACATATTTAGGTGAAAAACAGGTGAATCTAAAGATGATACAAAGTTTACAATTAGAACTAAACTTAATTTGACTGTATGAAAGTGCTGCCGTGTCATTTACCAGGTCAGGACTACGGGTCCTGAAAATGTGACTATATCTCTAACAGACGTCCCCAATCTTAACGCTTTCTTGAATTTTCTCATTTTGAGAAGACCGAAGGAGCGACGTTCAACAGTCAAGATCGCATAAATATTTATTTATGTAAAAAATCGGTTCTGACAGACTTTGCTATCATCTTGAGGTCTTAAAAAATGTTCTGTTGTGAAACGCGTTCATTTTACGTCATGTGGATAAAAATCAGCAAATCAAAAGAGGTCTAACTAAAATACTTAAAAACATAAACCACCTTGCGCAGATGGCCATGTCCATTCCTATATATCGCTCACAGATACTTGCTACACCACAAAAACAAAATACACAGTAACACATCTGTTTAAATAAGCTGAGCGTATTCTTATACACAGTTTAAGATGGATTTTCAATGTTCCGAATATGTCCAGTTTATGTAAACAGACGTGCTATTTTGTACTGCGTTTTTCTGACTTAACAAGCATCTGTGAGTGATATGTACACGGACAACGCCATTTGCACAAGGTGCTTTATGCTTCTAAATGTTTTAGTCACGACAAACCTTTTATAATATGCCGATTTTTATCCGCACGTCAACTTGGCGTGAGGTCCAGCGTAAAATGAACAACTTTCATAACAAAAGATTTTTTAAGACCTGAAGATAACAGCAAAGTCAGTCGAAACCGGTTGTTTCAAAAAAAGAAATATTTATGGGAATCAAGGATCTCGACGATTTTTTCCTGTTATCGACACTTATACTGCCAAAATATCGGTCCCTGGATATTCCAGACTTTCGAGAACGGATTAAGATTGAAGCTAGATAAAATAAATGACAAAAAAAGGTTTTTTCGTTAGACACAACTGCAGATTAACAATACTCTGACCTTTTTCTGATTGCAATGAATTAGACGCTTCAGATTTGTACACGGCCAAGGGACTATAAATCTTATTACGTGACGTAAATTTCAACTTGATACGCCCATCTGTTCCTGAGAAAAGGATGGGCGGACGAATAGACAGTCTGCTAACAGATGATAATTTTTTTTTATGAGTGATGCAATTACAGATTAACAGATATCAGAAGTTTTCTTTTGTAGTACTATGAAACCTTCTTCCTGCCAAATCTGATTATTCTAGGTCGACAGGAAGTACATAATAGGTTTAATGAGTGCGTTTGCGAGTATGAAAATGTGTGACATTAATAGCCGTATCTTTGAATTGCACGGTCTTAGAAACTTCAATTTATTACACCGCCAAGGGACCGTAGACGTTCATGTGTGAGCTAAGTTTCAACTTGATACTTCAGCCTGTTCCCGAGAAAGGATTTTTAACAATCGGACAGGCAGACAGACTGACTAACGGATAACAAAGAGATCCTGTAAGGGTTCCGAATTTTCCGATTGAGATACGGAAACCAAAAAACAGAGGCTAAACGACAGACACTTGAAAAAAGGTATGTAGGATATATGTCCTAAAATGGAATACAGTGACACAAGATCTAAATTCAGGGTAGCCGGTCCTTAAAGCAATACACTTAACACAAATGCAAATTGCTATACACAGCGTATGTCCCATGAAACTAGTTGTGACTGATTAATAAATAAATTTCTGGCAGAAATAGCGGTTTTATTAGTTTAAACGGATTACTACAGCTGTGGTTGCCCCACATACCAAGTGGTGTGTAACTTCTTGACTAGCACGGCTAAAAAGGCCTTTTACAAGTTATCAAGTAATGTGCAATACTTTTTGATTTAATCCAGCTTATGTGAGATGTGTTACCCTGCAAATGAGAGGGTTCGTGGTATAATGACTTAATGCTAAGAAATAAATTACTCTAGTGCGTCTTTGCTATGTTGTCTTTTCTCTTGCGCATGCTTCTATAAACGATTTTAAAGCTGGTTTGGTATATTTGACCCGCCATTGTAAAATAGTTTGATAAAGTTCCTATCATTGGTGGCGCTATATGCTGTTTTCAAAATGGTGTCTGTAACAAAGGTGACCTGCAAGCAGACAGCTGTCATTGAGTCTCTTTTGGTGCAAAACCAGAGCATCGCAGACATTCATAGGCGTTTGCAGAATGTCTACGGAAACCTGGCAGCGAACAAAAGCACGGTGAGTCGTTGGTCGAGGCATCTGTCATCATCGCAACGAGGTAGCACAAACCTGTCCAATCTTCTCGTGCCTGGTTATTTACGTTCGCGTTCTTTACCTTCCGTATCCTCTCGCGGCTTGAGTGATCGTTTAGGTCTGCTGACTATCGGCCGAATGTACTCTTGTGCGGATGCTACATGTTCAAGCGACTGTGTGCAGTAGCAGAGCGCGCGGAGTTTTGAGATTCGTTTCTATTTTATACCTCTAACATAGTTTCCACTCATGAGAGAGCGCTCTCTTGTTTGGTGCCGATTGTGACCGATTCGTAGTCGTATATTGGCGTTGAGGACAAAACACTTGCACCTGAGGATGTAGACTGAAGATTGCTATTTCTGAAGGTGTTATGTGTACAGTAGTTGGGAGCCATACTAGAATTTTCGTATGATTTGGTATGAAACAGAGACCTGTGGGCACTGGACTCGCAGGTGTACCATTAGTTCACGAACTGCCCATCGCGGCTGCCCTTCGTATATTAATAACGCCTTGTAACCTTGGATGTCCCAATACGAACGAATGCGCTTTTTTAAACCCGTAAGGACAATTCGAACTCCATTATCAGCGTTGAAATGTGTGTTTGTTTGCGATTTGTCAGTTTAAATCTGTAGAACCGTGCCTAAATTGGCTATGATGGAGTGGTCTGGATACTTACCTCGAATGGGATATTATGTAAGCGCGCAGTGCGCAGATCTAGACTCGCTTGGGTAACGGAAATCTGCTGCTTTCTCCCGAGGTAGTTTGAAATCCACAACCCCACTACATTCTCTGACAACACTGTCAGGTATTTCTCGGATATTATTTTAACGTAAATTCCGTTGCCTAGGATATTGTACTGCAGGCCATCACTTCGTGCTCACATAACTTAACGATGTATCTTAACCACTGACCAATTTCCAGGATTGTGGAGCGTTCGTTGCTGAGCATGAAGACAAGGTGCTGACTACATCGTCGAACTTCTGCGACCATAATGGTAGTTCTGCACCTGCAATTTCGATTATCATCTTCCTCCTTCCAGAATTTAGTTTTCACTTTGCAGCGGAATGC
This sequence comes from Schistocerca americana, assembly GCF_021461395.2. Classification (NCBI taxonomy): domain Eukaryota; kingdom Metazoa; phylum Arthropoda; class Insecta; order Orthoptera; family Acrididae; genus Schistocerca; species Schistocerca americana. The sequence continues at coordinate 337,049,230 of NC_060122.1, read as the reverse complement.
AGGCTGATATGAAAGTTCATGGCATAAACTGTGTGCCGGACCAAGACTCGAACACGGGACTTTTACTTTTAAAAATCGGGCAAGTGCTCTATCATCTGAGCTATCCAAGCTCGACTAACGACCCGTCCTCACAGCTTCAACTCTGCCAGTACCTTGTCTCCTACCTTCCAAACTTCACAGAAGCTCTCCTGCGATACTTGCAGAACTAGCACTCCTGGAAGAAAGGACATTGCGGAGACATGGCTTAGCTAAAGCCTGGAGGATGTTACCAGAGTAAAGTTTCTACTCTGCTTTGAACTGTGCACTGATATGAAACTTCCTGGCTGATTAAAACTGTGTGCCGGACCGAGATTCTAACTCAGGACCCTCGCCTTTCGCGCGCACGTACTCTGCCACTTACTGCGAAAGGCAAAGGTCCCGAGTTCGAGTCTCAGTGCGTCACACAGTTTTAACCTGCCAGGATGTTTCATCTTCCAGCTTACTTACTCCCACTTCTGCGACTTCATAGCTTGCTCGACCCTGTTATGCCGCCTCTCCATATCCCCCCCCCCCTTCCCCCGTCTGCTTGCCCACACAAGGTTGGAGCACTAGCAAAACAGTCCGCTTGCAGCAGCCACTGAGATTGGGCTCATAATTACCTCAGTCAGATATTTCCAACAATTACACTATGATTAGCGAGTTGAGGCATTCTCCATGGTTTTTAGCTGTACACGGTGTCTCAAACCTTTTGGGTCATTTTGAAACAGGTGACGGTTGGTTCACAACCGATGATATTGAGATAGAAAACCAATGGTCGGAAATGTACATTTATGGTGTTATGGACGTACACTGCATACACAGCTTAACAGCAACGTGGCTCACAATTATTGTTTAAATTGATGACAACCAGTCTCAGTGCATGCATGTCAACGGCGCATGAAGTCATGCTGCACTCCCTCAAAGGTCCATGGGGTCTGTTGTATCAGGAGAGAGGCAGCTTGGACTCCAGTAAGCAAATCTTCATCCGTTTGTACAGGGGCTTCATGCACCAATTTCTTGACGTAACCCCAGAGGGGTGAAATCCTGCGATCGCGCTGACCATGGGACAGGATCTTCCCTTCCAGTCCAATGATGATGGTTCATGTTCGGGTACTCGTGGACATTAACATCGAAGCGGCTGCTGCACCATTGTGTTGAAACCACATCCCTTCGCGGACAACTAGGGGTACATTCTGCAAGAACTACGGCGACACATCTCACAGGAATACCAGGGTGGGTGGCGTGGCGATTGATCTCACTCCAGAGATGGTTGTAGCGGCTGTTGAAAACAGGCATCATCCATGAACAATACAAACTGCTCGAAGTTCGGCCTACGGCTCTTTAGTGGATATCCACTGACAGAAGTGAATGTGAGGTTCAAAATCCGTCGGTATCAGTGCTTGCACACGTCCTCTACGATAAGGGTGTAATACCTGTTCCACAGGTATTCTCCACACTGCATCCTTCGAAGTGTGCGTTTGTCAACTGACAGAAGTGAATGTGAGGTTCAAAATCCGTCGGTATTAGTGCTTGCACACGTCTTCTACGATAAGGGTGTAATACCTGTTCCACAGGTATTCTCCACACTGCATCCTTCGAAGTGTGCGTTTGTCGGACCAGTTGATTGGTGCTTATTGCTGGATGGTCGGCCACACAGCCCAACACCATCTTCTCAAGATTGGTTGTTCGGACATGTCTATGGCGGGAACCTTGGACGTCTCTCTGTCTTTCGTAAATTGGTATCCATGGAGATAAACTTCTTCCAGCTTGGGTGACGCCCGTTGGGATACTGTTCTCTATGCATTCGTGCTGCTTTACGTACAGTACATCCTGCCACAGCATCATGCACTGTACGCAATAACACACCTCACCATGGACACATCACAAGCTGTCTGATGCAATGTGTTGTAACGGCGACTGGAACTGTCGCGGGGCTGTAATGACGGAAACGCGGAGGGACCCGCGGAGCGGCCCGCGAACAGCGACACAACGGGAGAGGACGGACACGACCAACGAAGGACCTTTTCGACACAAAACAAGGAGAGACAACAGAGTCACGAACCGAACAAGACGACCACGTCCACTCGTAAAACAACACGAAAGTCAATACGCTGTCTAATGCGAGGCGATATGTCCTGAGATGTTAGACTGGCAGGCTGAGCGACAGGCAGGCGCTTAAGTACTCGATCGGGAACGTCAGTATTGGCCGCTGGAACAAGGTGTTCCACTGTGGCGCCCTCACTCTAAATGCGGGCCAGGAGGCGCGCGCCGCCACAGCTTACGGCGCTATGGTACAGAGACCTCTATGTGTCTTCGACGTCCATAAAGACTGTCGGGAATTCAAATTTCGCGGCGCGCGGTACCAGACAGTGGACAGGGATAGTGGTGTGCATGCGGCACAGGTTAATGCACCAGTGTGATGCATGCGGTCGTCACATGACAGACGTCTTATGAGCTCAGTTGTGTACAGTATATCTGTTTAGTCGTCAGAGGTGTATGCTATTCATCACCCGCTGCCTGTTCCAATGTACAACAGACGCCTGGGGGCTTTGCGAAAGTGCGGAAGAAATGCATACGCCGTTGCAATACATGCATTAAGACTGGCGGTAGTACCTTTGAACAATTACTATGAGCTACGTTGTTGTTATATGACATACCTTTTGTATGTCCATAACACAATAAATGTGCATTTCCTGTCACTGGTTCCCTATCTCAATATGATCGGTTGTGGAACCTCTATCACCTGTTTCAGTTTGACACAAAAGATTTGAAATACCCTGTATCGGGCACGGGGGTTGAGGGGAGGGGGAGGGGCGGAGGGGGGGGGGGGCAGCAGGGGTGAGTTTGGTGGTCGTCTGAAGGACCCAATTGCAAATTCTGCCCGCCCTTGTTGCTTAGCTTTGACCACATATTCTCACATCGAGCTTTAGTTTCTAGCTCTTGGCATTTAAGGTGTTTATCTACGGGGCAAACAACGACTTCACTTTCTCAGTAGACTATGCTTTCGGCTCTGTAATTATTTGCAGCCCGGCGCTTTGTAGAAAAAGGTCCCAGTTGAAGTGCACCCTGTTATTCCGAGAGTTTCCCCAAGCCACAGACGACGGACAGGTGCGGTTTACAAGTTTTGTGCTTCTCTCTGAATGGACTGACCCGGTTGAACGTCATTGAAAACTGAAGGACGTCGTTTCTTAGGATCCTTTTGTTGGCATTTAAAGTCGTTCCCATTGTAAACAAACGGATTGCTGTTAAGCTGCAATCTTCTTGGTTACTCATGAATGCAGAGAACGTACACTTGGAGGTATCGACACCCACTTCTAAAGAAAATACGTCTTAGCAGCCAAGAAACTTGATGTGGGACAAGATCCTGGTACCGCGATTCAAGACGACGTGAGACGGCCGTGGGAATACCGCCAGAAATCGCCTAAACCACGTCGGTGATCATGGACGGGCAGCCCTGCCCCCTGCTGCGGTATAGCCAGGGTTTTTTCGAAGCGGTATTGGAAAGGACAGAGCGCTGGAATCAAGACAGGCAGAGTGGAATTACCCAGCATCGATCGTTCTGAGTCTGTACGGTACTCTCTCCAGTGCGATGGATCGGATGACATCAATTTTGGCCGTTATCGCCGACCACCATCCGCTGCAGCGCCCGCCTAGGTGGCGTGGCGGTGGCGTTATGAAGATAAACAGTAATTCAGTGTGACCGGCGGCCTCGCGGTCTCTTTCACCCTCGGCCGACAGTCAGTCAGATACCGAAGTCGCAGCGACGTAATACTGTTATTTGCTTACACGAATAACTGAGGATATAGGAATGGAAAGGAAACGGGACGGGAAAGAGGTATGAACGAAACGAAGACTTCCAGTCACACAGGGCATTGCGGCAGAGCAACAATGAGAAATGAAAGCTAGTGCCGCACCGGGGGTGGAACTCGGGTGTTCCGCTTCTCTAGGACTGTTGCCTTACACGCCTCGGCCATCCGGACATGCTCTGCGTCAGTCCCAGATTCCGAACTCCCCGTTCGCAGAACCGCAACGCCCCCGCCCATTAACCCCTGCTTGCGGACTTCTACTTCCGGTAGGAGTTCAGACGTTGGCTGTACATCCTCACTGAAGCTTTCTCGTCAAACAGCCGTCACGCCCAAAGAATTATTGAAATGAGTGGTATCTGTTTTGAAACTTCCTGGCAGATTAAAACTGTGTGCCGGACCGAGACTCGAACTCGGGACCTTTGCCTTTCGCGGGCAAGTGCGCTACCAACTGAGCTACCCACGCACGACTCACGCCCCGTCCTCACAGCTTTACTTCTGCCAATACCTCGTCTCCTACCTTCTAAACATTACAGAAGTTCTCCTGCGAAGGTTCGAGGTACTGGCAGAAGTAAAGCTGTGAGGACGGGGCGTGTGTCGTGCTTGGGTAGCTCAGTTGGTAGAGCACTTGCCCGAGAAAGGCAAAGGTCCCGAGTTCGAGTCTCGGTCTGGCACACAGATTTAATTGCCAGGAAGTTTCATATCAGCACACACTGCACTGCAGAGTGAAAATCTCATTCTGGTATCTGTTTTGTCAGACACGTCCGACAGAAGAGACACCATTTGCGATGAAGCAGCTGAGACATATCCGACAGTAAAAATAATCAACAATGGCGGGCGAAGACTTCCAGCATATGAAGTCACCCTCATTCTGACAATGGCCTTGTCAAATACAGCAGAGGAGCGGGCAAAGGTTCAGGGCATTCTTCGCCCTCAGGATGGGAAACAGCCCATAAAAGGTGGAAGGGTCAGAAATGATCAACGGCATGGAAGTACAGAAGGCAATGGAGACCACTGCATTAAAGACACATAATGTGTCCACAGGGCATGTGGTCTGTAAGTGAAAAAAGTGTTATGCTGATCTCTCCATTGGCAAAAGATGCCCTATTAGTGCCCCATTCAGATGTCCGGGATTGAACTGCCAAGTGGGGTGGTGACTACGAGAGAAGACTGAATAACCAACAAAAGGGTAACGCTCTAAGAGTCGGGGTGTGGAATGTCAGAAGTTTGAAAGTGCTAGGGAAGCTAGAAAATCTGAAAAAGGAAATAGTAATGATCAGCCTAGATATAGGGGCGGTCAGTCAAGTGAAATAGAACAAGACAAGGATTTGTGGTCAGGTGAGCATACGATAATATCAAAAGCAGCAAAAAAGGGTATAACGGGAGTAGGATTCGTTATGAATATGAATGCAGGGCAGAGAACGAATAGCTGTGTACAGTTCAGCGACAGAGTTGCCCTCATCAGAATAAACAGCAAACCAACACCGACAACGTCACATGTAGAAGATAAAGAGATAGGGTAAGTACATGGGGGTACGGGTAATTCAGTACGTAAAGGCAGATGAAAAAAAGTCGCGGTCGATTGGAATGCGATTCTAAGGGAAGGAACAAATGAAAGAGTTAAGGGAGAACATGTGCTTGGTTCTAGAAACGTGAGAGGAGAACGACTAATACAGTTGTGGCAAAAATTTCAGGCTACTAATGGCTCTGAGCACTATGGGACTTAACATCTGAGGTCATCAGTCCCCTATAACTTAGAACTACTTAAACCTAACTAACCTAAGGGTAGCACACACATCCATGTCCGAGGCAGCATTCGAACCTGAGACCGTAGCGGTGGCGCGGTTCCAGACTGAAGCACCTAGAACCGCTCGGCCACACCGGCCGGCTCAGGCTACTAATATGGAATACACTGTTCAAGAATCACAGTAGGAAGAGGTATACATGAAAATGGCTGGGAGATTCGGGAACATTTCAGTGCGATTACATCATGGCCTCAGAGATTTCGAAATCGGGTAATGGACTGTAAGGCGTACTCGGGAACAGATGTGATATAGACTCAGATCACAATTTAGTAATAATGACCAGTAAGTTCAAGAGCCTAGTCAGGACGAATCAATGTGTAAAGAAATTGGATACGGAAGTACAAAGGAATGAAGAGAAAGACTCGAAGTTCACGAAGGCTATAGATCCTGCAGCAATTAATAGTGCAGTAGACAGTTCAGTTGAAAAGGAATGGACATATTTAAAAAGGGCAATCACAGAGGTTGGAAAGAAAAACACATGCACAAAGAAGGTTAACAGCGAAGAAACTACGGGTAACAGAAGAAATACTTCAGTTGATCTATGAAAGAATGAAGTACAAAAACGTTCTGGGGAAATTCAGGAATACAGAAGTAAAAGTCACTTGTTGTTGTTGTTGTTGAGGTCTTCAGTCCTGAGACTGGTTTGATGCAGCTCTCCATGCTACTCTATCCTGTGCAAGCTTTTTCATCTCCCAGTACCTACTGCAACCTACATCCTTCTGAATCTGCTTAGTGTATTCATCTCTTGGTCTCCCTCTACGATTTTTACCCTCCACGCTGCCCTCCAGTACTAAATTGGTGATCCCTTGATGCCTCAGAACATGTCCTACCAACCGATCCCTTCTTCTGGTCAAGTTGTGCCACAAACTTCTCTTCTCCCCAATCCTACTCAATACTTCCTCATTAGTTATGTGATCTACCCATCTAATCTTCAGCATTCTTCTGTAGCACCACATTTCGAAAGCTTCTATTCTCTTCTTGTCCAAACTATTTACCGTCCATGTTTCACTTCCATACATGGCTACACTCCATACTAATACTTTCAGAAATGACTTCCTGACACTTAAATCAATACTGGATGTTAACAAATTTCTCTTCTTCAGAAACGCTTTCCTTGCCATTGCCAGCCTACATTTTATATCCTCTCTACTTGGACCATCATCAGTTATTTTGCTCCCCAAATAGCAAAACTCCTTTACTACTTTAAGTGCCTCATTTTCTAATCTAATTCCCTCAGCATCACCCGACTTAATTAGACTACATTCCATTATCCTTGTTTTGCTTTTGTTGATGTTCATCTTATATCCTCCTTTCAAGACACTGTCCATTCCATTCAACTGCTCTTCCAAGTCCTTTGCTGTCTCTGACAAAATTACAATGTCATCGGCGAACCTCAAAGTTTTTATTTCTTCTCCATGAATTTTAATACCTACTCCGAATTTTTCTTTTGTTTCCTTTACTGCTTGCTCAATATACAGCTTGAACAACATCGGGGAGAGGCTACAACCCTGTCTTACTCCCTTCCCAACCACTGCTTCCCTTTCATATCCCTCGACTCTTATAACTGCCATCTGGTTTCTGTACAAATTGTAAATAGCCTTTCGCTCCCTATATTTTACCCCTGCCACCTTTAGAATTTGAAAGAGAGTATTCCAGTCAACATTGTCAAAAGCTTTCTCTAAGTCTACAAATGCTAGAAACGTAGGTTTGCCTTTCCTTAATCTTTCTTCTAAGATAAGTCGTAAGGTCAGTATTGCCTCACGTGTTCCAGTGTGTCTACGGAATCCAAACTGATCTTCCCCGAGGTTGGCTTCTACTAGTTTTTCCATTCGTCTGTAAAGAATTCGTGTTAGTATTTTGCAGCTGTGACTTATTAAGCTGATAGTTCGGTAATTTTCACATCTGTCAACACCTGCTTTCTTTGGGATTGGAATTATTATATTCTTCTTGAAGTCTGAGGGTATTTCGCCTGTTTCATACATCTTGCTCACCAGATGGTAGAGTTTTGTCAGGACTGGCTCTCCCACGGCCGTCAGTAGTTCCAATGGAATATTGTCTACTCCGGGGGCCTTGTTTCGACTCAGGTCTTTCAGTGCTCTGTCAAACTCTTCACACAGTATCGTATCTCCCATTTCATCTTCATCTACATCCTCTTCCATTTCCATAATATTGTCCTCAAGTACATCGCCCTTGTATAGACCCTCTATATACTCCTTCCACCTTTCTGCTTTCCCTTCTTTGCTTAGAACTGGGTTTCCATCTGAGCTCTTGATATTCATACAAGTCGTTCTCTTATCTCCAAAGGTCTCTTTAATTTTCCTGTAGGCGGTATCTATCTTACCCCTAGTGAGATAGGCCTCTACATCCTTACATTTGTCCTCTAGCCATCCCTGCTTAGCCATTTTGCACTTCCTGTCGATCTCATTTTTGAGACGTTTGTATTCCTTTTTGCCTGTTTCACTTACTGCATTTTTATATTTTCTCCTTTCATCAATTAAATTCAATATTTCTTCTGTTACCCAAGGATTTCTACTAGCCCTCGTCTTTTTACCTACTTGATCCTCTGCTGCCTTCACCACTTCATCCCTCAAAGCTACCCATTCTTCTTCTACTGTATTTATTTCCCCCATTCCTGTCAATTGCTCCCTTATGCTCTCCCTGAATCTCTGTACAACCTCTGGTTCTTTTAGTTTATCCAGGTCCCATCTCTTAAATTCCCACCTTTTTGCAGTTTCTTCAGTTTTAATCTACAGGTCATAACCAATAGATTGTGGTCAGAGTCCACATCTGCCCCTGGAAATGTCTTACAATTTAAAACCTGGTTCCTAAATCTCTGTCTTACCATTATATAATCTATCTGATACCTTTTAGTATCTCCAGGGTTCTTCCATGTATACAACCTTCTTTCATGATTCTTAAACCAAGTGTTAGTTATGATTATATTGTGCTCTGTGCAAAATTCGACCAGGCGGCTTCCTCTTTCATTTCTGTCACCCAATCCACATTCACCTACTATGTTTCCTTCTCTCCCTTTTCCTACACTCGAATTCCAGTCACCCATGACTATTAAATTTTCGTCTCCCTTCACAATCTGAATAATTTCTTTTATTTCATCATACAGTTCTTCAATTTCTTCGTCATCTGCAGAGCTAGTTGGCATATAAACTTGTACTACTGTAGTAGGCGTGGGCTTCGTATCTATCTTGGCCACAATAATGCGTTCACTATGCTGTTTGTAGTAGCTTACCCTCATTCCTATTTTCCTATTCATTATTAAACCTACTCCTGCATTACCCCTATTTGATTTTGTGTTTATAACCCTGTAGTCACCTGACCAGAAGTCTTGTTCCTCCTGCCACCGAACTTCACTAATTCCCACTATATCTAACTTCAACCTATCCATTTCCCTTTTTAAATTTTCTAACCTACCTGCCCGATTAAGGGATCTGACATTCCACGCTCCGATCCGTAGAACGCCAGTTTTCTTTCTCTTGATAACGACATCCTCTTGAGTAGTCCCCGCCCGGAGATCCGAATGAGGGACTATTTTACCTCCGGAATATTTTACCCAAGAGGACGCCATCATCATGTAATCATACAGTAAAGCTGCATGCCCTCGGGAAAAATTACGGCTGTAGTTTCCCCTTGCTTTCCGCCGTTCGCAGTACCAGCACAGCAAGGCCGTTTTGGTTATTGTTACAAGGCCAGATCAGTCAATCATCCAGACTGTTGCCCTTGCAACTACTGAAAAGGCTGCTGCCCCTCTTCAGGAACCACACGTTTGTCTGGCCTCTCAACAGATACCCCTCCGTTGTGGTTGCACCTACGGTACGGCTATCTGTATCGCTGAGGCACGCAAGCCTCCCCACCAACGGCAAGGTCCATGGTCACTTAGGAAATGGAATAAAGAGGAAGTGCAGGGAAGGTAAGGCGAAATGACTGCAAAATGAAAAATGTGAAGAAATCGAAGAAGAAATGTCTGTCTGAAGGAATGTCTCAGCACAGAGAAAAGTCAAAACAACCTTCGGTGAAACTACAAGCAAGGGTGTTAACGTTAAGAGTGAAACGAGATTTCCATTGTAAAATGCAGAGTGGAGAGTGGATAAGTGGAAAGAGTACATTTAATGTCTCTATGACGGGTGTTTTTGTCTGATGACGTGATGGAAGAAGAAACAAGAAAAAAAAAAATGTTCAAATGTGTGCGAAATCTTGTGGAACTTAACTGCTAAGGTCATCAGTACCTAAGCTTACACACTACTTAACTTAAATTATCCTAAGGACAAACACACACACCCATACCCGAGGGAGGACTCGAACCTCCGCCGGGACCAGCCGCACAGTCCGTGACTGCAGCGCCTTAGACCGCTCGGCTAATCCCGCGCGGCAAGAAACAAGAGTCAACAGGGAAAAGAAAGGGCATCTGGTATTAGAATCAAAACTTAAAAGAGCTTTGGAAGACCTAAGATCAAATAAGTCAGAAGGGATAGATAACATTCGATCAGAATTTCTAAAATAATGAGCGAAGTGGCAACAAAACAACTATTCACTTTGGTGCGTAGAATGTTTGAAACTGTCGACATACCATCAGACTTTCGGAGAAATATCATCCATCCAATTCCGAACACGGCAGGAGCTGACATGTCCGAGGATTAATCAAGACACGTTCACAGAATTTGTCGACACGGAAAAAGTGTTCAGTAATGAAAAATGGTGCAAGGTGATCGAAATTCTGAGAAAAATAGGGATAAGCTGTAAGGAAAGACGGGTAATATACAATATGTACAAGAACCAAGAGGGAACAATGAGAGTGGAAAACCAACAACGACTGGCTGGAATTAAAAATGGTGTAAGATAGGTGTGTAGTATTTCGCCCCTATTGTTCAATTCTTCTCGTGAACCTTTCCATTTTTTTATCGACAGAAAAATAGAAAGGTTCACGAGAGGTGAAAGGAAACGAATCATAAGATCGGTGATGACATTTCCTATCCTGAGTGAAAGTGGAGAAGAATTACAGGCTTTCTTGAATGGAGTGAACAGACTAATGAGTACAGTATATGCATTGAAAGTGAATCGAAGAAAGACGAAAGTAATGAGAAGTGGCAGAAATAAGATCAGCGAGAAATTTAACATCAGGATCTATGGTCACGAAGAAGATAAAGTTAAGACTTTCTACTATCTCGGCAGCAAAATAACGAATGACAAACGGAGCAGGGAGGGCATCAAAAGCAGACTAGTACTGGCAAAAAAAGGAAAAAAAATCTGTCCCAGCTACTGCATGGCGGGTGGTGTTCGTTCTGCTGGCCATGTCCGACAGATGACACCACTTATATCTATAACGTTATTAGTGTGTCAGCATGTGCTTAGCTGAGCCGCACCGGCATCCTATGTCTGTAAGTGTCGCAGTGACGATTTTCGTCAGAGTTGCCACAAGTCTGTCAGATGTGGTGGTAAAGTTCGACAGGCTACTACCTTCACAGGGTGACCCGGCCCCGAGTTCAATAATTTGACAGCATCCACGATCTGGAGTACGTAGGCCGTTCATGACTGGCACAGATTTTGGAACTAATCTAAGCACGCTGCAGAAGTCGCTCCGCTGCATTCGTAAAGGTGAACTTCGGATGTGTTCATTGAATCGGCGTGCTAATAGTATAACTGTAGGTTAATGCCTTGTCAGAGCCAGATTCTGCTAGATACAGCTGTTTTCAGGCGTTTCTTTAAAAGAATTTCTCTAGCGAATGGTCATGAGGCAGTATTATCGAACTGTAGCTAATCATTTGCGCCCTTGGGCGAAGGGGAAGACTAAAGTGGCTTCCCAGCTGCTATGATGAATTTTGTTGTCGTTAAATTCAAGAGTACGCAAGAATTCAAATTAACGTCTTTCCTGGAATGCGTAGTGAAGTGTTCAAAATGGTTCAAATGGTTCTGAGCACTATGGGACTCAACTTCTGATGTCATCAGTCCCCTATAACGTAGAACTACTTAAACCTAACTAACCTAAGGACATCACACACATCCATGCCCGAGGCAGGATTCGAACCTGTGACCGTAGCGGACGCACGGTTCCAGACTGAAGCGCCTAGAATCGGTCGGCCACGGCGGCGGCTAGTGAAGTCTTCCTTGGCCTTCCTGGGTACTCCGGCTGCAGCCTATCATCCAAGATGCGCCAGGTCGGCACGCTTTGGGACCGAACGTCACTATTACCCTCCGCATATTGGTAGTGCGCCTAGTCCCTGAATGTGTGTTCTGGTATGTGAACGTTGGCGCAGGCATAGGTATCATTCACTTGTCTTTTGATTTTGTATGGATACGTAACAAAGGGGGGTGGCCAGACAGTTAATGTATCAATCCACTGGATTAATATATCTCATTTTTAATCTCTCTCTGACATTAGGGAGAAATACGTGTTAGCAAGTATACAGGTTGAATTTATTTAGAGAGAAGCAACGCCAGTTACGACGGATGTTCAATAAGTAATGCAACACTTTTTTTCTTGGTAAATTTCGGTTCAGAAGACGCGTAATTTATCGTGGCACATTGCGGACATTCCCACTTGAGGCCTCACAGTTTCACGAAGTTCTAGTAGGTGGCAGCGCTACACGTAGGCTTAAAAATGGCGTCTGTAACGGAGGTGCATTAGAAACAGAGTAGTGTCAATATACAGTACTGGCCATTAAAATTGCTACACCGTGAAGAAATGCAAATGATAAGGGGTATTAATTGGAAAAATATATTATACTAGAACTGACATGTCATTACATTTTCACGCAGTTTGAGTGCATAGATCCTGAGAAATCAATACCCAGAACAACCACCTCTGGCAGTAATAACGGCCTTGATACCCCTGGCCATTGAGTCAAACAGAGCTTGGATGGCATGTACAGGTACAGCTGCCCATGCAGCTTCAACACGATACCACAGTTCATCAAGAGTGGTGACTGGCGTATTGTGACGAGCCAGTTGCTAGGCCACCATTGACCAGACGTTTTCAATTGGTGAGATATATGGAAACGGTGCTGGCCAGGGCAGCAGTCGAACATTTTCTGTATCCAGTAAGGCCCGTACAGGATCTGCAACATGCGGTCGTGCATTATTCGCAGGGATCGAATGAACGGTAGAGCCACGGGTCGTAGCACATCTGAAATGTAACTTCCACTGTTCAAAGTGCCGTCAATGCGAACAAGAGGTGATCGAGACGTGTAACCAATGGCAACCCATACCATCACGCCGGGTGATATGCCAGTATGGCGATGACGAATACACGCTTCCAATGTGCGTTCACCGCGATATCGCCAAACACGGATGCGACCATCATGATGCTGTAAACAGAACCTGGATTCTTCGGAAAAATGACGTTTTGCCATTCGTGCACCCAGGTTCGTCGTTGAGTACACCATCGCAGGCGCTCCTGTCTGTGATGCAGTGTCAAGGGTTACCGCAGCCATGGTCTCCGAGCTGATAGTCCATGCTGCTGCAAGCGTCGTCGAACTCTTCTTGCAGATGGTTGTTGCCTGACAAAAGTCCCCATCTCTTGACTGAGGGATCGAGACGTGGCTGCTCGATCCGTTACAGCCATGCGGAAAAGATGCCTGTTATCTCAACTACTAGTGATACGAGGCCGTTGGGATCCACCACGGCGTTTCTTATTACCCTCCTGAACCCATCGATTCCATATTCTGCTAACAGTCATTGGATCTCTACCAACGCGTGCGGCAATGTCGCGATACGATAAACCGCAATCGCGATAGGCTATAATCCGACCTGTATCAAAGTCGGAAATGTGATGGTACAGATTTCTCCTCCTTACAAGAGGCATCACAACAATGTTTCACCAGGCAACGCAGGTCAACTGATGTTTGTGTATGCCAAATCTATAGGAAACGTTCCCCATGTCAGCACGTTGTGGGTGTCGCCACCGGTGCCAACCTTGGGTGAATGCTCTGAAAAGCTAATCATTTGCATATCACAGCATCTTCTTCCTGATGGTTAAATTTCGCGTCTGTAGCACGTCATTTTCGTGGTGTAGCAATTTTAATGGCCAGTAGCGTATTATGGTGGAAAACCAGAGCATCGCAGATATTAATAGGCGCTTACAGAATGTCACCGGAGATCTGAACAAAAGTGAATAAAAGTACGGTGAATCTTTGAGCGAGGCATCTGTCATCATCGTAACAAGGTCGCGCAAACCTCTCCGATCACCAGAGTGCTGGCCAGCTGCACACAACTGTGACTCCTGCAATGTTTAAGGCCTCACGCAAGTCTGCTCACATCAGAGGAGCTCACAACATTGGACAGTTGTTCCTCGTCAGCCAACAGCCCGGATCTCGCACCTTCAAACTTCAATCTGTTTGACCCAACGAAGCATGCACTGCGCGAAGCAGGACGTTTATGATGGGGAGGTTACTGCCGCAGCAAGACGTTGGCTGTGACTCAGAACAGTAGAATGGTCCCACGCGGGTACACTGGCTTTCCCAGTAAGGCGGCGTAAGGCCATTGCATTGAGGATTCTGTAGCCAAACAATAATATGGTTTATTGGAATCCTGAATAAAACCAATGCTTTCCGAAAAAATGAGTTGCATTAGTTATTGAATCTCCCTTCTATAACAGGAAAGGGTTGAACCTTGGATCAGATACAAGCGAATTGTTTCAAAGTAGTATGGCGAAAATAAATAACAAAAACTACTATGCGGAGATGCTGTTTGCATCCGATTTTGTATTGCAGTTATGAAATTGTTGCTGATATTCGATGTGCAATCAGAATTTTATTAAGGAATTCATTGATTAAGAAAACGATGAGTAACGCAGAGCATCAGAGAATCGTGTTGCCTATCGTATTAGACCCATTTTAAATGAAGAAGGGGTAATATGACGAAACAACCGAATGTTAGATACATATCTAATGTATTTACGACTGTCTCGAGACAACAACACCCAAAGAGGTAATTTGCAGAACTAATGACATGAGAGAATTTCATTTTATATTAGGTATAAGTTTTTTTCCGAATTTTTGACATCCGTTTAGACAAGAGAGATTTTTTCATACTGTGCCTCACTCAAACCCAGTACTGTATTTAGGATCTACAGACCTGTTGGCTCAACCTGTGGGTTGAGCTCTTCCAGGAAAGGTATTATAACAATTATTCCATAAAAATAGCGTTTTACGACCATTTTCGAATTAAAAGGCTATAACGCAGTAGTTAAGGTTCATTATATAATTATATAGAATTCTGATATATAATTTATGATTAAATTAATTTTAAAATATTAAACATGTTTGCAGGCAGTAACTGTAATATACTCTCGCTGTAGAAAAAAGTTAAGCAGTGTTGCTTCTAAAGCCAGCCCAAGTGGCCGAGCGGTTCTAGGTGCTACAGTCTGGAACCGCGCGATCGCTACGGTCGCAGTTTCGAATCCTGCCTCGGGAATGGATGTGTGCGATGTCCTTAGGTTAGTTAGGTTTAAGTAGTTCTAAGTTCTAGGGGACTGATGACCTCAGATGTTAAGTCCCATAGTGCTCAGAGCCATTTGAACCATTTTTTTGTTTGCTTCTAAAGAAGACGCTTTTAAAGACGTCGAAACCGAGGTCAAGTGGTTTTTAGTAAACCTTATAGCATTGCAACTGAGGTGACTGTTTTTTCACTTTTTACTGCTTGAATATTAAATAAACTGCTAAAATTAAAATAATCGAAAAAATGGTTCAAATGGCTCTGAGCACTATGAGACTTACCATCTGAGGTCATCAGTCGCCTAATAACCTAAGTACATCACACACATCCATGCCCGAGGCAGGATTCGAACCTGCGACCGTAGCAGCAGCGCGGTTCCGGACTGAACCGCCTAGAGCCACTCAGCCAAAAAAAAAATCGAAAAACATTTTCTTGTAGTGTATACGATTTTAATCTTTTTGCAGCCGATAGTTTACTTTTCAGGTCGGTTCTTGAATACAGATTACATGGAAAAATATAAAAAACGTCTTATTGCAGTAATCACTTTATTTTGTTATTAACCTGTTGCTATTCGCCCATAATGACGGGTACAACAGCGATACCTGTTCTGTATTCCAATCTGGAGCTTCCATTGATTCCTCTACAATTTGTGGTACAATCCTCATAATGCTGTAATAAGGATATCGAAAAATTTCTGGGGTTGTTTCCAGTTGATAATAATATAATTGTTACAGAAAAATACGCTTTTTAAACGAACAGTAATGTTTATTTGACTTTGAAATTCCCAGTAAAACGGTCACTGTGGCCCCGTGACGTATCAATGACGCCACGAGTCTGTATGCTATCTTGTCAGACACTATGGATATTAAGACATCTTGTAAATTTCACGCAGTATCTCGTTAACAAATAAAATAATCCGAAAACTATTTTCCCCAGCATTAAGACAAGAAGAATTTGTATCTGGAGCAGGAAGAAAAACAATGTTATGGGTCCCGTTTGGATGAAATAGAAAAAAACGGCTTTCTGCGAAACCAAGCTCTCTTAAAACTGTCAAAATTCCATTACACGTTCTGTTAAAGATATTACTGATTTCAGCGACCGATGTGCCACGCATTTGGTCGGACACTACTAGGAATTTGGTGCGAGAGAGAATGTGGCTTCAGAATTGAGTGCTGAATTAACCCGCATCGTCCGTCCACAGAAAAATTCGGCCGAATAGGCGCATAAAAACAATTACAGCCACGCCTTTAACGCCTATAAGAGGGCCTGCAAGGAAGTATTAAAACAAAGACTTTCTTGTTTTAAATTGTTGTGCTGCGGGCTCCAAGGTAACAGGTTAGAAAATGTGAACCTCTATTCACCCAACATAATGCCAAGCTTCTTCTTAGTTTTCGATTATGTAATGGGGTGGCACGGATGTCCTTCGTATGTAAACAGAGTTTTGTCGAATCTTCTATCTGCTATCTCTATCTCTCTACACATGAATTCAAGTCGATTCCTCCTATCCGTCTATGCTTGTAGGCTAATCTCAGGAACTGATGCAGGGATTTTGATTCAATTTTCACCGATACGAGGGCTATTCCGAAAATGAGATCCGATCCGTCGTGAAATGGGAACACTGTGAAAATCAAAACTGTTTTATTTACAACAGTTATTTACACCATCCAGCCAGACCTGCATCACTGTAACTGCTTAAGAGCCAAGAGGATTTACATAAACGGAGTGGAGTTTGCAAAGAAGAAATACAATGAAAAAATAATTAAAGAGGCTCATAATCCATGTAAAACAGCTTGGTATCTGGTAAATGACCACCTCTTGCTTAAATTCCTGTACTCCTGAAGCGTTCGATCAGTCCTTTTAAGGATAGTAAGAAATACTATAAATGAAATTCCAAAATCAGGCTTAAATTCCACAGTTCGTATGAAAAAATGTAAGCTGTTGCACCAGTAAAAACTGAAAGGCGGTCCAGCCCAAGGACACCGTAAAAGTAATAAATACATATAAACATTCAGAGAGTGCAGATATTTATGGCATGTCCTACAATGTGCTGAAGAAGATTATTCCAGAGATTTCTCAATCACTAGCAATAGTAATCAACAAATATTTATCCTTCGGTGTCTTCCCAGAATTCCTGAAACTGACACACAGAGTAACAGACCCCAAAAAAGGTGGCCCATGTGAAGTGTCCAGTTTCAGACCAATTTTCATAATCCGTATTCTAGCTGAAATCTGTAAGGAAAAACCAGCTACAACACGCAGTGTATGTGTGCTCCAAGCTCTCTCATGTAATATAACTTTTGAGGAGACTGAAAGGTGTATTATTTTCATAGCCACATAAATTATTGCCTGATGTTATGGGGACACTTTGCAGGTTGCAAGGATGTATTAATGTTACAAAAGAAAGCAGTCAGCATCATTTCATCAAGCAAAAGACTGCAGCACTGCAGTCCTATATTCACCTGATCAGGAATAATAACAATCTTCAGCCAGTATGTGTTTTTATGCCTCATCATTGTAAAGGAAAAAGTTTTGAGCATGAAGCAAAACATACATAATCATGACACACGTTTTTTATGCCTCATCATTGTAAAGGAAGACCAAGGAGTTTTCAGTATGAGCCAAAACACACATACCCGTGACATCCGCAACAACAGTAACATTAATATACCAAGCTGTCGCCTGTCTGGAACACAAGACAGTGTTCGGAATGGCTGCTTTAAAAATTTTCAATTGTCTCGAGAAGTGCAATCCCTGCCACGAGGGCCATTCAAAAGGACTGCACAGGACCTGAAAGAATACCCATCATACTCCATTGGAGAATTCTTTAATAGTGACCAAAGTCAACAGACAAAAAAATATTGGTTCATCTGTTATACATACTGTGAATATAATATAATATAAAAATTGTAAATAACTAATATGCATGTACATAAACTTGACGTGGTCTGTCCAGTCATGACGGATAAACGACGCAGATCTAGTAATAAAGTAAAGTAATGAAGTAATAAAAGAATAGATATGAGACTGAGAGCACTTCTGAAGAGTCAGTGCTTTGCTAAGAAACTGAAAGACAGTGACCAGGATTTCAATGTGAATTACGGATTGGCCTATAGTAGCGTAAAGATTCTTGCCGTTTTCTCTATTATTTCTCAACACGCGAAACTTGAAACATGCAATGCAGGCATCACGTTGCAAGAACAACGCCCTCGAGGCTTAGTCTTCGCAATAATTATTGCTTGCCCGCACTGTCCAAAAGCTGTATCATCACACGTAGTAAATTTGTACGGAACGCATATGAAACCCACTGTTGAATCATCCTAGCTCTGTGCTTGCCTGAGGTAGGACTAGCTGGAATTGTAAAGTTGGGTGCGGTCACGGAGTTGCCGCGACCGATAGTTTAATCGTTCTATGATAAACTGGTGTATATAATTTCGACTGTAATGCAACAGTATGACAGGTCAGTCCTAGGAAAGCAGATTAACGGTAAGAGTTTTCTAAAAGTAGAATCTTTTCATTTGTTCACGTGAATATTTCAAAAATTCTAAGCATTTTTCTCGGAATATAACTTTCCAAAATGGCGCGCAGCATAACTCGTAACAATTTTGTCTTTGTATTTGAAAATTTAACAACAACTTTTAAAAGTGAACCCCGTAGGGGGTTTTCGGTTAGTTAATTTAAACAATATTTATTAACAAATGACTGTCCTTTCTTGGTGAGAATTGAACGACTTTATTAAAAAACTCGCCAATAACACAAAAATCAATATTTCTGAAATCTTACAGATTACATAAACTTTTTGTTCTGTTTTCTAATTTCATATTGGTAGCAGTTATATTGGGTGCCGCAGATCGCTTCAAATTTATCGTGCCTTGGGAGAATTGCTGTAGTGTCGCCATTTCATAATATTTATCGACAGTTCTTTTGTAATAAACTTCCATATACGCTCAGTAACTAGGCCAAGTATTATTTCTCTGTCCTTTCGCCCGAAAAAGCTACCAAGAAAAAGCTTTTTTAGGCCGTTACACTGATGGTTCCCCTCAACGACAACTGTGCCAAGCCGCGCCGGGTCGCTAGTACATTGCACGTCTATTAAAGTCCCCACTGCCGTTTCTGTCGATATGTTCAGGCTAATTTCAGGAATAGCTGTAGGGATTGTGATATGGTTTTCGCTGATAGAGTTAGACAGATCCATGAGGCTGGTTGGTGTATCTAATTTAGAAAATATTTCGTGCTAATTAGCAAGGGAAGACCACGACGTTGGGATCACTGATTTACTGCAAACTTTGTACACCTTTAGTAGGCCATTAAAACAACATAATGTGCAAGCATTAAGGTGCAGTACTATGGCAATTCCGAAGAAATAGCAAGAGAAATTTCACGTGTCCATTATGTTACGGTTGTATCTGTGCGTAAGGACTGAATGTTAACGTTCATGATGGTCAAGTCATTGCCGTTCGAGCGACGGAAGCCGAAAATATATGAATTGACGGTTCTATTCCCGTCCATACCTAATTCTTATTCTATATGTTTTTCATTTCTGGTCATATTATTTAATTTATATGACATTTGAGAAGTAATGAAAATGTACGTAAATGATTCGTTTCAAAAGATTTTTTTTTGTTTTTTTTTTGTTTTTTGTTTTTTTTTTTGGGAGTGGCATTCATAGTCTGATGGAGAGGTGGGACAAATGAATAAACAGCATTGGAGATTATTTTGAATAAAATATTTTATATAAGTTTCAAATAATTATTGCAACCAAATTCCGGTTTCATTGCTCGTTGTATTTGGTTGTAGCGGAAGACGCACATCCGTTAAGGTTCGTTGTTGATACCTCCACTCAGTTTTTTTATTACATAGACCAGCCACCTTTCTGACCGAACACACTGAGCTACCGTGCCGGCTAACCATCATGAAATAAAACGTACGTCATCTACGCACTAATACATCAGTTACATAAAAGACGCGTAAAACTTCTCCTGCGATTGTCCCGAAACTGCACGTTATGTTGTTTAAATGCGCTACTAAAGGTGAAAGCCGGCCTCGGTGCCCGAGCGGTTCTAGGCGCTTCCGTCCGGATTCGCGCGACTGCTACGGTCGCAGGTTCAAATCCTACCTCGGGCATGGATATGTGTGATGTCCTTAGGTTAGTTAGGTCTAAGTAGTTCTAAGTTCAAGGGGACTGATGACCTCAGATGTTAAGTCCCATACTGCTCAGAGCCAACCATTAAAGGTGAACAAAGTTTGCCGCGCGGGATTAGTCGAAAAAAAAAAAAAGTCTAAGGCGTTGCAGTCACGGACTGTGCGGCTGGTCCCGGCGGAGGTTCGAGTCCTCCGTCGGGCATGGGTGTGTTAAGATTTCACGCACATTTGAACTTTTTTTTAACAAAGTTTGACGTAAATCCGTGTTCTCATCGATATCGGCCTCCCTCCGCCTTCTGTCTCTGTGAAACCGATGCCATTGCCATCTAGTGGTGAATGACAGATCTCCTTGGAATCATCAATATGTATTTTAATTTAAAGTTGTCCACCGTGTTATTCTGTTTAAATGTAAAGGCTAATCTCAAGAACTACTCTACGGATTTTGATACGGTTTTCACTAACTGATGACTGATTCATGAGAAAGGACTGTGAGCACAGAAGGCAGGCGTAAGGCCATCCGACTGCAGCGCCTGGCTGGTGCGAGCTACCGGTGACTTCTTCAGTGACCTGAAATGCAAGACATATCATATATTAAGTTCATAAGATTAGCTTTTTTGGTGTAGGGTTAATGTTTAAGAGGTGTGAAGGGAAACGCTGGAAAAAGATACTAGTTTTACGAATGCGAAGCTACGTGGGTGGATTTATACGATTTGCCACAAAGTATACGTAGGGTACGAAGTTTTTTACTATTTTTTTTACATCGGTCGTTGACTTAACGTATTCAATGGAAATGCGTAGTGAGCTCCACGTGTACAGTTTTCCAATCAGCGCCGTATTCGAACACAGTGGCAGGAACCACAATGAAAATACCCAGTTTTGTTGACAGTACTTAATTAAAGTAAATGTTATTACCAATCTTTCTAATTGACCCTGATAGTTCAAAGCGTGATTGTTAAGCTCTGCATGTGAGTGTTAATTAACGAACACCATTCTGTGAATGTCCTTTTACACGAGCAGCAGAGATCCGCATTCAGCTAGACAGGGACATCCTTTCTCACTGGGTTGCGCCAAACGAGAGCTCTCAGACGAGCGCCTGCGAGGCAAGCCTTTGACTCTGCGTAACCGTCCTGTTTCCCGTCTGGCGAATGCGCGGTGCTCGCCTTACACGGAGTCTAATGAACGCACTGAGGCGAGGGCGCCAGGGTCAAACATGTCGCCGTTCCAGCTCGTCCTAAGCATCTCATTCAGTGACTGTGAAGTCAGTCGAGTATGGAACGACTCGGGCTGTGACTCGTATTAACCATCTAGCAACGAATACAATGAAATAATCATTCCGGCATTTACATCTAACAGCTGCTGAAAGGAACTTACGACGGGTTAACAGTAAAAGAGCAGAACCTACAGTTTTCGGTTGTGCCGATAGATCAGTTTAGAGAAATCAGACAATATTTCGTTGAGGTAACTTTTCGAGGTAGCTGCAGACGGGGGCTTCTGACAGATGGTACCTGCCTGTGTAGATGATTGGAGAGTTTTGGTCTTCTCATGTAGTTCGAGATTAATTACTAAAGATGTATTTATATCCGTTCTTTCCATTGATATACTTACCATTATAAGTGAAAAATGGTAGCTGGCCGGATTGGCCGAGCGGTTCTAGGCGCTTCAGTCTGGAACCACGCGACCGCTACGGTCGCAGTTTCGAATCCTGCCTCGGGCATGGATGTGTGTGATGTCCTTAGGTTAGTTAGGTTTAAGTAGTTCTAAGTTCTAGGAGACTGATGACCTCAGAAGTTAAGTCCCAAAGTGCTGAGAGCCATTTGAACCATTTTTGAAAAATGGTAGTGTTAATGTTACTGCAGTAAAAGGACACTGATATACACTGAAGAGTCAAAGAAACTGGTACACCTGCCTAATATCGTGTAGGGCCCCTGCGACCACGCAGAAGTGCCGGAACACGACGTGGCATGGACTCGACTAATGTCTAAAGTAGTGCTGGAGGGAATTAATACAACGAATCCTGCTGGGCTTTCATAAATCTGTAAGAGTACGAGCGGGTGGAGATCTCTTCTGAGCAGCACGTTTGCAAGGCATCCCAGGTACG
Source organism: Schistocerca americana (assembly GCF_021461395.2). Lineage (NCBI taxonomy): Eukaryota > Metazoa > Arthropoda > Insecta > Orthoptera > Acrididae > Schistocerca > Schistocerca americana. The sequence continues at coordinate 337,026,923 of NC_060122.1, read as the reverse complement.
CTCAATAATGTTCATGTCTGGGGAGTTTGGTGGCCAGCGGAAGTGTTTAAACTCAGAAGAGTGTTCCTGGAGCCACTCTGTAGCAGTTCTGGACGTGTGGGGTGTTGCACTGTCCTGCTGGAATTGCCCGTTGGAATGCACAATGAACATGCTTGGGTACAGGTGATCAGACAGGATGCTTACGTATCAGGGATCCTATATCACTCCAACTGCACCCATCCCACACCACTGCAGAGCCTCCACTACCTTGAACAGTCCCTTGCCGACATGCGGTGTCCATGGATTCGTGAGCGTCTCCAATCTGTACACATCCATCCGCTCGATACAATTTGAAACGAGACTCGTGCGACAGGCAACATGTTTCCGGTCATCAATAGTCCAATGTCGGTGTTGACGGGCCAGACGAGGCGTAAAGCTATGTGCCATGTGGTCATCAAGGGTTCACCAGTGTGCCTCCGGCTCCGAAAGCCCGTATCGATAACGTTTCATTGAATGATTCACAACCTGATACTTGTTGATACTCGTTGAACGATTCTCTTCAGTCGCCGTTGGTCCCATTTATGCAGGATCCTTTTCCGGCCGCAGGGATGTTGGAAATTTGATGTTTTACCGGATTCCTCATATTCACGGTACACTCGTGAAGTCGTAGTACGGGAAAATTCCCACTTCATCGCTACCTCGGAGATGCTCGTGTGCCGACTATAACACCACGTTGATAATCACTTGCCATTGTAGCCGCAGCAGCCGATCTAACAACTGCACCAGACAATTATTGTTTTAGGTAGGCGTTGCCAACCCCAGCGCCTGTTTACATATCACTGTATTTGAATACGCGTGTCTATACAAGTTTCTTTGGCGCTTCAATGTATCTAGGACTAGTTGTTTATATTGGAGAAAAGTTGAACATCTTTGCCAAGGTAAAGGTTTAGCAAACCATGAGAACTGGGAAGTGGAATACCCACCTGGTTCTGTACAGAATTTGCGAATAAAGCAGCCCCTATTTCAACTATAATACACCGAAGATCTCTCGAATAAAAATGTCGTGCCCGCTAGTTGGAAGAAACTGTAGGTCACATTCGCCTACAGAACTATCATTCAGTATCCTTGGCGTCCATCTATTGTACCATTGTAGAATATAATCTGAGCTAAAATATAATGACGTGTCTCTAACAGAATGACTCTTTCCACTTTCAACAGCATGGTTTCTGAAAACAATGGTCCCGCAAAACCCAGTTTACGATTTTAGCACACGACATAATGAAAGTCATGGATGAAGGCAACCAGGTGGATGCAGTATTTCTTGGCTTCCGAAAGGCATTTGACTCAGAACCACACCTACATTTACTATCGAAACTGCGATCGTATGATGCATCAAGTACAATTTGTGTCTGGATTTAGGATTTCTTGGTAGGAGGACGTAAAATGTCTTGGATGGAGAATTCTCGGCATAGGTGGTAGTAACTTCAGGTGTGCTCCAGGGAAGTGTGTTGGGACCCTTGTTGCTCATGTTGTATGTTAATGACCTTACGAAAATTGTTAATAGTAACTTTAGGCCTCTGGAAGACGATGCAGCTACTTGCAACGATGTAATGTTCGATAGAATCGGCACAATTATTGAGTTAGATTTCAATAAGATTTAAGTGTTGCATAGGTTGGCATCTTGCTTTAACTTTAGCAATTAATATATATTAATAATTAACCATAGCAATACCAACGCATTTTCTATAACATGTGTTATCAAAATGCGTGGGCCGGGGGTGGGGGGTGGGGGTGGCGAGAGCACTTTACGCCCATCATAACAAATACTTAAAAAAAAGAAAAAAACGTTAATTATTGTTGAGTTAAATGAAAAACGAACTTTTTAAAGAAGTACTGATGTGTAAGAAGGGTCCAGAAACTGAAAATATCTATTAGCATAATCTTAGCAGTGTGCTTTAAGACCACCACAAAAAAAGAAAATGCAGTCGTCGATAACTATTCTTCAGCTTTACTCATAAGATACTTTTTGAAGTGGTATCGATGTGTGAGTAAGATCAAGAACCTGAAAATATTGAATACGTCATTCATTGTGGAAAGAGACATCTGCTACTAAGATTTAAATATATGGGTCAAGTTTAATTGAAAAATTTATAATATTTACGGAATCTTGTTGAAGAATTACTTAAAAATTTGATATTTTTTCAGAATTTTAAAATTTTAAGAAACGCAATTTTACAATATTTTGAAAAGTTGAGTATATATTAGTATTGAAAGGGTAAAATATTCACAAAAGGAAAAAATCTAGGCCGTATGACTACAAAATCTGTGAGTAACAATTTGAATCAGTGAATGCATACAAATACCGCGATGTAACAATTTGTACAGAAGTGAAATGGAATGATAATAATAGGCTCGGTCGTAGGTCGGGATTTCTTTGCGAGTTCAGTCGCGCATTTATTTCAGAAGTCAGATTACATTCAGGGTAAAATTGCATCTTTATAGAAACAGTTACCTTCAATTTGTAGACAGTGTGGAGTAGATGATACTAAGTCTTTAAAAAATTCAATAGAGCCAGAATTTTGCTCAGTACACGAGTTTGAGCAAGGTGTTGATTTGTTTGGTGACCGTTTTTGAGAAATTTTGGTAGACAGTTTTAGGAAGATTCACTCGCATTTGCATCTACGTGATTATACTGCTATTCACAGTAAAGTACGTAACACAGGGTTCAATGAATCACCTTCAAGCTGCCTCTCTACAGTTCTACTTCCGAACGCCACGCGGGAAAAACGAGCACTTAAATTTTTCTGTGCGAGCTCTAATTTCTCTTATTTTATCGTGATGATCATTTCTCCCTACGTAGGTGGGTGCCTACAGAATGTTTTGCCGGCCGCGGTGGTCTAGCGGTTCTAGGCGCTCAGTCCGGAACCGAGGGACCGCTACGGTCGCAGGTTCGAATCCTGCCTCGGCCATGGATGTGTGTGATGTCCTTAGGTTACTTAGGTTTAAGTAGTTCTAAGTTCTAGGGGACTGATGACGACAGATGTTAAGTCCCATAATGCTCAGAGCCATTTGAACCATTTTGAACAGAATGTTTTCGCAATAGGAGGAGAAAACTGGCGATTGAAATTTCATGAGAAGATCCCGTCGCAACGAAAACCGCCTTTGTTTTAATAATTGCCATTCCAATTTATGTATCATATCTGTAGCAATACCTCCCCTATTTCCGGATAATACAAAACGAGCTGCTCTTCTTTCAACTTTTTCGATGTTAGTCCCAGCTGATGCGAATCCCACACCGCACAGAAGTTTCAGAATAGGGCGGACAAACGTGGTGTAAGCAGTCTCTTTAGTAGACCTGTTGCACCTTCTAAGTGTTCTGTCAATGAATCGTAGTCTTTGGTTTGTTCTACCCACAACACTATCTATGTGATGGTGCCAGTTTAGGTTCTTTGTAATTCCTAAGTATTTGGTTGAATCTAAAGCCCTCAGGTTTGTGTGAGTTATCGCGTAATCGCAATTTAGCGGATTTCTTCTAGTACTCATGTGAATAACTTCACAGTTTTCTTTATTCAGGGTCAATCGCCACTTTTCACACCATACATATATCGAATCTAAATCATTTTGTAATTCGTTTTGGTCATCTGATGACTTTACAAGACGGTAAACGACAGCATCCTCTGCAAACAGTCTAAGAGGGCTACTCAGATTATCTCTTACGTCGTTAATATAGATAAGGAACAATAGAGGACCTACAACACTGCCTTGGGAATCGCCGGTTGTTAATACTGTTTTACTCGTTGACTTTCCGTCTATTACTACGAACTGTGACATTTCTGTCAGGAAATCACGAATCCAGTCGCATAACTGAGGCGATATTCCGTAGGCACGCAGTTTGGTTAGAAGACGTTTGTGAGGAGCAGTCTCGAAAGCATTCTGGAAATCTAAAAACATGGACTCAATTTGACATCCCCTGTCGGTAGCACTCATTACTTCATGGGTATAAAGAACTAGTTGTGTTTCACAAGAACGATATTTTCTGAATCCGTGCTATGTGTCAATAAATCGTTTTCTTCGAGGTACTTCATAATGTTCGAATACAGTATATGTTCCAAAATCGTACTACAAATCGACGTTAGTAATTCAGCGGATTACTCCTACTTCCCTTTGTGGGTATTGGTGTGACTGGAGCAATTTTCCGGTCTTAAGGTACAGATCTTTGTGTGAGCGAGCGGTTGTATATAATTGCTAAATATGGAGCTATTGTATCAGCATACTCTGAAAGGAACCTGACTGGTGTAGAATCTGGACCGGAGGCCCTGCCTTTATTAAGGTGCTTTGCTATACCGAGGATACATACTTCTATGTTTCTCATCTTGGCAGTTGTTCATGATTGGAATTCAGAAGTATTTACTTCGTCTTCTTTGGTGAGGGAGTTTTGGAAAACCGTGTTTAATAACGTTGTTTCTGTGGTACTGTCATCAGTGACTTCACCGTTGTTACCGCGCAGTGAAGGTAGTGCTTGCGTCGTGCCACTGGTGTGCTTTGTGTATGACCAGAATCTCTCTGGGCTTTCTGCCAGATTCCGAGGTAAAGAGAATCAGAAAAGTGGTTTACAACAGGTCACTGTTTCCGCCGCCTCCTGTATAAACAAAGAAGAATAAAAGGCTTTTAAATAAACAGGGTCATTCAAAAAGAAAGAACTGATTACAGACAAACTATGAAAGATAGAAGCACATGCGCATGTTACTGGATACAGGAAAGTTTAACGTTTTGCGTTCGCACAAATTATATACAGTACCAAACACTCAACATGAGTAGCATGCGTTGCTCAATAAACATAGAAACGGTGGTCCATTTCACTTCACACACGAATCAGCAGGTCCTCGTTTATTGAATCGACAGCTTCAAAAATTCTACTTCTCAGCTCTTGAAGAGTGGCAGCCATTGGTGGGATACAGGCTCTCTCTTTTATGAACGCCACAGACACAAATCGCAAGTTGTGAGGTCTGTTGACCTGGGCAGGGGGAGAGGTAAATATATTTAACAAGATCCTCTTGTCCACTTCCTTCGAGCCACGTAGTGTTAAGATGGCGCTGTACTCAAAGTCTAAGTGAGGCGGGGCGACGTCATGCATAAAAAGGAAATCGTTGGAAACTTCATGTAGTTGAGTAAACAACCAATTTTGCAGCCTGATCAAGTATGACATTCCTGTCACAAGTTTTTCCGTAAAAAAGAAAGGTCCACAAAGTTTGTGAACAGAAACAGCACAAAACACGTTCAGTTTCTATGAATCTCATTTTGTGACATCCAGATTCCTACATTATGGCTATTTAGGCTATAGATGAAACGTCGATTCGTCAGAAAAAATAAGTCGTTCGGAAAAAGTGCCCTCTGCCATATCCCGGAGAACTGAAATGCAAAATTCGTACGTTCTAATATGGTCACCGACACGCAATTGCTGCCGTAACTGCAGGTAGTAAGGCCTCTTATACAGGTGTCATTTAAGAACACGCCACACTGTTGTTAGAGCAAGTCTTAGGTCCTGGCCCGTCTTGTAGGTGCCCGTCTTGTCGACTGCCGGGGGCTCCGTGTGAACGCATCACGGATAGGCTCGACATTCTCGTGAGATTTGCGAGGCAGACCAGTGGCCTTACCTTTGCATACGCAAGCAGTTTCCAAGAACTTTGGATGGCAGTCATAATTTTGCTTGAGCCGAGACTACTTCTTTCTAAATTGATGGCCGAATGCATGCTACGCTCGCACAATGTTTTGACTTGGCGCAGATTCCAACTCGCGAAATGATTCCTCTTGTGGTGTAGTTACCATGTCGCTACGAACAAAAACAGCCCAGCTGTGTCAAAACTTTGAACCTTCCTCTATCCAGTGACATGAGCAGTGTGTTTCGGTCTTTTATGGTTTGTCTGTAATAACTGTAATAAACAATGTAAATCTGTTTTGTTTTAATCACCCCGTATACAGATTTAGATTTTGCTCAGCGCGTAACTAAGTATTGCTACAGTATGATGTCAAAATTCCCTAATCATTTGCGATAATTTCGTGAGACTGACGTGGATTTTACAAAAAAATGGTTCAAATGGCTCTGAGCACTATGGGACTAAACTTCTGAGGTCATCAGTCCCCTAGAAGTTAGAACTACTTAAACCTAACTAACCTAAGGACATTACACACATCCATGCCCGATGCAGGATTCGAACCTGCGACCGTAGCGGTCGCGCGGTTCCAGACTGTAGCGCCTAGAACCGTTCGGCCACTCCGGCCGGCTGGATATTACAGATTACCAGTTATTGCATAAATGCGATGTGCTGATCGTTTTTGGTATTTAATTTATTTTTAAAACTCTTTAGTTACTCTGATAAATTACCGATATCAGCGACGAGTAATTCAGACTTTTTTATGCAGGCTTTATCATTTTTATAAAAGAACTAAATTACAGTTTATTTATTAATATAATTTAAAATTAATGCTGGCAACGTTTCTTCAGTATAATAAATAATTTTAACCAAATAATCTGCGTGGACTCAGTGGCTTTCATTGGTTTTTTAATAAATTACTTGTGAATAGATCTTAGTTTTTGAATGTGGACAATGGCTTTCTAGCTGGATCTGAAGTCGCCAGTGCCTTCAGAATTTTTTACATTTTTTTCTCTCCTGTCGCCTAGCTTCAAGAATTTCTTCTTCTTCTTCCTTCCTTCAAGATTCATTTCCAACTTCATGTTCATGCAGTTTGTGCACTCCGCTGCTTACTTCAGGCATTCCAGCAAATAGCTGATTCCAGGGTGACGGTTTCCAGTAACACTGGCCAACGTGGAAATGTAACTGGAATGAATTATATATTTGTTAACAGTATCGACCACGCTAATAATGCAAACGACAATGAAAAACTCGAATTGGCTCTCGATTCCAAGTGAAAGGAGGGTGTATTTAATTATAATCACATTTTATTAGCATTCCTTGTCAATACCTGCCCATATAGATTTCTAAATCCGCAGATGTTATGAAGATGTTTCGGGCAACAACAGCTGTGTGTATTTCGTCACTTTCTTTAGCCTGGGCTCGTAGCAACAATGGGAACGGGAAGAGGGAAGGTGGAGGGGAGCAGGTTTCATTTAAGTGTAGTTTCAGTCTGTTGTAAGCTGTATTCTGTTCGTGTGGTAGAACAACGTGGACTGAAATTTAGTTAGTGCGTGTGGTAGTTTTATTTCTTGTGATTCAATATGCTCCGCAAATGCGTAAATAGTCCTGACGATTTTTGCTACATTTGCGGACAGGCTACATCGAAATCGCAAACGAGGCCAATAACGCCATATATTAGGAAGACGTACAGACTGCACTTTGGTTGTGAAATCAAGGACAGGGACAAGCCCTGGGCTCCACATGTACCTTGCATATCATTCATTTCGAGTCTTCAGTTCATGGCTGAATCGTAAAAGATCTTCCATGGGCTTTGCTATACCTGTGATCTGCCAAGAACTACGAAATGATTGCTACTTTTGTATGACAACTCCATTAGCACATGGTGTTTCCAAGAAGAAAAAGTCTCTCTTGGCATATCCAAACACACCATCGACTGTGCGACCAGACGGACTGCTTGTTCCTGTCCCAACTGACTGTGGTAGTGACGAGGGCGGTAGTAGAACTAGTGCTGTATCGCCACCTTCAAAACCCAGTTCTTTGAAAGGTACTTATTTTATATTCAACGTCGAGTGTACGAAGGTTCACAAAGTAAAAGGAATGGAAGGAAGGAAGATTGGATTTAACGCCCAGTCGACATCGAGATCATCAGAGATGGTGTACAAGCTGCAGGCGCCCCAGTGGTCCCGGTCGCCTACGGTGGATTGGGGGCCGAGCGGTGACCTCTCCAGTTGTCAGGATGCTAGGAAATGACTGTGGACGCGTCAGAAACGCCAAAGAAACATTATTAATTCATGACACCTTTATTCCTGCCGAGTTCAATGTGGCCTGCATTAACACAGGCTAGCTGGCTGAGCTTGGTGATATCAACGACCTTCCCCGAGTCCTCGCTGACTCGTAGCGATGACACCAGCTCCGGGCCGCACCAGTCTTGCTAGCGCAGCGCCGCGTGCTGTGACGTAGCATGGAATGCCCTTACTTCGGCCGCTTGCTGGCGGCGCCCGGCTGGCCGCTGCGCGTGGAGGCTCCGGGTTGGAGTCCCGGCGCTGTCGGCATAGGAGGCGTTCTCGTAGTGCGGAGTGTACTTTATCCCAACCCGTCTTCTTCCCTGCTCCTCCTGGTGGCTCGTCCGCGGTAGACGGGCGGAACGGACTGCAGTCCCCCAGCCTCGTCGGCTCACCCGGTTGTGACGGCGGATGCACAGGGCCTAGGCCCTGCACGATCTCGACAATGGCTCACTGATTGGTCAGCATTGGGGGCGAGCGAGTCTGCCGCGATGTCTGCTAATCCTGGGTTTATGATTGACAGTGGCAGCAGAGAGGACCAGAGCTGGTACTGTCCCCTCACGTCTGCTGCTGGATGGGCCGCCCTTACTGCAACATCTCCTTAATAAAGATTAACATGTCGATCACTGAGCTGAGAGCTACGCAGCGACCCAGTACACATCTAACTGCAAGTCTAACTGCGAGTGCCTTGTTGCTATCAAAGCTGGCGTATTTACAGGAAGCACGAGCGACGTCCTGACGTCATGCTCGTTCGTAATGAACGGATTCGTTCCACTTATACTGCTGATTTATCTGTCGTAGGGGAAGAAGGATAATTGGCCCTCATTTTATCGATGGCAATCTAAATGGTGCAATGTATGCTGATTTCGTACGTAATATTCTACCGATGTTACTACAAGATGTTTTCTGCATGACAGAATGGCGATGTACTTCCAACATGATGGATGTCCGGCACATAGCTCTCGTGTGGTTGAAGCGGTATTGAATAGCATATTTCATGACAGGTGGATTGGTCGTCGCAGCACCTTACCATGGCCCGCACGTTCACCGGATCTGACGTCTCCGGATATCTTTGTGTGGGGAAAGTTGAAGGATATTTGCTATCGCGATCCACCGACAACGCCTGACAACATGCGTCAGCGCATTGTCAACGCATGTGCGAACATTACGGAAGGTGAACTACTCTCTGTTGACAGGAATGTTGTTACACGTGTTGCCAAATGCAATGAGGTTGACGGACATCATTTTGAGCATTTATTGCATTAATGTGGTATTTACAGGTAATCACGCTGTAACAGCATGCGTTTTCAGAGATGATAAGTTCACAAAGGTATGTCTATCACATTGGAACAACCGAAATAAAATGTTCAAACTTACCTACGTTCTGTATTTTAATTTAAAAAACCTACCTGTTACAGACTGTTCGTTTAAAGTTGTGAGCCATATGTTTGTGATTATTACAGCGCCATCTATCACAAAGAGAAAAAAGTGGTCCAACTAAAACATTCATATCTCTTTATGTGCTACACGAATATGTAATAAAAAATTGGGGTTCCCATTTTTAAAAAAACGCAGTTGATATCCGTTTGACCTATGGCAGCGCCATCTGGTTTCCCCCTTTAAGCTAGACAAGTTTCGTTCTTTGCAGTTTTTTCGTTTGACAATTATTTCGTGAGATATTTGGCCCTGTCACGATCAATGGACCACCCTGTATAAGCAGCCCCAGGCATGCACTGACAGTCATCGCCCCGCAGCATGTACCGCCATGGCTTGATCAGATACATCCACAATCTTATCCGGCATCCGCTGTTTCAAATCCGTTCGAATCTCTCTCACTTCCGCACCACTTACTGATTTACCACGAAAAACTTCACATGAGATCGTAAAGTGCTGCTCACAACACTTCAACTCTTGTGCTTTGATCATCTGTCAAAAATCTGCGAGCTGGTGGTACCAAAAGCACTAATTCGGTCTCGGCGTGCCTCTCACTTTTTTATGCGCTGTTGTACTAGTGTAACGCATTTTTTTTACCAGCAAGTGAAACATTTCTGAATGAGTTGGAAGGTAAACTAGTTCCAGTTCGATGTTGGAAGAACGCATTTACACAGAAGTCAAGTAGAATTCTTCACTGTTGTTACGCTGTATGCTTGCTTTCCATCCTCCAAACAACACAGCGTGTTTCGGAAAAGATTCATCCAATAAATAAAAGAAGATACACAGTTGAAGAGAATTTTATCTCATGCATCAGAACTAGTAGTTTATCTTGGGGCCTTTGGGAATAGCATGTTCACGTGGTTGCTGGAGAGAGTCAGCTTGATGCATCTCGCTCGCTCGTGTATCACACTGGGTGGGTTGATTTGAAATGGGACAGCACCCCAACAAAAGCTGTTTTATTTCTCCATTTCTACAGCTACAACTCATTTGCAACAGGTACGGCTAAGTCCCATACTGATCTCGCGTGCCCACGAGAAATACGGGCCCCGCAATGGAGCCCCGCGCAGGGCCCACTGGAAATCAATATTCCAATGAAAAGGTACACACTAAAGGTCTTAATTTTACCGTATGCTATCGCGAGCTTGCATGCATTTAAATGCTGGTGTGAATCGGTTCCTCGCTTCACAAAATGTTTCAAATGGCTCTGAGCATTATGGGACTTAACATCTGAGGTCATCAGTCCCCTAGAACGTAGAACTACTCAAACCTAACTAACCTAAGGACAACACACACATCCATGCCCGAGGCAGGATTCGAACCTGCGACCGTAACGGTCGCGCAGTTCCAGACTTAAGCGCCTAGAACCGCTCGGCCACACTGGCCGGCTTTCTCGCTCCACACTGTAGACGGAATGTGCATTGTCACATGCTATAACATACGGACCACAACCAGTTTTTCTCGTGTGACTCGTTTCAATGTATGTGGTTTTTTTTCTTGAGATTTGTGGAAGATTCCATTTCCGATCATCCTATTCCAACAATTTTGAGTGAGCTAAGACGCTGCATACCAACAGTGAAGAATGCAGTACCTCCAGGTGTACTCGAAAGTTTGAGATGAGTTAACTGCCTCCTGGATGTTTGTTGTGTGTATGTGGTGGAAGGTTCATTGAATATTCGTGAAAGGTAAATGAAAACTTTGATCCTGTATGTAGTTGTGAAAACTACCTGGAAGTTGTATGCATATCTATGTCAAAGATATGCTGGTGGTCTTGTAAAATCTGATGGTTCTTTTGAAAATGAAAACTTTGTAGATCTGTGCATAGGATAAAATTCACTCCAGTTTCTGTTACGCTGCAATCATAGTCCATTAACCATTGACACACTGCTAGAATGCCGACTCAGCAGTGGTTGAACCAGTAATGTGTTGATGTGAACATCATAATTTAGCAGTTATTGGTACAGGCAGCAGAAACCATCTCAGCAAAACACAAGGTGGCGTGTTTCGCGATGTTCAGCATGAGAACGCTGGGCAGGAAGTCAGCCTTGGTGGGGTTGCAACATGAGTGGTCTTGCAGTGTGGCTGCATCAGGTGTTCCTTCAGCAGCAAGGCATTTATTCGCCAGACAGGCAGCAGTTCTAACGGAATGCAGGTGCAAGACGTGCCCAGGTGTGGACTGCGACTCCGTGACCCCTTGGAAACGCCCAGCAGCTGACTGATGACAGTGTGGTAGAGACCGCAACCACATGGCGCACATTTGGACATGGGCAATATCATGTTTAGGAACGGTCCATAGACTACCAGCTAGCGACAGTGGTGGCTAGTTGTAGATGAGGCTGGGTAACTCACATTTGGCCGACAGCTGGCATGGAGTAGTTCTCGGGGGACGCAACAGTAAAAAGCACATACTGCTATGTCCGTGGAATGAGTACTTATGGCAGATTTGCCATGTTTTATTATGACTAGGCCACAACTCTGGTCCCATGCAGGACTGAGCTGGTGCAGCATTAGGGGGTCCACGAGGTAACTCTACTGGCCCCTGCAATTAACTGGTATCTTACACCATGCCACATCGGCACCATTCAGTCCTGACAGCATGATTTCACAGGCAGCATGCAAGCCCGTCTTGAGGTCTGCTAGAAGGGTGATGGCGCAGTACTCCTCCCACTTTGGAAGATATGGCCAACCAATTCTCTGGCTGCTCCTGAATCTGTGAATTACTTAAACATTATGCCATACGTTTTATACTTTTCTTTCTATCTGCCTATTTACACTTTTCAAACTAACTGGGTTTTTATCAGTCCTTTCCTAGTCACAATGTATGATGATGGGAATACCTATGACTACTTAGATTCTAGGAGAGATCTACTCCGTTGGTATGTGGAGAATGGAGAGTTCGTGTTAGTGGACAGTTCTCTGCCATTGGTATAAGCAATACAGCCGATAAGCAGACTCAATGCGGTACTCCTCGATAAGATTCCTATCACCATGATTTAGGGCTGGTACGTACTGTATTACTGTTTAATGTGTTAGAATATTTTTTCTGTGCTAATGTTCCGTTCTGTGCTCCTATAAACTCGCCTAGATAAATGAGTAAGTTGGGATCAAAGTTGGCAAGCACAGTAGTGCATACATTAGGTTCAGAACTGTAGCCTTTGTAAGCTCAAAATTTGGCGTCAAAAATATGTCACACTTCGCACCATTTGTCAGTAGTCTGGTGCTCCACAGCTCTAAATGTTCCATGCCTTTATATCATCCCTGCTCATAGCATTAGCTGTAAATACCACTGAATAATACAATAGTATACCCGGTGTGGACCTGCCTTATATTTTCTAGCAGATCAAAACTGTCCACTAGACCAGAACTCGAACTTGTGACCTTTGCCTTTCACGATCTTATCTTCTTCCTTCGAAACATCACAGGTGTTCTCCTGCGAAACTTGCGGAACTAGCACTCCTGGAAGAAAGCATAATGCAATATGTGGCTTAGCCACAGCCTGGGGAATTGTTTCCAGAATGAATTTTCGCTCTGTAGCGGAATGTGTGCTGAAATTAAAGTTGCTGGTAGATCAGTAGTAAGAGATAGGTACTGGCGGAATTCTGCTGTGAGGATTGGTCATGAGTTGCGCTCAGTTAGTTCAGTTGGTAGAGCACTTGCCTATGAAAGGCAAAGGTCACAGTTTCGAGTCCCAGTCTGGCAACCAGTTTTGATCTGACAGGAAGTTTCATATTAGCACACCCTCCACTGCAGAGTGAAAATTTATTCTGGATATGTAGATATAAATCAAATAGAAAACCAGCATGAAAGAATACATATGATAAAAACTATCGTTGCATCGGCCTAAGCCTAAGTCTTAGTGCATATAGTAACGTTTAAATAGTCTGTGTGGTTGTGACCTGTTCCTCTCTTACTACCTCGTCCCCCCCCCCCCCCAGCCCCCCTTTTTGGGGCCTGTGCTGCTAACGATTCTGTTGTACCATGCAAAGTACAGACATGCACAGCATGTATGACTGTTGCAAGAGTTAGAAATTGAGTTTAACCAGCACTGGTGAGGTCATTTCGATTACATGGTAAGGACCCTGGGCGACGAATTTCTTGGTTTTTCCACTACTAATATTACCCACTGCCCTCCACAGTACTCAGCTACCTTCGCATTGTGCTGCCCTACTCCTAACTGACGTTCAAGGGCTTTCATATGGACTTTCTGTATCTGTATCCACACCTCTGGTAACGTTCTTGCTCAATTTCGCGCATGCTCTCCATTCTTTCCCACTATAGGTTTGATTATCTCAGAAGGTGACAGCATTTTTCGGCGATGTACTACCTCCTATGGTGATAGGCCTGTATCTTCATGGATCTTAGAATTATAAGGTGTAACAATGTATGTCAACAGAGTATCCAAATCATCATGATAACTATTCACATATTGGCTTGCATTTTTCGTATTGTCTGATCCATCCTCTCTGTTCTTCCTTTTACCTGCAGATGCAACACATTCAGCCTTAAATTATGAATACACTATAGACAACACAACTTTTACATTAATTCTGATATAAAGTGGATGCCCCCATCCGTAATGTACATTTCCGGAACACTAAACTTCAACAATCAGGTATTCACCATTGTCTGTGCCACTGTGTTGGCCCGCTGATTCAGAATAGCTGCCATTCCTACAGAGCGCGAGAAAGATTTATTATTGTCAAAATAAAGAAGTACCCCAAAAGGTCCTAAAACGTCCATATCAATCATTTAAAGAGGCTTACTAGCTTTTGGTAACCTTTTCAGTGCAATATGTTGACCGCTTAACAAGTTCTGCACATAGTATTTCCCATATTGCTCCATATTCTGTTTATACATATGTCACTGTAATATTCAGTGGCTCTTTGACCCCATGACCAGTTAATATATGATGATGCACCTGATTTAGCACTTCCTCCCTTAACATTGCTTGAATTACAACTGCAGTCAGAGCTCTGTCGTCTTGCATACAGCACACAATGAACTGTACGAACTGTGGCTCTTTGACCCCATGACCAGCTAACATAGGATGATGCACTTGATTTAACACTTCCTCCCCTAACACTGCTCGAACTACAACTGCGATCAGAGCTCTGTCGTCTTGCATATAGCACACAATGAACTGTGGCTCTTTGACTCCATGACAATCTAACATATGATGATGCATCTGATTTAACACTTCCTCCCCTAATATTGCTGGAACTACAACTACAGTCAGAGCTCTGTCACCTTGCATACAGCACACAATGAACTGTGGCAGCATTGCAAGTAGCTTACACAAGTACCTTATGCTTATTGCCACTCTGCAGTGGTATGACACATTGTAATACACCAACCATCCTACTGAGGGCATCTGCAGGTCTATGGAGTACTTCAAAATCGAATTCACTTAGATTCAGTGCCCACCACATCGGTCTAATACATGGATCCTTTAACCCTAATACCCATTTCAGTGCAGCTTCACGTGTTAAGACCTTAAAATTCTTACCATATACACTGATAAGACAAAACATTATGACACTGCCAACTGCAACATTTTGTGCCACCTGGTGGTATTGTGGATACCTGATGCGGTAACAGAAGTTTGTAAGCAGACCAGACATGGGCAGGGGATCACCATAGAGAAGATACTGGATGCAAATGGGGAAAAACGTTGAGTTTAGCTACAGTGATACAGGTCTGATTATTATTGTGCAGAGCCTGGGAATGAGTATCTCGTAAATGGCGAAGCTGAATGAATGTTCAAATGCTATTGTCGTGAGCATCTACAAAAAGAGGTAGAAGGACAGTGAAACTACTACAAGGTGCTAAATAGTTGGCCGTCCACCACTATTCATAGGACGTGCGTTTTGGAGAATTGTCTTGTCTATACATACACACATCAAAAATTTTTTACATCACCCTGGTTCCCAGAACTCCTGAAGACAGACGTTAACTGTGGATATTGTATCATAGAGACAGTCACTTTGACTGTTCAGAGATGTCACTAAACCCGCTCAAAGATGTAAACAATCAAGCATGAGCAGCTCCTATTAGATGGAGGGGGTACGACAGCCGATCAGTTCCAGTCATTCCACCAGGAAGCTGGTACAAGGCTCATGTTGTCTGTAGTTCAACCATGCCTAGACGGTAAATACCACAGTTCGATCGCGTCCGCACTGTTACTTTGTGCCAGGAAGGGCTCTCAATAAGGGAGGTGTCCAAGCAGCTCGGAGTGAACCAAAGCGATGTTGTTCAGACATAGAGGAGATACAGAGAGACAGGAACTGCCGATGACATGCCTCGCTTAGGCCGCTCAAGGGCTACTACCGCAGTGGATGACCGCTACCTATGGATTATGGCTCGGAGGAACCCTGACAGCAACACCAACATGTTGAATAATGCTTTTTGTGCAGCCACAGGACATTGTGTTATGACTCAAACTGTGCGCAATAGGCTGCATGACGCGCAACTAGACTCCTGACATCCACGGCGAGGTCCATCTTTGCAACCGCAACACCATGCAGTGTGGTATAGATGTGTCCGACAACATGCCGAATGGACCGCTCTGGATTGGCATCACGTTCTCTCCACCAATGAGTGTTGCGTATGCCTTTAACCAGACAATCGTCGGAGACGTGTTTGGAGGCAACCCGGTCAGGCTAATGTCTTAGACACACTGTCCAGCGAGCGCTGCAAGGTGGAGGTTCCCCACTGTTTTGGGGTAGCATTATGTGGGCCAACGTATGTCGCTGGTCGTCATGGAAGGCGCCGTAACGGCTGTACGATATGTGAATGCCATCCTCTGACTGATAGCGCAGCGTATTGGTGAGGGATTCGTCTTCATGGACGACAATTCGCGCCCCCATCGTGCACAGCTTGTGAATGGCTTCCTTCAGGATAACGACATCACTCTAGAGTGGTGAGGACGTTCTTCAGACATGAACCCTATGGAACGACTGAGAAAGTTTGAAAAGGGCTGTTTGTGATCCACCAACCAATCTGAGGGATCTACGCCGAATCGCCGTTGAGGAGTGGGACAATCTAGACCAACAGTGCCATGATGAACTTGTGGATAGTATTCCACGACGAAAACAGGTATGCATCAATGCAAGAGGACGTGCTACTGGGTATTAGAGGTACCAGTGTGTACAGCGATCTAGACCACCACGTCTGAAGGTCTCGCTGTATGGTGGTACAACATGCAATGTGTGGTTTTCGTGAGCAATAAAAAGGGTGGAACTTAAGTGCCTGTTGATCTCTATTCCAATTTTCTGTACAGGTTCCGGAACTCTCATAACCGAGGTGATGAAAAACATTTTGATGTGTATAGTAGGACAGATGGTGATCTGTGTCATCTCTGCCGAAAAACACAACGCTGATATACACACAAGTGTTTCACAGCACACTGTTCATCGTACATTGTTGAACATGGAGCTCGGCAGCAGACCACCTATATGTGCTCACATGTACACCCACCGACATCGTCAATTACGATTGCTGTGGACACGGGACCACTTTTATCCGACGGTCGATCAATGGAAACGTGTCGGCTCTTCAGGTGAATCACATGTTTGCTATGGTAGGTCAATGGTCGTCTCCACAAACGCTGTCATCGAGGTGAATGGCGGCTCGAACCGTGCAGTGTGCCGTAGATGTCTGCTGGTGGGAGCCGTAATGCTGTGAGAGACAATCTCCTGCGCTTGCTTGGGAACTGTGGTAATAATCGAAGACACGCTGGCAGCTGCAAACCACCTGCACACTTTGACTTCTTCCGCGACGGCGATATCATCTTTCAGCAGTGTAGTTGTTCGTGTCTAGGAGCCAGAACCATGCCACAGTGGTTTGAGGAGCATTACAGAGAACTCAGGTGGATGCCTCGGCGACCAGATTTGCCTAATGTAAATCCTATGGAAGCCATGCGGGTCGCTGTCGAACGCCATCACCGCGTAAGCATATCAGCAGGTCATTATTTATGCAAATTACATGACCTGTGCGTAAGCACGTATTGACATGTACCTCCACAAACCTACCAACAAACTGTCAGATCCCTGATAGGAAGAATCAGCGATGTATTTCGCTCCAAAGACAGACAAACAAGCTATTAAGCAGGTGGTCATAATGTTTTGTTCATCAATGTACGTATATACAAAGTACCATAAGAAGTATGCCATGTCACATATGAGCTCAGCATTTTCTTCTCCGTGATCAGTTTCTCTCTGTGTAATTTAATTGAAACGATGCATAGGTGACTGGATATTCTCTCACATCTGCGTCCTGGGTTAACCCGTAGTCGAGGCATGATTACTTGCGTTACGAGATAGCGTGAACCCATTTTGCCAATTCTGAAAGACCAGTACTAGACTAGTTGTCAACAACTCGTTCACTTCTTCAAACACACCTTCACATTCTGACGGCCTGCGGAACTTTATATTTCTTTCAGAAAATGTGTGAGGAGTCATGCTACTTCGGCAAACTTCATGATAAATTTTATTATCATCGTCATCACCGCCATCAACATCATCTTCTTCCAAGGATTAGGCGTTACAGTCACATGTTCCAGTCTCTATCATCCAGCCACCTCTTACATCTCTTATGAGGTTTTCCTAGATCCCTCTTTCCAGTTGGCCAATAATTCGTTATTATTTTGCCGATACATTGTCTATCGTTTTATCAACATGATCCCTCCATTTCATTCTGCTGTCTTGCGTCTTGTCATGAACTGAAAAGATTCTTGTATCTGATCCCACTGTTTTATTTCTTGTGTTATCCATTTTATTACAGCCCTTTCCATATCTCACGTACATTATCTCCGCTGCCTGTATACATAATTTTTCTTTTTCTTATTATTGTCAATAAATTGGAACCATAGGTCCTTATTAGAATAGATACAGCCATAAATTTATAGAAATTTATTTGTTTTTACTTTCTTGTCTTTTTTTTCTTCCCAAAATTCTTCCAATTCCTCTATAGATAGCTTGGAATTTGTTAACATTCTTCTCAATGTCTTTGTCACAATTAAAACTAATATCACCATAGGTAATATTCTTGATTGATTCTTCCCTTTGAAAGCCGTTATCTTAGTCTTATTCATGGATGTAATTAAATTGCCGTATATTAAATTTTGGCTCATTCAATATACTGCTCTTTGAAAATTAGCTTCTATTTCCTGTAGAATTATCTGATAATTGGCACATAATAGATAACTTAATGGTATGCTAGACACTATTTTAATTCCCATCTGTATTGCACCTTTTTACTTCATAAGCAGGTTGTCAATATACAATTAAATAAAGTGGGTGACAGAGTACATCTTTGTCAAACAGCGCAGTTTATTAAAATTTCTCCAAATATTTTCAAGTCTGAACTTCTTGTATTTACTCAAATCTTTATGCTATTAAGATGGTGTTTGGAGAAAACGTTTTTTTTCTAGTTTTTTCCAAAAAAGGTGTCGTTTCACCTTATCAAAGACTTTATTTTAATTTCTAAATGCTAAATACTTTGCTAAGCCAAATTCCTGATTTTTTTAATAATTCGTTTTATTGCAGGTGTATTATCTATACAATATATTATCTATACACAAATGTCCAATTCTGAAGCCTGATTGTTCTTCTGAAATTATTTGTTCAATTTCACTGTAAATTAATGTGTAATTATGTACATCTTTCTGCCCTCTTACTTTGTTCTTTGCTCTTTTAGTAAGGAAAAATTTATATTTATTTGTTTCATATTTTGTGTAAGCTATAATTCCTTAATATTAAAACCTCCTCTTATGTTACAGCTACCTATACATAAAATTTATGTGGCACTCAACTCACTTTCCTTTACCAAGGCCTTGTCGTCATCTCTGATAACTGTGTGGATTATTCCTTACAGATTTACGAGAAAGAATTTCCTATGATAATTTCTTAACCCCCCCCCCCCCCCTTTAATTGATTGGAACAGCTTTCAAGTCTAATACACTGGAAAACTCAATATGGCCTACTTGATTGTAGAATCTTTCCATACCCCATTATGACTATTTACACATCCTAAGTAACGCATCTCCTGTAATGCAGTGACATGTCTCTATATTGAGAGTCAAGTGTGCTGCTCATAACCTCTAAAACATTTTCCTTAATCGTTACACATCTATTTCCATATGTTCTGCAAAACAAATTGTATCGCCCAAATACCCACACATTGCCTCGGTTTCAGCCCTCTCATAACTCCAACGAACAAACGCTGAAATTTGTCTGGCGCATTCTTTAATGCAAACTGCATGTGTCAATACTGGTAATTTCCCCAAGGAACCACAAATGGTGTTTCTGGCCATTATTATATTTAGCTGGTGATAGTCACTGCAGATCGGTGGTGGAAAAATATCTACACTACCTCATATTGTCCAAGGTTTTCGTTGTGTTTCCGATTAGAGATGCGGCAATATCCGAACAACTATTGAGATACCTATCGTTTCAGTAAAACTGATATGCCTTCGTTCCATCAACACAGGGTGAATCAAAGAGGACATTACAATTTAGGAATGATATCGCAGTTTATTGAGATAACTTACAGACTCGGCGGATGTGTTACTTTGTAGCAAGCAATCTCGAGTTTGAAATGTAATTTCGGTTCAATGTGACCACCATTTCTGATGCGACAAACATGCCGTCAGAAATCAGTTTCTTCCTACAAACGTTGCAGCAAATCGGGCGTGACTTGTGCAACGACAGATTAGATTCGGTTTTACAGGCCTGCTACATTGTTTGCTAGGGG
Source organism: Schistocerca americana (assembly GCF_021461395.2). Classification (NCBI taxonomy): domain Eukaryota; kingdom Metazoa; phylum Arthropoda; class Insecta; order Orthoptera; family Acrididae; genus Schistocerca; species Schistocerca americana. Next base: position 337,006,825 of record NC_060122.1, on the reverse strand, counting down.
AGGAATGTACACAGGGTCTTTAATGTCGTGTGATTAGGGCCTCCCGTCGGGTAGACCGTTCGCCGGGTGCAAGTCTTTCGATTTGACGCCACTTCGGTGACTTGCGCGTCGATGGGGATGAAATGATGATGAGTAGAACAACACAGCACCCAGTCCCTGAGCGAAGAAAATCTCCGACCCAACCGGCAATCGAACCCCGGCCTTTTGGACTGACATTCTGTCGCGCTGACCACTCAGCTACCGGGGCGGACACGATCTTTAATGAAAACCCAGAGAAAGAAGTCCCGTGGTGACAAGTCTGGGGAGCGAGATGGCCATGCGACTGGCCCTTCATGGCCAATCCACCGACATGTGAAGCGATTAACGAGGAAACCTCGAACTTCGTTGAGGAAATGAGGTGGTGCACCGTCTCGCTGGCAGTAAACCATCCCATCTCTGTCACCTTCATCGATCTGTGTAATCAAAAAATTCCATGCATATCCATATACACAACAACAGTGACAGTTTTCTCCATGAAGAAGAAAGGGACGTATACTTTCAATTTGCTAAGGGCACAAAACATATTAACTTTGGGGCTGCCACGAACGTGTTCCAGAGTTTCACATGGATTTTCGCTGCCCCATATTCTGCAGTTATAGGTGTTCACCATGCCACTGATACGAAATGTTGACTCACCACTGAAGATTATTATGTTCAGGAATGTCTCATTGCTTCTATGCAATACAATATCTCCGTACAGAATTCCCATTAGCGGCCAGCCTTACCTGCATTACTACTGTGCTGTGACATTGTGAATCTGTATGGTTTCAAGTGTAAACGTCTACGCAGTACTCCCCAAAGACTCTTTTGTGGAATGTCAGTCTGACGAAACGCACGTCGAATTGGTTTTCGTTGACTGTGGGGAAAGCTCTCCCTAATCTGTTCGACATAATCATCAACACACTGGCGACCAGGTAATTTATCGTGTCACTGTGAACAATCCGTCTCAACAAAGTAAATTGCCATGAGCACATTGTAGGCCTGCTTGGACATTCTTTAGCGCATTCAGCGCGAAATTTACGCCTAACGGTTGTTGCAGAGATCGTTTCACGGAACCAAAACACACAGCGAGCACGCTTCGTGCTAGTGAAAGTAGCCATTTTAACTGTACGGTATGTTGGCTCTCCTGATGGCGGAATGGGACACTGATGCACTTCGTGAATCAAACTTGTTATTTGTTACAAAATGACACACCCACCAACTCTGTAAGTCATGTCAATGAATTTCTATACAATTCCAAAGTTGTATAGTCGTTTTTTACTCGCCCTGTACATTTCTTTGGTACAATCAGAACTGCTGGACCACATGGACTGGTACTTCCCTCAGTTATACCGTCCAATAATTGTTGATTAATGAACTCGTTCATCTCTGGTTGTAGGCGATCAGGTACACAATACAGTTTGCGTATACAGAGGATTCGTTACGTCGGAATTCTGTCTTAAGTCACTGGCGGTCTGGTTCTAATAATAATTCCTCTATTGATAATTTCTCCATTCCTTCTAAATGTTTCACTTTCTCCCATAATGCAGTTACACTGATGACTTGCTTATAACTAGGGTTCAGATTCATCCCATTCACATCACCTTCAGATAAAATATCAAAACTTAGAACCAACAACCCCTGACACAAACCCATGTCTTCGCTCCCAAAATTATGTACACCGCCGTGCCCTACCTGCACACCATCTATTTTCCATACGCATGCAATACACTGTGCTTTATCTAATTCATCGTTTTCTCCCCATGGATAAAGCACACCTAACAGGTACTGGCAAATACGTTCCTACTGTCGCCCACAGAAGTTTCCCGGTACCTGTGGCACTTTATTGTGCGTATTGATCCATAGTGCTTTCAGATACGGTTTATTTTATTGTAATGAGAGATGAAGCTTGTAGCAGAGTAGCACTGACAACAATTTTCCCCAGATGAGATTATATCCCCCGAATTCTGCTATATTCTGACCAGGTCAGTTTTAGTGAGATGCTTATATTGGAAATCAAACCCTAGGATCGGCAAGTAAAGATCGCCTATACGAAGCAAAACTTCCATATATTCCTGGAAATGTCTTGCCCCCCCAACGGAAAGCTCAGTATGGCTGAATCCAATGAATACACATCTTTACTTCCCACTCCCGATAACTTACAAAGTGGAGGTTATAACTACCTCTTTCCCATGAGGTCCAAACTTGCCAAGACGTATACATACCTGTGTCCAATGAAAACTTGTGTTCCTTTCCACCCATTAAACCAATTAACCAATATTTCTCCTTTGTGCAGGTTTTAGTTGTGCCAGAATTTAAGGGGAGCACCTCTCGATGGCCTTGGTGCACCTACTGCAGCTTAATGGTGCGTCACCGTTCCCGTCCTGTGCTTTTCCATCATACCCTTTCTTCTGTCTACAGTCTCGTTTGTGATGACCTACTCTCTCACATTTCCTACAGTGGCTGACAGCACTCTCACTGTATGTGGTCTGAACAATCACAACAGAAAGACGTGCCCAGGCATGGACTGGCAAACCCAGGACCCCTTGCAGATGCCCTTGCAGCTGACACATGACACCCTGGAGAAGACCGCAGCTGGGTGGCGCCCATTCAGACACTGCCAGCATTAGGTCAAGAAGCAGGCCATAGACCAGGAGCTAGCAGAGGTGGCTTCTAGTTATGGGTAAGACAGAGTGAGCCACGCGGGACTAACAGCTGGCATGGAGTAGTTCTCGGCAAAGGCAAGAGTCGAAGGCAGAGACCGCTTCTACCGGGTGGTGAGATTTGTGGAGGAACTGCCCAGTTTCATTATGTGACCGGTCACGCCTTTGGTCACATAGGGGCTGAAGCGGTTTAGCGTCAGGCTGCAGCATGAGGCAACTGCGCTCGCCACTGCTATGGGCTGGTGTCTTGCACCATGGAAAGTCTGCATTATTTCCACCCTGGCAACGAAATGCCTGGCCACGGATTGAGAAGGCTGCTAAGAGGGGTTTCGGCGCAACCTTTCTATCTTCATTAGCACTGAAAGCATAATCCTTAGACATTTCACGAATTCCTTTGAAATTCCCCGTATTTTTCTAGTCCGTAATCATTTTATTAAACCATTCCGATGACTATTACCAGAGCAGTATGTACAATCCTAATTGTCAGCCACAGTTAATAAATTATTGGCATGTCTACATTTCTCGTTATTGTTTTACGTTCTGACACTGTTCTGCTGCCCACATGTACATGCTGGGTAGTTGAGTGCTCAACTCGTTGACCCATGGCGAGGGGAACATTGAGTCCATACGAAAACGCAGCAAACTTTCATTAACAAATCAGAAGATGTAGTGCAGAAGTCTGCGACCCTGTTGGCCGGCCGGGGTGCCCGAGCAGTTCTAGGCGCTGCAGTCTGGAACCGCCCGGCCGCTACTCTCGCAGGTTCGAATCCTGCCTCGGGTATGGATGGGTGTGATGTCCTTAGGTTAGTTAGGTTTAAGTAGTTCTAAGTTCTAGGGGATTGATGACCTCAGAAGTTAAGTCCCATAGTGCTCAGAGCCATTTGAACCAGCCATTCGACCCTCTTGATTTAAGGTCCCTCCTTTTAGTTCCTCCGTATTATCTCATCAGAACATGGTGACTGTTCTCTTCGAATGTATTTGAAATTTTCCATCAACCTCCAATGCCCATGGAGATTAAATCTGACGGTTCATTTCCCTCACAAGTAACAGCGGACTTGAATTCCCGCTGAGCGAGTCCAGCGTAGAGTGTGCTATGCTGTTGGAGTAATGCACATGGTGGCCGCAAGCCCTGACAGGGAACATCGTAGACTGGAGGAGCAGCACTGCTGCGCCAAAAAATCCTGTGGAGCGATCAGCCTGGTCAAAATGGTTCAAATGGCTCTGAGCACTATGGGACTTAACAGCTGAGGTCATCAGTCCCCTAGAACGTAGAACTACTTAAACCTAAGGACATCACACACATCCATGGCCGAGGCAGGATTCGAACATGCGACCATAGCAATCGCGCGGTTCAGGACTGCAGCGCCTAGAACCGCTCGGCCACCGCGGCCGGCCAGCCTGGTCAGATCGCTCGAACGAGGAAGACGGTGTGAGCACATCTGAGTCTGCGTTGGTACTATTCAATAGTGGGCCAGTGTGTTGAGTCTACTGTGCACATGTTATTGAGAAGCAACGGGACCGTGTATTGAGAGGAAGTTGCTCTTGCCTGCTTGAAATATGTTTCACTGTACCATCCTAAACTATGGACGCTGTACTGAGTGAAAAGGTATGTGTACTATTTTCTGTGTTTTGTGATTTATGAGCAAGTGAAGTTAGAATATCTTGTAATCCAACTGCTGAGGCTGGTGGTAGTGGCCGATATCTAGTGCTTAGTCTGAAAGAGCTTTATCTGCGTCTAAAGGATCTGTTGGTGATTTGGAGTAACATCTGGTCTCTCACAAGCTCAGGACATTGCTTCCGAGTTCATTTCTTGTTCAGCTCTGTTCAGATAGTATTCTACAGGCATAGTTCTGGCTGAAGTTAATTTTAATAATAATTGTTGATGTAAAACTGTTCAGTTTATTATTAGAAAGTGGTTTAAATTTCTATATCATATTTGGCCAACTTGATACTATTTTAACGATTATGGCTTGTTGTTTCTTAATTAATAATAAAGTACAGAGCTAATCTGGAGATCGCCCCTCCTGATAGAGAACTTGTGTCTACGATTGTTTTAAGAAGTTAATAAATGTTACATTATGATCAAACTGTTATGCACACCCCTCGATCCCAGTACTACCACCCCTAAAATCGTTACAATTAAGTTCAGGATAACTACAATGTGTTAGCTGTAAGTTGGCAAATTGTACAGAAAGGACTGATGGGGACGGAGCAAACGAGCCCAGTCCCACATCAACCGCCATGGGGTGAGGAGCACTTCAGTGGGAACAAGCCACACCTACCTCCCTCAGTGCAGCCATCTCAACCTCTGCTTCATGCTTCGGCGAAAGCAGAAATCACGTACGGAAGTAAAAATCGCTTAAATGTTGTTCGTAATCAAAACTGTAGTGATATTATATATTGGTGTATATGATAAAGGTCCTAACTGCAACAGCTGTGTACACTTACCACGAGGAAAGGAAATAGAACGAAATAGCATGCAGTACGACACAGAAACACAGCAAACAACAATGGCTACCTCAAGCAGTACTGTCAACTAGGTAATGTTGTCTGCGACCTAAAACAAACGAACATCTGCTGAATCCTTCTAACTCCTACGGACATCTACTGATTCAAGAATAGGCAGCAGATTGGCCAACTTACGGTTGACACACTGTACAAATTTCCTTTGGGACTCCAATGCAAACCGTACAACGCAGTAAACTCTTGTGTTCAGTATGAAATTTTCCATGACTCACGACCCGCCCTCACACTTTTAGTTCCGGCAGTACCTCGTCTCCTACCTTCGAAACTTCACAGAAGCTCTCCTGCAGATCTTGCAGAACTGTCACTCATGGAAGAAAGAATATTGCGGAGGCATGGCCTAGCCACAGCCTGGTGGATATTTCCAGGATGAAATTTTCCCTCTGCGGCGGAGTGTCATCAGTCCCCTAGAAATTAGAACTACTTAAACCTAACTAACCTAAGGACATCAGACACATCCATGCCTGACGCAGGATTCGAACCTGCGACCGTAGCAGTCGCGTGGTTCCAGACTGAAGCGCCTAGAACCGCTTGGCTACACCGGCCGGATGGCAGATTAAAACACTTGAGTTGTTTTGGTTCTGAAATACATACACAGGCCCCCGTGGAGGCAGTCAGCCTCAGTAAAATTCTTATGAATGTACTGGCACGTCAGCTCATAAATACTTAACATAGGAGAAAATTGAAATAATTTAAGTTTCAGCAGTGTTGCTGCGGCCTCGCCCAGGGCGTAGGTTTTAGGTGGAGGGTCGGGAAGGATGGAGGTCAGAGCCGTTTAATATATTCTGTTATAATGATGCCATAAGAAAAGTAACGTCAATTTCTAAAACGTTGTTGGTCCTGAACTGCCAATGGTACGTGGTAGAAGAGAGAGAGGTGACATTTCGCGGGCTACTTGTGAGTTACACGGCTCACTGTAAAGTGATAGCCCAGTGCGGAAAGTCAAGCTGTTTGGGCCGTATTTTAATTCTGTTTGTCGCGGAAAGAGGAGAAAAACAAGAGGGACAACCGAAATGTGAAAGCAGCCTAACGACGTCAACAGAGAGGATTGTTTGGCAGCTAAACAAATGCCAGCACCAGTCTGCAGATCTCTTGCTGGCGTGCCATTAGGTGGAGGTGCAAGTTTGGAACTAGGGGTAGTTATATTGATGAGCCTTACCACTCAATCGCGGTATTGAATGCTATCTGTGGCGTTGCACCGTTGCCTGTAAGGTAATTACATAAGTGCAGTAGAGGTGATCGGGAATAATTCTAGCGACGACACAGCCCTGAAATGGAGAAATCCGCTAACATAAGCAACTTCGGGAAAGAACAAATTATTCCGACACGGCGCTTGGCAATGGACATCTCGGAAGCAGCCAGAGTGGTCGACCATTCGCTTCCTACTGTCGTAAGCATCCGTGGAAAGTGGTAGGAATGTGAACCACAGATTAGGCGACAAGGTGCTCAACGTCCATACCGCACTATGGACTTCACGATCGACGTCTTATTTGCTCTAAGTAGGAAAGGCAACAAACTGTAGCAGACCTGGCGACCGAGTACAGTGTTGGTGCAGAAGCAAGTGTTTCGGAGTACACCGTTCAGCGTAAATTGCTGAATATGGGGCTCCGTAGGAGACAATACCAGGATTTTCCCAAGCTGACCTAAGATCATCGTCGAATACGATTGCGAATCATCGAAATTAGACCGTATCAAAGGAAACGTGTCGCCTCGTCGGATGAACTGTGTTATTACGTCAGATTGATGGCCATCTCTCGATGCTCCAGACGAACTGCAGCTCGAAACACGCACCGCGCCAGGACTGCTGGCTGCTGCGGGCTCTATTGTGCTGTGGGGACTCTGCATCTGGAGTTCCATGGGACCTGTGGTAGTAACAGAAAACACTCTGCCAGCTGTGGACTACGTGGGTATTAAATATTTTCAACATTTCACGGTCCTGTCAGAAACTGTATAAATGTTAATTTTAATAACCAACAGCCTCAGTTGCAACGTTTATCTAGATTTACCTAGGTTTCAGTCGGGATAACCCAACCTTCTTCAGAATAAAAGTAACTACCGTTTGTCCATAGTTGGCATCGTCAAGCTAAAACTACAAATCCATAAATTATCGTCAGACTGTAAAAACTTATCAAAAACTGCCTCGGCCCCACTTCGCGACCGAGATCGGGCAGCCACGAGTGCTGCACTGGAACTGGCCGTAGTGTCATGGGGCCCGCCTAAGCGGACACAACACCTTGCGTCTGCGCATGAACTGTGTGATAGTTACTTGTTGGGACAAGACGCGAACCTAATTCCTGACCTTGAATTTACTAGTGAAGTGAAATAAAAGGTGTAGCTGAGGAAAGGGTCGTATATGTTATCCTGTGCAGAACGTACTTAGATCGACTGTCTTAACTTTTATGAAGTATATGAGGAAGACATGTGCTTACAAGGTATGGCCTGTCTAGGAAAATTTTGTGCTTAAGCAGGACGTTTAATCATCTAAAAAGAACTTAGGAGTGGGAAGGATAATATAAGGCCAACATCGTCATTATTATGACTAGGTCTAGAAATTTTTGAGACGTAAATGTTAAGCACTTGCCTAGCTATGGTTACTACCGATGAACATCCTATTGACTTAGCACACAATATGATTGAACTTATGAACAAGTCTATATCTAATCTGTAACATCCGGCAATACGGGCCATATAAAACAGATGGTGATTATTCAAGATGAGTATATTTGACCTGAAATGGTCTTGAATCAAGTCAAAAACTAATGCAAGTGCCTGATTGAACTTCTTGACGAAGTTATGGTTATGAGTTACAGAAAACACTAAAGTAGGGGATAATGTGGCGGCAATGGGGTATTCAATTAGCCTTCATGGAGGTGATCCACACACATACTGTAAAAACTGTGTGTGGAACACTGCCATCATAATTCGGGCCTGGTGGTCACTGCCATTGAACTTAGGGAATGATAGCGGAATTATGCTCAAAGCTAAAGGGTGACTTGGCGAACATCTTTCCGGTCAACATACTTAAAATAATTGACCGACATAGGTCAAAATTTACTTAAATAACTAGTCTAAACTATTGGAGGATGACGGGAAAATGGTTAAATTATGATGTGATTTGGCGAGCAACGCTCCAAAGACACTTTTAAACGTCAAACTGATCCGGCTAGTCTGAACCAAAACTTCGTATCCAGTACATTGTGGCAAGGTGACGTTACCCTCTTGTGATACTTATATCGATATGACTGCCATTAATTATGTCAATAAAAAGTTGTGTATGACTAGGTGATGGCATCACTGCTATCATATACGCATAGTATTGACCACAATCGGTCATATTGAAGGATTATGTGGTAGTACCTATATTCTGTAATGGGGTAGTGACTTGGTGATCGTCATTACGGTTACTATACGTACATGATATTGACTGACGAAGTTATTATCCACTAATTAAATCAAGTTTTGAAACCGTTCTTAAGTCTAGAACGTGCATAACGAATATCGGTTGACCATCTGTGTGCATGTTCAACGTGTTCAATACGCCAAATATTAACCATTTACGCTGCTACCCTATGTAATACTGAAATATTAATTAGGTAACTCAATATTTCTATATAACTAATAGACACCTTTATAGATGGGTCCAAAGATTTCTTACGGTGTCAAACTAATATACCTAGCTATTCAACCTACGGGAGTACAGACATATGTTGGCAAGGGTAAAGCATAGCCAGCATTAACATTACGGTGGATGAAATAATGGTTGTAAACCTTCAAAGAAGAGTCTATTTCGCAGCTGGAGTTGGTCGTTAACAAGGTTTTTTTGTCATGTAGTAAATGTTTAAAAATTTGCATTTTCTCTAAAACGTTTAACCTTGCACCTTTTACATCACTATGCAAGAGCTGAGTATGGTGGAGGAGGGGAGGGGGGGAGCCCATTGCACTAAATGTTCAGCAATGTCGAACCACATGTGCAGTCTCCAGTTTTAGTCGGTATATGCTCCTTGTACTTTGTTAATAAGGCTCTTCCTGTTTGGCCAATATAAAACTTCGGATATTCGTCACACGTGATCTTGTATACTCCGGGTAATGACAATTTATCTTTTGGCTTTTTTTAAATATGAATCAGATTCTTGTGAAGACTATTATTAGTGAAAAAAACGGTCTTAAATCGCTGGTTTTTCAAAAGACGCCCGATTTTATACCCAACTTTGCCTATAAAAGGAATAGGTACTATGGCAGACGGAGTAACATCTGGAGCGGTGCCTAACGTAGAAGCTGTCATCGTTCTGTTATTATTTACTTTCTTGTTATAGAACCGTCTCACAATATCCGTTAATTCGGGCTATTGTTTCAAGAGTGACCAGTTCATGTTCCAAGGCTTCCGCGGATAAAGGAACCGACATCGCTCTATGTAAACTAGAATGAAAAAAATGCCATTTTAAGCGCTAGCAGGTGCGCCGAATCAGCAGGTATATATTATTTAATAGATTTATATTTATTTAATAGAATCTTCCGGACGACTGTATCAAACGCCTTTGAAAGATCCAAAAATACGCCTGTGACACACTCATCTTTATCAAGAGCATACAGCACAACTTTTGTGAATTCTACTATGGCTGACTCGGTATTTTTGCCACTTCGAAAACCAAACTGTGATTTGCTTAAAAAATTGTATTTATTCAGGTAATTCATTAATCTGTCTTTCATAACTGCTTCTATTATTTTTGAGAATGCTGAAAGCAGGGAAATGGGCCGGTAATTTTCTATGTCTGCATTACCTTTCTCAAGCAAACGCACAACTCTTGCCTGTTTTAACTGCTCTGGAAATGTCCCCGGTATGAAGGATTCATTTATTATTTTTGTTAAGAGGCCTTGTATAATCCCTATGCATTGTTTCAGTACACACATTGGTACTTCATCTAAGCCTATTGACTTTTTATTTTTTATTTTTTTGAATTGTTTCACTGACTTCATTCTCTGTGGTCGGAAATAACATCATTGTATTTAGTGCAACATTATTTACAGGTGTTATATTTGTTTGGGGGAATTTTTGCTGTAACGTCTTTGCAATACTTTAAAAATGCTCGTTTACATAGTTTGCTAAATGATGTGAGCCATTTATTACTTTATCCTCCTCCCTTATCAGTATGTTTCTGCGTTTGTTTGCCCCTCCCCGTTTCCTTATTTATAACATCTCAGACTGCTTTGCTTTTATTCTCCGCATTATATATTATTTTGTCATTAAATGACTTTCTTGCAGCAATCAGCACCTTCCTATAGATCGTTTTTATATATGATGGAAATTTAAGAATTCTGGATCATTGTGAATCTTTTTCATGGAACTGAGGTGTTTAACTGTTTGGTAGGACTTCTTAATACCCGCTGTTATCCAACTGCTTTTGTGAGATGTTGATACAGACATGCATACTTTTGGAAATACCTTTTCAAAGTTCAATTTAAACAATGTGGAGAATTTAGAGAATTTCATATTCACATTGGTTTTCTTATACACTTCACCCCAGCTTTGTTTTTCTAGTTCTTTTGAAAAATCTTTTATTTTGATTTCTGATAGATGTCGTTTGTAGGCTCGTAGTTTACGGAATAATTCGATGCCTGACTTTACTGTTGTTATTTGACAAAGATGGTCTGATAGTCCGAGATCTTTTACAGCTACATCACATTTTTCCCTGTCCGTATTTGTGGCCACATGGTCAATCACTGATGAAGTCATTGTGGTAAGCTTTGTTGCACTATTGACCAATTGGGACATGCCAAAACTTTGAAGTATGTTCATGAAGGTGCTGCTGGATACATTTATGATGTTAGAGTTGATGTTTATGTCCCCACAAAGAATTTTGTTGACCTTTGTACTTGAGACTTTATCTAAAACTTCTGTTAACTTATTGGAAAAAGTGTCCACACTACCACTGGAAGATCTATACACACACAAAATGATTAATTTCTTGGTGATATAAAGCCCTGTTAGTTCAATAACTGATATTTCAGTGTTTGTCTTCACTTACAGTTCTGAGGTCATGTCTAAATTTGAACTGTGTTCATTTTCTGATATAAATGCACGATCCTCGATTCCTTGAAATAGTTCTGCAGTAAGAGTTTGCCTTTTCATACAATGACAATACTAGATGTTGGATTTCTGTGTCTCTACACCACTGCTCAGTAACACAAACTATTGTGCAATTCAAAGATTGGAGCTCAACTTCTAATAATTGTAATTTACGTTTTATTGATTGCATGTTTTGATGGAGGATTGTTAAGTCTGTGAAATGCCCCATGTTACTATTTCCAATTGTGTGTTTGTCTTTGTGACATCTGGTATTGTGATATTTGAGGTGTTAAAATCTGTCTTGTGAGTGATTGTTTCAGTATTTATTACAGTGCTAGATATACTCTTTAGGCAGGGGAACCTGTTGCCTGGATTTATCCTAAAAAGACCTACTTTTCCTACCTATGAAAACAGGTATTCGACCATGTTTGGCCCGAGATCCACCCCCTATACTTGCATGAATCAGCTGTACTAATCTTCCCTTCCCAGTCCTGTTTAGGTGTAGGCTATGCCTAGTGAAACCCCATCTGTTGATAGTCCCGACGGGCAGCAGAGAAACATGAGCAAAGTTGGCTTTCCTCAGAGCCATCCCTAACACCACATTGATTCGCCTCACAGCTCCATCAACGTGTGGTCAATCATAAAGCCGCAACAGCTCAACAAAAGTGTACGTTGGTGCCATAAGTCAGGGAAGCTATCTTGTCCAGGTCACCACCTATGTCATATGCTCCATCCCTGTCCAAACTGTTTCCCGCCCCGCCCACTATCACTACATGGTCCTCTTTCGTAAAGTCCTTACATAAAGACCGTAGGTCCTCTATCACATGACCTCGCCCTGATTTAGCTTGAAGATACTGGTGGCCTGGTACGTTGCCCCTAAACTTTCCTGTAACAGAGGGCCTACACCTCGACCATGGCTACTACCTAGCACGGCATTTGAATGAGCTGATGAAGTTTTCTAATCATTCGTTTCTGTGATAAAAGTTTTTTCATATGTAGAGATAACGATTTTAATAGTCGTCAGTTCAATATGTCGAAGAGTTAAATATTTTGTTATTGAGTGTCAAAAGTAATTGAATATGATTGTTGTGCATCACTTGACCCCTGAAACCACAGTTGATCAATTATGTGTAGAATAAAAAAGGGAATAGCTGTTTTGTCTTTCTGGAATAGACCCCAAACATTCACTTTTATTAATTTATGCATTCTAGTTATGTGACAGCAGCATTTCTAATGATTTTTGTTACGATCCGCACCTGATATTAGTTGCCTTACAGGGCCAGGGTCATATTTATTTATAATGTCTGTTTGACACCCTGGGCTTGAGAAGACAGTTCGGATGTTTTGTCCATTTGCACGCTAAGTGGTAAGCTACGTTTGCACACATTGGTACACTCACTGTGCAGATACAGAAGCACGGACGATGACATACTGAAGAGCCAAGGAAACTGGTACACCTACCTCATATCGTGTAGGGCTCCTGTGAGCAAGCAGAGGTGCCGCAATACGACGTGGCATGGATTCGACTAATGTCTAAAGTAGTGCTGGAGAGAACTGACACCCTGAATGCTGCGGGGCCGTCCGTAAATTCGTAAGAGAACGAGGGGTGGAAATCTCTTGTGAACAGCACTTTGCAAGGCGTCCCAGATATGCTCAATAATGTCCATATCTGGGGAGTTTGGTGGCCAGCGGAAGTGTTTAAACTCAGAAGAATGTTCCTGGAGCCACGCTGTAGCAATTGTGGGCGTGTGGGGTGTCGGATTATCCTGCTGGAATTGCCCTAGTCCGTCGGAATTCACAGTGGACATGAACGCATGCAGGTGATCAGACAGGTTTCTTGCGTATGTTTCATAAGTCAGAGTCGTATCTAGACGTACCATGGGTCCCTTATCACTGCAACTGCACACGCCCCACACCATTACAGACCCTCCACTAGCTTCAACAGTCCCCTACCGACATGCAGGGTCTACAGATTCATGAGGTAGTCTCCATACCCGTACACGTCCATCCCCTCGCTACAATTTGAAACGAGACTCGTCCGACCAGGCAACATGTTTCCAGTCATAAACAGTCCAATGTCTGTGTTGATGGACCCAGGTAAGTCTAAAGATTTGTGTCGTGCAGTCATCAAAGGTAAACGACTGGGCCTTCGGCTCCGAAAACCAATACCGATGATGTTTCGCTGAATGGTTTGCACGCTGACACTTGTTGATACCCAGCATTGAAATCTTCAGCAGTTTGCGGAAGGGCTGCACTTCCGTCACGTTGAACACTTCTCTTCAGTCGTCGTTGGTCCTGTTCTTGCAGGGTCTTTTTCCGACCACAGCGATGTCGGAGATTTGCTGTTTTAAAGGATTCCTGATATTCACGGTACACTCATAAAGTGGTTGTACGAGGAAATCCAGCCGGCCGCTGTGGCCGAGAGGTTCTAGGCACTTCAGTCCGGTACCGCGCTGCTGCTACGGGCGCAGGTTCGAATCTTGCCTCGGGCATGGAGGTGTGTGATATCCTTAGGTTAGTTAGGTTTAAGTAATAATACTCTACTCGGGTATGCAGCCGGATCATTACGTCTTCATGACACAATATTTCCGCGGTCCAACTGGCCGCCATCTTCAGGTGAGAGTGCTGGTGCACGATCTCGCCGCAACTGACTTCCCAGCGCAAACGGCGGCCTCTATATAGGCCGCAGAAGACCCACAACGCGTGCGCAAGAAGGTGCCGTGACCGCCCTCTAGCGCAGTAGACATACCCCGCCGCTAGTGGTGGAAACAGGCGAAATCGAGATATCGCTGTCAAAAATTAAAAAATTTTATTCCGACGATCGAACCACAGACCGTTGTTTTTTAATGTCAGATAACACCGGATCCCAAGTCTTACTTAAAAGATAACCCTTGTCTCTATTAATAAGATTGTCAGATAAACGAATCTCTATGGATTCTTTTAAAACACAGTCCCAATAGCGAGATGCAGGGGCAACCATTTGTGTCTCGTCATATAGCATTCTGTGTCCCTCGGTGAGACAGTGTTCCGCCACTGCATACACTCCTGGAAATTGAAATAAGAACACCGTGAATTCATTGTCCCAGGAAGGGGAAACTTTATTGACACATTCCTGGGGTCAGATACATCACATGATCACACTGACAGAACCACAGGCACATAGACACAGGCAACAGAGCATGCACAATGTCGGCACTAGTACAGTGTATATCCACCTTTCGCAGCAATGCAGGGTGCTATTCTCCCATGGAGACGATCGTAGAGATGCTGGATGTAGTCCTGTGGAACGGCTTGCCACGCCATTTCCACCTGGCGCCTCAGTTGGACCAGCGTTCGTGCTGGACGTGCAGACCACGTGAGAGGGCGCTTCATCCAGTCCCAAACATGCTCAATGGGGGACAGATCCGGAGATCTTGCTGGCCAGGGTAGTTGACTTACACCTTCTAGAGCACGTTGGGTGGCACGGGATACATGCGGACGTGCATTGTCCTGTTGGAACAGCAAGTTCCCTTGCCGGTCTAGGAATGGTAGAACGATGGGTTCGATGACGGTTTGGATGTACCGTGCACTATTCAGTGTCCCCTCGACGATCACCAGTGGTGTACGGCCAGTGTAGGAGATGGCTCCCCACACCATGATGCCGGGTGTTGGCCCTGTGTGCCTCGGTCGTATGCAGTCCTGATTGTGGCGCTCACCTGCACGGCGCCAAACACGCATACGACCATCATTGGCACCAAGGCAGAAGCGACTCTCATCGCTGAAGACGACACGTCTCCATTCGTCCCTCCATTCACGCCTGTCGCGACACCACTGGAGGCGGGCTGCACGATGTTGGGGCGTGAGCGGAAGACGGCCTAACGGTATGCGGGACCGTAGCCCAGCTTCATGGAGATGGTTGTGAATGGTCCTCGCCGATACCCCAGGAGCAACAGTGTCCCTAATTTGCTGGGAAGTGGCGGTGCGGTCCCCTACGGCACTGCGTAGGATCCTACGGTCTTGGCGTGCATCCGTGCGTCGCTGCGGTCCGGTCCCAGGTCGACGGGCACGTGCACCTTCCGCCGACCACTGGCGACAACATCGATGTACTGTGGAGACCTCACGCCCCACGTGTTGAGCAATTCGGCGGTACGTCCACCCGGCCTCCCGCATGCCCACTATACGCCCTCGCTCAAAGTCCGTCAACTGCACATACGGTTCACGTCCACGCTGTCGCGGCATGCTACCAGTGTTAAAGACTGCGATGGAGCTCCGTATGCCACGGCAAACTGGCTGACACTGACGGCGGCGGTGCACAAATGCTGCGCAGCTAGCGCCATTCGACGGCCAACACCGCGGTTCCTGGTGTGTCCGCTGTGCCGTGCGTGTGATCATTGCTTGTACAGACCTCTCGCAGTGTCCGGAGCAAGTATGGTGGGTCTGACACACCGGTGTCAATGTGTTCTTTTTTCCATTTCCAGGAGTGTATTTCTCAGGCTGAAGCAGTCGTGTGTGCCGCTGATGCTCAACACATCGGTCCTGAATGGTCCGGATTGTCTGACCAATATAAGCCTTCCCACAGTGGCAAAGGATCTTGTACACACCGGGCTTCCTCAAACCCAAGTCATCCTTAACAGAGCCAAGCAGCGCTCTAATCTTAGCTGGCGGACGAAAAACACTTTTGATATGGCATATTTTCAGAATCTTTCCTATCTTCGAGGAAATGCTCCCAGCTAAAGGCAGAAAAGCCACCGATTTGCAGGTATCTTCTGGTGGTTCAGCCGAAGGTCCAAACTGGAAAGCACGACGGATCTGTTTATCTGTATAGCCATTCTGCTTGAACACAATCTTAAGATGGTCCAATTCTTGTGTCAAGCTTTCTCCATCTGAAATGGCATAAGCTGTTCTCGCCAACGTGCGCAGGACCCCCGTACGCTGGAACGATGGATGACAGCTAGAAGCTTGTAGGTAACGGTCCGTGTGCGTAGGCTTTCGATAAACACTGTGTCCCAGTGTCCCATCATCCTTTCTGTACACCAGAACATCCAGAAACGGAAGCTTTCCATCACTTTCCACCTCCATGGTAAACTTGATGCTAGGATGCAGGGAATTAAAATGATCTAGGAGGCGGTCAAGAGCTTCTCTCCCATGAGGCCACTCCAAAAACAGGTTGGTTTTAAGGACGACGTCTTCAGCGCCATGTCCTCAAAATCTTCGATAAAAGATTGGCGACTATTGGGGACAATGGGCTCCCCATAGCCACTCCGTCAGTCTGTTCAAAATATTTGTCATTGAATAAAAAGTACGTCGACGTCAACACGTGGCGACAAAGCCTGGTTGTTTCCGCATCCAGTTTCTCACCAATTAATTGCAAGGATTCTTCCAGAAGAACCCGGGTAAAAAGCGACACGACATCAAAGCTGACAAGTAAATCCCAGGGACTTAAGACAAGAAAAAAAAAGGGGGTAGCGTCTTTGATTCATAATCAAAAACGTCTTCGGTCCCGGGTTCGATCCCCGCCGAAGACTTCCGGCATAAGAAGTCAGCCTCATTCTGCCAACGGCCTTGTCAAAGAGGGCGGAGGAGCGGATGGAGGTTCAGGGCACTCTCTTGTCCTAGGGGTGGGAAGTTGCCCCTAAAGGCGAAAGAATCAGCAATGATCAACGACATGAGGATGCAGAAGGCAATGGAAACCACTGCATTAAAGACACGTAACGTGTATCCACAGGACATGTGGCTTGTAATGGAAGAAGTGTCATGATGTTCTCTCCATTGGCAAAAGATTCCGGAATAGTTCCCCATTCGGATCTCCGGGAGGGGACTGCCAAGGGGGAGGTTACCATGAGAAAAAGATTGAATAATCAACGAAAGGATAACGTTCCACGAGTCGGGGCGTGGAATGTCAGAAGCTTGAAGATGGTAGGGAAACTAGAAAATCGGAAAAGGGAAATGCAAAGGCTCAATCTAGATATAGTAGGGGTCAGTGAAGTGGAAGGAAGACAAGGATTTCTGGTCATATGAGTATCGGGTAATATCAACAGCAGCAGAAAATGGTATAACAGGTGTAGGATTCGTTATGAATCGGAAGGTAGGGCAGAGGGTGTGTATCTGTGAACAGTTCAGTGACTGGGTTGTTCTAATCAGAATCGACAGCAGACCAACCCCGACAACGCAAGCTGAAGATGAACAGATAGAGAAAGTGTATGAGGCTATTGAAAGGGTAATGCAGTATGTAAAGGGGGACGAAAATCTAATGGTCATGGGCGACTGGAATGCAGTTGTAGGGGAAGGAGTAGAAGAAAAGGTTACAGGAGAATATGGGCTTGGGACAAGGAATGAAAGAGGAGAAAGACTAATTGAGTTCTGTAACAAGTTTCAGCTAGTAATAGCGAATACCCTGTTCAAGAATCACAAGAGGCGGAGGTATACTTGGAAAAGGCCGGGAGATACGGGAAGATTTCAATAAGATTACATCATGGTCAGACAGAGATTCCGAAATCAGATACTGGACTGTAAGGCGTACCCAGGAGCAGATATAGACTCAGATCACAATATAGTAGTGATGAAGAGTAGGCTGAAGTTCAAGACATTAGTCAGGAAGAATCAATACGCAAAGAAGTGGGATACGGAAGTACTAAGGAATGACGAGATACGTTTGAAGTTCTCTAACGCTATAGATACAGCAATAAGGAATAGTGCAGTAAGCAGTACAGTTGAAGAGGAATGGACATCTCTAAAAAGGGCCATCACAGAAGTTGGGAAGAAAAACATAGGTACAAAGAAGGTAGCTGCGAGGAAACCATGGGTAACAGAAGAAATACTTTAGTTGATTGATGAAAGGAGGAAGTACAGATATGTTCCGGGAAAATCAGGGATACACAAATACAAGTCACTGAGGAACGAAATAAATAGGGAGTGCAGGGAAGCTAAGAAGAAATGGCTGCAGGAAAAATGTGAAGACATCGGAAAAGATATGATTGTCGGAAGGACAGACTCAGGATACAGGAAAGTCAAAACAACCTTTGGTGACATTAAAAGCAACGGTGGTAACATTAAGAGTGCAACGGGAACTCCACCGTTAAATGCAGAGGAGAGAGCAGATAGGTGGAAAGAATACATTGAAAGCCTCTATGAGGGTGAAGATTTGTCTGATGTGATAGAAGAAGAAACAGGAGTCGATTTAGAAGAGATAGGGGATCCAGTATTAGAATCGGGATTTAGAAGAGCTTTGGAGGACTTACGGTCAAATAAGGCAGAAGGGATAGATAACATTCCATCAGAATTTCTAAAATCATAGGGGGAGGTGGCAACAAAACGACTATTCACGTTGGTGTGTAGAATATATGAGTCTGGCGACATACCAGCTGACTTTCGGAAAACCATCATCCACACAATTCCGAAGACGGCAAGAGCTGACAAGTGCGAGAATTATCGCACAATCAGCTTAACAGCTCATGCATCGAAGCTGCTTACAAGAATAATATATTGAAGAATGGAAAAGAAAATTGAGAATGCGCTGCCGGCCGGAGTGGCCGAGCGGTTCTAGGCGCTACAGTCTGGCACCGCGCCACCGCAACGGTCGCAGGTTCGAATCCTGCCTCGGGCATGGATGTGTGTGATGTCCTTAGGTTAGTTAGGTTTAAGTAGTTCTAAGTTCTAGGGGGCTTATGACCACAGCAGTTGAGTCCCATAGTGCTCAGAGCCATTTGAACCATTTGAGAATGCGCTAGGTGGCGATCAGTTTGGATTTAGGAAAAGTAAAGGGACGAGAGAGGCAATTCTGACGTTACGGCTAGTAATGGAAGCAAGGCTAAAGTAAAATCAAGACACGTTCATAGGATTTGTCGACCTGGAAAAAGCGTTTGACAATATAAAATGGTGCAAGCTGTTCGAGATTCTGAGAAAAGTAGGGGTAAGCTATAAGGAGAGACGGTTCATATACAATATGTACAACAACCAAGAGGGAATAATAAGAGTGGACGATCAAGAACGAAGTGCTCGTATTAAGAAGAGTGTAAGACAAGGCTGTAGCCTTTCGCCCCTACTCTTCAATCTGTACATCGAGGAAGCAATGACGGAAATAAAAGAAAGGCTCAGGAGTGGAATTAAAATACAAGGTGAAAGGATATCAATGATACGATTCGCTGATGACATTGCTATCCTGAGTGAAAGTGAAGAAGAATTAAATGATCTGCTGAATGGAATGAACAGTCTAATGAGTACACAGTATGGTTTGAGAGTAAATCGGAGAAAGACGAAGGTAATGAGAAGTAGTAGAAATGAGAACAGCGAGAAACTTAACATCAGGGTTGATGGTCACGAAGTCAATGAAGTTAAGGAATTCTGCTACCTAGGCTGCAAAATAGCCAATGACGGACGGAGCAAGGAGGACATCAAAAGCAGACTCGCTATGGCAAAAAGGGGATTTCTCGCCAAGAGAAGTCTACTAATATCAAATACCGGCCTTAATTTGAGGAAGAAATTTCTGAGGATGTACGTCTGGAGTACAGCATTGTATGGTAGTGAAACACGGACTGTGGGAAAACCGGAACAGAAGAGAATCGAAGCATTTGAGATGTTGTGCTATAGACGAATGTTGAAAATTAGGTGGACTCATAAGGTAAGGAATGAGGAGGTTCTACGCAGAATCGGAGAGGAAAGGAATATGTGGAAAACACTGATAAGGAGAAGGGACAGAATGATAGGACATCTGCTAAGACATGAGGGAATGACTTCCATGGTACTAGAGGGAGCTGTAGAGGGCAAAAACTGTAGAGGAAGACAGAGATTGGAATATGTCAAGCAAATAATTGAGGACGTAGGTTGCAAGTGCTACTCTGAGATGAAGAGGTTAGCACAGGAAAGGAATTAGTGGCGGGCCGCATCAAACCAGTCAGTAGACTGATGACCAAAAAAAAAAAAAAAAAAAAAAAAATAATTTCTGTGCGAGCCTTGATTTCTCTTATTTTATCGTGATGATTATTTCTCCCTATGTAGGTGGATGCCAAGAGAATGTTTTCGCAATCGGAGGAGAAAACTGGTGATCGAAATTTTATGAGAAGATCCCGTCGCATCGATAAACGCCTTTGCTTTAATGATTGCCACTTTGTTGTGTACATAGTTCCGCGTAGTCAGCGCGTACACAACTTTCCCACTAGAGCGCGCCCCGCTAAGCACAACAGCGCAGGCGCAGCGCTCGTCCGTCTCCACACTACGAGATGGCGCTGTCTTGGAGACGGACCAAATTCTTCTTCCGCCGATCCGCGTATTAATATGTAACGCCGTCAATGAGATTGCTGTTAACGTAGAACCTTTTCTCCTCGCGGATCACACTCGCGCAGTGTTACCTGAAAGCGCGAGGTATTATAACGAGCGTACAGACCTCCAATTAGTCAGTCTGCATTAGTCTATGGTCAAGTTTCAGTCTGCGCCTAATAAGATTATGATATTCCTGTTTATAGCCATGAAGAGAAAAGTATAGACACTTTGTCAAGTATCAGAGATATGTGAGAATAAGATTAACGTACCAAGACCAAAGGAACTTCAGATTGTCAATTGTAAATAGCATCCAGAATCAAGTTAAGTAAGGTCTATGATTTTTATTATTTTAATAAATGTGTGTGAAACTTAATCAAGTTCTGTTTAAAGTTGGTCAACGTAAATCTGCTACTCTAAGCGTGCAAGTGGCATTTCTATCGTCTGACCTAACGGCAGAAGATAAACACGCCACGATAAGACCACGAAACATATTGCTGACACTACTTCGTTAGAGCGACAAGTCAAATAAGCTGATGGTGTGTGTACCAAAGGTCTTACAGTACGCACACCACACGCTCCAATTCACGTATCATATCTGTGGCACTATCTACCCTATTTCGCGATAATACAAAACGAGCTGCCCTTCTTTGTACTTTTTCGATGTCATCCGGCAGTCCCACCTGATGCGCACCCCACACCGCACAGAAATACTCCAGAATGGGGCGGACAAGCGTGATTTACATTGGGAAATCTTGGCTTTTACTGACGAAGACAATGTTGCTGGGCATCTTGAGAGAGTGTCGCTACTACTGACCGAGACGAAGGCCTCCCTGCAGAAGACGTAGAGGGGCCCGGCGCTGATGCTGAGCGGCCGGCCTGCGCGCACAGCCACCAGTAGCAGGCCCCTCCTCAAGGCCACCGGCCGCGCCCGGTGCGCACAGTAGCACGCGCTCTCAGCCACCGCCTCGCTCTGCAAATTACAGGCAAGTGCGAACGTAAGGTTTCTGACAGATAGAGGTACTCAGAGTAACTGAAGGCTGTGCTTGGGAAGACAAATGAAAAGATACACTAAGAAAGTCAGTAATGAAATGATCACATAGGTCCACTTGTGGGTAAAGCAGGTGGTAGGCGGATTTATTGTTGAAATACTGGGGAAATGCAATCAATCACTCATGGACTCATGCACTCATGCAACTACTTCTAGAACATTGCTCAATTATGAAGGACATGTACCAGATAGTACTAACAGCGAATATTGAACAAATACAGAGAAGGACAGCACAAATGGTCTCAGTTTTGGTTGACCCATGGGAGAGTGTCGCCGAGATGTTGAAAGAGCTGAACTGGCAAACTCTTGAAGATAGATGTAAACTACCCCGAGAAAGTCTACTAACACAGTTTGAAAAACCTGCTTTTAGGGGACATTGTATGTCCTATGCAACCAATGTCAAATTATTGAATTTTGTGACCCATTATCTTGGAAACTTACTTATTTTCCATAATTATTGAATTATTGAATTCACCTTTCTAGACACATTGAACTAGAATTATTATTAAAATTGTATTGTGGGGCATGTTTTCTTTTTATTTTTCTTTCTTTTTTTTTCAAACACTCAATTTTTTTGACAGAATTTTGTAATTAAATGAAGATAAAAACAAAAAACTCTTGATATTTTAATTATTCTAGTTCCATATGTGTTGGCATGGTGGAAAATTTCGTCCCTACCATCAGTACTTTTTTAGAAAATGTATCATTTATTGCAAAAAATGTAGTTCAGGGATATTGAGGTTTAAAGCTTTTTTTATTACAAATTCTTATACAGACTTGCATTTCTGCATCTTTTATGCACTAGAATGGCCCTGGTCCATAGTCTGTGTCTTCTTCAGTGTCACAACAGCCCAGTGCTTGCCTCCTCCTTTTCTTTCTTGTTTCTTTTGTCATTTGCTGAGCAGTTTACTCTGCTTCACGTACACGAAGCTCATCCAGTTCCCGCAGTCCTTTAGCTGTGTTCTGTCCAAATCTTACCCCTAACTTCCACAGAACCTTAAGTCTTTCATAGTTCCCACCATTAAAAGTTATTGCAACCTCAAACACTTCTAACTTTAGAGTCATAAGGCCAACAATACACTGCTGCTTATGAAGTAATCTGTTCTTCTGGTTCACTGTACAACCTTGGCAGTACTTGCACTTGTTACAGCAGCAGTGTACTGCAAAGCGTTCTTACTGATTGGAAAAAATTGGCCAGGTCGAGAGTAGGACTCGTGCACTGAGGAAAAAAAAAACAAAGTTCACAAAATGTCCGACAGATGGCGCTGGACAGCAAAACGTCAGTGACTGCGCATGACAATCGTGTATAAAAGGAGCTGTAATGAGAGAAAGAATCCACACATCAGAGGGTTGGATCCCCTCATTCGAAGGCGCCAGATTGCAAAGCCTGGGCTACTCTCAGGTTGGAATCTCCACTTTCGAAGATTGTGTCCGTCTGTCTGTCTGTTTGTCTGTCTGCCCGTCTGCCCGCCGCTTACTGCTGTAGCTGTTCGTTCGTCGTTCGTCCGTCCGTCCGTCCGCCTGCCTGCTCGCTGTCCGTCTCCGCCGCTACCGCTGCTGCCTGCTGTCCGTCCGTCCGTCCGTCTGTTCGCCGCCGCCGCCGCCGCCGCCGCCGCCGTCCGACCCTGGTCTTCGGCCGTCCTCGTCTTCCTCCGTCTTTGTCTTCGTCTGCCCCGGTTTGTGTCCCTTCCCTTTCGTTCTGTGCGTTATTGTTTCTCCCTGTCGTCATGTCCGCCCCCGCCACCACCGCCACCACTACCACCACCGCCATAGTTTACACTTCCCCTTCCGCCACCTCCACCACTATAACGTGGTGTGCCCAGTCCCACCCCCCTCCTTCCATCCCACCTCTTCTCACTCTCCCTTCGCCCTCGCTCTTTGTCGCCCCCTCTCCAGCTTCTTCCTCCCACTCCTCTCGATCTGATCCTTTCCCCCCACTCCCCCAGCCTGTCACTGCAGCTCCGGCTAGGGTGGTGGCCCGTCGGGCCACTGTCCATGCCCAGCTCTCCCCGTCGCCTTCGCCATCACCGCCGCCACCGCCACCGTCATCGTCATCGTCGCCATCGCCTTCTCCGTCACCATCACCATCACCATCTCCGTCACCGTCATCATCACCATCTCCGGCGCCGACTCCAGTCCCGGGACCTGCCACTCCCCGCCACATTCCAGTTGTTCCCATCCCCCACACCTCCTCCGCCGCCGTCAAGCGCCCCAGTGGCACCCCTGCCTCGTCTGCTCCAAGAAAGGCTTCGCCTCGTCCCCCTTCCCCCACCCCTGATGCCATGGATGTCTCCCCGCCCGTCCCTACCCCCTCCTCCTCCTCCTCTACGCCCTCCTCCTACCGCTACCTCCTCTCCCGTCCAGATCCCTCCCTCCTTGAAGCCCGGAACCTCACCCTCTTCCTTCGCCAGAATTGTCCTGGTGCCCCCATCTCCCTCCTCACTCCTCGCCGTGATTCGGTACTCATCTCCTCCCCCAGCCCTACCCCCCACACAGACCTCCTTTCCCGCATCCCTGTCACCCGCTTTGGCCCTCATGCCTCTCTCGACCCTGCTCCCTCGCCATCTCCCTCCCACCAACCCCAACCTCCACGTCGCCTGCCAACCCTCACCGCCGTGATCACTCGGCTCAGTCCAGTGATCACGGAGGAGGAGGTGTTGGCGGAGCTTCAGGCCCATCCCCATCTGGAGGTGCGTGCGGTTCGCCGGATCCATAACGCTGCCGACCCCACCCGCCTTATGCGGGTTTTTTCTGAGCACGCCCTCTCCATAGACCGTCTCCTGAAGGAGGGTGCCCTCCTTTTTAACCAGCGTTATACGGTTGACCCCTCCCGTTCCCCCCCTCAATCCCTGTGCTGCCAGAGGTGTCTGCACTATAACGCGCACCCCACAGCTAAGTGCCGCGAGGCCCCTTCCTGCCCGCATTGTAGGCAAGCGCACTTCCTCAGGCAGTGCCCTAACCTCCAATCCCCTCCTTCCTGCAATACCTGCAATCTCCCCCATCCCACCTACTCCCAAAAGTGTAAAGCCCGACCCCCTCCGACCACTCCTGAACTCACCGTCCCTGTCCGTCCCCTGGACGCCCCCACCCCTCCTGGCAATTCCCTTCGTCCCCCCCCCACCACTGAGGACATCATCAGGTTCATCACCATCGTCCTTCAAAATGTTCATCCCTTTCAGCGCCCCCACACCCTCCAGCAGATCTCCCTTGCCGCCCGTTCCATATTCCAACTCAAGTTGTACGCCACCTACTCCAACAACCAGGCCCATTTCACCTTCTCCCGTCTTGACACCCTCATCTAAATCCTTGTCATGGTGCGACAGAAACGTATCCTTTTCAACAATATCCGCTCCCTCTCTGCCAACAAGAACCTCTTCCTGCACACCCTTGCCACCCACCGCGTAGATGCCATCCTCCTCAATGAAACCTTCCTCCAACCCCACCACTCCATCCACACCTCACCCTATCTCCTCCACCGCTCCGATAACCCCCTCCCAATTGCGCGTGGTGGAGTTTCCATTGGTCACCACCGCCAGATCCCCGTTCGGCTCCAACCTCTCCTTCCTGACCCCACCGAACACCTGATCCTTAGTCTCTTCTTCCCCAGCCTTACTGTTACCTGCGCCACCATCTATGTCCGCCCTAACGCCCCTATTTCCTTCGACTTCCTCTCCCACATTGACCGTACCTTCTCCTCCTACGTGATCGCCGCTGACCTCAACATCCATAGTCGTTCTGCTGCCGAGTTATGGCGGTGGCATTGGTTCCTCTCCTCCCTTCAAGGCGACCACATCCCCATCCCCCAGCACACCCGTCCTGAATCCAACTCCACTCCTGATGTTATCCTCTCCTCCCCCAACCTCCTTGGCTGCATAACGGTGGATGTCCTGGAGCCTATTGGTAGCGACCATCTCCCTGTCCTCCTCACCGTTTCAGACGGTCGTCGCCCTCGCCCCGACCCTCGTACTGACCCTCCCCCTAAGTATGTCCACGACTATTCCCGTGCCGACTGGAATGCCTACCGGGATACCCTTTCCACCCAGGTTGATAGCCACCCCTTCACCTACCACCACCCTGACGATGTCACCCTTGCCACCTCCTTTCTCCAGCAGACCTTGTCTGAGGCCGTGGAGGCCCACGTCCCTACTGTCGCCATCCACCCCCACCGTCCTACCTTACCCCCACAAGCCGTTCTCCTCCTCCGTGAATCCCGTCGTCTCTACCGTGCCTTCCTCCGCACGCGTGACCCGGACACACTACGACGCCACCGGCAACTCCAGCGACACATTCGTAATTTGCTCGCGGCTAAGAAACGCCGGGACTGGCGACAGACATGCACCCGTTTAAATGCTACCCTACCAATCAACTCGTCCAAGTTCTGGTCAGCCTCCCGTCGCCTTACCGGAACTAAACCCTCCCCCTATTATCCTCGTCTCCATGATGATCACCCTTTCCCTGACACCCTTAGTAAGGCCAATCACTTTGCCTCCTACCTCTCCGATGTATTTTCCATCCCCGATGATCCCCAGTTCGATTACTCCCTCTTCCCGGATGTCCGCGATCGAACTGACACCTCCGTCCCTCCCCTCGCTCCTGGTTTCCAGTACTTGGACAACACTGCACACACGGAACTCAATGCCCCTATCACTACATAGGATCTCATTGCTGCACTCCGCACAAAACGCAACTCCGCTCCTGGTCACGATCGTGTCACCTACCGTCACCTTCGTGAAGCTCCTGTCTCTTTCCTCTCCACCCTGGCCAGGCTCTACAATGTAGTCCTGTCCACCGGTTACTACCCCGACCTGTGGAAAACCTCCCGTATCCTCATGTTCCTTAAACCTGGCAAACCGCCGTCCGCCGTCTCCTCCTACCGTCCCATCAGCCTTACCTCGGTCTTCAGCAAGATCCTGGAATCTATCCTCACCCGACGCACCCACCAGCATCTCCGCCAGCACCGCCTCCTTCCTGTTACCCAGTGTGGCTTTCGGCCGTCCTTCTCTTCCGACGACCTTCTCCTTCACCTCACTCATCTCCTTTCCGAACAGCTTAATTCCCGTCGCTCCGCAATCTTCCTCTCCCTGGACCTCGAACGTGCATATGACCGTGTATGGCATTCCGGTCTCCTCTTCAAGCTCCATACCTTCGCCATTCCCATTAACTACGTCTGTCTGATCGGCTCCTTTCTCTCTCGCCGTCCTTCCTATGTCACCATCCATAACACAGATTCCTACAGCTTTTTCCCCTCTGCCGGTGTGCCGCAAGGCTCCGTCCTCTCCCCCCTTCTGTACCTTTTGTACACGGCGGACATGCCGCCGCCGTCAGCCCCCGTCCACCTTCTCCAGTTTGCCGATGACACCGCCTTCCTTGCCCTTGCCCCCACCCTACAGCACTCCCAACACCTTCTCCAATCCCATCTTGACCGGTTCACCGCTTGGTGCAACCAGTGGTTACTCAAGGTCAATCCCTCCAAAACCCAGGCGATCATTGTAGGCAAAACCACCCCTTCCTTCCGCCTTCTTGATTTCTATCTCACCATCTATGGCTGTCCAATCGCCCTCACTCCCACCCTTAAGTACCTTGGCGTCACCCTCGACCGTCGTCTCTCCTGGACTCCCCACCTCCGGACAATCCAAGCCAAGGTACGCTCCCGCCTCAGTCTCCTCAAGCTCCTCTCTGGCCGTACGTGGGGTCTGGACCCCTCCACCATCCTCCACACCTATAAGTCCCTCATCTGCCCTATCCTTTGTTATGCCTATCCGGCTTGGATCTCCGCCCCCCTACCTTTTATAAATCCCTCCAAATCCTTTAACGTCATGCTCTCCGCCTCGCCTATCGCATCCGTCTCCCCTCCCCCACGCGGATCCTGTACAATCTCATCCCCTTCCCCCACCTCCTCCTTTTCCTTGAAAGGATATGGATCCTGTACACCTCCCGCAAACTCGATCCTCCTCACCTGCTCGTCTCCCCGATCCTCTCCCACCCCCGCCCGCTGCCGCACCTGTATTCGCACGTCCCACCCGGTCTCCATCTCTCCACCCTCCTTACCCTCTCCAAGGTGGCTTCCGCCAGCTCCCCCTCCCTGATGATGTCCTCCTCCCCTCCATCTACCCCTCCTATCAACTTTGACCCTGCCCCACCCCCCCCACTTCTGGTGTCCTTTCCATTGGGCACCCTCCCTCCCTTCTCTTCCCTTCCCTTCTCTTTCCTTTTCCCACGTCCCCTCCCTCCACCCCTCTTCCCCCGTGTTTCCCCTCCCCCTTCCTCCCTCCCCCCTTTCTCCCCTGCCCGTGGTATCTCTGCTCTCCCCTCTCGCTCTCCCACTCCCCTTCCTCCTCCTCCTCTCTTGGCAGGTCCCTGGACTCGCACAAGCATAGTGAACATTCGCACGCCAGAGATCATCGACATCAGTATCTTGCGTGTGTGCTTCGTTTTGTGTTTCGTGCAGTTACGACTCCACTGTTCACATGTGCCATCGCCGTTCTCCGTGTTTTGTGCGCCGTGTCCACAAGTGTTAGTGTTTTTATCGTCGAACGTGAACGGCTTCATGTTTATTGTTTTTTTTTTGTATCTCCATTTTTTGCCCGCCGTTTTTTGTATTGTCTGTATCACCTCTCTGTCTTGTTATTGTTCCATTTAAGGCTGAAGAGCAGCGTAATGTGCTGGTGCCAGCCCGCCTGTATAGGTGATTAAAATTACAATAAAGGAAAAAAAAGAGAGAGAATCAGATGCGCCAGCAGTCGCAGCATGTTGACGTTACCGGAAAAGGCGCTTTTAGTGAAGCTGTATTATCAGAAAGGGGAATGTGCTAGTTCAACGTTACGATCCTATCGCCATAGTACGGGGATTCGAACGGGTAAAGGTCCGTTGTCAAATGCAGCTGTGGGCAGAATGATTTCGAAGTTGGAAGCCACGGATTGTTTAGACGATGGACCCCGTAGTGGCCGACCGAGCACAAGGCGTAATGCTGCTGAGACGGTTCAGGAAGAAATGGAGATTGTAGCGGGTTCGTCTATGCACGGGGAAGTCAGCGCTCGTGCAGAAGCACGTCGCACCGGCATTCCATACATTACTGTTTGGTTGGCACTGAGGCGTAGCCTCCGATGCTATCCGTACAAAATCCATCGGCATCATGAACTGTTACCTGGCGATTTAGTGAAGTGGAGTGCATTTGCGGTGTGGGCGTTTCAAAAGATGGCGGAAGATGCCGATTGGTTGAGTAACGTGTTTTGGACCAACGAAGCTCATTTCACGCTCCGAGGGTCTGTCAACGCTCACACCTGCAGAATTTGGGCTACCGAAAATCCTAGAACTGTCGTGGAAATTCCATTGCACGACGACAAAGTCACGGTATGGGTTGGATTTACCACATCTACCGTTATCGGGCCTTTTTTCTTCGAGGAAATGCGTGATTCTGGTTTTGTAACTGCTACCGTGACGGGTGAGAGGTACGCCGATATGTTACAGAATCGCATTATCCCCAGCCTGGCTGATAAACACCTGCTGGAACGTACGATGTTTATGCAGCATGGTACTCCACCCCATATTGCTAGACGCGTGAAAGATCTCTTGCGCGCGTCGTTTGGTGATGATCGTGTGCTCAGCCGCCACTTTGGTCATGCTTGGCCTCCCACGTCCCCAGACCTCAGTGCGTGCGACTGTTGTCTTTGTGGTTACCTGAAGACGCATGTGTATCGTGATCGACCGACATCCCTAGGGATGCTGAAAGGCAACATCCGACGTCAATGCCTCACCATAACTCCAGACATGCTTTACAGCGCTGTTCACAGCATTATTCCGCGACTACAGCTATTGCTGAGGAATGACGGTGGACATATTGAGCATTTTCTGTAAAGAACATCATCTTTGCTTTGTCTTACTTTGTTATGCTAATTATTGCTATACTGATCAGATGAAGCGCCATCTGTCTGACATTTTTTGAACTTTGTATTTTTTTGGTTCTAATAAAACCCTATGTCATTCCAAGCATGTGTGTCAATATGTACCTCTCTATCTACATTATTCCGTGATTTATTCACTTTTCAAATTTGTACTAACTTTTTGATCACCCGGTATATCTAGACAGTTCGTCCATTCCAGCAATCGAAAATCTAGACCATTTTTGCCTGTTATCGACATTAATTCTCGCAGGATATCGTTCCCAGGGATTCAAAGACTTCCGAGAATGTTTTAATTTCACGTTTGAAGTCGGATAACAAATGAAAAAAATACTTTTTTGTGATATAAATACTGGCGACATTGAATTAGTAGACTGCTCTGTCTGGCGCCAGTGACTCAGGTGTAGTATCGATTATCCCCCTTACGGCCCCATTGCCAATATTTATGGGGAAGCGTTGGTATCTGTGGGTTGTGTACTTACGAGGTCTTTGCTTGCCGATATACAGGGAGGTCCATTGATCATGTCCGGACCAAATATCTCAATAAATAAGCGTCAAACGAAAAAACTACAAAGAACGAAACTTGTCTGGCTAGAAAAGGGGAAACCAGATGGCGCTATGGTTGGCACGCTACAGCCGCTGCCATAGGTAGGTCGAACGGATATCAACAGCGTTTTTTAAACTAGGAACCCCCGTTTTTATTACATATTCGTGTAGTACGTAAAGGAATATGAATGTTTTACTTGGACTACTTTTTTCGCTTGGTGATAGATGGTGCTGTAATAGTCACAAACATATGGCTCACAAATTTAAACGAACAGTTGGTAACAGGCAGGTTTTTTAAATAAAAAATACAGAACGTAGGTACGTTTGAACATTTTTTTTTTCGGTTGTTCCAATGTGATACATGTACCTTTGTGAACTTATCATTTCTGAGAACACATGCTGTTACAGCGTGATTACCCGTAAATACCACATTAACGCAATAATTGCTCGAAATAATGTCCGTCAACCTCAATGCATTTGGCAATACGTGTACCGACATTCCTCTCAACAGCGAGTAGTTTGCCATCTGTAATGTTCGCACATACATTGGCAATGCGCTGACGCATGTTGTCAGGCGTTGTCGGTGGATCACGATAGCAAATATCCTTCAACTTTCCCCACAGAAAGAAATCAAGCGATGTCAGATCTGGTGAACGTGCGGGCCATGGTGTGGTGCTTCGACGACCAATCCACCTGTCATGAAATATGCTATTCAATACAGATTCAACCGCACTTGAGCTATATGCCGGACATCCATCATGTTGGAAGTACATCGACATTCTGTCATGCAGTGAAACATCTTGTAGTAACATCGGTAGAACATTACGTAGGAAATCATCACACATTGCACCATTTAGATTGCCATCGATAAAAAAGGGGCCAATTATCCTTCCACCCATAATGCCGCATCACACATTAACCCGCCATGGTCGCTGATGTTCCACTTGTCGCAGATATCGTGGATTTTCCGTTGCCCAATAGTGCATATTATGCTGGTTTACGTTACCGCTGTTGGTGAATGACGCTTCGTCGCTAAATAGAACGTGTGCAAAAAATCTGTCATCGTCCCGTAATTTCTCTTGTGCCAAGTGGCAGAACTGTACACGACGTTCAAAGTTGTCGCCATGCAACTCCTGATGCATAGAAATATGATACGGGTGCAACTGATGTTGATGCAGCATTCTCAACACCGACGTTTTTGAGATTCCACATTTTCGCGCAATTTGTCTGCTACTGATGAGTGCATTAGCCGCGACAGCAGCTAAAACACCTACTTGGGCATCATCATTTGTTGCAGGTCTTGGTTGACGTTTCATATGTGGCTGAACTCTTCCTGTTTCCTTAAATAACGTAACTATCCAACGAAAGGTCCGGACACTTGGATGATGTCGTCCAGGATACCGAGCAGCATTCATAGCACACGCCCGTTGGGCATTTTGATCACAATAGCCATACATCAACACGATATCGATCTTTTCTACAGTTGGTAAACGGTCCATTTTAACACTGGTTATGTATCACGAAGCAAATACCGCCTGCACTGGCGGAATGTTACGTGATATCACGTACTTATACGTTTGTGACTATTACCGCGCCATCTGTCACAAAGCGAAAAAAGTGGTCCAAAACATTCATATTTCTTTACGTAATATACGAATATATAATAAAAATGGGGGTTTCTACTTTAAAAAATGCAGTTGATATCCGTTTGTTCCATGGCAGCGCCATCTAGCGGTCCAACCATAGCGCCATTTGGTTTGCCCCTTCAAGCTAGACAAGTTTTGTTCTTAGTAGTTTTTTCTTTTGATGCTTATTTCGTGAGATATTTGGCCCGGTCAGTATCAATGGACCACCCTGTGTATACGGGGTTCGCTGGCCCGAGAGATAAGAACAAAGTTTTGGGATTGCCGTCGTAACAAGAGGTGATCACGAGGTCCGAGCGGCCGAAGCCACGAGCTGCGCAAGGAGGGCCTGTGGAGAGCGAAGGTACCGGAGTATTTCACCGGGGTCAGCGTCGACTACAAGCACCAGGTCGACATCCTATCGGTTGGTTGGCAACATTCGTGTCTCGGATAACCGCTCTTGGTCTGGCTGCCCGCACCACTCAGTAACCGCTGCGACGGACTGTGGATCCATGGAACTGCTTGCTGATAAAGGGGAGTAACCTTCTGTAATCATCGCGTGATTTGTGTCATTGTCCACCCGCCCTTCTTATTATTTTCTGGTTTGTACCAGACCCTCAGAGTTTTACTCGGTTGGCTCTTTGGTCGTAAATATAGGCCGTTGTATTGTACTGAGACACAAGTTGTCGACAAACTGCCTATTCTGTCTCGGGTTCTTCAGCCGACGTTCGTCTGATGATTTTACTGACGTTCCGCCAGCACGAATGGCTGGCATTGTCAAAGCTTCACCCTCCATTGCCGGTGGTGAACTAGAGCAGAGATCCCGGCAGTAGACTATATGTACATGGCTCGCCAGCATCCGAGGGATTCTCCGCAGCCATATCCTATGCGGTTCTCCTCATACTACCTGCGACGGTCGTTCGCTGCAGTACGGGAAGCCAGGATCCGTTTACCTTAAGGCTTGTTCAGAGAAGGTGTGGAAATAAAAGACAATCGAATACCTTCAACAAGAAAGAGGAAAGTCTAGAGGTAAACGGATCCCGGCTTCCCGTACTGCAGCGAACGACCGTCGCAGGTGGCAAGAGGAGAACCGCACAGGAAATGACCGCGGAGAAGCGCTCGGACGTTGACGAGCCAGATACATACAGTCTGCGGCCGCGGGCTCTGCTCCAGTTCACCACCGGCAATGGAGGGTGAAGCTTTGACAATGCCAGCCACTCGTGCTAGGGAAACGTCAATAAAATCATCATACGTCCGTCGGCCGAAGAACCCGAGACAGAAGCCTATAGACAGTTTGTCAACAAGTGGCCACGAAAGCCTTAACAATTTTGTACACTAGTTGTCGTTTAAAAATTTGTCCCTCTATTATATTGCCCCTCCTTATTATTTTATAGTTTGTACCGGACCGTCAGAGGTTTACTCGGTCGGCTCTTTGGTCCCAAATATAGACCCTGGTATTGTAGTAAGACACTAGTTGTCGTTTGAAAACTTGTCCTGCTATTATTTTTGCCTTTCCTTCCGGTTTGTACCTGATCATTATTGTTCTAATGAATCAGCTCCTGGTCGTAAATACAGCCGGAACAATTGTACTAAGACACAGGTTACCGTTAAACAAAAGAGGGACCTTGGGGTTAGATTTATATGTTAACTGGTTCAATTCTTTGATTGTAGCTCCTTTTCTCAGTGTTAGTTATAATCTCAACAGCCTGTAGTACTAAGCGGTGCATTGCTTTGTTTGAAAGACCGTGTCATTATTGGTGAATTTTAGCTGGATCTTGTGGTTCGGCTGAGTGAGTTCTCTTGTAATAAGTGTTCACAAATGTTTTAAGACGTTCCTTCAGAGCGCTCTTAATAACTGACAATCTGTTTAACTTTGAAAATATTAAGAGAGAACTGTGACCAGAGACGTAGTCGAAATAAGATTGTCAAAAGGGACGGGTTGGGATCAAGTCGCACCTCGGTTGCCGATTGAAATTAGGAAGTAAGCCTTATCATTGTCATATTGTTTCCTAATTTGTTTAACCTTTAAGCACAAGTGCACATTTTACTCCCGAACCTTTCGACATACAGCTTTCAAATTAAAAGTTACGTCATCTGTTTTGAGCAATTGAATCACTCTTATCATCAGCGGTGCTTATACAGTTTCCATGTGTTGCAGAAAGGCATTTAATAAGACAGACTGTGTCCAGCGCGGTAGTAAACACCGCTGCTTCACCCGATAACGGGCGGACTACTGGTCCGGCCGTCTAGTAACCATTGTCATACTGTTTGCTGTTTTGATTTCTTTTGCAAAAGCTTATTCATCGTAAGGTTTACGTCAAAAGAATTTTGCAAATTGGTTCATTTTGTAAAAAAATATTTATGATTATATACTGTTATATAAACAAGATGTGTGGAAAGAAAGTTGTATTGGTGGGTCCCCCCTCCCACGTTTTCGTTAATTGCAGTACCAAGTAGCAAACACAGATTAACAATTTTCTATTTTCTTTATTTCGTTTCGCTTGTACTGTGAAACCTCGCTTCTTGCCAAATTTCGTCATTCTAGGCCAATGGGAAGTACACTATAGATTTTAATGAGTGAGTGTGCGAGTATCAAAATATGTGGCATAAATGGCCATAACTCCTGGCTGCATTTACTTGGAAGCTTACGTTTATTACACCGCCAAGGGACCATTAGCCTTAGCATGTGAAGTAAATTTCAGCTTGGTAAGTCTACCCGTTCCTAAGAAAAAAGTATTTTCAAGAGTTGGACAGACAGATAAACAGAAAGAGAAACAGATTGAGGGACAGCAAAGTGCCCCTGTAAGGGTTCTGTTTCTACCTACGGAACGCTAAAATTGAGCGCGAGTCATTCCCATTTATAAGAAGGGCCGTCGGAAACACGGACAAAACAATAGGCCTATATCGTTCACTTTTATGTATGTAGACTGAAGCAGCGAATGAGAATTTGTAGCAAGACCGGTATCTGAACTAGGTCTCCTGGTTACTAGCCAGATGAGTTAGCCACTATGCCGCCTTGGCACAGCGATTCGCACAACTGCACCGATTTCCCTGGCACGCCTTCCTCCTCGTTCCAAATTCTCACTGCCGCCTCCGTGTAGTTTTTTAAAATTCCCCCATTACATTCGAAGAGAATTGCAAGAGACCCAGATTAGATTCCCAGCCGTGTCACAATTGTTCACTAGCTGCTTCAGCCTGTACATATAAAATCATATCTGTATGAGACCAGTTAAGTCTCTGAGATTGCGTCTTTTCAGTTCTATATCGTTGACGGTCAGTATGCTATGCAATTTTGGAACGTATTACTGGAGACCCAAAATGTCCTGTGTAGGAATCAACATGGTTTCCACAAAAAACGATCGCATGAAACCCAGCTTACCCCAGATCGTTCATTGGACCCAGACGGCGGCAGATACTGGCGGCCTGGTTGATGCCGTATTTACCGACCTACAGAAGGCGTTCGATATAGTTCGGTGCTGCCAAATAATGAAAAAAGACCAGCATAGGGAATATCAGATGAGCTGTGTGACTAGAAGAGTTCGTAGTAAACTGGTCGCAGCGTTTCGTTATTAACAGAGAGAAATATTCAGACGTATAAGCAGTTTCGGGTGTACCTCAGGGGAGTGTTACAGGTCTATTAATCTTTGCGTTTGTACTGTTTCTTCTGGGTGGACTTGCGTTTAAAAGATGTAAACTAAATATTACGATAAATTTTATAAATAATTGACAAGTACGCCAAACAAGAAGAGATAGAACTACAATGGACGTGTTATTCCATGGACTCTTGCGCTTCTATCCATGAACCATCTTTCCTTTGTCATTCGCTTATCTTATCTGCTTGGATTCGAACCTAAGTGGATGTTCTTGGATAAAGCTCATCTTGCTGTACCAGCTGATAATGTAAGTTGCACTTAAAACCCGAAAAATATAATCGTTATTTTGTCAAAAGAATTTGTGTATGTCGTCAGTCTGTTGTGAGTCTGATACCTAGACTGTCTTAAGTAGATATGGGCCTTAATAAAGAATTTTCATTTTTGGCGCCATCTTAGAAAAATCTTTAACATTTTTCTTTTAGCTCATCTACGAGACTGCCGTCGGTTAGGACAATTAACTTTGTCTCAGATCCCACGAGACCGGAGGCAGCTACTAATAATTTAACAACATTTACAGATTTTCTTTATATCACTAAATAACATCCCACGCAGAAAAGGTCTGGTCACAGTATTCCAGTTCCATTATAGGATTTCATTTGTAGATGCTACTCTTGTTATCTTATATTGGGAAATCGCGACGAAAACACGACATCAAA
This sequence comes from Schistocerca americana, assembly GCF_021461395.2. Classification (NCBI taxonomy): domain Eukaryota; kingdom Metazoa; phylum Arthropoda; class Insecta; order Orthoptera; family Acrididae; genus Schistocerca; species Schistocerca americana. The sequence continues at coordinate 336,970,900 of NC_060122.1, read as the reverse complement.
TTACGCACTACAGTAGTGTTCATCGACTTGGCAAATATTCTCTGGTGCAACAAGCACACGACTTCTCGCGAACCTGCAATAATATCCATAGTGTTGGGAAATAAGAAAAGGACAATTAATTATCGACGATTACGTAACTACCCTGAGAACTGAGCTGGTTACTGAGTGCTTATACACGTCGGGCTAAATTAAACAACATATTACACTGTTAATAACATTCCTACATTAGTTATTTCTCTTTTATAATGAGCCATTGCATTAAAGTGTGTTTCTTTTTATAGAAGTCACGGTTCATATTTATTTTATCACATTACACTATGTTGTTGTGGTCTTCAGTCCTGAGACTGGTTTGATGCAGCTCTCCATGCTACTCTATCCTGTGCAAGCTTGTTCATCTCCCAGTACTTACTGCATCCTTCATCCTTCTGAATCTGCTTAGTGTATTCATCTCTTGGTCTCCCTCTGCAATTTTTACCCTCCACGCTGCTCTCCAATGCTAAATTTGTGATCCCTTGATGCCTCAGAACATGTCGTACCAATCGATCCCTTCTTCTAGTCAAGTTGTGCCACAAACTTCTCTTCTCCCCAATCCTACTCTATACCTCCTCATTAGTTATGTGATCTACCCACCTAATCTTCAACATTCTTCTGTAGCTCCACATTTCTAAAGCTTCTTCTTGTCCAAACTATTTATCGTCCATGTTTCACTTCCATACATGGCTACACTCCATACAAATACTTTCAGAAACGACTTCCTGACACTTAAATCTATACTCGATGTTAACATATTTCTCTTCTTCAGAAACGCTTTCCTTGCCATTGCCAGACTACATTTTATATCTTCTCTACTTCGACCATCATCAGTTATTTTGCTCCACAAATAGCAAAACTCCTTTACTACTTTAAGTGTCTCATTTCCTAATCTAATTCCCTCAGCATCACCCGACTTAATTCGACTACTATGTCCCACATTTACGCTAATAGTCACAAATAAATAAAATTTTTATTTTATTACATTACACGTTATACAGGGTGTCTCTCCTGAGATTCGTCAGACGAAGTTTCTTTGGTGATTCGGCAGACATTAGCATTGTCGTTTTTGCAGCGTTTGGCTGGAGTCATCCCAGACAAATACTGTTCATCACGTGGACCATGCGACGCCCAACATTGATGGAAAGCGTCGGTTTGTTACTCGTTACAAACCAAATGTTTTTTTTTAAAGTGGAATTTTACGCAGCCATCCGATAGAGCGGACCCAGATTTGTCTAGTGTGTTAACAGGGACAGTAGAACACGTGACTAAGCGATAGTCCAGCAGCGGCGGCACCGCCCTGGCACACGCTGACTGCTTCCGCCACACAGAAACGACACTCAGTCGCTGTTGGAGTACTGGTTACTCTTCCTGCTTTCCTCTTCCTATTAATACACTACTGGACATTAAAATTGATACACCAAGAAGAAATACAGATGATAAAAGGGAATTCATTGGACAAATATATTATACTAGAACTGACATGTAATTACATTTTCACGCGATGAGGGTGTATAGATCCTGAGAAAGCAGTACCCAGAACAACCACCTCTGGCCGTAAAAACGGCCTTGATACGCCTGGGCATTGAGTCAAACAGAGCTTGGGTGGCGTGTACAGGTACAGCTGCCCATGCAGCTTCAACACGATACCACAGTTCATCAAGAGTAGTAACTGGCGTATTGTGGCGAGCCAGTTGCTCGGCCATCATTGACCAGACGTTTTCAGTTGATGAGAGATCTGGAGAATGTGCTGGCCAGGGCAGCAGTCGAACATTTTCTGTATCCACAAAGGCCCGTACAGGACCTGCAACATGCGGTCGTGCATTATCCTGTGAAATGTAGTGTTTCACAGGGATCGAATGAAGGGTAGAGCCACGGGTCGTAACACATCTGAAATGTAACGTCCACTGTTCAAAGTGCCGTCAATGCGAGCAAGAGGTGACCGAGACGTGTAACCAATGGCACCCCATACCATCACGCTGGGTGATACGCCAGTATGGCAATGACGAATACACGGTTCCAATGTGCGTTCACCGCGATTTCGCCAAACACGGATGCGACCATCATGATGCTGTAAACAGAACCTGGATTCATCCGAAAAAATGACGTTGTGCCATTCGTGCACCCAGGTTCGTCGTTGAGTACACCATCGCAGGCGCTCCTGTCTGTGATGCAGAGTAAAGGGTAACCGCAGCCATGGTCTTCGAGCTGATAGTCCATGCTGCTGCAACCGCCGTCGATCTGTTCGTGCAGATAGTTGTTGTCTTGCAAACGTTCCCATCTCTTGACTCAGGGATCGAGACGTGGCTGCACGATCCGTTACAGCCAAGCGGATAAGATGCCTGTCATCTCGGCTGCTAGTGATACGAGGCCGTTGGGATCCAGCACGGCGTTCCGTATTACCCTCCTGAACCCACCGATTCCATATTATGCTAACAGTCATTGGATCTCGACCAACGCGAGCAGCAATGTCGCGATACGATAAATCGCAATCGCGATAGGCTACAGTCCGACCTTTATCAAAGTCGGAAACGTGATGGTACGCATTCTTTTCCTTACACGACGCATCCCAACAACGTTTCACCAGTCAACGCCGGTAAACTGCTGTTTGTGTATGAGAAATCGGTTGGAAACTTTCCTCATGTCAGCACGTTGTTGGTGTCACGACCGGCGCCAGCCTTGTGTGAATGCTCTGAAATGTTAATCATTTACATATCACAGCATCTTCTTCCTGTCGGTTGAATTTCGCGTCTCTAGCAGGTCAATTTCGTGGTGTAGCAATTTTAATGGCCAGTAGTGTACTTATGGATAAAACGAATATCGCACAAGTGTAATCTGGGGCCTCTCTATGGGATGGATGCTGAAAATACCATTTCAACATCATTTATTAGGTAATGTGAAACGAATCGACGGTTTTCCGTCGACACTGGGTGTCGTATGTTACACGTAATTATCGGTATTTGTTTGGGTTGACTTCAGCTACACGTTGCAAATACAAAATTGGAAGTATCTATCGAAACACCAGAGAAAATACGCGTAACGGCCCGTAAGAGAGACACCCGGTATATAAATGACCTTGTGTATGACATCGGAAGTTCTGTGAGAATCTTCACGAATGATGAAATTGTATACGGAAAAGCCGTAAGCTAGAAAATTGAGCGCAATACGGGATGACTGGAAGAGAATCGTAGCTTGGCGCTGCTTTCGGCAGTTGACATAAGCAGATGTAGCGTGCTCAGTATAAACAGGGAGAAAGACCTATTGTTGTATGTTTACCCGATTGCAGAACAATCGCTAGAAGCAGTCACGTCCAATAAATATATGGGAGTATGTGTGCGAAACGACCACACAAAACTGTTCGCAGGTAAGGCACACCTCAGATCCAGATTCATTGAAAGAACTCTCAGGAAGTGTGGTCCACTCCCAGAGGAGTCAACTTGTAATACTCTCGTTCTGTATTTAAATATATCTCTTCAGGTTGGGATCTGTAGCAAATAGACTGGATAGAATAAAAGTGATCGGAAGAAGAGTAGCGCGTTTTGTTACAGGCTCATTCAGTAACACTGGATGCGCCACGGAGATGCTCAGCTAGCTAGAGTCTCAGACGTTGCAAGAGAGGTGAGGTGTTGTGGTTGGTTGGAGGGTTTGTGGGATGAAAGGGACCAGACTGTGAGGTGTTGTGCATCACAATGTGGTTTACTCATAAAATACCGAGAGCGTACCTTCCAAATGGCGCAAATGGCTTTGAGCACTATGGGACGTAACATCTGAGGTCATCAGTCCACTTGAACTAAGAACTACTTAAACCTAACTAACCTAGGACATCACACACATCCATGCCCGAGGCAGGATTCGAACCTGCGACAGTAGCGGTCGCGCGGTTCGAGACTGTAGCGCCAAGAACCGCTCGGCCACTACGGCCGGCAGACGTACGGTCGTATGGAGGGTATCAAGTGAAACTGTCGACTGAATTGAGGACTTTTTGTAGCAAGGACACGGCGTGTTTTCTTGGATGGAGAGTCATCGTCAGATGTAGAAGTAGCTTCGGGCGTGCCCCAGGAAAGATGTTGTACACTCCTGGAAATTGAAATAAGAACACCGTGAATTCATTGTCCCAGGAAGGGGAAACTTTATTGACACATTCCTGGGGTCAGATACATCACATGATCACACTGACAGAACCACAGGCACATAGACACAGGCAACAGAGCATGCACAATGTCGGCACTAGTACAGTGTATATCCACCTTTCGCAGCAATGCAGGCTGCTATTCTCCCATGGAGACGATCGTAGAGATGCTGGATGTAGTCCTGTGGAACGGCTTGCCATGCCATTTCCACCTGGCGCCTCAGATGGACCAGCGTTCGTGCTGGACGTGCAGACCGCGTGAGACGACGCTTCATCCAGTCCCATACATGCTCAATGGGGGACAGATCCGGAGATCTTGCTGGCCAGGGTAGTTGACTTACACCTTCTAGAGCACGTTGGGTGGCACGGGATACATGCGGACGTGCATTGTCCTGTTGGAACAGCAAGTTCCCTTGCCGGTCTAGGAATGGTAGAACGATGGGTTCGATGACGGTTTGGATGTACCGTGCACTATTCAGTGTCCCCTCGACGATCACCAGTGGTGTACGGCCAGTGTAGGAGATGGCTCCCCACACCATGATGCCGGGTGTTGGCCCTGTGTGCCTCGGTCGTATGCAGTCCTGATTGTGGCGCTCACCTGCACGGCGCCAAACACGCATACGACCATCATTGGCACCAAGGCAGAAGCGACTCTCATCGCTGAAGACGACACGTCTCCATTCGTCCCTCCATTCACGCCTGTCGCGACACCACTGGAGGCGGGCTGCACGATGTTGGGGCGTGAGCGGAAGACGGCCTAACGGTGTGCGGGACCGTAGCCCAGCTTCATGGAGACGGTTGCGAATGGTCCTCGCCGATACCCCAGGAGCAACAGTGTCCCTAATTTGCTGGGAAGTGGCGGTGCGGTCCCCTACGGCACTGCGTGGGATCCTACGGTCTTGGCGTGCATCCGTGCGTCGCTGCGGTCCGGTCCCAGGTCGACGGGCACGTGCACCTTCCGCCGACCACTGGCGACAACATCAATGTACTGTGGAGACCTCACGCCCCACGTGTTGAGCAATTCGGCGGTACGTCCACCCGGCCTCCCGCATGCCCACTATACGCCCTCGCTCACAGTCAGTCAACTGCACATACGGTTCACGTCCACGCTGTCGCGGCATGCTACCAGTGTTAAAGACTGCGATGGAGCTCCGTATGCCACGGCAAACTGGCTGACACTGATCGCGGCGGTGCACAAATGCTACGCAGCTAGCGCCATTCGACGGCCAACACCGCGGTTCCTGGTGTGTCCGCTGTGCCGTGCGTGTGATCGTTGCTTGTACAGCCCTCTCGCAGTGTCCGGAGCAAGTATGGTGGGTCTTACACACCGGTGTCAATGTGTTCTTTTTTCCATTTCCAGGAGTGTATATAAATGACCATGCGGACAATATTAATAGTAACCTCGGACTGTTTGAAGATTACGCAGTTATCTATAATGAAATAGTATCTGGAAGAAGCTGCGTAAATGTTCAGTCAGATCTTGTAAGATTTCAAAGTGGTGCAAAGATTGGCAACTTGCTTTAAATGTTCAGAAATGTAAAATTGTGCCCTTCACAAAACGAAAAATCATAGTATTCTGTGACTATAATATGAATGAGTCACAGCTGAAATACCTGGGTGTCGCACTTTGTAGGGATACGAAATGGAATGCTCACATAGGCACTGTTGTGGGTAAAGCAGGTGGTACACTTCGGTCTATTGTTAGATTACTGGGGAAGTGCAGTCAGCCTACAGAGGAAATTCCATACAAATCTCTCGTGCAATCCATTCTAGAATGCTCCTCAAGTGTGTGAGACCCATACCAAATAGGGCTACATATGTGAGACACTGTGAGGTAAATAAGAGTTATTTAATCTCTACTGCGAGGTATAGGTGTGGATGTGCACTGAGTAGCCGATGAAGAAGGTTGTCACGTAAATTATCCGGCCATAACCATCGTAACTGGTCATATGAAGAACTGACACGGTTAGGTAAACAAATACAGGAGATTTTTTTGTTTTGTTTTTTTGTTCTATGGACCATTTGCATGAGAAATCGTAATGATGTGGAACGAATCATTTCACATTCACATCGCAAATTAATTAGTAAATATTTATACAGGCTGAACATTTATAAGTTTTTCTTTTTTCTTTTTCTTTACTATTATTATTATTTAATACAAGGGCTTGAGTTAATAATTCCTACTCCCCTCCGCCCATCTCCTTCTCCACCCAAATTTTACACATCACGATAATACAAATTCATCTACGGATCGAATGAGTTATCAAGAAGAGACTTTTTTAGTTTGTTTTCAAATTCTATTTTGCCATATGCCAGAGATTTTATTTCACTAGATAACTGATCAACAATTTTAGTTGCAGCATTGTACAACACTTTTTGTGCTAAGGAAAACCTTAATGTGGCGTAATTAATGTCGTTTTTCCTTCTGGTATTCTCATTACGTACGTTACTGTTCCTTTATGCGTTTGAAACAGATTCGTATCAGATTGTTTTAGGAATGATGCTGATAAACCCACTGTTGGGCGCCCTAAATCATCAAATAAACACGAACAAGTTCCTTTTGAAGACAAGCATCTAATACGTTCGAAAGTCGTTCCTTAAGTAATGCATCACCTACTTGTCTCGGCCAGTTTCAGTTGAAAAAAATGTGGAATTTGCTATGGAACATCGCGGAAGATTCTCGTGTCAGCCCCTATAATTTCATGAATTTCCCATAGGTGGAGGCGCTATAGCCTTCAAAACGGCGTCTGTAATAAGAGGTGCGTTCCAGGCAGAGAGCTGTCACTCTCTTTTGACCTAATAACCAGAGCATCGCAGATGTTCGTAGGAGCTTGCAGAATGTCTACGAAGATCTGATAGTAAACAAAAGCACGGTGAGTCATTGGGTTGGTCGTCTGTCACCATCGCAGCAAAGTATTGCAAATCAGTTCGATATCCAACGTGCCGGCAGGCCGCACCAGCTGTCATCGTCTTGGTAACACACAGCTGCTCAGAACTACACCAGCTCCAGAAAATGCTGCAATCAGTGTGGCCTACTGTATGTGCCGAACCCGGTCATTTTAAATGATACGAGGGTGAGTCAAATGAAAATCTTAACTATTATTTTAAATATTATTTATTGTGCAGAAGTGGTACAAAGCTGTATCACTTTTCAACATAATCTCCCCCACGCTCAATGCAAGTCCTCCAGCGCTTACAAAGTGCATAAATTACTTTAGAAAAAAATTATTTTGGCTGTCCATGTAACCACTAGTCCACCGCGCGGCGTACCTCTTCATCAGGACGGAACTTCTTTCCTCCCATTGCGTCTTTGAGTGGTCCAAACATATGGAAATCACTTGAGGCAAGGTCTGGTGAGTACGGTGGATGAGGAAGACACTCAAAATGCAGGTCTGTGATTGTTACAACTGTTGTACGGGCAGTGTGAGGCCCTGCATTGTCATGCTCCAAAAGGACACCTGCTGACGGCAATCCACGTCGCTTTGATTTGATTGCAGGCCGCAGATGATTTTTTAGGAGATCTGTGTGTGATGCACTGGTGACGGTGGTCCCTCTAGGCATATATTGCTCCAAAATGACGCCTTTTTCGTCCCAAAAGAGAGTCAGCATAACCTTCCCTGCTGATGATTCTGTTCGAAACTTCTTTGGCTTTGGTGATGAGGAATGACGCCATTTCTTGCTCGCTCTCTTCGTTTCCGGTTGGTGGAAGTGAACCCAGGTTTCGTCCCCAGTAACGATTCTTCCGAGGAAGCCATCACCTTTCCGTTCAAAGCGCCGAAGAAATTCTTCACAAGCATCAACACGTCGTTCTCTCATTTCAGGAATCAGCTGCCGTGGCACCCATCTTGCAGACACTTTGTGAAACTGGAGCACATCATGCACATTGTGGTGTGCTGACGCATGACTAATCTGAACATGTCGCAATGTCATTCAGTGTCACTCTGCGGTTGTCCTTCACTATGGCTTCAACTACTGCAATGTTCTGTGGAGTCACAACTCGTTGTGCCTGACCTGGACGAGGAGCATCTTCCACTGAAGTCACACCATTTGCGAACTTCCTACTCCATTCGTAGACTTGGTGCTGTGACAAACATGCATCACCGTACTGAACCTTCATTAGTCGATGAATTTCAATAGGTTTCACACCTTCACTACGCAAAAACCGAATAACAGAATGCTGTTCTTCCCTTGTGCAAGTCGCAAGTGGGGCGGCCATCTTTATACCGATACTGCGACGGTATCTGCACTATGCTGCCACCTAAAGGCCATTCTGCAAGCTGTTTGTAGCACTCTTACCAACTCACAGGATAACGGCTCGAAATTTCGATTCGTTATTACAAATTTAAGGTTTCCATTTGACTTACCATCGTATCTTGCGATCGTGACTGTTTCTTGCTGTCTTGCTGTCGCTTCTGCCATGTTGGAACATGCGGACTCTCTCATTCTATGAGATCGATAGACACAATCAGTCACCTCGCTGCACAACTGGACGTCACTTTTGGAAGTGCTGACACATTCGTCCGCCAGTTGGGGTATTCAAAGGGGTGAGTTTATCGCTGCGCAACATAACCATTAAGAGGAATGAGGGACCGTGTGTGCGGAATTGCTTCCACGTTACCAAGCTGATAGTCACAATTTTTAGTCGAACGAAGTCACAGATGTTGAAACATGGGTTGATCCCTTCGAATCTAAAACAAAACGGCAATCCATGCAGTGGCGCCACACCATCTATCCCCCGAAAAAATTTCAAAGTCGCACCCTCAGCCGCTAAAGTCATGGCTGCGGTCTTCTGGGACTATAAAGTGGTTATTCTGCCTAGTTAACGTCCTCCCTCATTGTCCAACGATAACTCTGAAGTGCATGGTGCTACCCTCAGAAATTGAAGAAACGATTTCACCGTGTTCGTTGCCACAAAAAATGCGTACAAACTTCTCCTTCTCCATGACAACGCAAGCCCTCACACAAGCATATGCACGCGAGAGGAACTCACAAGTCTTCATTGCACTCTTCTTCCTCATCACCCTACAGCCCTGCTATCACACCTACCGAATTACATCTGTTAGGTCCAATGAAGGATGCACTAGGCGACAAGCAATACTTGGATGATGGGGAGGCTGCTGATGCACCAAGAGGTTGGCTCCGACGTCGGCCAGTATAGAGTGGTACCACGCGAGCATGCATACCCTCCCAGTAAGGTGTCGTGAGGCCGTCGCGTTGAACGGAGATTATGTTGACAAGAAGGGTTTCTTAGCCAAAAGACCGTGGAATAGTATGGTGTATTGGAATCCTGAATAAAATCAATCTGCTTTCAGGAAAAAACGTGTGCCATTACTTACTGAATGCACCTCGTAAAATACTGAGGACAAAATGAAGAATTATGGTTCAGTGTACTATCATAGAATGACGGTAATGTCGCGTACCTCTGTAATGAGTTCATTGCCGAACCAGCAGTAGACGCCGAGCTCGGTGACCATAACGCTCATGTAGGCAGCGTACTTGAGAACGTCGCCGAGGCTTCCTCTTGCCTGAAATGAGAAACAGCGCTGTTATGTTGCCATGCCGAATGGATTTATGATCGTATGCTCCTCTCTGCGCTGTACATAAAATCATGAAAAGTAACGTACCCTGTAGAAAGCATGCAAGTGGAGTCCTCTGAACTAAACATACAAACTTGAGTGATCCCTGTAGTAATCACGTCTGTAAATTCAGCTTCACGGCCGTCTTAAGTTCGCTTTTCACCGCGATGCATTTGTGTAGCTCCTGGTTATGGGATTAAACAAGCAGTAAATGCTGAGCTTCCTGATCCTGTATCGTAGCAAAAGAACTTTCTGTAGTCTGCCAACGTTATTGTCAGGAAATGGAAGCGGCACGAGTTTCGAGGAGAGGAGGAGATTTTTTTAGATTGTGATGAAGTTAACGTCCTAGTGTACCTAATAATCGTTAGAACTCTATAGGGACATAAACTGGGAAGTTGTTTCTGGCATGATAAGGAACAAAGTTTATATCAGTATATACCAGGAAATAGGGAATCCACAGTCGGGCAGTTAGTACATAATACTGCGTTGGTTGATACTGCAAAATTAGATGCAATGCAAAACTCACTCACTGCTACAGTGAGTGCCTCATTCGTCAATATTCCAGCATTTCTCCAAATAGCTTCACCGGCTGCATTGACGTCTATATCAGAAAGTCGTTCAGTTTACGAAACTATACAGATGAAACCAGCAGTAGAAAGGAAGAGAACTTAAGTCTTGGTCTATTAATAAAAAAATTGTTCCATAAAATTTCAGGCATGCAGCCGCATTAATTTAACTTCTGCTTCTGATAGTTCGGCTGTATTCAGTTGAGTCTTTCCATGCTACCTGCAGTTTGCAGTCAATGTTGTAAAGATATGTACCGTGGACAACAAATATCGCAGTGAGCCGGTGACGGATAATGTATCAGACACGAGATCCGCAGCACATCTGGAGCCAGATTCTTGAGCACAATAAAAGACGTATTCTACAGAGTGCAAACGTTCCTCTCCTAGTGTATGTCCCGTTGTACGCGACCAGCTGTTTACTTCGTTTGAGAAATCTGTATTTTTCTATTTTTCATTTTGTGGCCCGCTTTTCTTCCTGTCGCCACAGCCGTCGGTTTACGTAAGGGAGCCAGATGCACTCGCAACGTGAGGCAAGAACGGCGCACATGCTACCTGCTACATGCTACCTGCGGGAACCTTTGTATGTATTGGAATATTCTCTCGCAGTACTAGGAAAGGTAGAGTACAGTCCTACTAAACGGCACTTTTAGCACTGACACGATGGGAAATTCAGTTTCTTTCTAAGGTTGTATCTGTCTCTCCAGTTGGGGAAGAATTTTTCCTGACTACTTTTGTTGCATTGTAACAGGATTTTTCCCATCATTCTGATTTTCCTTCTATTTCAGATTTTTTATTTTTAGTAATAAGTTAACATTATTGGTCTATTAATAAAAAAATTGTTCCATAAAATTTCAGGCATGCAGCTGCATTAATTTAACCTCTGCTTCTGATAGTTCGGCTGTATACCGTCCAGCCCTCTTCAGAGAGAGCCGTAAGCGGCCCCAGGTATATAAGGCGCCAGAAATGTTGATCGGTGGCAAAGGGGTACAACATTTTCTTGAAAGTAGCATTGTTGATGCACGGTCGATCCACACGGTGATATCAATATATCACTGCAAGTTGCACGATTACGACGTCTTTGTGAGTTTATTACAGAAAGCACCGGATTCCAAGATTCGTCTAATCGGAAGCCTCCGTCTCTATTAATTAAATTCGTCGCCAAGCGAATATCAATTGCTTCTTTCAATACTGAGTCCCACAACGATAAAGTCGAGGCTAAAATTTCGACCAAAGAGTGCCCAGTGTCAATACAGTGCTCTCCCACCGCCTATTTGTTAGGTTGTAAGAGCCGGGTGCACCTGCGGTGCTTTGTGGGTCTCTCATGAACTGTACGGGTCGTCTGTCCGAAGTATGAACGAGCACACTCACAGGGGATCTTGTAAAGCCCAGGCTTCTGAAGCACCAAGTCATCTTTAACGGAACGCAGGAGTTCAGATGGTTCAAATGGCTCAAAGCACTATCTGACTTAACATCTTAGGTCATCAGTCCCCTGGACTTAGAACTACTTACACCTGATTAACCTAAGGACATCACACACATCCATGCCCGAGGCAGGATTCGAACCTGCGACCGCAGCAGCAGCAGCGCGGTTCCGGACTGAAGCGCCTAGAACCCCTCGGCCACAACGGCCGGCAACACAGGGATGCTGCTGCCTTTGGTGGAGGGCGAAAAATCACTTTCACTTGGTGTGTGTTGAGGATCCGTCCTATTTCTGACGATAGACTTCCCACGTATGGCAGGGATGCCATGGATTTAAAGCTTTCCGTGTCTTCTTCTGCATTCCTTATGCCAACAGCTGGCGCCTTACGTGTCTGTTTTGGAGAATACTCAAGAAACTACGACTTTAATTATTTTTATTATTTAAACACTGACCTACAGAATTTCCCTGACAGAGACAACTCGAAGTTAACCGATTCATTTATTACCCACAATATACAAGCTCAACAAAATCTGACTACTATTCAGTGACAACATGACTTCCAATAATTTTACACAAACGAATGGCCCTGAATTGCAAGAAATCCTAACAATAATAAAAGTCTAAAAAACATGAAATTAAAGTAATAAAAAACTACCTCCAGCTCTGTCAATTGCCTGAACTCATTTCAATCACGAACCCCATTTTTTTTTATAAGTCACTTACCTCACTGAAAATCTTCATAACAGGAACTACAGAAATTACAGCAAGCAGCAACTACATCCACCTAAATAAAAATATTCTAACTACCATAGACTCTAATTACTAGGAGGCATATGGTAAGCAGAAGAAAGATTTTGTTGAAGAGGAAACAATGTATATACAAAATTTTACCTTATTCATGTGACATCCAGTTCCAAAAATTATATAGTTATCAATAATTCCACAACGCAAACATGAGCAACAACCTCTTTCCTCATTTTACATTTTCTTGCGTCTCACTTTACAATGCATCTCTTGCCAAAACAGTCTCCACTAAGAAAAACATACCCATACACTTCTCAATCCACTCGCTAACTGCTAGTCCATCCAACCACAGAATCTCTTAACGAGGGCACAGAGAGCTGTCAGCGATATTAACACAGTCTATAGCGCTGCCTACATACAAACAGGCTACTTACATGCGTTGGCTTCCAAACATCTTCTCAGGCGTAGAAGTTCATCCTCCAGACTGCTCTCGTCAGCAACGACGTTTGCTCTGTGCACCAGAGTTCTGAGAACACTCATCGTCTGTGAAGGATGGTGCCAGCTATTTGTACGTAAATATAAATCCGGATGGGGCGGTTTCAAATATACTGCATGACCCAAAATGTCATCAAAAATGGTTCAAATGGCTCTGAGCACTATGGGACTCAACTTCTGAGGTCATTAGTCCCCTGGAACTCAGAACTAGTTAAACCTAGCTAACCTAAGGACATCACACACATCCATGCCCGAGACAGGATTCGAACCTGCGGCCGTAGTGGTCTCGCGGTTACAGACTGCAGCGCCTAGAACCGCACGGCCACTTTGGCCGGCAAAATGTCATCATCTTTGAGTCGTACCAAAGCATCCAAAAACGAAGGTATCCATTTTTTCAGCTTCCATTGTGAACTGAAGTTGTCTTTGGATGAAATTCAGATGATTTAAAAAGGCTTTTATCTTTACCATGCGGCCACAATACAACCGCGGCGTCAGGATACCTTCAAAATTCTGCGGGCTTCAAGTTTACAGATTCCAGCGCCTTTTCCTCGTAGATGATGGCCGCCAAGGGCGAAAGAGGACTACCAATGGTGACACCACCAGTCTGTTCTGAATAAAAAGATATGTCAAGGTCAAGACATGTTCAAACAAAGCTGATATCTCTTTATCAAGGGTGTTGCCAATGAGAAATTATGATTCTGAAAGAGAAACCTTTGTGAACAATTATACTACACTGAAACTGACAAATAAATCGGAACTGTTCCATTTAGGTGGTTTTAGTTTTCCAATTAAATGCACAGTGTTACGTATGTGATGAACGCAGTTTCCTACAAGAGGCCTTAATAACGACGCTAAATGTTTGCACAGCCGTAGGTTGGACAGCCAATGTTACTCACTATCGGTCGCAGAGGAACATCTTTCTTATGGATGTCTGGAAGTCCATGCAGCTTCGGAGGAACTGCACCAATTAGATTCAACCTTTGCACAACTTCTGGTGGAAAAAAGATGGATGGCTTCCATTTTTGGATGTTTTGGTACGACGCAAAGATGATGGCACTTTGGGACATGCTGCTTATGGGAAACCGACCCATATTTGTATTTATGTGCAAATAGCTGGCACGATCCTTCACAGCCTTTGGTAGGTACAAAGACCAAACTACGTCACTGACGAGGGAAGTCTGGAGAACGATCTTCACACTCGAGAAGAGTTTTGGAAGCCAACGGGTATTCTCCACGGGAGACACGTAAGGCGCTACGAATGAAACGGACTGTGGGCATAAGGAATGCAGAAGAAGATACAAAAACTTTAAATCCACGGCATCTCTGCCTGTCGTCACAAACAGGACAGACCCTCACCAAACATAAAGTGAAAATGATGTTTCGCCTACCACCAAAGACAGCAGCCGTCCTGGGTTTCGTTAAAGATGATTTGGAACTTGGGAAGTCTGGGGTTTACAAGATACCCTCTGGGTATCTACCTTCATACATCGGACCAAAAAAAAAAAAAAAAAATTGCTCTGAGTACTATGGGACTTAACTTCTGAGGTCGTCAGTCCCCTAGAACTTAGAACTAATTAAACCTAACTAACCTAAGGACATCACACACATTCATGCCAGAGGCAGGATTCGAACCTGCGACTGTAGCGGTCAGGCGGTTCCAGACTATAGCACCTAGAACAGCTCGGCCATCACGGCCGGCTACATCGGACAGGCGACACGTATAGTCCATGAGAGATCCACTGAGCACCGCAGGTACACTCGGCTCCTACAGCCTAATAAAGTGGCAGTGGCAGAGCACTGAATCGACATTCGGCACTCCATGATGTACGACAACGTCGAAATTTTAGCCTCGACTTCAGAGTTGTGGGTTTCAGTAGCGAAAGAAGCAATTGGAATTCGGTTGGCGACGAATTTAAATAATAGAGATAGAGGCTTCAGTCTGGACAAATCGTGGAATCCGGCACTTTCTGTAATAAACTCACAAAGACGTCGCAACGTTAAAGCTCGCAGTGATACATCGGTATCACCACGTGGATCGAACGCGCACCCCTAGATCTAATTTCATGCATAAGCTATACCTCTGTGCCACCGATCAACGTCTCTGGCGCCTTGCATACCTGTGGCCGCATGCGAAGTGGCGCGGTCCGTGTTTTTGAAAGGACGGAGCATGTTCTGGAGCGTCAATCACCTCGGCTCACTCTGAAGATGGCTGGACGGTATGCAGCAGCAGTATCGCAAGAAGAAGTGAAATTTATGCGTCTGCGCATCCGAAACTTTATGGAACAATCATTGCACCATGAAAATATGAATAGGCAAACTAACATATTTCTTATGGATACTCGTTCAAAACCCTGAAATTAATCATAAAATTAATGTAGAGTCACATATTTCAATCAGAATGGTGGCTTTCATATTCACATCAATAACACAGAGTTACATACTTACATTATGTGATCAAAAGTATCCGGACACCTGGCTGAAAATGACGTACAATTTCGTGGCGCCCTCCATCGCTAATGCTGGAATTTAGTACGGTGTTGGCCCACCCATAACCTTGATGACAACTTCCACAATCGCAGGCATACGTTCAATCACAGTTTCTTGGGGAATGGCAGCCCATTGAGGATACATATCGATGTCGATCGGTGAGGCCTGGCACGAAGTCGGCGTTCCACAGGGTCCCAAAGGTGGTCTATAGGATGCAGGCCAGGTCTCTATGCAAGTCACTCCATTACAGGGATGTTGTTGTCGTATAACCATCCGTGGTCTAGGCCTCTGTAATAAAATAACTGAGTGAAGTGATCAACAACGAACTTCAACGGATGTCATGTAACGTCCGCTACGACTAAATACAACGAAGATTAACGAACAAATTGTAAAAAAAGTCGTAGGGGTGGGAAACCGCGCCTAAAGGCGAAAGAATCAGCAGTGATCAACGGCATGAGCATGCAGATGGCAATAGAAACCACTGCATTAAAGACACGTAACGTGTATCAAATCAAATGGTTCAAATGGCTCTAAGAACCATGGGACTTAACATGTCATCAGTCCCCTAGAGCTTAGAACTACTTAAACCTAACTAACCTAAGAACATCACACACATCCATGCCCGAGACAGGATTCGAACCTGCGACCGTAGCGGTCACGCGGTTCCAAACTGAAGTGCCTAGAACCGCACGGCCACTCCGACCGGCTATCGTGTATCCACAGGACATGTGGCATGTAATTGAAGAAGTATCATGATGACCTCTCCATTGACAAAAGATTCCAGCCTAGTCCCCCATTCTGATCTCCGGGAGGGACTGCCAAGGGAGAGGTTCCCACGAGAAAAAGATTGAATAATCAACGAAAGGGTAGCGTACTACGAGTCGGGGCGTGGAATGTCAGTAGCTTGAACGACGTAGGGAAACTAGAAAATCTGAAAAGGGAAATGCAGAGGCTCAATATTCGTATAGTAGGGGCCAGTGAAATGAAGTGAAAAAGACAATAATTTCTGGTCAGATGAGGTAATATCAACAGCAGCAGAAAATGGTACAACGGGAGTAGGATTAGTTATGAATAGGAAGGTAGGGCAGATAGTGCGTTACTGTCAAGGGTTCAGTGATAGGGTTGTTCTTATCAGAATCGACAGCAAACCAATACCGATAACGATAGTTCAGGTATACATGTAGACGTCACAAGCTGAAGTTGAAGAGAGAGAGAAAGTGTATGAGGATACTGAAAGGGTAGTAGAGTATGTAAAGGGAGGTGAAAATCTAATAGTCATGGAGGACTGGAACGCAGTTGTAGGGGAAGGAGTAGAAGAAAAGGCTGAATATGGGCTTGGGACAGGGAATGAGAGAGGAAAAAGACTAATGGAGTTCTGTAACAAGTTTCAGGTAGTAATACCGAATACTCTGTTCAAGAATCTCAAGAGGAGAAGGTATACTCGGAAAAGACCGGGTTATACGAGAAGATTTCAGTTAGATTACATCATGGTCAGACAGAGATTTCGAAATCAGATACTGGATTGTAAGGTCTACCCAGGAGCAGACCTAGACTCAGATCACAATATATGTAGTAGTGATGAAGAGTAGGCTGAAGATTAAGACATTAGTCAGCAAGAATCAACACACAAAGAAGTGGGATACGGAAGCACTAAGGAATGACGAGATAGGGTTGAAGTTCTCCAAGCTATAGATACAGCAATAAGGAATAGCTCAGTACGCAGTACAGTTGAAGAGGAATGGACGTCTCTAGAAAGGGCCATCACAGAAGTTGGGAAGGAAACCAGATACAAAGAAGGTAACTGCGAAGAAATACTTCAATTGGTCGAGGAAAGGAAAAAGTACAAAAATGTTCCGGGAAACTCAGGAATATAGAAATACAAGTCGCTGAGGAATGAATTAAATAGGAAGTGCAGGGAAGCTAAGACAAAATGGCAGCAGGAAAAATGTGAAGACATCGAAAAAGAAATGATTTTCGGAAGGACAGACTCAGCATAATAAGAGTCAAAACAACCTTCGGTGACATTAAAAGCAAGGGTGAAAACATTAAGAGTGCAAAGGGAATTCCACTGTTAAATGCAGAGGAGAGAGTAGATAGGTGGAAACAATAGATTCAAAGCCTCTATGAGGTGGAAGATATGTATGATATGATAGAACAAGAAAAAGGAGTCGATTTAGAAAATTCATAGGATCCAGTATTAGAATCAGTATTTAAAAGAGCTTTGGGGGCTTAAGATCAATTAAGACAGAAGGGATAGATAACATTCCATCCGAATTTCTAAAATCACTGGGGGAAGTGGCAACAAAACTAGTATTCGCGTAGGTGTGTAGAATGTATGAGTCTGTCGACATACCATCTGACTTCCGGAAAAGTATCATCCACACAATTCCGAAGACGGCAAGAGTTGACATGTGCGAGAATTACCCCATAATCAGCTTAACAGCTCATGTATCCAAGTTGATTACAAGAATAATATACAGATGAATGGAAACGTAAACTGAGGATGCGCTAGATGACGATCAGTTTGAATTTAGGAAAGGAAAAGGCACGAGAGAGGCAATTCTGACATTGCTGTTAAGAATGGAAGCAAGACTAAAGAAAAATAAAGACAGGTTCACAGGATTTGTCGACCTGGAGAAAGCCTTCGACAATGTAAAATGGTGGAAAATGTTCGAAATTCTTAGAAAACTAGGGTTAAGCTATAGGGAGAGACGGGTCATATACAATATGTACAACAGCCAAGAGGGAATAATAAGAGTGGATGACCAAGAACGAAACGTTCGTATTAAAAAGGGTGTAAGACAAGGATGTAGCCTTTCAACCCTACTGTTCAATCTGTACATAGAGGAAGCAATGATGGAAATAAAAGAAAGGTTCAACAGCGGTATTAAAATCCAAGTTTAAAGGATATCAAGGATACGATTCGTTGATGACACTGCTATCCTAAGTGAAAGTGAAGAAGGATTACATGATCTGTTGAACGGAATGAACAGTCTAATGAGTAGAGAGTATGAATTGAGAGTAAATCGAAGACAGACGAAGGTAATGAGAAGTGGTAGAAATGAGAACAGCGAGAAACTTAAATCAGGATTAATGGTAACGAAGTAGATGAAGCTAAGGAATTCTTCAACCTAGTCAGTAAAATAACCAGTGACGTACGGAGAAAGGAGGACTAACAATGGCGAAAAGGGTATTTCTGGCCAAGAGAAGTCTACTAATATCAAATATCGGCCTTAATTTCATGAAGAAATTTCTGAGAATGTATATGTGGAGTGCGGCATTGTATGGTAGTGAAACATGGACGGTGGGAAAACAGGAACAGAAAAGAATCGAAGCATCTGAGATGTGGTGCTACAGACGAATGTTGAAAATTTGGTGAACTTGAAAAGGTAAGGAAAGAGGAGGTTCTGCGCAGAATCGGAGAGGAAAAGAATATGTGGAAAACACTGATAAGGAGAAGGGACAGGATAATAGGACATCTGTTAAGACATGAGGGAATGACTACCATGGTACTAGAGGGAGCTGTAGAGGGCAAAAATTGTGGAGGAAGACAGAGATTGGAATACATCCAGCAAATAATTGAGGACGTAGGTTGGAAGTGCTACTCTGAGATGAAGAAGTTAGCATTGGACGTGAATTCGTGGCGGGCCGCATCAAACCAGTCAGAAGACTGGTGCCAAAAAAAGATAAACAGGTGGACGATCGTGTTGAAAGATACAACTGCCATCCCCGAGTTGCCATGTAGGCCTGTGCTGTAATAGTGCCCCAGGAAACAACATGGGGTGCAAGGCCCCTCCATGAGAACTCGACCACGCTGGAACACTACCATCTCCGAGTTTTACTTTTCGTGCTAGATACGCTGGCAGATGACGTTCACCGGGCAGTCGCGATACTCACAGCCTTCCATCGATCGCCACATTCTGTACCGCGATTAGTCACTCCACACAACTATTTTCCACTGTTCAATCGTCTAATGTTTACGCTCTTTACACCAAGTGAGGCGTCGTTTGACGTTTACCGGCATGATGTGTGGCTTATGAGCATCCGCTCGACCATGAAATCCAAGTTTTCTTATCTTTCTCCTAACTGTCATAGTAGTTGCAATGGATCCTGATGCAGTTTGTAATTCCTGTGTGATGATCTGGATAGATGCCTGCCTACTACACGTTATGACCCTCTTCATCTGTCGGCGGTCTCTGTCAGTCAACAGACGAGGTCGACCTGTACACTTTTGTGCTGTACGTGTCTCTTCTCGTTTCTACTTCACTATAACATCGCAAACAGTTGACCTAATGATGTTTTGGAGTGTGGAAATCTCGCGTACAGACGTATGACACAATCATCTGACCACGTTCGAAGTGCGTGAGTTCCGCGGAGCGCCCTATTCTTCTCTCTAACGATGTCTAATGACTACTGAGGTCACTGATATTGAGTACCTGGCAGTAGGTGGCAGCACAATGCACCTAATACGAAAAAGTGTGTTTCTGGGTTGTCAGGATACTTTTGATCACACAGTGTAGCTTACACTAAAGCAACAGGGTTTTTGCTATCAAAGCATTCTACCTAAAAACTTCTTCATCTTCCCTTGACTCGCACTGGCGCAGGATCAGGATGGATAATTATGTGAGATGACTGGATACTCATGCTCATGGATCTGCACTATCCGCCAGCAGCCAGTGAGAATTTTTTATGCGCCTTGCCGTGAATAACAAAAAAATGGCTCCGAGCACTATGGGACTCAACTGCTGAGGTTATTAGTCCCCTAGAACTTAGAACTAGTTAATCCTAAGGACATCACAAACATCCATGCCCGAGGCAGGATTCGAACCTGCGACCGTAGCGGTCTTGCGGTTCCAGACTGCAGCGCCCTTAACCGCACGGCCACTTCGGCCGGCCGTGAATAACACTAGAGGTTTATAACTGCTCCTCCCAGATTTCAAAACGACCGTACTGCATTGACGGTACGATTTGTGTCATTACAGTCCCCCTCATCCAGTGCATGTAGGTTGACAATTTCTTCACAAGCTTCCCCATCAAGCCTCCTCCGGGACCTGACCTCTCATTTAACGCATACTGTTGAGTTAACCCTATTTGGATCTTAAGAGTCACCAAGTGCATGGAAAAGTAACAGTTCGATATAAGTACAATCTGAAATCAATACGGATATTATGACGCACCAGTTATCGAAATCTGTGATTTATTTAATTTAATAACAATTCATATTTAGGGGTGACATGACTTCATTATCAGGTTCTGTAAACAAAGAAAACACAGATCATTATTTCACATACTGACATCACGTCTCTTAGAAATATGTTGTGTTTTTAAATTAGATGACCTACACGATTGGACAACTGATGCCTGACAATCTCGTACTGATATTGTCTTACACCTGTACTATGGCTTCACAGCACATACACTAAAATCTTATTTAATAGGTCTTAATTACTGCCCCTTCGACTTACATTAGAATACAGACTGAAATATGCAAACAGACATTTGTAGCTTCAGTAGTGCTTTTGACTGAGTTGACTGCAGCATCCGCACTGAAATTCTGAGAGAAGCGTGGATAAAATAGAGAGACTGATACGTTGTCTACAGCTTGTACTGAAACCATGCTGCAGTGATAAGAAACGAATGACATGAAAGGAAAGCAGTAGTTCAGTGGTACATCAAGTAGTATCAGTGAATACCGCTGTAACTAGGAATACAAAGAAATGTGGGAAGACGTTCTGTTTAGCACGGGCGACAAGAAACAGAAATGGTTCAAAGGGCTCTGAGCACTATGGGACTTAACATCTGTGGTCATCAGTCCCCTAGAACTTAGAACTACTTAAACCTAACTAACCTAAGGACATCACACACATCCATGCCCGAGGCAGGATTCGAACCTGCGACCGTAGCGGTCAGGCGGTTCCAGACTGAAGCGCCTAGAACCGCACGGCCACACCGGCCGGCCAAGAAACAGATTCCACATTACCTGAATGGTCAGCATGAGAAATTCATCTCGAGCACTAACATTATTGAGTACCACTGTGCAAAGTACAAGAGCAGTGTAGAATATGCTTTAGACATGTATGTGCCCAATAAAGCCGTGAGGGATGGCGAAGACCAAGCGTGGTTGTACAGCAGTGTTAGAAAGCTGATAGGAAAACAAGGAGAGTTCACTGCAAATTTAGAGGCACCCAAAGCCACCAAAGACAAACAACAATTAAAGGAGCTCAAAATTAGCTTAAGGAGAGCCATATGTGAAGCGTTCAACGAATTCGAAAGCAAAATTCTGACTTGACAGAAAATCCTAAATTATTTGGTTCTATGTTAAATCAGTATACGGATCTAAGCTCTCTGTCCAGACATTCTGTGACCATAATGGCACTGATACTGTGGACAACATGGAAACACCATAAGTAGTAAGCCTCTTTTTGCAAAACTGTTTTGCAGAGGATGATAGCAATGTAGTACTTCCCTTAAATCGTCCCACGAAAGACAAAATGGCTGATATCGAAATAAGTGACCACAGGATAGAAAAGCAACTGGAATTTCTCAACAGAGGGAAGGCTACTGGACCTGACGGGATACCAGTAGGATTCTACGTGGCATATCCGAAAGAATTTTCACCTCTTCTAGCAGCAATGTACCGTAGGTCTCCGGAGGAGCTAAGAGTTCCTGATGATTGGTAAAAGCACAGGTCATTCCAGTTTTCAATGAGAGTTATCGAACAGACGCACAAAGCTATAGGCCTATAACTTTAACGTCAGTCTGTTCTAGAATTCTGGAAAATGTCTTACGCTCGCGTTATATGAAATTTCTGGAGACTGTAAGCACCTCTGTGGGAATGAATTTGGGTTTCGAAACCAAAGATCGCATGAAACCCAGCTCACTCTGATGGTCCATGAGACCCAGAAAGCAGCAAATACAGGCGCCCGAGTGAACCTGTGCCGTGTTCCTTGACTCCCAGAATGCGTTCCATATAGTTCCGCACTACCACCCAATGAACAAAATGCGAGCATGTTCAATACCTGATCAGCTGTGTGGACCGAAGAGTTCGTAGCAAACACAACACAGCATGTCATCATTAACGGAGGGAAATCGTCAGACGTGAAACTACTTTGGAGCGTACCTCAGTGAAGTGTGACAGGACCATTACTTTTCGCAACTCTTATGACGTAGTGTATAAAGCTGGAAATTGCAGGTGGATTTTCGCGGATGGTGCTGTTGTATAAAGAGAAGTAGAACACTAGAAAATTCTAGCGAATGGAAGAGGACCTGCAGAATTCGAAGCTTGGTGCAGGGACTGTCAGTTGACGTTCAACATAGGCGAATGTAAAATACTGCCAATAAATAGGAAGAAAAAGCTAATATTATACAATTACACGATTGCAGAAAAATCACTGGAATCACTCATATCCATTGAGGAGGGTTGTAATGGATTTGGGTCCAAAAAATCGATTTTTCAAAAACATTTTCTTAATCCACGGAGTTCAATCCAAATTATGCATGAATTTTATCGTGACAGAAGTTTTAGAAATGCTTTTAAAATATGAAACTGTTTAAGTCTGCAATGATAGCCACTCCCAGCTTTCCCGACATTTATGAAACTGCTTCCTTCAGCACTTGCTATAACAGATAAAAAAACCTCTACAACACTACAATAGAACAGCTGGAATGTGCTGACCACATCCAAAAGGGGTTTAATGGTAGACATCGTCACTTGCTGAAGGAGAAGAAGATGAAGTACTTGAGAATAGAAAACCATTAGGAGGAAAGGGCAGGCTTACACTGAAAGAAATTGATTCTCTTCAGTTATTTTATGGGAGAGCTATCAGAAAAAATACAAACAATTTAGAGGCAATGAGGCGAGCTGTGTGGACAGTTTTTTTCCACAAACTGTTTCTGACCGAACACGAATACATAATTTGTGTCCGAAAGGCGATTGGTATAAGTAAAACAGAAGATATAAAATAACACCTATTCACGTAAACATTCTTAACCAGAAGCCCTCATGAATACAGTTAAACCTTCATTCAGGTTTCTTGCAAACCATGGTTTACTGAGTAAGTGTCTTCACGGGAAGATACAGAGTGCAAATGGAAGCCTCAGTAATTTAATTTCGATTACATGCTCAAAGAGGACATTCTGTGGACCTGAAGTACTCAAAATAGGTGTCTTTGATTCAGTTTTACGTTTTAGTGACGGAAATAATGGCAGAATTGAGGTGCTGAAGAGAGATGTATTTACAACAAAAGTATTTTACACCGTCAGTGAGGTGAGGGTCCAGATAGCTTACAGCAGATCAGTGTCTCACCTGCAAATACAGGGCAGGCAGATTCGAGGGGGGGTGGGGTGGAGGGGGAGGGGGAGAAGAGAAACCTCGAGTATGAGGAGTATCAGTATGAAGGATTTTAAAGTAGGCTTATTAAACGTAGATGTTACAGAAGAAAACCTTTGAACCCCATTTTCTCCGTTTTAAATTTCTGAACCGAATTTTTTCGGTTTTAAATTTTCCCGTCATTAAAAGCCTTTTCTCGAAAAGCATATGTTTTAATGTTATGAAATTGTCAGGAGTTGTTCAAATCATATTGCTGTCGGATTTGGCCTAAATAAATACGAGATCTTGCTATTACATTCTGATATTTATAGGTTTGTACATAGAAAAAAGCTTAATTTTGGGTACGCAAAATTCGAAACTCTGTTAATTCAATTTGTACCATAAATTAATGATTGTAGTTCAGTGGTCTCATAACCTTCTTGGGACACTAAAATAACATTATTTGTATGATTACAATTTGAGTTACGGCTTTTTATTAAAAAAAAAGACAATAAAACTTTTAAAAATTCAAATTTCTGGCAAAATATTAATATTGTGTCTTTTATTATATTTTTCCTTTAAATAAAGCCCTTTTTCTTTACATGTGCAAAATTTTAGATCTATACATTAACAACTATGGCTGTAATGATGTTTTAAACAAATCTTTGTATTTTCGGTTACATCCCTTCTTAAACGTCTGGGAGTATGTGTACGGAGGCATTTAAAGTTGAACGATCACAAAAAAGAATTCGCAGGTAAGGCAGATCTCAGATTCAGATTCACTGGACGAATCCTCAGGAAGTGCAGTCCTCCTACAAAGAAGGCAGATCACAAAATCCTCGTTCTGCCAATATTTGAGTACTGCTCCTCGTTCTGTGATTCGTGTTATACTGACTTGATAGGAAAATATAGAAGATCCAATGAAGAGCAGCGCGTTTCGTTACAGGTTCATTTAATGAACACGGAAGAGTGATCAGCAGACTCCAATCGCAAATGCGGCAAGAGACGCGTTCTGCGTCACGTTATGATCTACTGTTAAAGTTCCGAGAGCGTGCGTTCCTGGAAGAGTCAACCAATATGTTGCTTCCTCCTACGTATATCTCAGGAAATGACCTTGAAGGCAAAATTAAAGAGATTCGAGCCCATACAGAGGCTTACCAGCAATCTTTCTTCCTACGAACTATCCGCGACTGGAACAGGAAAAGTGGGAAGTGACACTGGTACGCAAAATACTCTCCACCGTACACCGTAAGGTGGCGTGTGGAGAGTAGATGTAGATATAAAGGAAACCGCGGAGGAATTTGGAAAGGCAGTTAAGGTTTAGAAAAGAGAAATACGTATAAAATATGGGGTTGTAAGTCTGTTAAAAAAGGGCTTCAAAGACTAACTGAAAGGAAAGAAGATCTTAAAAGATAAATATGAACAGAATTAAAACATGGGTAAAATGATGTGGTCGATTTAAAACAAGTGATGGTGATGGAATTAGAGTAGATTTGAGGCACTAAAAGTAGTAGGTAGGTTTCGCTACTTGAACACCAAAATAATTGAGGTTGGCCAAAGTAGAGAGAGCAAAAGTGTTTCTGAAAAAGAGAAATCTGGTAATATCGAATAAAAATGTGTGTATTAGGAAGTCCATTCTAAATATTTTTGTCTGTAGTGTAACTTAATGTGCACAATAACTGGTTCACACTAGAAGAGAAAGGAAGCTGTTGAAATGCTACAGAAGAATGCTGAAGATTAGATGGGAAGATCGGGTAACCAGTGAGGAGACACAGAACCGAAATGGGAAAAAGGGGGATAGGTTGATAGGGACACAACGTGAGGCATGTATGAATCGTCGATTTGGCAATTAAGGGAAGTGTGGGTACTAAAAATTTTAGGGCTGGAGCGTAGTAAACAAGTTCAAATGGATGCAGGCTGCTCTAGCTACTCAGAGGCGAAGAAGCTCGCGCAAGACAGAGAAGTGTGGAGTACTTCAGCAAACCAGTCTTCGGCTCGAAGAAAACGGCAAAAACAACATTACCTGAACAATCTTATGAAAGAACTAAAGAATTTCTATAATTATTTTGTTCCACTGATGATCGTGTAGTTAAGTCAATTTTAACCAAAAGTACATGGTAAGCTAGAAGCCTACTAAAGTGTTGTAAGAGTTATTTTTTACCGTCACCACTTGGTACAGCTGGAAGCAGAGGGACACGCCAATGGAGAAACTCTGTGCCAGCAGCATACCGCTCACCACGTCCTGTAGTAGCCGGGCGTTCCTGAAACACCACAAGTGGTTGATCCTCTGGAATGTGGCGCACATTTCTTAAAGGAGGAAGGTGTACATCAAAACCGAGCCAGCTGAAGCGACTAAAAGGTATAGGCGTAGTTAAATATATTTGTAATCTGTAACAAGAAAAATAGAACTATTGTATGAGATACGACAAAGATGTATTTCGATCAGACATTTGGCGGTAACGACTTATTGCCACAAATATGTGGCGCGTAGATAATATTGCTCTTTCTTACATACTAGGTTTTTTAACGGCAGAGCATGTTACAAGTAATAGCTTTCTTATAGTCTATTTTTTGCATTTTTAGTTAATATGTTAAGCAGTGTCCACCTTCACACATCTCTTTGGTCATCGTCAAAAGATCAGCCCGTTTTTCAACTTAATTTTTGTGAGTTATGTTGTAATTCCTCCGTTACAAGACA
Source organism: Schistocerca americana (assembly GCF_021461395.2). Taxonomy (NCBI): domain Eukaryota; kingdom Metazoa; phylum Arthropoda; class Insecta; order Orthoptera; family Acrididae; genus Schistocerca; species Schistocerca americana. The sequence goes on along the minus strand of NC_060122.1, from coordinate 336,944,447 downwards.
CCGACTTGTAGTCAGGGTAGCTAGGAGGTGAGGCTGCCACCTCCGAGTGTCCCAGCACACCTGTTTTCTTTAGAGGTTGTCTCCCCTTACGTGGTTACCTTCACTACGGTTATCTATCCGTCAAGTTAGATTTTTAGGCTGTCCTTCCCTATTTTTAGTCAAGGTTTACTCCTCTAGGGCCGGCCGCGGTGGTCTAGCGGTTCTAGGCGCTCAGTCCGGAACCGCGCGACTGCTACGGTCGCAGGTTCGAATCCTGCCTCGGGCATGGATGTGTGTGAAGTCCTTAGGTTAGTTAGGTTTAAGTAGTTCTAAGTTCTAGGGGACTGATGACCACAGCAGTTGAGTCCCATAGTGCTCAGAGCCATTTGAACCATTTTTTTCATCAGTCCCCTAGAACTTAGAACTACTTTAAACCTAACTAACCAAAGGGCAGCACACACATCCATGCCCGAGGCAGGTTCGAACCTGCGTCCTTAGCGGTCGCGCGGTTCCAGACTGAGGCGCCTAGAAACGCACGGCCACACCGGCCGGCCGATTTGCAAGTGACACAGTTAGGTTCCATATTAATTATATAAGGTGAATCTGGTCGCCAAGACATCAACGTGAGTTCATTATAATGCTCGTCAAACAACTGTAGCACGGATCTGGCTCCAATACACGGACAATTATCTCGCTGAGAGATGACAATGTCGTCGGGGAGGACATCAAGCATGAAGGGATGCATGTGGTTCGGAGTTGTCAGCGTGTCTTCGGTTCCTGCCACAGGTCCCATGCCAGCGCCGGACAATGTCTGCCAAAGCATAATACTGCTCCCACCAGCCTGCGTCCGTGGTACGCTGCACGTTTCGAGCCACCGTACACCACTGTGACGGCGTTTGTGAAGAGGACCAGCGACCTAGTGCAGTAAAAGTGTAATTCACGCGAAGAGCCAACACATTTCCATTGATCGGCCGCCGCATCCCTACGGTCCCGAACCCGCTGCAGTCGTAACTGACGATGTCATTGGGTCAATATGTTGTATATGCAACTCATATGTGACTGTGTTCATCTGTGAAACTGGACTCTAAAAGCAACCTGAGCTATCAGTAATCGAAATATCCGTGTGTGCGTGTTGTATGAGTGTCAGTTTCACTGTCATTTAAGCCCTCAACAGAGTGTAACACGAAAAACTTAAACTTACATTTGGATAAGCTATATGACTGCGTATTTGAATATGTAAAACCACAGGGACAAATGAGCCTCTAACAATTAATACCTAAGCTACCTCGACTGCGTTTTTGAACAAGAATGTACAAGTGATACAGAAACTGGCTTGTGCGACGACATTTGCTGCATTAGAGTTCATGAGATTTTGTGGTGTGTCAGTGTCTCCGTTTTGGCCCTAAGTTTTACACTCGCCTATTTAGATGACTGCCTTTTCCCATGTGGTTTACAGCAGTTCTCAGCAGCATGCTGCAGCAGCGGCTAATGCTTATTGTTACTAAGAATGAATTTAATAAAAAGGAGTTTTCTTGTGTCCTGTTAACAACTAAATAACTCGCGAGAAGGGATTTCATACATTCAGTCTGTTTAAAACTTCAGAATCATCGTAACCCATGATCAATAATAGACAATGACATAGGTATCAATAATGGCTGAGTGACAGATTAACAAATTATTTCAATTTCAAAGTTACATTAACATTCAATAACCGCAGAATTTGTTTATTAATGAGATATGGAGAATAATTGTTATTATTTGGAGGATAACGCGGCTTCTTTAACTGACAAGCAAAACATACGATTATTGCAAACTCGGACTAACAAGCACGAGCCTAACCTTGCAATTGCTTCTGCGATATGGTTGCGAATTTTACCTTGAATTCCATCTTCAAGCTTAGTTAAGCCATCTAAATCTCTCCTGGCTATATAAATGAAATCAGGCGTGAGGGCAACGTGACACGTCTTCTGTCCCCCAGCTCTCGACCGACACTACTACTTCCACTCTCGCAGTCCCTCCTATGTTTCGTCCCCAGATTGTCGCTTCGGTATCTGAGTGCTTACACAGTGCAAAGAATAGCGTTAAGTTGACTGTATTGTTTTATTGTGATGGAGAGTTCTGGCACACTCCTTAACAGCCTCCCTGTCGAATCTTTAAGAGTTTGAATGGGACTTATATATATATATATATATATATATATATATATATATATATATATTTGATAATTAAGGATTTTTGTCGTATTTGTACATAAGTCCCTTTCAAATTATATATATATATATATATATATATATATATATATATATATATATATATATATATATATGTGTGTGTGTGTGTGTGTGTGTGTGTGTGTATATGTTTGAGAGTAAATGTTGTTCTTACAAGGAATATAGTGAACCATTTCCTGCTTACTAAAAGCGTGAAATATTTAAGCAAAATACATAAAGATGTAGAAGTTCTATTAATGTTAAACTGATTGTTCATTATTGATTCAATTATCTTGTGACCAGTTTGGGATCCTTTTAAAAAATGTATATAGGCACATTTTAATACATGAAAAATTTCAACCTGTAAAGTTTAGAAAAATAACAAGAAATACATGTAGAGTGTTATTGTTTTGTAAAAAGGGAATATTCACTGCACAGGGAGTTTTGAATTGTTTTGCACTTTGCACACTTGTAGAAATATGAGAGGAGATGCAATGTTGCTAACTGTGTGTGGAAGTGTGTTTAGTGTCTCTATCACTAACACCTCAACGTAGAGTGTAGCAGAATCATGCAGCGGTGTGTACAGTGTCTAGTTCACTGGCACCTTTACTGGGGGAAATTGCACTTTTGGTGACACAGTGGCTTATATTATCAGTGTCCTATCACTGAGACAGCACTGTGTAATTGTGGCTCTCGAAGGTAAAGCTCAGCCTTGGTCGCTGATTGACACTCAAGAACAGATATTTATTGCAGAAATCCTTCATTATGACAGATCTCCTTGGTTGATGCCATCATTGGAAGTGAATCGTTGTTGCAGACATCACATGTGCATGTGCATACGTTTGTGGCCTGGCAGGTCCCAGTTACTTGGAACTCTACAAACAGAACATACTTATTGTAACAATTTTACAAAACTTGTATACGTATTCCTATAAACATAAGTGAAAATAGTCAAGCAAGTAACTGCACATGCAGTTATTATGAATGAAAGTTTGTAAATTATTTCATATGAGAAACAAATATATTAACATGAATCTAAGATTATTGTAAATGAAACTCAAATGTGTGGCATTATGAGAAGTGTTTCATTACTAATTAAGTTACCTGCTCATGAAGTATAAATTGAATATTAAGTAATTCTGCACAGGCAGTATTTCCTTATAACATAAACATCAAACAAAATGTGCTGCATTGTACAGCGTTACAAAAAAAAATGACAAAAAAACTTACTGCATAAGAAAAGCTTTACATATTTCAGCGTCATACACAAAATGACACAAAAATATTATACTGCATAATAAATGCTTTGTATATATATGGACGTAAGATATGCTGCGTGAGGCAGCTATATGCAAGAACGCTAAAAAATATTGGTCAGCACAGTCAGTACTTGGCACATACTGATTAAAAATCTTAACAGTGACATACATCAGTGTTATACATAAGTAACCTTAATGTCTTAATAATCATATATTGAATAATATAGTACTATTCAATAGTTATTTGTGTGATCAGAAGTGTACTTTTGTTGGGGAATGGAAGTACTATTCTACCATCACCACAACTTCCACAAAACATACGGGTGTTTACATTACACATAAATCGGAGCCACCTTTCTACAGGATATGGATGTAGTAAAGGGGACTGGGATAGTTAGTTTTTTCATTGTTGTATTCACTATGGAATTCTGTTCGATATAAGTTCTCTCTTGTCATTTTATCTGAAAAAATTTGATTAGCCCTTATACTAGCAGTAGTATAAAAGTTACATAAAATTATTTCTTCTCATGGAGATCATCAGCTCCTGTTATTTCGAGAAACTATTATTACTTCCTATTTTCACATTCAAGGTTTACGTTTTAGTGGGTGCTGGAACATTTATTGTACTCATTTTGGTTTCTAAAGGAAGAAATTCATTAGTGTCTAAGCTAACAAGTAATAAGTTTTCTTCTTTGTTGAATGACTGCCAAGTTCACTTTCGTCTGACACCTGCAAAAGGATTATTAGTACAGGTATTATTTTTATGTTTTTTAATTAACCCTTTGTGGTTCGCTTGCTTTCACTTTATTATGATTTACTTCCATCTCTGGTCCTTTCCGTTCGTGTTTGATTTCTATTATTATCTGAAAAGATTTCATTAGTGGCATACATATATGCATTATAAATTCTACAACGCTGTATTTGCCTACGTTTATTAGTGACAGTGGAAAACTATGCGAGACAAACCCAAATGTTACCTTGTTCCACAGTTTTAGTTTTACCTTTCTTCATAATTTTCATTGTCAACATTTCCGTTTTTTTTCTTCTCTAGCTATGCCCTGAACTATTTCTGTGAGACTCCATTGACTCATTAGTAAAAGTTTGCTTAGCCTAGAATAATCGTATCAATGACGACTTATTAATAATATAATAATCGAAGTGTGTTCCACAGACCTTCTTACAAAATGTTTAGTGTTGGAGGCGTCCACGGTGGGCCCCCAAGGCATCTTACCCCCATTTACTTACTTCAATATAGAGGAATTCCTTTGAGCCCTCTTGTATTACTTAGCACTAACCATTTTCTGGGAGTGGTGTCATCTTGCGATTGTAATTGTGCTTTCCGCATATAGTGTGTCAGAACTCTCCATTACATTGAAAACAATATAGTCAACGCTATTCTTTGCATCGTGTAAGCACTCAGATATCGATAATAACAATCTGAGGGCGAAACATGGGAGCGCGATTCTAAGCATTGTTGTGAGACGAGGTCTGTCTGTGAGAGTGAAAGTAGTAGTGTCGATCGAGAGCTGGGAGACAGAAGTCGTGTCACATTCTCTCACATGGGCGATGGCAGATCTTACCAAACTCAAGGTCTGATTTCATTTATATAGCTAGGAGAGATTTAAATGGCTTAACTACGCTTGTAGATGGAATTCAAGGCAATATTCGCAAGCACAGCGTAAAATGCAATTGCAGGGTTAGGGTCGTGATTGTTAGTCCGAGTTCGCAATAATACCATGTTTTGAATGTTAGTTACAGAAGTCTCCTTATCCTCCAAATAATAATAATTGTTCTCTACATGTAATTACTAAGTATGTTGTGGTTATTAAATGTTAATTTAACTTTGAAATTGAAATAATTTCTTAATCTGGCTTTCAGCCATTATTATTGTCCTTGTGTATTATTAGTTTCTGAAGTTTTAATAGACTTAATTTATGAAATGCCTTCTCACAAGTTATTTAGTAGTTATCAGGACCCAAGCAAACTCCTTTCTATTAAATTCATTCTTAGTAACAAAAAGCTTTAGCCGCTACTGCTGCAAATTGCTGTAAACCACATGGAAAAAGGCAGTCATCTAAAGAGGTGACTGCAAAATTTAGGGCCAAATCAGAGACACTGACACACCACAAATCTCATGTAATCCAGTAAATTCTGTTGCACAAGTCAGACTCTGTATCACTTGTAAATTCTTGTTCGAAAACGCAGTCAGATAGTTTAGGCGTTCATTGTTAGACGTTCATTTGTTCCTGTAGATTTTCATATTCAAATACGCCATCAGACAGCTCATCGATTTGTCAGTTTTAAGTTTTTCATGTAACGATTTGTTGAGGGCTTAAATGACAGTGAAACTCACACTCATACAACATGCACATAGTTTTTTTATGCAGGTTAGATTCCATTTACTGATTGCTCAGATTGCTTATCCAGTCCAGTTTCACAGATGAACAGACACGTACGTGTTGCATATATTGTACGTTATAATTTGAACACTTAGGGATGGTCTGCTGCAGAACTCCATGTTCAACAATGTACGATCAACGGTGTGCTCTGAAATACTTGTGCGTTACCAGTATTGTGCACTTTCGGCAAAGAAGCCACGTATCACCACCTATCCTACTTTACAGAGCACCAACTCTCCGAACCCCACGTTATGTGAAGAGTCGTGGACGTCCAACTACCTTAGCAACTACTGGTAGCTTCCCTGTCCTTCTACCTCTATCTGTAGATGCTCACGACAGCAGCTCGTGAACATTTGACCATCTTCGTCGTTATCGAGATGCTCGTTGACAGGCTCTGCGTAATAATAATCTGCGCTGTGTCAAACTCGCTTTTCTCAATGGATATCCCCATTTGCGGCCCATGTGTTCATTAGACTGATCCCCCGACCGTGTCTGCTCCGCTTTATACTTTTGTTAACATCTACATCGACATCTACATTGATACTCCGCAAGCCACCCAACGGTGTGTGGCGCAGGGCACTTTACGTGCCACTGTCATTACCTCCCTTTCCTGTTCCAGTCGCGTAAGGTTCGCGGGAAGAACGACTTTCTGAAAGCCTCCGTGCGCGCTCTAATCTCTCTAATTTTACATTCGTGATCTCCTCGGGAAGTATAAGTAGGGGGAAGCAATATATTCGATACCTCATCCAGAAACGCACCCTCTCGAAACCTGGCGAGCAAGCTACACCGCGATGCAGAGCGCCTCTCTTGCAGAGTCTGCCACTTGAGTTTATTAAACATCTCCGTAACGCTATCACGGTTACCAAATAACCCAGTGACGAAACGCGCCGCTCTTCTTTGGATCTTCTCTATCTCCTCCGTCAACCCGACCTGGTACGGATCCCACACTGATGAGCAATACTCAAGTATAGGTCGAACGAGTGTTTTGTAAGCCACCTCCTTTGTTGATGGACTACATTTTCTAAGCACTCTCCCAATGAATCTCAACCTGGTACCCGCCTTACCAACAATTAGTTTTATATGATCATTCCACTTCAAATCGTTCCGTACGCATACTCCCAGATATTTTACAGAAGTAACTGCTACCAGTGTTTGTTCCGCTGTCATATAATCATACAATAAAGGATCCTTCTTTCTATGTATTCGCAATACATTACATTTGTCTATGTTAAGGGTCAGTTGCCACTCCCTGCACCAAGTGCCTATCCGCTGCAGATCTTCCTGTATTTCGCTACAATTTTCTAATGCAGCAACTTCTCTGTATACTACAGCATCATCCGCGAAAAGCCGCATGGAACTTCCGACACTATCTACTAAGTCATTTATATATATTGTGAAAAGCAATGGTCCCATAACACTCCCCTGTGGCACGCCAGAGGTTACTTTAACGTCTGTAGACGTCTCTCCATTGATAACAACATGCTGTGTTCTGTTTGCTAAAAACTCTTCAATCCAGCCACACAGCTGGTCTGATATTCCGTAGGCTCTTACTTTGTTTATCAGGCGACAGTGCGGAACTGTATCGAACGCCTTCCGGAAGTCAAGAAAAATAGCATCTACCTGGGAGCCTGTATCTAATATTTTCTGGGTCTCATGAACAAATAAGGCGAGTTGGGTCTCACACGATCGCTGTTTCCGGAATCCATGTTTATTCCTACATAGTAGATTCTGGGTTTCCAGAAATGACATGATACGCGAGCAAAAAACATGTTCTAAAATTCTACAAGAGATCGACGTAAGAGATATAGGTCTATAGTTTTGCGCATCTGCTCGACGACCCTTCTTGAAGACTGGGACTATCTGTGCTCTTTTCCAATCATTTGGAACCCTCCGTTCCTCTAGAGACTTGCGGTACACGGCTGTTAGAAGGGGGGCAAGTTCTTTCGCGTACTCTGTGTAGAATCGAATTGGTATCCCGTCAGGTCCAGTGGACTTTCCTCTATTGAGTGATTCCAGTTGCTTTTCTATTCCTTGGACACTTATTTCGATGTCAGCCATTTTTTCGTTTGTGCGAGGATTTAGAGAAGGAACTGCAGTGCGGTCTTCCTCTGTGAAACAGCTTTGGAAAAAGGTGTTTAGTATTTCAGCTTTACGCGTGTCATCCTCTGTTTCAATGCCATCATCATCCCGTAGTGTCTGGATATGCTGTTTCGAGCCACTTACTGATTTAACGTAAGACCAGAACTGCCTAGGATTTTCTGTCAAGTCGGTACATAGAATTTTACTTTCGAATTCAATGAACGCTTCACGCACAGCCCTCCTTACGCTAACTTTGACATCTTTTAGCTTCAGTTTGTCTGAGAGGTTTTGGCTGCGTTTAAACTTGGAGTGGAGCTCTCTTTGCTTTCGCAGTAGTTTCCTAACTTTGTTGTTGTACCACGGTGGGTTTTTCCCGTCCCTCACAGTTTTACTCGGCACGTACCTGTCTAAAACGCATTTTACGATTGCCTTGAACTTTTTCCATAAACACTCAACATTGTCAGTGTCGGAACAGAAATTTTCGTTTTGATCTGTTAGGTAGTCTGAAATCTGCCTTCTATTACTCTTGCTAAACAGATAAACCTTCCTCCCTTTTTTTATATTCCTATTAACTTCCATATTCAGGGATGCTGCAACGGCCTTATGATCACTGATTCCCTGTTCTGTACATACAGATTCGAAAAGTTCGGGTCTGTTTGTTATCAGTAGGTCCAATATGTTATCTCCACGAGTCGGTTCTCTGTTTAATTGCTCGAGGTAATTTTCGGATAGTGCACTCAGTATAATGTCACTCGATGCTCTGTCCCTACCACCCGTCCTAAACACCTGAGTGTCCCAGTCTATATCTGGTAAATTGAAATCTCCACCTAAGACTATAACATGCTGAGAAAATTTATGTGAAATGTATTCCAAATTTTCTCTCAGTTGCTCTGCCACTAATGCTGCTGAGTCGGGAGGTCGGTAAAAGGAGCCAATTATTAACCTAGTTCGGTTGTTTAGTGTAACCTCCACCCATAATAATTCACAGGAACTATCCACTTCTACTTCACTACAGGATAAACTACTACTAACAGCGATGAACACTCCACCACCGGTTGCATGCAATCTATCCTTTCTAAACACCGTCTGTACCTTTGTAAAAATTTCGGCAGAATTTATCTCTGGCTTAAGCCAGCTTTCTGTACCTATAACGATTTCAGCTTCGGTGCTTTCTATCAGCGCTTGAAGTTCCGGTACTTTACCAACGCAGCTTCGACAGTTGACAATTACAATACCGATTGCTGCTTGGTCCCCGCATGTCCTGACTTTGCCCCGCACCCGTTGAGGCTGTTGCCCTTTCTGTACTTGCCCAAGGCCATCTAACCTAAAAAACCGCCCAGCCCACGCCACACAACCCCTGCTACCCGTGTAGCCGCTTGTTGCGTGTAGTGGACTCCTGACCTATCCAGCGGAACCCGAAACCCCACCACCCTATGGCGCAAGTCGAGGAATCTGCAGCCCACACGGTCGCAGAACCGTCTCAGCCTCTGATTCAGACCCTCCACTCGGCTCTGTACCAAAGGTCCGCAGTCAGTCCTGTCGACGATGCTGCAGATGGTGAGCTCTGCTTTCATCCCGCTAGCGAGACTGGCAGTCTTCACCAAATCAGATAGCCGCCGGAAGCCAGAGAGGATTTCCTCCGATCCATAGCGACACACATCATTGGTGCCGACATGAGCGACCACCTGCAGATGGGTGCACCCTGTACCCTTCATGGCATCCGGAAGGACCCTTTCCACATCTGGAATGACTCCCCCCGGTATGCACACGGAGTGCACATTGGTTTTCTTCCCCTCTCTTGCTGCCATTTCCCTAAGGGGCCCCATTACGCGCCTGACGTTGGAGCTCCCAACTACCAGTAAGCCCACCCTCTGCGACTGCCCGGATCTTGCAGACTGAGGGGCAACCTCTGGAACAGGACAAGCAGCCATGTCAGGCCGAAGATCAGTATCAGCCTGAGACAGAGCCTGAAACCGGTTCGTCAGACAAACTGGTGAGGCTTTCCGTTCAGCCCTCCGGAATGTCTTTCGCCCCCTGCCACACCTTGAAACGACCTCCCACTCTACCACAGGTGAGGGATCAGCCTCAATGCGGGCAGTATCCCGGGCAACCACAGTCGTAGTCCGATCAGGGGATGCGTGGGACGAGCTGGCCGTCCCCGACAAACCCCCATCCCGACCCCCACAGTGATGCCCATTGGCAACAGCCTCAAGCTGTGTGACCGAAGCCAACACTGCCTGAAGCTGGGAGCGAAGGGATGCCAACTCAGCCTGCATCCGAACACAGCAGTTGCAGTCCCTATCCATGCTAAAAACTGTTTTCCTAAGAACGTCTGAAGTAATCTACAGAGAGCGCAAACAAATCGACAAAATTTAAACGGTTATTAAAATACAAGATTGCCTAGTAAATGCAGTAATGCTGCTACTTGCGCACTGCTGACACTGCTCGGCAGCGGAAGGAGACTAAGCGAAATTACACTATTCAGGTACTAAAACACGATGCTACACTCTCAAATACTATAATAGCCCGAAATTTATGAATTGCACAATGCAAGAACCAAAAACACGCAAAGAAATTAAGAATTAAACTATGTAACAAATGAGTGAGCTAGGAGTATACGACTTGCTGCTCAGCTGCTTATCCAACGGCGGCAGGGAGCACACTGACTGCGACCAACCGACACTGGCCGTTCAAAACAAAACAGTAGACAAACGACTACGCGAATTTACACTATTCAGGTACTAAAACGCGATGCTACAACTCTCAAATACTATAATACGCTCGAAATTTATGAATTAAACAATGCAAGTACCGAAAACACGCAAAGAAATTAAGAATTAAACTATGTAACAAATGAGTGAGCTAGGAGTATACGACTTGCTGCTGCAGCTGCTTATCCAACGGCGGGAGGGAGCACACTGCGCGTCGCGCGCGCATCGAACGTCGCGGTGGGCAGTGATCATAAAGTTTTGGCTTATCAGTTTATTATGCCTAGTGCTCAAGCATACAAACTGCAATGCTCCAGGAGTTGGTAGGTACTGTAAAACGCACTCTACTCAAAACAGTTATGAAAGAGACAGCACTAAAATTTTAAATGTGATGGCAGTACCAGTACCAATGTATGGATCCGACACTTGGACTCTAACCGCCAGTCAAAGGAGGAGAATTGATGTAGCAGAGATGAGACTCCTAAGACCTCTAGCTGATTACAAACTCATAGATCGAATAAAAATAGTGAACTACGGAATGAATTGGGTGTCAAAAGCATACATCAAAAAACAGAAAAGTACAGAAAAAATGGCAGGAATACATTCAAAGGATCTCAGTAGAACGAATACCTAAATTAGTATACACCTCACGGGAAAAGGAATGCTCGGCGTCCTAAGAAAAGGTGGAAAGATAAGCTGCAGTCTACTTGAGATTGGAATAGGCAAGGATGCCTAAACTGGACTTGATGATGAGCTGTTGGGTTGGGTTGTTTGGGGGAAGAGACCAAACTGCGAGGTCATCGGTCTGATGATGAGCTGTGTCTGCCTCTGTAGCCAAGTGGTCAACGCGAGAGATCTTCTTCCAGGGGACCTGAGTTCGATTCCTGGTACTACCAGAGATTTTTCTTTGGTAAAAGGACTGCACCAAACTGCACTCAGCCCCGTAACGCCAATTGAGGAACTACCTGATTGAGAGGTGATGGAGGTCGGAACGCCGACAACGGCCGGAACTCGGGAGCATGCTGTTCTGACCTAATGCCCCTCCATTCCGCATACGATGATGGATGCTGAGGATGACACGGTGGTCGGTCGACTATTACCTAGTCTTCAGGGCCTGATCGCAGAGTTTTCTTTCCTTTCATGTGAAGTAGTAAACATTAATACTAACATGTTGCATAAGTTTATATCGTAAGAAATGTCATCTGACAGCGGCCAAAGTAAATATCAGTACTGTACTAACTAAATTACGTCATGTAGAGCCTATGCCTACAGTTCTGTAAATGTCCCATGTTTTGAATAACAACATTACTTTGGGAACTGTGAACAGAATGTATAGCTGACTTATCAGAAACAAATATTGTATAACAAACCGTATTTATTAGCAAAAAGATTCGTCAGCGCAATATGCAGTCTGACAATAACCAAAGGCAAAAATTTTTTCTTCTAACTAGGTGTGAGAGCAACTGTGAACTTTGATCGAACTACCTCTGCTGTTGACACGAACTGATTTGTTTTGCGATATCCTTTCGCTATAATGACGTGTAGTTCTTGTGTGCAGTGAGGATGCTAAATGATTCTGCAGTTTGCCGACTGCTCATCGCGTTTATTGGAATATGGTAGCTCTCAGTACGCCAGGTTTATGTTAACTGCTGTTAATTACTAGCATTTATTTGGTGATTAAGAAAGTGTGTCGGTTTGTACTATAAATAAAGAGTCCTTATGTATTTTGAAATACTAGCGCGAGCTGAGACAAAATATTGTAAGAGATGCCAATATACACTCCTGGAAATGGAAAAAAGAACACATTGACACCGGTGTGTCAGACCCACCATACTTGCTCCGGACACTGCGAGAGGGCTGTACAAGCAATGATCACACGCACGGCACAGCGGACACACCAGGAACCGCGATGTTGGCCGTCGAATGGCGCTAGCTGCGCAGCATTTGTGCACCGCCGCCGTCAGTGTCAGCCAGTTTGCCGTGGCATGCGGAGCTCCATCGCAGTCTTTAACACTGGTAGCATGCCGCGACAGCGTGGACGTGAACCGTATGTGCAGTTGACGGACTTTGAGCGAGGGCGTATAGTGGGCATGCGGGAGGCCGGGTGGACGTACCGCCGAATTGCTCAACACGTGGGGCGTGAGGTCTCCACAGTACATCGATGTTGTCGCCAGTGGTCGGCGGAAGGTGCACGTGCCCGTCGACCTGGGACCGGACCGCAGCGACGCACGGATGCACGCCAACACCGTAGGATCCTACGCAGTGCCGTAGGGGACCGCACCGCCACTTCCCAGCAAATTAGGGACACTGTTGCTCCTGGGGTATCGGCGAGGACCATTCGCAACCGTCTCCATGAAGCTGGGCTACGGTCCCACACACCGTTAGGCCGTCTTCCGCTCACGCCCCAACATCGTGCAGCCCGCCTCCAGTGGTGTCGCGACAGGCGTGAATGGAGGGACGAATGGAGACGTGTCGTCTTCAGCGATGAGAGTCGCTTCTGCCTTGGTGCCAATGATGGTCGTATGCGTGTTTGGCGCCGTGCAGGTGAGCGCCACAATCAGGACTGCATACGACCGAGGCACAAAGGGCCAACACCCGGCATCATGGTGTGGGGAGCGATCTCCTACACTGGCCGTACACCACTGGTGATCGTCGAGGGGACACTGAATAGTGAACGGTACATCGAAACCGTCATCGAACCCATCGTTCTACCATTCCTAGACCGGCAAGGGAACTTGCTGTTCCAACAGGACAATGCACGTCCGCATGTATCCCGTGCCACCCAACGTGCTCTAGAAGGTGTAAGTCAACTACCCTGGCCAGCAAGATCTCCGGATCTGTCCCCCATTGAGCATGTATGGGACTGGATGAAGCGTCGTCTCACGCGGTCTGCACGTCCAGCACGAACGTTGGTCCATCTGAGGCGCCAGGTGGAAATGGCATGGCAAGCCGTTCCACAGGACTACATCCAGCATCTCTACGATCGTCTCCATGGGAGAATAGCAGCCTGCATTGCTGCGAAAGGTGGATATACACTGTACTAGTGCCAACATTGTGCATGCTCTGTTGCCTGTGTCTATGTGCCTGTGGTTCTGTCAGTGTGATCATGTGATGTATCTGACCCCAGGAATGTGTCAATAAAGTTTCCCCTTCCTGGGACAATGAATTCACGGTGTTCTTATTTCAATTTCCAGGAGTGTATATTCACATTCTGTTCTGAATGATATATAGTAATAGACAAACAGCGGGTAAATGTTGCTCCTACGTGATGCAGATCAGATAGGTATTCTGAATTCGTACTGAAGTGACTGTTGAGAAGCAGATACTTCAACGTAACTGTTCAAGTAGTTGTTGCAGTAATTATTAGTTTACTTATGAAGTAAATTCCGTGCTGCGTTTGTTGGATATGTTAACTTTTAAATAACTTTATACTTAAAGATAATGACATTAAAAATGCTAAGTTTTCTTACAAATTATTGAATATTGATAACATATAATTTGCCAATCATCAGTCACTAATCAATTAACCTACACTCTTTGCTAAAGTGATTGTTATTTTTACTGCGAGTATATTCTAATGATATTTCATATGTAATATGTTGTATGTGAATGTTAGTTTACAAATGCACAGATCATAGATGTTATTTTTTTTGAAATTGCAGGCACTACTGATTATGATCAATCGTCTGCGTACACCCTCATGATTAATTTCGTCGAGTGTTCACTGAAAGTGCAAATCCTGCATTATACGCATTAGTGTTTATTTGGCTATAAATAACACTCCTATAAGTGACGTGATCATACTTATTAAACAGATAAACACTAGTAATACTGTCGTCGTGATTCCTTAACACTAAAACACCACGATAGCGATTGTGACAAATAATCATTCAGATTTAATAATTGTAATTGAATCCAATACGGGAAGTCAAATTATTTGTACAATACACTCAGCTTTGAAAACAACGTCGCAAAAGTCTTAAAAATGGTTCAACACACAGCGGTTTTGTCTTTAGCCATGTAACTTGTTTCTTTCATAGAGCTGTAGCTTTACGATTGTACATACTGAGTAGTAAGGCGAATTTCCTTTAGTAGAACAAATTAGCGTACATTTCATGAATTGGCGGACATGCATCTGTGTAACGATCTATCTAATTGTAATGTACTTCAAGTAACGTGGTCTTGTGGAAAAAAATTTCCTCCGGCATTTTTAAAATGCAGTTTTTCTTTCGCATCGTTTACTGACGGCTTCTAGACACCATTAGTGTGTAGATAAGTAAACAACACGTTTCTGCAGTACTTGCTGGTAGAATGATAATCTTGTTGAGTCATACATTATAGATTTGAGTCTGCGAACACGTAGGGTATTGTCGCAGTGTTATGAACACGGTATAGATCTAGATGACGGTGCTTGTTGAAGTGTATATGTCTCGACGGAGGTCAAGTACAATTATGAACTTCATTTTTCTTCGTTGATTTGTGACGAGATAACTTTCACTGAAGAATGTATTTTTTACAAAAACAAGTAAATCCATTGAGCCTCGATGAAAGTACGTGCTACCTGCACACAAGTGTGCCGAATTAATTTGAGAGTTATAGTGTAGGAGGACGTTTTTGTTGACTGTGTTATAGCACGTATTTTTTACCAAGCAGTTTAAATGGCCACGATTAACTGAACTTTTTGGGGTAAGTCCTTTTAGAAATACTTCAGAGCATTCCGTGTGAAGGTGAAACGGCATTCTCGGCTGTGTGGTTTGGAAACGGGCACCCAACGCCTTTCTCCTTGCCCTGACTGTGCCTAAAGAAACGAATTCATTTCCTGCTGCAGTTGTGATTAGATCTTGTCTTCGCAATCACAGCGGATACATTCAGGACGGAAGAGATAGCATAACTTTATTTAAACCAGAGTCGACTTCAATCTAATTTAGCACGTATATATACATATTAAAAATGAAGCTCACAGTTTGCGTAAGGTAAAAGGGCATTTGAATTGGTGGAAGAAGTGCTGCGTACAAGAACGTTTTTCTTCAACCGGTGGACGACGCTCGCCCAGTCAAGAAAACCGAATACGTAAGTAGTCAGAGAACACAAAATAAATAAGACACGTAATTGAGGGACAGAGAGAGAGAGAGAGATACTGTCTAAATGTGGCACGTGGTAGTAGAACGTGGCAGACTGCTGTAGTGGAGGCGGCAGTCGTCGGGATGCGGGTTGTCATCGTGAATCCCGGTGATCTGATTGTTGCAATTACCGATATATTATCGACCTTTCTGGTACCTGCATCACTCGTTAGTGGGTCTATATGATCCGAAATGGTTGTAAATTTTGTTTTTCGTTATTTAAAGACCAAGATAACATTATGAAATTTAGTGAATTTCTGTGCAAACGTGTAAGCATTACGTGTTTAAAAATATTTTAAATTACTTTTAGCAGTTTTGTTATAAATATTAATAATTACAAATGTACGAGTAACTTTCGGATCTTAATGACTCGACAGAAATATCACTGCTCTGCTGTCAAATATTTTTCATTTTCCTGTTATGGTTCAAATGGCTCTGAGCACTATGGGACTTAACATCTGTGGTCATCAGTCCCCTAGAACTTAGAACTACTTAAACCTAACTAACCTAAATACATCACACACATCCATGCCCCAGGCAGGATTCGAACCTGCGACCGTAGCGGTCACGCAGTTCCAGACTGAAGCGCCTAGAACCGCACGGCCACAACGGCCGGCAGTTTCCTTTTATACTTCACGGTAAACGAAATTGTTGTAGATATGGGAAATACAACAACGCAGTCGATGTATACGAACAATGCGATACGACCAGGACGATGTATTCCTCCAACACTCCTCAATATACAGGGTGGTCCATTGACAGTGACCAGGCCAAATATCTCAAGAAGTAAGCATCAAACGAAAAAACTACAAAGAACGAAACTCGTCTGCCCTGAAGGGGGAAACCAGATGGCGCTATGGTAGGCCCGCTAAATGGCGCTGCCATAGGTCAAACGGATATCAATTGCGTTTTTTTATAAATAGGAACCCCCGTTTTGTATTGCATACTAGTGTAGTACGTAAAGAAATATGAATGTTTTAGATGGACCATTTTTTTCGCTTTGTGATAGATGACGCTGTAATAGTCACAAACGTATAAGTACGTGGTATCACGTAAAATTCCGCCAGTGCGGACGGTATTTACTTCGTGATACATCACTCGTGTTAAAATGGACCGTTCACCAATTGCAGAGCTGGTCGATATCGTGTTGCTGTAGGGCTAATGTGATCAAAATGAGCAACGGGCGTATGCTATGTACGCTGCTCGGTATCCTGGACGACATCATCCACGTGTCCGAACCGCTCACCAGATAGTTACGTTATTTAAGGAAACAGGAAGTGTTCAGCCACATGTGAAGCGTCGACCACGACCTGCAACAAATGATCATGCCCAAGTAGGTGTTTTAGCTGCTGTCGCGGCTAATCTGCACATCAGTAGCAGACAAATTGCGCGAGAATCGTGAATCTAAAAACGTCGGTGTCGAGAATGCTACATCAACATCGATTGCACCCCTACCAATTTGTATGCACCTGGAATTGCATGGCGATGACTTTGAACGTCGTGTACAGTTCTGCCACTGAAGCGTCATTCAACAACAGCGTTAACGTAAATCGGCATAATATGCACTATTGGACAACGGAAAATCCACAATGGCTGCGACAAGTGGAACATCAGCGACCTTGGCAGGTTAATGTATGGTGCGGCATTATGGGAAGAAGGATAATTGGCCCCCATTTCATCGATGTCAATCCAAATGGTGCAGTGTATGCTGATTTCCTACGTAATGTTCTACCGATGTTACTACAAGATGTTTCACTGCATGACAGAATGGCGATGTACTTCCAACATGATGGATCTCCGGCACATAGCTCGCGTGGGATTGAAGTGGTATTGAAGAGCATATTCCATGACAGGTGGATTGGTCGTCGAAACACATACCATGGCGTTACACGTATTGCCAAATGCATTGAGGTTGACGGACATCATTTTGACAATTTATTGCATTAATGTGGTATTTACAGGTGATCACGCTGTAACTGGATGTGTTCTCAGAAATGATAAGTTCACAAAGGTACATGTATCACATTGGAACAACCAAAATAAAATATTCAAACGTACCTACGTTCTGTATTTTAATTTAGAAAACCTACCTGTTACCAACTGTTCGTCTGAAATTGTGAGCCGTATGTTTGTGACTATTACAGCACCATCTATCACAAAGCGAAAAAGTGGTCCAACTAAAACATTCATATTTCTTTACGTAATACACGAATATGTAATAAATATGGGAGTTCCTATTTTAAAAAATGCAGTAGATATCCGTTTGACCTATGGCAACGCCATCTAGGGGGCCAACCAAAGCGCCGTCTGGTTTTCCCCTTCAAACTAGACAAGTTTCCTTCTTTGTAGTTTTTTCGTTTGACGCTTATTTCGTGAGATATTTGGCCCGGTCACGATCAATGGACCACCCTGTATACAGGGTGAATCACCTAAAACTTCACCGCAAATATTGTGGAAATAAAAGTGCCATTGATGTGCGGGTTTCACAGAATGGATTGGTAGTCAGGGCCTCGTGTTGTCAGCCAATAGATAGTGCATTTTTGTGCAGACACATTTTTAAAATTGAATGATGTCTATTGACATTACCAGACTAAAATTATGGTGAATTAGAATGTCAGTGGTGTTGTTGCAGGATTCTAGTGTGAATCGTTTACAAGATGTATTTAGAAAAGTTCCCACACCGACACTTGTACAGTACCTGTGGTAGCACACACTAAAGAACAACACAAGTGAATACACTAGTTATCTGGATTCTGATTATTAACGATACAACTGACCATCATAAGTTACGTTCAAACGAACCACCGCCAGCGGCAATACATGCTTCCAGTCTGGTATTGAACGACTATTGCACGCGCTAGCATTTCAGCCGAGATGTCCGAGCAGGCTGGAGTAATGTGTCGTTGCATATCATCGGGTACAGTTGATAAGTCCTTGTAGACGGCATCTTCTATCTTTGTCCACAGACGTCAAATCCGAGGAGCGGACCGGCAAGGTACAGATCCTCTGCGTCCAGTCCAACAATTTGGAACTAATTCTTGAAGACAAACTGTAGTAATTCGTGCACTATGGGCTGGATAACCGTCATGTTGGTACCACAGGTTCCTCATAGTCTGCAGAAGAACGTCTTCTAGCATTCGTGGAAGAAGGTCTGGTAGGAGGCTGCGATATTTGTGCGCGTTCAGTGTTCCGTCTATGAAAAACGGCCTACGGGCTGATGCTTCACTATCCCACACCACACATTTACACGGCGCGAACGCTGATGTTCCACCTGAGGAAGCCAAAGGCGATTTTCTACAGACGAATAGCGCATGTTTCAGCTCTTATTGGTAAATATGGCTTCATCGCAAAACAAGATACATGATACACCTGGAGTACGCTGTAGTAATGCACGTATACGGAAGATAACACGATTATCATAATCGTTTCCGTGCGGCTCTTGGTAAAGAGGTGCGATAGGGCTGTAACCTATGTCGATGGAGAATGCGAAGGACACTTTTGCCTAACTCATGCCACTTTCTCGTGCGAGTCCACCGTCTATTCACAAACTACTGCTTGGACTGTCACACATTATCCGACAAGGAAGTTGCAGTGACCTGAAGGGATACACAAGCTCACTGCCAGCAAACATAACAACATTGTACCTAGCAACCACGCAGGTTCAACGGAACAATACACCATCTCGTGAACGACTCTCACTAGAATCCTGCAATAAACATCCTGACACTCTAATTTACTCCACTTTTAGTTTGTTAATGTCAATGTGCATTGTTCCATTTAAGGCAGTGTACGTCTGTACAAAAATACACTTTCTGAGTATTATTACAATCTGTACAATCAGTATGTTGGCTAACATTACAAACCACTGACTGCCAATGCATTCTGTGTACAGAACTTTCCGTTTCCGCACTATTTGGGGTAAAAGTCTTACGTGACTCACCGTGGAGACAGGTGAGGCTATCAGCAAATGGAAAATGCTGATAATAAATGGAATTCTTATAATCATAAAACTAGATTGAATGTACACTATTGGCCATTAAAATTGCTACACCAAGAAGAAATGCAGATGATAAACGGGTATTCATTGGACAAATATATTATACTAGAACTGACATGTGATTACATTTCACACAATTTGGGTGCATAGATCCTGAGAAATCAGTACCCAGAACAACCACCTCTCGCCGTAATAACGGCCTTGATACGCCTGGGCATTGAGTCAAACAGAGCTTGGATGGCGTGTACATGTACAGCTGCCCATGCAGCTTCAACATGATACCACAGTTCATCAAGAGTAGTGACTGGCGTACTGTGACGAGTCAATTGCGCGACCACCATTGACCAGGCGTTTTCAATAGGTGAGAGATCTGGAGAATGTGCTGGCCAGGGCAGCAGTCGAACATTTTCTGTATCCAGAAAGACCCGTACAGGACCTGCAACATGCGGTCATGCATTATCCTACTGAAATGTAGGGTTTCGCAGGGATAGATTGAAGGGTAGAGCCACGGGTCGTAACACATCTGAAATGTAACGTCCACTGTTCAAAGTGCCGTCAATGCGAACAAGAGGTGATCGAGACGTGTAACCCGATACCATCACGCCGGGTGATACGCCAGTATGGCGATGACGAATACACGCTTCCAGTGTGCGTTCACCGCGATGTCGCCAAACACGGATGTGACCATCATGATGCTGTAAACAGAACCTGGATTAATCCTAAAAAATGACGTTTTGCCATTCGTGCACCCAGGTTCGTCGTTGAGTATACCATTGCAGGCGCTCCTGTCTGTGATGCAGCGTCAAGGGTAACCGCAGCCAAGATCTCCGAGCTGATAGTCCTTCCTGCTGCAAACTTCGTCGAGCTGTTCGTACAGATGGTTGTTGTCTTGCAAAACGTCCACATCTGTTGACTCAGGGGTCGAGACGTGGGCGCATGATCCGTTACAGCCATGCGGGTAAGATGCCTGTCATCTCGACTGCTAGTGATACGAGGCCGTTGGGATCCAGCACGGCGTTCCGTGTTACCCTCCTGAAGCGCCGATTCCATATTATGCTAACAGTCCTTGGATATCGACCAACGCGATCAGCAATGTCGCGATACGACAAACCGCAATCGCGAAGGGCCTTGTTGTTTTACAACAACCCACCTTTACCAAAGTCGAAAACGAGAAACGTGATGGTACGCATTTCTCCTCCTTACACGAGGCATCATAACAACGTTTCACCAGGCAACGCCGGTCAACTGCTGTTCGAGTATGAGAAATCGGTTGTAAACTTTCCTCACGTCAGGACGTTGTAGGTGTCGCCACCGGCGCCAACCTTGTGTGAATGCTCTGAAAAGTTAATCATTTGCATAACACAGCATCTTCTTCCTGTCGGTTAAATTACGCGTCTGTAGCACGTCATCTTCGTGGTGTAGCAGTTTTAATGGCTAGTAATGCAATTTTACGTTCGGATGACCTAACTGTGATTACAGAGAAAGAAGATGACCTTCAGATGAGAGTTTATATGTTGGAACAGACAGCCTCAGATTACAATCTAACATTGTAGGTGGATAAGACGAAAGTGATGGCATTTCAGGGCGGACAACCCAGAGAACTATAATAGTCTTGGCTAATGAAAAATGGAACAAGTAAAACATTTTAAATATCTCGGATGAGACATCACTTACGAATATGACCATGATGTGAACCAAAAATTAAATACATTTGCTTCCATATGTTAAGTTACCGTAAAAAGTTTGCAGAATAAAACAAGGAAAGAACCACAGCTGAAGTTTTATAAAACAACAGCAGTACCAATCCTTACCTGCCAAAGTGAAGCATGGGCGACAGCAAAACACCAAGCAAGTAGAATACAGGCTCGAAAAATGAGAAGAGTGGAAGAAAAGACAAGGGAAGTTAGAAAACGAAATCAAGATATAAGGAGAGATATAGTAATATATAACCTAAACGAAAAAATAACGGAAACAGGAGCAAATGGAAGGAACTAGGTATGCAACCAGCACAATAAATAACGTAAAAAGTATTTTGTGCACATTTCCAAAATGAAGTAATAGAGATGTCAAATATTCTTGGAGTAACTTCGAAAGTCACTGGTAGCAGAACACACTGTATCACGATAGTTCTTTACAAGAACAGAAGATTCTCTGAGAATTGTTATGTGCATACTTAACCCTGAAGCTCCGGCAAATGTGGCAAAATCAGTGACAGCAAGGAAATCCTCTGAACGTGAATACTGTAAGCTGTGTCCAGATTATGTAACAAACATGTTTGCAGAAAAGGTCTCACCTACTTGTGACCAAATCGCAATGAGCAAGAATAAAATTTAGAGAAAAGTTAAGGCCTAATAATTGCCTGTGTTGAAAACTATTGTTTCATATTTACGATTCTGTCGATATTTATGTGGTTATTTGTGTCCAAACTGCAATGAGTAAAGTAACCAAAAACTGTAAGAAAAGAAAAATAGTGCAATGCTTTCTAAGAAAGATGCCTTACTGAAAACTGTCTGTTTTTCCAAATTTATCATATGTCAATTTTAAAATAAGAAATTTTCTTAAATAAAGTTGTGTACATTATTGTTATTAGTAAAATAAATATTTAAAATAAAGTTTTGATTATTATTATTATTACTTCTGCTATTATTATCATTATTATTATTATTCTCACCAACATATTGATATATAACAATGTCAACAATTGTACGAAAAAGGTTTGTTGGCAGAAGCTTTTTCTGGTATTTTAATGTCTGATCATGTTGACCCAAGTGAACAATAAGGGAAGACTATGCTGTTCACCAACATATTGATATATAACGATCAACAGCCGTACGAAAAAAAATGGTTCAAATGGCTCTGAGCACTATGGGACTTAACAGCTGTGGTCATCAGTCCCCTAGAACTTAGAACTACTTAAACTTAACTAACCTAATGACATCACACACATCCATGTCCGAGGCAGGATTCGAACCTGCGACCGTAGCAGTCACGCGGTTCCGGACTGCGCGCCTAGAACCGCGAGACCACCGCGGCCGGCTGTACGAAAAAAGTTTGTTGGTAGAAGCTTTTTCTGGTATTTTAATGTCAGGTAATGTTGATCCAAATAATATTTTTGTGTAGTAAAAGGGAACAATATAGCGAGATTAAACTGTTTCAATATTGGGGCTGAACATTATGAGCATTTCGTCTGAAAACTGACTACATCAGCCACAGAAACGCGGATTGACTGCAGAAAGACTCAGGTCCCAGTGAGGCACCTCTTGCTGTGAGTACTATTTAAAATCTTACGTTTCGAAGAAATGGAGCACGGCGCAAAGGACACTACTTTCCACAGCCACCCTAACTGCGCTCATTTACACAGTTTTGGGCAGGCTGCTTAGCTGCGTTAGGTGCCAGATGCTGTCTTCTTCCAACGACCAGAAATTCTTCTCTGGAGTCTCTCTGGTGTATTATTGGGCGTATGACCGTCCACATTTCGCTCAAAGGTCTCCCTCGCAGTGGAAAACGCAATCCCAGCGAGAACTTCCAATTTATGAATTAATTCCAACTATAATGAGAAAAAATATGGACTACACCTGTATACCAGTGCATCGTTACTGTCTATTTATTATGTTGTGTTCGCCCTGAGATCAAACATAAAATTATTGGTTAAATTAAGTTCAAAATTGATTAATATCTTTGCTAGCCTCAAAGGTGTGTTAACCTCGAATTAACATATTTTCAACGTGGTGACTATAGTTTTCCATGCCTGGAGAATGTGGCATGGCAGTTCCCCTCCAAGTACAATTGAACATAACTGTGAATCTGCACAATATTCTGTCAGTGGGAAATTTCATGGGGGACCACTTATCTGGTTACTATGCACGGAAGTGGCATAAAATCTGATTTTTTGTTTTCTTCTAAGCAAAATAACTTATTTACAGCAACCGCATTAGCTCTGAAATGGCTCTGGTTGCTCAACCTGATACAGCTGCAAGAGACATCCAAGCTGTGATTGTGTTTTCCAAAGTGTGCATACAGTAATTAGAAAAAGTAATACATGCATTCAAGCCAATGGTGCAATGTCACGCTGTAGTTTAAATCTTTATTATTAAAAGGTGACTGTCCATTCCAGATTAAATAAAAATGTGTTTAACAATAAAAACAGATTTATTTTATACAGGCTGTTACCCTCTACTATGCTTGTGCTAGTAGTTTTATTGTGATGATTTTTAGTGAGTAAGTAAGCAATAACGGCAGTTTTGGGAAGCATAGCTCCCGTTGTGGGTTCACTACCACCTCCTCACCAACTGCTACAATGCACGATTTTGTGACACGTGCGGTGCCGCAACTGAGCAATAGATGGACAGGGGTGTGGGCAAGAGCTTGTATCTATTCATTGTGCTATTGGAGTATCTATACATTACACAGTGTGTACATTATGCAACAAATTTAGTAATTTTTAATATGGTTTATGTCCACCAATGTAAAAGAAAAGATGGTCCATTCCTAACTTCATCCTCTTAGCAGTCTATTTTTTTTCTTTTCCTTTTATTTTCACTTTCTAGAATATGTTTTTTTTTCTTTTACTTTCACTTTCTAGACTATGTTCTTCCACAGGGCTCGAGTATGCTGAACAACTAGTTTCTCAGAAAACAGTTCAGCGATTTAGTCGTGAAAACATATTTGTAATTTTAGTATGGAAATATGGATGAAACACGTTGAGGTTTTATAAGCATTCTATTCTGTACGTTGAATCGTGTTACGTAGAATATACCAACCACTAAAAGTACTGTCACAAGTGTGATAAAGTTCGAATGTCAAAGAGTAAATATCTTTTTCAAAGAGCCATTATTTTACACCAATTCACCTTACATTCTTCAAATCAGTTAAAGTCTTGTACTACACGCTTTCGGAAGGTGTATGTTGTTCCTCAGGGTTCAGACTCTCTCCATACCAGATATCAATGAATTGGGTTCAATAATTTAGTCGTGAGAACAGACGGAGGTACCTTCGCATTTATAATATTAGTATGGATCATGAACTGTGATTGTTAGATATTCAGACCAAACTGTTGCATAAACTTATGATGGTGTCAAGGTATTTCGTATTAAATTAAGTTTACTTTATGTTTTTATCTGCTAATGTGGTGTTAATTTTATGGTGAGTTCCATTCACAAATGGATGTTTATGAACTACAGTAACTCCGGAATAACTGCTAAGATCGAAGCAACCACTGGATAGACAACAAGGGCCACTTTTGATTAGCTGACTGAGCTAAAAAGTCACTGTCTCGAAACTGCAGGGCCAATTTTAAAGTATTTCCTAAGGTTTGCGACCAAAAGTGTCTTATTTCACCGCACTTGTCTGATCTTACTCTGCAAGATGTGAAGCACTGTAAATATGCATTCTTCAGTAACTAATCTTACTCTGCAGTTACGTTTTCCGTCAGATTATTGCCAGTATCCTTTCGAAAGAGAGCACTCTTATGAAAAATAAGGAATGTATTCACCCCAAGAGCGTCCCCAGAATTGTATCCGTGGGCCGGGGAAGAACACAAGACTTTTAAACTGCCAATTTTGATTTAAATGAGTTGGGCACTTTCGTGTTGTTGTTGTGGTCTTCAGTCCTGAGACTGGTTTGATGCAGCTCTCCATGCTACTCTATCCTGTGCAAGCCTCATCATCTCTCAATACTTATTGCGGCCTTCATCCTTCCGAATCTGCTTAGTGTATTCATCTCTTGGTCTCCGTCAACGATATTTACCCTCCACCCTGCCCTCCAGTACTAAATTTGTGATCCCCTGATGCCTCAGAGCATGTCGTACCAACCGGTCCCTTCTTCTTGTCAAGTTGTGCCACAAACTCCTCTTCTCCCCAATTCTATTCAGTACCTCCACGTTAGTTATGTGATCTACCCATCTAATCTTTAGCATTATTCTGTAGCACCACATTTCGAAAGCTTCTATTCTCTTCTTGTCTAAACTGTTTATCGTCCATGTTTCACTTCCATACATGGCTACACTCCTTACAAATACTTTCGGAAACGACTTCCTGACACTTAAATTAATACTCGATGTTAATAAATTTCTCTTCTTCAGAAACGCTTTCCTTGCTATTGCCAGTCTACATTTTATATCCTCTCTACTTCGACCATCATCAGTTATTTTGCTCCCCAAATAGCACAACACCTTTACTACTTTGTCTCATTTCCTAATCTAATTCCCTCAGCATCACCCGACTTAATTCGACTACATTCCATTATCCTCGTTTTGCTTTTGTTGATGTTCATTTTACACCCTCCTTTCAAGACACTGTTCATTCCATTCAACTGCTCTTCCAAGTCCTTTACTGTCTCTGACAGAATTACAATGTCATCGGCGAACCTCAAAGTTTTTATTTCTTCTCCATGGAATTTAATACCTACCTCGAATTTTTCTTTTGTTTCCTTTATTGCTTGCTCAATACACAGATTGAATAGCATCAGGGAGAGGCTACAACCCAGTCTCACTCCCTTCCCAACCACTTCTTTCCTTTCATGTCCCTCGACTCTTATAATTGCCATCTGGTTTCTGTACAAATTGTAAATAGCCTTTCGCTCCCTGTATTTGACCCCTGCCGCCTTCAGAATATGGAAGAGAGTATTCCAGTCATTATTGTCAAAAGCTTTCTCTAAATCTACAAATGCTAGAAACGTATGATTGCCTTTCCTTAATCTATCTTATAAGGTAAGTCGTAGGGTCAGTATTGCCTCAAGTGTTTCAACATTTCTACGGAATCCAAACTGATCTTCCCCGCGGTTGGCATCTACTAGTTTTTCCATTCGTCTGTAAATAATTCCCGTTATTATTTTTCAGCCGTGACTTATTAAACTGATAGTTCGGGTATTTTTCACTTCTGCCAACACCTGCTTTCTTTAGGATTGGAATTTTATATTCTACTTGAGGTCTGAGTGTATTCCACCAGTCTCATACAGCCTGCTCACCAGATGGCAGAGTTTTGTCGTGGCTGGCTCTCCAAAGGCTATCAGTAGTTCTAATGTAATGTTGTCTACTGCCGGGGCCATGATCCGACTTAGATCTTTGAGTGATCTGTCAAACTCTTCAAGCAGTATCATATCTCCCATTTCATTTTCATCTACATGCTCTTCCATTTCCGTAATATTGTCCTCAAGTACATTGCCCTTGTACAGACCCTCTGTATACTCCATCCACCTTTCTGCTTTCTCTTCTTTGCTTAGAGCGTTTACATCTGAGCTCTTTATATTCATACAAGTGGTTCTCTTTTCTCCAAAGGTCTCTTTAATTTCCCTGTAGGCAGTATCTATCTTACCCCTCACGAGATAATCCTCGACATCCTTACATTTGTCCTCTAGCCATCCCTGCTTAGCCATTTTGCACTTCCTGTCGATCTAATTTTTGAGACCTTTGTATTCCTTTTTCCCTGCTTCACTTACTACATTTTTGTATTTTCTCCTTTCATCAATTGAATTCAGTATCTCTTCTGTTACCCAAGGATTTCTAATAGCCCTCGTCTTTTTACCTACTTGATCCTCTGCTGCCTTCACTGTTTCATTCCTTGAAGCTACCTATTCTTCTTCTACTGTATTTCTTTCCCCCATTCCTGTCAATTGTTCCCTTATACTCTCTCTGAAACTCTGTACAACCTCTGGTTCTTTCAGTTTATCCAGGTCCCATCTACTTAAATTCCCACCTAGTTGCGGTTTCTTCAGTTTTAATCAACAGTTCATAACCCATGCATTGTGGTCAGATTCCACATCTGCCCATGGAAATGTCTTACAATTTAAAATCTGGTTCCTAAATCTCTGTCTCACCATTATATAAACTATCTGAAACCTTCTAGTATCTTCAGGGTTCTTCCATGTATACAACCTTATTTCATGATTCTTGAACCATGTGTTAGCTATGATTAAATTACGCTCTGTGCAAAATTCTACCAGGCGGCTTCCTCTTTCATTTCTTAGCCCCAATCCATACTCACCTACTACGTTTCCTTCTCTTCCTTTTTCTACTGTCGAATTCCAGTCACCCATGACTATAAAATTTTCTTCTCCCTTCACTACCTGAATAATTTCTTTTATCTCATCATACATTTTATCAATTTCCTCATCATCTGCAGAGCTTGTTGGCGTATAAACTTGTACTACTGTAGTAGGCATGGGCTTCGTGTCTATCTTTGGCACAATAATGCGTTCACTATGCTGTTTGTAGTAGCTTACCTGCACTCCTATTTTTTTATTCATTATTAAACCTACTCCTGCATTACCCCTATTTGATTTTGTATTTATAACCCTGTATTCACCTGACCAAAAGTCTTGTTCCCTCTATCACCGAAGTTCACTAATTCCCACTATATCTAACTTTAACCGATCCATTTCCCATTTAAAATTTTCTAACCTACCAGCCCGATTAAGGGATCTGACATTCCACCACTATTTGATTTTGTATTTATGACCCTGTATTCACCTGACCAAAAGTCTTGTTCTTCCTGCCACCGAACTTCACTAATTCCCACTATATCTAACTTTAACCTATATATTTCCCTTTTTAAATTTTCTAACCCACCTGCCCGATTAAGGGATCTGACATTCCACTCTCCGATCCGTAGAACGCCAGTTTTCTTTCTTCTTTTTATAGGAGACAGAAAAATCTTTTTATATCCCAGAGACCTGTTGGTTATCTACTCACTTCTAGACGTGAGTAAGAATTCTGTAATGGACAAAAACTCTGTAATCCAGATTCCAGGGGGTCAATGTAGTTCCTGCCTTCCCCTTGTGGACGCCTATGGACACAGGTCTGTTAGTTACCACAGCAGGTGCTGGTTCAATGACCAAACTTAAACATTATTTTTGATTGGATTTTTGATAATCCTTTGCTCCATGGAAAACACTGAAGATCCACTGAAAACAGACTAAATAGAACTATTTGCTACAATTATCTTTGGATATACTTCCCAAGACTGCAACGATGTCAAGCTCACCTAATGATGTTGTTATGGTGGCGCACGCAGGACTGTAACCGACGTCTCGCTACCTCAGTGCCGTCGCCAACCGAAGCACCTGAAGTTATCAGAGATCTTATCTTACTCACAAGTAGTTTTGTGGATCACAATTAAAAAAGCAACCGATCAGAACACTAAGGAGGAAGAAAGTGCTATGGTCCTGATCGTGAATGGCATAGAGATAGAGATGTACAGCTAATTAACCACTATATGTACTTGTAGAAGTCACAAGAGATTGTAGGCATGACAGTGACTTAGTCGCTACGTCCTGATTTTACAACATTGGTCCACTTACCACTCAATCAACGGGATGACTACATTTATTATATACCTTAGCTTCAGTTCACAGAAAAGATTATATTGCCAATGGCGAGTTATTTATTTATTTATGCTGGCATGGTTAGGGTTATCACACACTGTCTTACAACTAACCACGCATTCTATATATACGACTTCTAGTATGACAAACCGATAAACCTCTTACAGGTTACACTTAATACATCTCATAAAATTTAGATATTACTGTTGCTGTTCTTTCACTTAATTCCTCTCATGAGAGTTAGAAATTACTGTTGCTGTTCTTATGGACTTCAGACTGAAGACTGGTTTGATGCAACTCGCCATACTAGTCTATCATCCGCAAGCCTCTTCATCCATGCATAATTACTACTACCCACGTCCTTCCCTTCCAAATCTGATGATTCCTTGATGCTTGAGGATGAGTCCTATTAACCGATCCCTTCTTTCAGTCAAATTGTGTCACAAATTACTTTTTACTCAATTTCGAATCAGTACCTCCTCATTAGTTGTCTGATCTACCTACTAATTATCAACATTCTTCAGTAGCATCATGTTTCAAAAGATTCTATTCTTTTTTTATCTAAACTCGTCCAAACTGCTTATCGTCCACGTCGCAATTTCGTACAAGGTTACGTTCCATAGACATATCTTGTGAAAAGATTTCCGGAAATTTAATTTTTGGTAAATATTAACAAACTCCTATTCCTCGCAGACACATTCCTTGCTATTGTACATCTGCATTTTATGTCCTCTGTACTGTGACAATCATCAGTTTTTTAATGCCGAATAGACAAATTCATATATTACTCTTCGTGTCTCATTTTGTAATGTAACTCTCTCTGCACTGCCAGAATTAATTCGACTGCAATTCATTACAACTGTTTTACTTTTGTTGATATTGATTACGTCTTTTCAAGAAAATACCTATCGCGTCCAATGCTCTTCCAATTCCTTTGCTTTATGAAAGTTTGATGGTACCAGAGATACAGTTCAGACGTTTCACTTGGTAATGGAAGTATGGCCTAGGAAAGATAAAGACATTGATAGGATTTGTTGACCTAAAACGAACGTTCGATAATGTAAAATGGTCCAAGACGATGGAATTTCTCAGGAAAATAGGTGTATGATATAGGGGCAGGGGGTAACGTACAGTATGTATAGGAACCGAGAAGGGAAACTAAGAGTGGAAGACCATCAACAAAATATTCAAATTGGAAATGGTATAAGACAAGGATGTTGTAGATCTACACATCGAAGAAGTTATGATTGAAATAAACATGACTTCAGAATTAGGATTAAAATTCAAGGTGAAAAAATATCACCGATAAGATTCGCTGATGACATTGCTATGCCCAGTGAACACGAAGAAGACATACAGGAGAGGTTGAATGGAACGAACATTCTTATGAGCACACATTATGGATTGATAAAAAACGGAAAAAATACGAAAGTAATGAAGACCAGCAGAAATAATATTAGCAATAAACATGGCATAAAAATGATAATAAAGTAGACGAAGTTAACGAATTCTTGTTCCTTGGAAAGAAAACAGAAAATCACAGACGAACGAAGGAGGACATAAAAAATAGACTACCACAGACAAAGACAGAATTCCTGGACAAAATAAGTCTACTAGCAACAAACATCGGTGTTAGTTTGAGAAAGAAATTCCTGAGCATGCACCCTTTCAGCACAGTATTGTACGAAAGGATTGTTGGAAAACCGTTGGAAAAGAGAATCGAAACGTTCGAGATGTGGTGCAGAAAGACGTTGAAAATTAGATGGACTGATAAGATGAGAAAGAGGACGTGCTTCGCAGAATCGCTGGAGAAAGGAATATGTGGAAAACACTGACAACTATATGGGACACTTTGATAGGCCGCGTGTTGTATCATCAAGGAACAGCTTCCAAGGTACGTTAGGGAACTGAAGATGGTAAAAACTGTGCGGGTAGATAGGTGTTGGACTATATTCAAAAAATAATTGAAGACGTTGGGTGCAAGTGGCAAAAGGTTGCCACAAGGGAGGAGTTCCCGGCGGGCCGTAACAAACCAGAGAAGAGACTGTTGGCCCAGCCTCCGACTGACGAATGAACTGACTTATCCAACCACTTATGGGGGACATACAGCTACCTTTACAAATTAAAGAATAGATGTGAAACAAGCGAAATACCTGAGGTTTCAATCCCAGATCTTAGGGATTGTGATCCGCTTTTTACTTCCTTAGCTACAGACAGAGCAATGAAGGGAGAAAACGGCAGGGGAAGACGAAATAACTGTTCAAAAAATCAAATGGTTCCAAGCACTATGGGACTTAACATCTGAGGTCATCAGTTTCCGAGACTTAGAACTACTTAAACCTAATTAACCTAAGGCCATCACACACATCCGCCCCCGAGACAGGATTCAAATCCGCGACCGTAGCAGCAGTGCAGTTCCGGACTGAAGCGCCAAGAACAGCTCGGCCACAGCGGCCGGCGAAATAACTGTAATATCTAATACAATTTGTTGGGTTGTTGGCACACAGAGTCGAAGAGACTGGCAGACTAGAAAGATATTTTGGACGAATGACACAGGTCGAAATCTGGATGAATTATAAAGCTTCCAACACTTGTTTCGTAAGGCAGTAATTATGCCCAAGTAGAAGGGAAGTCGCACCTAGCTCACATAAGTCGTCGAGGTGCCTGCGCAGAATACGCAGCTGTGTGCAGAGCTGTACTATGATACTGACGTTGAGAGTGTCGGCGATGACGCTGACGACGGCCACGTGGAATGTGCCGAGTGCACAATAGGTCCAGGCAGCGAGGAAGGTCCACGGCCGGCCCTCTACGCTGAAGGGCAGCTCCAGTATGAAGGGCAGGCCCTTCGACGAGGCCCCATGAAGGAGCGGTGGAACACACAACCAGCACAGAGAGGCCACCAGCGCAGCGCGGGCGCAGAGACGCGTGAAACTGCGCATGCGCCGAGATGACTCTGCGACGAGTGCGGCATCAGACTCACCAGTCGCCCACTGGTAGAGTTCGTCGCGTACCTTCAACCAATAGCAGGAATCATAAATAACACTGTGCAATAATGAAAATGTAAACTAAATAAAAATAGTCAGTTACTATAAATTCTGATGTGCTGACCTCCAATATCACAAAGACAATTCAAAATTAGGTCTAGTTTTCATTTTACACTGTTTTAACGGTGAGATAATTATATACGGATTTGTAAGTTAAGTTTAAAATCAAATATTATAATGGTTTGTCAGAGTCATAATAACTAGTAACAATCGATTATATTATTGTCCCTGGTCTTACTTGTGTGCAATATTTTGGATGTAACCATTTTGATACCAGTTTCAGTGATCTTTTTGTCTCCCTCCTCTTCAACTTCAGTGACTTTATTAATGCATGTAATAAGTTTTACACATTTGTTACCAGATTAACTACCGGTAGTTCAAGTTGACAGCTACTGAAGTGAACAAAAATTCCACGAGTTTGAGTTAATAGTGCTGACACATTTTGCTGTGTGTGTGTGTGGAGAAGTACCATTTGCTTCACAAAAACAGCAAATAATTCCAGTGATTAAAAAAGGCTTACAGTTGTTATTTTGGGTGCAAAATAGGTGATCAGGATAAATCCTGGGCTCCACATGTAATCTGCAACACTTGTGCCAGCAACCTCAGGAACTGGATGCATGGGAAAGGATGCTAAATGCCCTTTGCAGTGCCCATGAAATATCGTGAACCAGCCGATCATGTCAGTGACTACTACTTTCGTGTGGTTCCTCCTATCAAGAAGGGAATATCTAAGAAGAAGCAGTGGACAGTGATCTATCCTAACATTCCATCTGCCATACGTCCAGTTCTACATGGGTAATGAGTGTCAATACCTGAACCACCGACAGAGTACGAGATTACTTCTGATGGGGATTCTGAATATCCTGAACCATGTACATCACAAATACAGAGTTTCTTCCAAATATATTATCAACTGATGATCCACAAAAATTGTCTCAAAATGAGGTAAGTGATCTCATAAGAGATTTGGAGTTCTCTAAAGTTAAGGCTGAGATTTTAGTAACAAAACTGCAGCAGCGCAATTTTCTGGAAAGTAATGCAAATGATTCATTTTACCACAGAAGAGAGCAACAATTCACTCTTTTTTTTTTAACATGCAAGATAGTCTTGTGGCATCTATAGACATAAATGGTCTAATGAAAGCTCTCAGAATTAATTACAACCCTGATGAGTGGAGACTCTTTATTGATTCGTCAAAGTTGAGCTTAAAAGCAGTGCTTTTACATATTGGTAATGAGCTTCCTTCTAGACCAGTTGGGCGTACTGTGCATATGAAAGAGTCATACCAAAACATGAAAATTTTTCAAGAAGCCATCAAGTATAATGACTCTCAATGGCAGATTTGTGGGACTTGAAAGCGGTTGCATTGCTATTAGGTATGCAGTTAGGGTATACTAAATATTGCTGCTCCCTCTCTGAATGGGATAACCGAGCTCGTGCATCTCCTTGCAGTAAATGTGAATCGCCCACGAGAAAATCTCTTCAATCATCTATAAAGAACATTAAGAGTGAACCTCTAGTAGACAGCAAAAGGATTCTGCTCACGCCCTTGCACATCAAGTTGGGTCCCATGAAAAACTTTGTTAAGGGAATGAACGAAGATGGAGATAAGTTAAAGTACTTAAAGTAAAAATTCTCTTACTTAAGTGATGCCAACGTAAAGGAGGACATCTCTGTATGTCCACAGATTCTAGAGCTTTTTGAAGACCATACTTTTGATGGAATCATACAAGATGATCAGAAGTAGGCATGGGAATGTTTTAAGACGGTCTGTTTACAGTTCTTAGGAAACAAACGACCAATAAATTACAAGGAGACTGTATACAGGGTGTTACAAAAAGGTACGGCCAAACTTTCAGGAAAAATTCCTCACACACAAAGAAAGAAAATATGTTATGTGGACATTTGTCAGGAAACGCTTACTTTCCATGTTAGAGCTCATTTTATTACTCTCTTCAAATCACAAATCACATTAATCATGGAATGGAAACACACAGCAACAGAACGTACCAGCGTGACTTCAAACACTTTGTTACAGGAAATGTTCAAAATGTCCTCCGTTAGCGAGGATACATGCATCCACCCTCCGTCGCATGGAATCCCTGATGCACTGAGGCAGCTCTGGAGAATGGCGTACTGAATCACAGCCGTCCACAATACGAGCACGAAGAGTCTCTACATTTGGTACCGGGGTTGTGTAGACAAGAGCTTTCAAATGCCCCCATAAATGAAAGTCAAGAGGGTTGAGATTAGGAGAACGTGGAGGCCATGGAATTGGTCCGCCTCTACCAATCCATCGATCACCGAATCTGTTGTTGAGAAGCGCACGAACACTTCGACTGAAATGTGCAGGAGCTCCATCGTGCATGAACCACATGTTGTGTCGTACTTGTAAAGGTACATGTTCTAGCAGCACAGGTA
Organism: Schistocerca americana; assembly: GCF_021461395.2. NCBI lineage: Eukaryota > Metazoa > Arthropoda > Insecta > Orthoptera > Acrididae > Schistocerca > Schistocerca americana. Next base: position 336,909,913 of record NC_060122.1, on the reverse strand, counting down.
GAGCATCCCGTATGAAATCATGATAACGTGCTCCATTGAGCATAGGTGGAAGAACATGGGGCCCAATCAATACATCACCAACAATGCCTGCCCAAACGTTCACAGAAAATCTGTGTTGATGATGTGATTGCACAATTGCGTGCGGATTCTCATCAGCCCACACATGTTGATTGTGAAAATTACAATTTGATCGCGTTGGAATGAAGCCTCATCAGTAAAGAGAACATTTGCATTGAAATGAGGATTGACACATTGTTGGATGAACCATTCGCGGAAGTGTACCCGTGGAGGCCAATCAGCTGCTGATAGTGCCTGCACACGCTGTACACGGCACGGAAACAACTGGTTCTCCCGTAGCACTCTCCATACAGTGACGTGGTTAACGTTACCTTGTACAGCAGCAACTTCTCTGACGCTGACATTAAGGTTATCGTCAACTGCACTAAGAATTGCCTCGTCCATTGCAGGTGTCCTCGTCGTTCTAGGTCTTCCCCAGTCGCGAGTCATAGGCTGGAATGTTCCGTGCTCCCTAAGACGCCGATCAATTGCTTCGAACGTCTTCCTGTCGGGACACCTTCGTTCTGGAAATCTGTCTGGATACAAACGTACCGCGCCACGGCTATTGCCCCGTGCTAATCCATACATCAAATGGGCATGTGCCAACTCCGCATTTGTAAACATTGCACTGACTGCAAAACCACGTTCGTGATGAACACTAACCTGTTGATGCCACGTACTGATGTGCTTGATGCTAGTACTGTAGAGCAATGAGTCGCATGTCAAAACAAGCACCGAGGTCAACACTACCTTCCTTCAATTTAGCCAACTGACGGTGAATCGAGGAAGTACAGTACATACTGACGAAATTAAAATGAGCTCTAACATGGAAATTAAGCGTTTCCGGACACATGTCCACATAAAATCTTTTCTTTATTTGTGTGTGAGGAATGTTTCCTGAAAGTTTGGCCTACCTTTTTGTAACACCTTGTATAACATGTTGTCATCTTATGAAAAGCTTGGTTGCCACATGTCACTGAAAATGCATTTCTTACATAGTTATCCACCCCTCCCCATGAACCATGGACCTTGCCGTTGGTGGGGAGGCTTGCGTGTCTCAACGATACAGATAGCCGTACTGTAAGTGCAACCACAACGGAGGGGTATCTGTTGAGAGGCCAGACAAACGTGTGGTTCCTGAAGAGGGGCAGCAGCCTTTTCAGTAGTTGCAGGGGCAACAGTCTTGCCTTGCAACACTAACCAAAACGGCCTTGCTATGCTGGTACTGCGAACTGCTGAAAGCAAGGGGAAACTACAGCCGTAATTTTTCCCGAGGGCATGCAGTTTTACTGTATGGTTAAATGTTGATGGCGTCCTCTTGGGTAAAAAATTCCGGAAGTAAAATAGTCCCCCATTCGGATCTCCGGGCGGGGACTACTCAAGAGGACGTCGTTATCAGGAGAAAGAAAACAGGCATTCTATGGATTGGAACGTGGAATGTCAGGTCCCTTAATCGGGCAGGTAGGTTAGAAAATTTTAAAAGGGAAATGGATAGGTTAAAGTTAGATATAGTGGAATTAGTGAAGTTCAGTGATAGGAGGAACAAGACTTTTGGTCAGGTGAATACAGGGTTATAAATACAAAATCAAATAGGGGTAATGCAGGAGTAGGTTTAATAATGAATAAAAAATAGGAGTGCAGGTAAGCTACTACAAACAGCATAGTGAACGCATTATTGTGCCAAAGATAGACACGAAGCCCATGCCTACTACAGTAGTACAAGTTTATACGCCAACTAGCTCTGCAGATGACGAGGAAATTGATTAAATGTATGATGAGATAAAAGAAATTATTCAGGTGGTGAAGGGAGAAGAAAATTTAATAGTCATGGGTGACTGGAATTCGACAGTAGGAAAAGGAAGAGAAGGAAACGTAGTAGGTGAACATGGATTGGGCCTAAGAAATGAAAGAGGAAGCCGCCTGGTAGAATTTTGCACAGAGCGTAATTTAATCATAGCTAACACATGGTTCAGGAATCATGAAAGAAGGCTGTATACATGGAAGAATCCTGGAGATACTAAAAGGTATCAGATAGATTATATAATGGTAAGACAGAGATTTAGGAACCAGGTTTTAAATTGTAAGGCATTTCCAGGGGCAGATGTGGAATCTGACCACAATATATTGGTTATGAACTGTAGATTAAAACTGAAGAAATTGCAAAAAGGTGGAAATTTACGGAGATGGGACCTGGATAAACTGAAAGAACCAGAGGTTGTACAGAGTTTCAGGGACAGCATAAAGGAACAATTCACAGGAATGGGGGAAAGAAATACGGTAGAAGACGAATGGGTAGTTCTCAGGGATGAAGTAGTGAAGGCAGCAGAAGATCAAGTGGGTAAAAAGACGAGGGCTATTAGAAATCCTTGGGTAACAGAAGAAATATTGAATTTAATTGATGAAAGGAGAAAATATAAAAATGCAGTAAATGAAGCAGAGAAAAGGAATACAAACGTCTCAAAAATGAGATCGACAGGAAGTGCAAAATGGCTAAGCAGGCATGGCTAGAGGACAAATATAAGGATGTAGAGGCTTAACTCACTAGGGGTAAGATAGATACAGCCAACAGGAAAATGAAGGAGACCTTTGGAGAAAAGAGAGCCACTTGTATGAATATCAAGAGCTCAGATGTAATCCCAGTTCTAAGCAAAGAGGGGAAAGCAGAAAGGTGGAAGGAGTATATAGAGGGTCTATACAAGGGCGATGTACTTCAGGACAATATTATGGAAATGGAAGAGGATGTAGATAAAGATGAAATGGGATATACGATATTGCGTGAAGAGTTTGACAGATCACTGAAAGACCTGAGTCGAAACAAGGCCCCGGGAGTATAGAATATTCCATTAGAACTGCTGACGGCCTTGGGAGAGCCAGTCCTGACAAAAATCTACCATCTGGTGAGCAAGATGTACGAGACAGGCGAAATACCCTCAGACTTCAAGAAGAATATAATAATTCCAATCTCAAAGAAAGCAGGTGTTGACAGATGTGAAAATTACCGAACTATCAGTTTAATAAGTCACAGCTGCAAAATAATAACGCGTATTATTTACAGACGAATGGAAAAACTGGTAGAAGCCGACCGCGGGGAAGATCAGTTTGGATTCCGTAGAAATGTTGGAACACGTGAGGCAATACTGACCTTACCACTTATCTTAGAAGAAAGATTAAGGAAAGGCAAACCTACGTTTCTAGCATTTGTAGACTTAGAGAAAGCTTTTGACAATGTTGACTGGAATACTCTCTTTCAAATTCTGAAGGTGGCAGGGGTAAAATACCGGGAGCGAAAGGCTATTTACATTTGTACAGAAAGCAGATGGTAGTTATAAGAGTCGAGGATCATGAAAGGGAGGCAGTGGTTGCGAAGGGAGTGAGACAGGGTTGTAGCCTCTCCCCGATGTTATTCAATCTGTATATGGAACAAGGAGTAAAGGAAACAAAAGAAAAATTCGGAGTAGGTATTAAAATTTAGGGAGAAGAAATAAAAACTTTGAGGTTCGCCGATGACATTGTAATTCTGTCAGAGATAGCAAAGGACTTGGAACAGCAGTTGAACGGAATGGACAGTGTCTTGAAAGGAGGATATAAGATGAACATCAATAAAAGCAAAACGAGGATAATGGAATGTAGTCGAATTAAGTCGGGTGATGCTGAGGGAATTAGATTAGGAAATGAGACACTTAAAGTAGTAAAGGAATTTTGCTATATGGGGAGCAAAATAACTGATGATGGTCGAAGTAGAGAGGATATAAATGTAGACTAGCAATAGCAAGGAAAGCGTTTCTGAAGAAGAGAAATTTGTTAACATCGAGTATAGATTTGTCAGGAAGTCGTTTCTGATAGTATTTGTATGGAGTGTAGCCATGTATGGAAGTGAAACATGGATAATAAATAGTTTGGACAAGAAGAGAATAGAAGCTTTCGAAATGTGGAGCTTAGGAGATTAGGTGGGTAGTTCACATAATTAATGAGGAGGTATTGAATAGGATTGGGGAGAAGAGAAGTTTGTGGCACAACTTGACTAGAAGAAGGGATCTGTTGGTAGGACATGTCCTGAGGCATCAAGGGACCACAAATTTAGCATTGAAGGGTAGCGTGTAGGGTAAAAATCGTAAAGGGAGACCAAGAGATGAATACACTGAGCAGATTCAGAAGGATGTAGGTTGCAGCAGGTACTGGGAGATGAAGGAGCTTGCACAGCGTAGAATAGCATGGAGAGCTGCATCAAACCAGTCTCAGGACTGAAGACCACAACAACAACAGCAACAACATAGTCATCTTGACTTCTGCCCCAAAGATTGTGGTGCAGTAAGTGATGAACATGGGGAGCGATTTTATCAAGATATTGCCACATTTGAGAAGAGGTCTGCCGGAAAGTGGAGCCCTACTATTTTAGCAGATTACTGCTGGACTGTCATAAAGGATGTTCCCGAGTATGTGTATAAACGTCCAGCTAAGTGAAAGCGGTCATCTTCTGAATTTATGTCTGAACAAACTATGTAGCTGTATATACTGTATATACGGACATTTATCATTTGCAATCCTTTACATACATTTGTGACCAGTTAATTTATATATTTTCGTTTGTGCTTTACATAGTTCTGACACAAAGTAGACTTACAAGTATTTTCATTCATGTAATATTATCTTTTTTTTCCCTAATATTATAATTTTGTACTGCCAGAAAAGCGCTGAAATTTATCAATGCATAACACATAACATAACTCAAGAAATTATTCACTTAAAATTTGTTGTGCTAAATCTTGGAACATGAAAGCATATTTAGTTAGTGAGTTATTTATACAAAAATGTAGATTACCCTTTTTAAAAAAAAACTAGAGCTAAATATTTATGAAGATGATGATTTTGTATCAAATGGCTCTAATCACTATGGGACTTAATATCTGAGGTCATCAGTCCCCTAGGCTTAGAACTACTTAAACCTAACTAACCTAAGGACATCACAAACATCCAAGGCCGAGGCAGGATTCGAACCTGCGACCGTAGCAGCAGCGCGGTTCCGGACTGAAGCGCCTAGAACCACTCGGCCACAGCGGCCGGCTTGTTTTGTATCATTTAATACTGAAATAAACATAACTAACTCAAACTCGTGCAATTTACTCACTTTCACTTCAAAATTGATGTTCAGTATAATCTGAAGAAGCTTCCCTGAAGATCTTTTCTTCAAATTTCTCTCGCACAATGAAATGTTCGTAAGTAAACGGCAACGGCTAGTGCTCTCCTTGACGTCAAGTGTTGTACGTAGTGACCATATAATGTGTGTACATATAGAAAGTCGTGAATGTAGGGATGTTGTAGAGTGACATCAACGAAGAGAACTGTACTTCCAGGAAGTAGACGGATTGCTTAAACTGCATTGAAAATCGTCGACGACACCACTGAATTTGCTACACTCAAGGCAAGATAATTTTGGAACGTGGCCACTTAAGAGCGTTAACGATGAGAACGTGGCAAGTGCCATAACCCAATTTCCCAGAAACTTCGCTCAGTGGAAGAGGGGTGAAACACGTATCTCGGCTTATATGTAGATCCTCGACTGTCTCTGAAAGAACGACAGTTAAAAGTTTTCATGGTATTTTCCTGTTACGAGGACTATTTGGAAAGTAATGTCCGATCGGTCCCAAAATGGAAAGCACTGTGAAAATCAAAAATGTTTTATTTGTAACAGTTATCTACACTTCCAGCTACTTCTCTACATAGTCGCCGCTCCGACTTAGACATCTGTCATAGCGTTGTACCAACTTTCCAATGCCCTCGTCGTAGAAGGCAGCCGCCTGTGCCTCCTGCCAATTCTCTGCGCTAGTCTACAGCTCGTTGTCTCTGCCAGAACATTGTCTTCATAGCCAGCGATTCATGCGAGCAGAGATGAAACTCAGGGAGAGTCAATGATGGTCTCTGTTGTGGGAGATCAAACGCTTCCCGTCGAAAAAGCTGCAGGAGCGTCTTAACTGCACCTGCGGAGTGTGGCCGAGAATATTGCCATGGAAATGCATGGCAGCTATGTTACGTGGGCTGCATGACATTAGAAGAAATCTCACACCAGGCCCTCATACATGGTGGGAGACACTATTGTTCTAAGCACCTTTACGTGGTCACTGTGTGCTCAGAACTGAGAAGAGCGACATGGCGCAATCGACAGGCATACTAGAGGAACTGCCCAACGCATCTGTGCAAAGCCATCGGATTTATCACCCCGTCGCACCTTAAGCTCCAAATAACCCTCGTAATTTATGTGCCTTTTACCTCGCAATATTTACAGACGAAATGATGACACAGTGGTTAAAACGTCGTGGCTTCTTAATATTGCAGCCCTTGCCGAAACCCGATTATTACCTTTTTTTGTTTTACATTTATTCACCCACGTCTGCAGAAGATTACTACGCGAATGTTTTCCAGTGTATATTGATAATAACGTTGTCCTTATGTCTGCTAACTGTGCCGGATGGGTGAATTTAAAAAGAAATGAGAAAACTACTCGAAATAGTTTTTGGTGAAATTCCTGTAGTGTATCTTCATTTATAATCAGTTGCTACACAGTTTTCGGAAAAGTTTCCGTTATGCATGGTTTCCTGCGAAATTATTGTCAATGCTCGAAATCTTCACCAATGTTAACGACTGCAGCGTTTTGGGATCCAAACACCCATAAATGAAGTGCGAAGGAGTATTAATACGACGATAAATATAAAATATCTGTGCGAAAGATAAATACTCTGTGGAATTTAAGCATCTTTGTGCGAACTCGCTAACAAAGAAGTACAGGCTGTATTAAGCTACGACAAAGAGCTAATTATTCCATGTTGGACATTATAAGGGAGATTCTCGATGTCGGATTGGGAGAAGATTGTTAGAAGCCGTCATTAAGGCAGTAATCTATGTTTTATAGTATTGAAGAAAATAAATACATATAAAAGCACAAAAGCAGTATCACGTGTGTAGGGTTCATAGCCCTTAATCATTTCAAAAGAAATATTCAGTGATTATAAAAACGCAAGTTGTTCGGAAGTGTTGTGTGGTTTGATGGTGCGAACCTGCAGTTTTACACGGTTTTGATATTCGTCGAGAATCTCTCTCCGAAGACCTAAATAATTTCACGAACTAAAGTTGGACGCCACATTCTATACACCTGACACAGAATAGCACTTGTCTGTACCGATCGATTTCCGTAGAGCGATAAATTATCTTTAGCCATTTCAGGAGGAGAAGTCCCAGCAAGGAGACTCAACGAGCTCAGCTGCTGAGAAACGCATATGGTATTACTGTATTCTTTAACTTAGGAAAAACAGTAAGCAATATAGATTTCATAACCACCGCAAACATAATTAAAAGGACTCAATTTAAATAAAAGGAGCAAACAGTAATAAAGGAATCCCTAAACCAAACCATAAACAAAAATCAATTAATAATAATAGGCAGTCACATTAATAAAACGCTCATTAAATAACAGAGAGAATAAAAATAAGAACTTTAAAAGGCGTTGCTTTTACGATTGAGATTCATACGAGGAAATGTCACTGTGGCAAACCTGCCTTCGCGTGATGCTCTTGGTGTACGGGATATCTGTCTTTCAAATGTTTCTACGATTAGTATCGTCCAAGCAAATGAACCAAATCTTCCTGAAGAATAAACATACGAATAAAATATAAGAATCAAGATAAGAATTGATATAGAAATGAAATATCGTAGTATGAGAATTTAAAGAGTTTGTGCACATGTTGTTGTTGTTGTTGTAGTCTTCAGTGCTGAGACTGATTTGATGCAGCTCTCCATGCTACCCTATCCTGCGCAAGCTTCTTCATCCCCTGTACCTACTGCAACCTACATCCTTCTGAATCTGCTTAGTGTATTCATCTCTTGGTCTCCCTCTACGATTTTTACCCTCCACGCTGCCCTCCAATGCTAAATTTGTGGTCCCCTGATGCCTCAGAACGTGTCATACCAACCGGTCCCTTCTTCTTGTGAAGTTGTGCCATAAACTCCTTTTCTCCCCAATTCTATTCAATACCTCCACATTAGTTATGTGATCTACCCATCTTACCTTCAGCATTCTTCTGTAGCACCACATTTCAAAAGCTTCTATTCTCTTCTTGTCCAAAGTATTTATCGTCCATGTTTCACTTCCATACATGGCTACACTCCATACAAATACTTTCAGAAACGACTTCCTGACACTTAAATCTATACTCGATGTTAACAAATTTCTCTTCTTCAGAAACGCTTTACTTGCCATTGCCAGTCTACATTTTATATCCTCTCTACTTCGACCATCATCAGTTATTTTGCTCCCCAAATAGCAAAATTCCTTTACTACTTCAAGTGTCTCATTTCCTAATCTAATTCCCTCAGCATCACCCGACGTAATTTGACTACATTCCATTATCCTCGTTTTGCTTTTGTTGCTGTTCATCTTATATCCTCCTTTCAAGACACTGTCCATTCCGTTCAACTGCTCTTCCAAGTCCTTTGCTGTCTCTGACAGAATTACAATGTCAACGGCGAACCTCAAAGTTTTTATTTCTTCTCCATGGATTTTAATACCTACTCCGAATTTTTCTTTTGTTTGCCTTACTACTTGCTCAATATACAGATTGAATAACATCGGGGAGAGACTACAACCCTGTCTCACTCCCTTCCCAACCAATGCTTCCTTTCATGTCGCTCTACTCTTATAATTGTCATCTGATCTCTGTACAAATTGTAAATAGCCTTTTGTGCACATATGTTACATAATAATAAATAGGAGACACTTACTGCGAAATATATTGTAATTTTACAATTAGTATAACGCCCTTGTATCCCATAATTTGATAAGAAACGTTGGCGTAGCAATCTTTTACGGACGTAGGTAGGAAAAAAAATAAAAAAATTAAAAAAAAGCCAAAATCTGGCTTCGAACACGGGGCACAAAATTAAAATGCCACGATGGTTATCACCGAGCCATTATTTGAATGGTGAACATAGGACGGTAAAAGTGATATAAAGTACTTCGAGGTCGAGTGTCTATGGATAAGGCGAGACATGTGTCTGCTTACTTTCACTCCTCTTCCACTGAGTGAAGTTCGTGGGAATTCGGATGATGGCAATTGCCATGTTCTCTTGGTGATCCTTTGTGTCATTGTGGCTATCTCTGGCTATAGAAAATGAAGCCTCGTGTGCAGTAGATTTCGATGGAGTTAGTCGTGTTATATCATGTGAAAGAAAAACAAATAGTGACAAGAAGAGAACTGTGAAAGTCAGTGATTTTGGTTGTACTTGGATGGAAACTGATTCTGTGAAACACCGTGAAAGGAGGGAGAAAAAGGTTCCAGCTATTCAAAAGTTACTAAAAACTGACATATATTGTTCACAAGCGTAAAAAGAAGGGAGACTGGTAATGCGGATGGTGGCGCAGGAGAAAAGTTTATGTTAAGTTTTTGGAGGCGGAGGGGAAGGAAACGGATTTAAGTCCCGTCGACGGCGAAATCATTCATTAGAGACGGAGCATACTCTCGGATTTGGGAAAGACGAAGAAGGAAAATGTTCGTGCCCTTTCGAAACAACCTTCGCGGCATTTGCATTTAGTGATTTGGGAATGTAATAGGACGCCTAAATCTGGATGGTCGGACGAGCAATTGAACCACCGTCCTCTTGTATGCCAGTCCAGCGCTTTATGGCCCGTTCGCTAAAGTGACAGTACAGCTCGTGGCGTAGTGCACTGGCACCGAGACGGCAAGTGTGAGCGCCTAGTTTTCAGAGGCATCATTGTGGAAGTGCCACATTATTTCATGCTCCTAAAAGTTAAATTCGGTTGTGCTTCTCCCACCAACGAAAAACGCCATTTGACTACTCGCTGCTGGCTGTATTTCTGGAAACCGGCGTTTTGACCTAGACTTCGTGGAATAATTGCTGCTATGGTCCTTTAGTTTTCAGCGTATCTTTATTTAATCACCAATGCTGAAAAAAGTGGAAAGAAAGACGCAGCAAGTACAATTTCTGGAACTATACGGGGGGCAACTTTGGCTGTGGAGGCATAAAAGCGAGTCGTATAAACATTGCGTTTTGGGAGATCAACTGCTCGCAGGAAATTTCGACTGTGTGTGGAGAATACAGTGTCCAGTTACATTAATGTGACCACCTGTCAACAACGTGAACAACCACCTTTTGCAGCGCGGACCTCTGCGAGACGCCCAAGAAGAGTGTAAGTTAGGTTCTGGAAGGTGCCGCCAGCGGTGTCTAGCCATGCTGACTCCAGTGCCGACCCAAGTGCCAGTTGGGGGGACATGGCCCGATGAGCCCGATCGAGGTGGTACCACCGATTCTCGATTGAGTTTTAATCTGGGGAGTCCTGTGGCCAGGGGAGCACGGTGAACTCATTCTCATCCTCTTCCAACCACCCACGCACAGCGCGATAGGGTGAAATGTTGCTTTGTTCTGCTGGTAGATGCCACTGTGCCGAGGAAAACCAAACTGCATGTAAATTGCGTGTTGGGCTGGGCATGGTCCCCAAGGATAGATGTACACTTGTGTTGATCAATTGTACCTTCCGCAATGCCATGTAATGCCTGGACCCTTCCGATGATTGTTGCAGGATGTCTGCTTTTAGAGGTTCCACACCATGTTATGTTACGTTAACCGGGGACCTAGAAACGACGGAGAGGCTCTGTCCCCACTGCAGCCGCAGTGGTCCGCAACTCCACGGCCACTACCGCAGTCCACTTCACCTCTCCGCTGCCCCACACCGAACCCAGGGTTATTGTGCGGTTCGGCCCCCGGTGGACACCCCCCCTCCCCCCCCCCCCAGGGAACGTCTCAGACCAGACGAGTGTAACCCCTATGTTGACGTGGTAGAGTAACGGTGGTGTACGCGTATGTAGAGAACTTGTTTGCACAGCAATCGCCGACATAATGTAGCTGACGCAGAATAAGGAGAACCAGCCCGCATTCGCCAAGGCAGATGGAAAACCACCTAAAAACCATCCACAGACTGGCCAGCACACAAATCCGCCGGCCGGATTCGTGCCGGGGACCAGCGCTCCTTCACGCTGGGAAAGCCGTGCGTTAGATAGTACGGCCAACCGGGCGGGCATTCACACCATAAATGCTAACGGCTCTTGGTCGGATGTTGTATAAAACGTCATTCATCTGAAAAGGCCACTTGTCAGCACTCAGTCGACATCTAGTTGCGGCATTGGCGTGCAAATTTTAGTCTTCGTCATCGATGGACAGCAGTCAGCATGGGTGCATGAACTAGACACCTTCAACGATGGCTTATAAAAGCAACATTCGCAGAACGATCGTTGAGGAGATACTGTTGGTAGCCTCTGGGATCATGTGGGCGGTCAGCTGCTCAAGAATTGCACGTCTCTTTGCCCATACATATCTCCACAGCCATCGTTTGCCCCTGTCATATATGGCCTCTGGTGCGCTACAGCTGCCTTTGTGGCAGTTTTGGAAAGCGCCGTTTTGCCAGTCACAGTATTTTTTGACGACAACGGCGTACCAGTAGTTTACATACTTGGACGCTTTGGAAGTGCTTCTACCCTTATCCCAAAAGACAAACATCATGCTTTTTCAGACGTCAGATAAACCGCCCTCTTTCTCCATTATGACAATGGTTGCACTGCTTTCCATGTCCCCTCTACATGCTTTATATACACTCCACTACTAGTGCTGCCACTTCTCGTCTGTGAGTGGTTATTGCAAGTTGACGTCGAACACAGGAGGTGGTCACATTAATTTGACTGGACAGTGTGTGAGCGTGGGGTTGCTAGTCTGATATTCTGCACAACGGATTAATCTGAGATGTACCCTTTACCCTGTGGCACCTGCAAGATGCAATTTCCACCTCCACACTACTACAGACGTCAGAAAGACGCTCCTAACGTTCTAAAGAGAAATGCCTGAAAAACTTTCAGCAATAAATATCTTCTGGAGTTGTCCGCTGTAAGGAAATGACACAAAAATTCACAAAATTTCTTACATAACTAGTGGGATACTTGGGTACTGGATTAGTGCTAGTTAGTGTAGGAAAAACATAAAACTAACGAAAATTATTATGTATTTTGCAAAAATTCAAAGAAATCACAATGGCACTTTTAGTTATGAACCGAACACGTTATTTCCTGCTTTTTTTTTTTTTTTTTTTTTTTTTTTTTAATGTGAGCTTACCTCTTAAGGAAAGGATTCACTAATGAAATTTCTATACAAAGTTTAAGATTGTTATTCACTTGGCAGAATGGCTGAGAGCCACGTCTACTCAACTTGAATAATTATCCGTTAGAATGTTGCTAGGTACGGTCGAGGCTGTCGCGTGTGAAATGCAGTGAAGGGTACTGTTGTGGAGGAAATATGGGGCTCGCAATAGCTGTAGCGCATAATATCCTAAGCTGCAATGACTGCTGTCTGCGCCACTCCCCTCTGACAAATACGATAGCTCTCGTTCTATCTGGATTGACCTTCACCAATCAAACTCTCCCTACACCTTGAAGAAATCAAGGACTCCTATTCGCTCCTAGTCTAACTATTTGCGTGGTACACCTGTCAGATAACCAGTCCACCACAATGCCACTCAAAAATTCACTCACACGCCTTTAACTATAACTCTGTCCGTTCACACCACACAATAAAGTGTGGCGGCCAACACAGTGAACAACCCTTAATTGCAAGGACTCAGGATAGAGTCGCACTTCGATTCGCTCTCGACAGAGGTGCTCCCAGTGAAGTACTGATGAGAGACTTGTTCTTCGCTCTTTTTGAGTACACATACGAGCGCGCACACTCTCGTTACGTGTTCTTGCTCCAAGAGCGAACAATGGAACGGCCCATCTCTATGCCAGCCATGAAGGGGTATATCTTTCGATCTCTTCCATTACTCCTTCAGCTCAAGGCTTCATAAATATCGTCTGCCAATCAGCATTGCTCTCCTAAAACGGGAGAATGACGTTTCGTTTAAGGAGAGCAATCCGGAAATCTGTAGCATCAGCGTTTGGCGTTTTCTGTCTCCCTGTGAAAATCTCTGAAACTGCATTCCTCCTTTCCCTTGGGCAAACGCTGCCCGCTCCATGGGCGGCCGCCTGTGAAAAGCTCTGAAGGGTCTGGCGTCCTGGTGTGCGTTGTTTGCCTCTCCCGAACTAAAAGCTTTTGTGAGCGTCATGTCTTGAATGTGTGTGTGTGTACGCCAGCCTCGATTATTTCAACCACGGCGCGCTTACTTGTTATTTGCATATCGCTTACATGAATTCATATAACATTGACTTAATCTTATCGAGTTTGGGTTCGAATGAAGCGTCTTGATGTGTGAAATAGGACAGTGAGGGCGGAATATGTAAGCAACGAAGGTCAGGAGACCACGACGTCTTACATACTTCCCTCCTTCTGACAAAATTTTTGTCTGGGGTTTATCAGTGCCGAGGAAAACATTGACAAAGTCAGCCAAAAATTGTTCTTTTAGATTTTTCAATAAAATTTTCTCAGCCATTCTTAACAATTTTTTCTAATGATTTCCTTATAGCTATTGTTTCTATTTTTTTTTAATTCTACAGTTTATGTTTTGTTGTTAGGCAAATATATTTATAAAGGTTGTTATTCTTTGTCGTTGCCAGTACGTGTCTGTTTTCCCTTTTCATCAAAATTGTTTTTACAATATTAAGTTTTCTAAACTCGTAAGTGTACAGTGTATTATGTCTTGGTGTGGTTATCTCTTTTCTTCAGGTAGGCTTTGCGTAAATGTTCGCAAAACCTCTGTTGTGCTACTTTGTTTTATTTATTTAGGCATTATCTTTTTCTTTATGTGTCACTGTTTTTTTTGGTGTACGAATGAAGAAGCGTTTCCTCTTAGTTCTATCCTCAGTATTAATATTATTACCCCAAAAGGTGTTTTTGAATGTTACTTAATGAAGTAAAGTCATGCTTAAATCCTCTTCTAATTTTGCATATAAAAGAAATAAATAGACTTTCCATGAGTTTGTGTGATTATATAACTATACTAAGTTTCTTTACAAAAGGTTTTAAGGTATCTATAAATAATGGACTTTAGATATGTAATAAAAATAGTTACTTTTACAAAAAAGGAAAAAAATATTTTTACAAATATATCGTTTTGTTAACTCTACATTCGTCTTTTTTCAGTCTTTTCGTTTTGGGCTGCGTCAGTTTCTGTGCTCGACGATCCCCACTGAAATGCTGGAAGGCGTCTACTCATTTGTATGGGTGTCACAAATCATGAGAGAAGCACTCTAGCATGCGATGCTGGGTCTTACTTGTTGACATTGTCATCATGGAGTGGTACTTTTAACCGATGATGATGACTGTGGTTTACTGCATAAACAGTGATGTCTTGGTACTACTTTGCTGTCACACCTGGGAACGTATGGCAGTTCGATGATTGTAGTTGACTACCGACGATCGTCACCCAATACTGTGCTGTGACGTCTTGGTACTTCACACGTGGTTCGGTATGGCAATTTGGTGATGTGGTAGGGAGAATACTGTTCATTTTGCTGAATTTATTTCTAGATAATGTTGGTTAGTACTACTTAATATGCCGTTTGCCGTTGGCTTGTATTTTTTGATGATTCGAGGTTTATTTTTGGAGAGCTGGTTGTAGTAGTTGCCATGCCTCAAAGTTCATGGAAAGACGTTTGTAGCAATTTGCTTCGTAGGATAGGAGAGAAAGGTATCTTCCTGTCTTCTGCCCTTCTTCATCTTGCATCTTCTGTTCTTCTCTTCTTTCTTGCATTCTTCTCTTCTTCTTCTTGGGCTAGGAATATGTGAATTTTAGTGTAGGAGTGGTATAGGATTTGTAGGATCTGACTGCCTTTCCAAATGTTACTTGATGCGTTTGTAGATCTTAGTAATTTTTTTGTACCTTAATTGTCGTCTCGTCGTTTATCATTCTCCCCACGCTCTTCTGTTGTGTAGCAGTGTCGTGACATATGAAATGTCCATGCTGTGCGTTGTCCTCCTGAAAACCAACCTGGTTGCAACCTGCATTTCCAGTGTGGCGTTCGTCTTCATGTTGTTGTTAATGCCCTAAGTGCTTTTTCAACATGTCTGTACCCTCTCCGTCGCTATCTCAAAGCATCTGGTGTTAAGGGAGCTGGTGGCGATGTCCCTTTGACGCTTAGAAATATTTACAATTTTTGTTTTACTTATATTTGTTGTTTACAAAAAAGACTCTGATTTTATAAAATGCAAAAATTTTCTGATAGTGGCAAAAATTATTAGATCGATATATTTTTTTATTCTAATTATGTCCTACCACTTCTTCATTCTTTTAATTGTTGTGTACCATTTATTGTTTGTGTGCATGTTGTAGTGTACTTGATACTACAAGATTTGTTAGTGTGTATTGTGTCTCTTTTCCTTTTAATTAATGTGTTATTTTGTTGATTCTTAATTTAACTTTTATTTAGTGGGTAGTATAAGATAGGGTGGACATTAATTTGCTGAACCTCTTCCGCATTTTTCAACTCAATCTTTACGTTTTGCAGTATTCGGTGGCCTAACTTCTACATCTGGCTTCTCTTTGCTGTGTTGTTCTTGTCTCTGAGGACCATAATTTCCTCGGTAATTATTCGCGCCCTGGTCTCGCCAGTTGCTGTTTCTAACATCGTGACCTCTTTCAAAGTACCCTTGACCGTTGGCATTTTGATTCCTAAACCCATATCCGCCACTGTATGAGTGTCCATTACCGTTCCTATTTCGGTACCAATTATTCTGGTTAACTTTTCTGAGCCATTTGTCTCCATTGTGCCACTGTCCTTGTCTGTTAAATTACCTGAAATTATTGGTGTTAGGATTACGATTATTATTATTGGAATATTCGTTCCTAATCTTCTCCTTTTGCTGTTCCCTTTCCTTTCTCTTTTCTTTCACCTCGTCTTCTTTAAACATAAATTCACGTTCCCTTAAAAACTCTTTGAAATCTTGATATTTTCATTTTTTCTTACTGTCGCCTGTTGATACTTTACCGTAATTTCATTCTACATAGATGTATCAGCTCTCCGGTACTGTATGGTTTGTCTAGGCATTGATTCTTTTTGCCCATTGTATCAAAGAATTTTACCACGTTTTTCTCTCCTGAGTTTTCATATGGTGTGGTCTGAAGTAACTCGTATTTAATTTTGTTTTGCGCCTCCTTGGACCAATATCTTTCGAGAAATGCTGTTCTGAACTGTAGGTAAGACGTACAGGTAGCCGCGATCTTTTGCATCACTTCTGCTACTGTCCCTGACATGTGTGCACAAATGTAGTCAAGTTTGTGAGCTACGCTCCAGTGGTTTGGTGAGCCTACTTGAAACTGATCGATGAATGTGCGTGCATGCAAGCCACCGCCTTCTTCCTTGAAATGTTGAAATTTTCTAACTGTAAGGAAGTGATCTGTATCATATCTACTCATAAATCCGGTTTGTGGCTGATTCATGGGCTCAAATAAACTGCCACTGCTTGTGTCGTCGTGTTTATTCTCTGGTAATCTACTGCCTGTCTACCTATTCTCAATTTACTGACTCATATCCGCGTCATATCGTATCATTGGTGAATAAAAGTGTTGTTCGTGTGTTTCTACTCTCGTCGTTCGCGGTATAGTACCTGTGCTGCTATTATGTCGTGTCATTGGATTTACTGGTTCAGTTCCCTGTCTTTCGATTGGTATCGGCTGAATGTATGTGTTCCGTTTCTCTAGATACTGTACCTGGCCCTGTG
The DNA here is from genome assembly GCF_021461395.2 of Schistocerca americana. Lineage (NCBI taxonomy): Eukaryota > Metazoa > Arthropoda > Insecta > Orthoptera > Acrididae > Schistocerca > Schistocerca americana. The sequence goes on along the minus strand of NC_060122.1, from coordinate 336,893,155 downwards.
GCATGTCATGTATTACTTTAATCGGGTTTTCTGTTTCGATTTCTGCGCGAGTGTTACGTCTAGCCTTGGTTCTGCTTGAACTTCCTTAGACGGCGGGTGTTCGTGTACTGCATTAACGCTTGTCCTGTCAGTTGTTTCGCTACAGGTGTAATCGGTCTCAATCTATTCTTCGATAGTTTGTATCAACTCTGTTCGAAGTTTTACAAACTGATCTTTGTTTTTAAGTTCTATCTTACTGATCCGCTGATCATATTTTTTCTGAGCAACCTTTGCGACCTTGCTTTGAATTGCTTGTTCTTCCGAAATTTGTATAGCTGTTCGAGTGGCTTTTTTCGTAAAACGTTCCACCTTTTTGTCAACGTTTACGATGTACAATTGGACCTTGTCCACGTCAGTGCGTAATTGGTGCTGACCTTGTGTTAGTACCTGAGTTCTTTCTCTAGATTCTTTCGCGTCTTTGTTTATCTCAGTGATCTATCAATCCTGGCGATCCCTTCTGCCATCTGGATTTTAACCTGTTGGATCTGTGTCTTCATAGCCTGATTATCCTGTTTCAATTGCTGATGCTGTTCCGTCATCTGTGTATTCTGTTTCGTTATACTATCGTTCATTTTAGTAACATCTCCATGATCGCGTCCTGTCCTGTGACGCTGCCTTCTGCTGAACTATGTATTCTCGATCTATTGTTTTCTACTCGGTCAGTTACGTCGTTTACTGTGCTATGGTTCAAATGGCTCTGAGCACCATGGGACTCAACTTCTGAGGCCATCAGTCCCCTAGAACTACTTAAACCTAACTAAGCTAGGGACATCACACACATCCATGCCCGATGCAGGATTCGAACCTGCGACCGTAGCGGTCGCGCGTCTCCAGACTGTAGCGCCCAGAACCGCACGACCACTCCGGCCAGCTACTGGGCTATGCTGTGGCGTTTCTAAGTTTAATAACTGCAATAACCCGTGCTGTCGAGGACTAGTTGCGTTTGTCATTGAACCATTACGTGGTGCAAACAACTCCGCATTCTGCCCTCTCTGTTGTGTATGTCTTGTGTTTGCAGGTATAGTTGCGTCTGTCACGGAACGTGGCGCTCGTAACTCCGCAAAATTCTGTGTCTGCTGTTGGGGCATATTTAGAATGTGTACGATAGGTTCGACGTATTCTAAATGTTCCCCCTCTTCCTCACTGTCTACTTGTCTTGGAACGTTAGCTAACTGCCGGTTCATTGACTGTATTGACGCGAATTCTGTCCCTGATATGCGGCAAACAAACGCGTTTACTGTGCTCGTTCCGCTTCTAATCTTTGCCATTTCCTACGTGGGCTGTCTATTTCTGGCTCAGAATGTTCCCTACCTGGGATTTCATATTGTGGAAATTCGATGTTCTCGTCCCTTCGATTCCTATCTGTCTGATCTGTCTCAATTTTATCCCAGTTTAATTGAGCCTGCTGATTCTGCAGCTCCCCGACTGTACTATCCTCTAATTCATCGCCTGTCATATACTCAGGTTCACCTTCTGTCCTATTCTCAATAAGCTCGTTTACTTACTGTCTATCTGGTTGATTCTCCACCATCTTGTCTACTTGCTGTCTCTCACGTAACCTTTGGCTTGTGCTATCGTTAACTTGGAAATTCTTTCAACACACTACAACCCTATCTACAAAAGTGTACGACCACTTACCAGTTGGTTCAACCAACAACAACAACGTCGTGACCTCTCGGCTAATGTTCTGTCTGCTCTGCTACAGTCTCCAATCTCTTCCTGTGCGCTTGCAAAGGGAGAAAAATGTTATTTCTTAATTCTAACTTGTATGATGCTGCGTCACACTGCGTCTCTGCGTCACTCGGCGTTAGGACTATCACCTGAAAATCCTATGCCCTAACAGCTACACAAAAATCGTAAAAAAATGCAAAATGTTCCAACACAATAACACACGCCGTTTTCCCTAGAATTCTGCTTTCTTCACTACCTGTATCTATTCTGACACAAATCTTTGCAAATAGCTATTTCATACATGAAAGAAAGTTCTTCAAAGTGCTACTACTGCGACCTGCCATATCTAACTATCCTGACACTTTCCTATCCTGGTAGCTTACCTATTTTACCTATCCTGACAGAGTCGCCATTTTCCGTGAGCGTGTGGGGTTACTATTCTGTTATTCTGCGCAACGGATTAATCTGAGATGTACCCTTTCCCCTGTGGCTCCTGCAAGATGTAATTTCCACCCCCACACTACTACAGACGTCAGGCAGACGCTCCTAACGTTCTGAAGAGAAATGCCTCAAAAACTTTCAGCGATAAATATCTTCTGGAGTTATCTGCTGTAAGGAAATGAAACAAAAATTCACAAAATTTCTTATGTAACTAGTGGGATACTTGGGTACTGGATTAGTGCTAGTTAGTGTAAGAAAAACATGAAACTAACGAAAATTATTATTTATTTTACAAAAATTCTGAGAAATCACAATGGCACTTTTAGTTATGAACCAAACACGTTATTTCCTGGTTCTTTTCAAAATGTGAAGTTACCTCTTAAGGAAAGGATTCGCTAATGAAATTTCTATACAAAGTTTAAGATTGTTATTGACTTGACAGAATGGCTGAGAGCCACGTCTACTCAACTTGAATAATTATCCGTTAGGATGTTGCTAGGTACGGTTGAAGGTGTCGCATATGAAATGCAGTGAAGGGTACTTTTGTGGAGGAAATAGGGGGCTCGCAAGAGCTGTAGCGCACAATACTGTAAGCTGCGATGACTGCTGTCTGCGCCACTCCTCTCTGACAAATAAGATAACTCTCGTTCTATCTGGACTGATCTTCACCAATCAAATTCTCCGTACGCCTTGAAGAAATCAAGGACTCCTATTCGCCCCTAGTCTAACTATTGGCGTGGTACACCGGTCAGATAACCAGTCCACCGCGATGCCACTCAAAACTTCGCTCGCAGGCCTTTAACTATAACTCTGTCCATTCAAACCGCACATTAAGTGTGGCGGCCAACACAGTGAACAACGCTTAATCACAAGGACTCAATATAGAGTCGCACTTCGATTCGCTCTCAACAGAGGTGCTCTCCCAGTGAAATACTGAGGAGAGACTTGTTCCACGCTCTTTGAGTACACGTACGAGCGCGCACGCTCTCGTTACGTGTTCTTGCTCCAAGAGTGACAATTGAACGGCCTCTCTCCACGCCAGACATGAAGGGGGATATCTTTCGGTCTCTTCCATTACTCCTTCAGCTCAAGGCGTCAGAAATATTGTCTGCCAATCAGCATTGCTCTCCTAAATCGGGAGAATGACGTTTCGTTTAAGGAGAGCAATCCGGAAATCTGTAGCATCAGCGTTGGCGTTTTCTGTCTCCCTGTGAAAATCTCTGAAACTGCGTGCTATGTGTTGTAAGAGGTCCGAGCAGATGTAATTTCGATGTATTGCTCATGCGCTGCCTGCAATAGGCAAGGTATAAGAGAATCTCTGACCAGAGAGCAGTGTTGACTGCAGTAGGAACTGTGTAGCTGTAGCAGTAAGTTGTTGCTAGTCTGGAGTCTGCTCTGGTCTGGTATGGTGTATCGTGTTGGCTGGCCCGGTCGCGGTGCAGCGATGCCGGAGCTTGAGTGTTATTGTATAAGGTAAAAAGGAAGCCTCGCGCATATGTATTAATGTTATTTCAAGTCGCATATAAATGTTTTAAAACTCTCGTAATAATAATCTTCCTCATAAAAAGTAACTTTTAACAACCATTCATTTCAATTTAAAGAATTTACTAATTTCTCCCATCCATGATCATCCCGATTATTGCATAGAAAAATCAGTTGCTTCCTTTCATAAATGACAGATAGGTCGGCCAGCATTGCACAGAGCTGTGCCGGAAAAATTTATTGTAAGAGCAGATATATCCGGCGACTTCACTGAGGTAAGAATTTTTCCTTTTTTATTCAGAATGATCTTTCAGGGCCATGACGCTGCACTGCTGTCGTCCAAAATTTACCAGGTTAATTTCACAGTGAATTATTGAAAAGTCGTAAGTGAGCGACTGTTGTGAGGTTACGCTAAATGTGAATGAATTTTGAGCTTAGACTAAATCAGAAAGAATTTTGTGTGGGAGGTCAAATGAGAAAGAATTTTGTGGGGAGGTTACACTAAATTAGAATATTATTCATAATATTAATTTATTTTATTTAGTGGGGAGGTTACACTTGGCGACAACCGGCCAGGATCGTATTTTTTTGTGAATCTCTGAGAAGTAGTCATATTGTAAGAGCAGATATATCCGGCGACTTCACTGAGGTAAGAATTTTTCCTTTTTTATTCAGAATTTACTTAAATGTAGTTTGCATCTGGCGCAACGCATATACTAATTTGTCACTCTTTCTTTCGCAGATCATCGGCAATTTATTGCTCTTTGTTGTAATTGTTTGTTCCATTTCGCTTTGTATTTGTTTCATTTTGTGCTTAATTTTGATTTGTGATAAATGCCGCGAAAAACTGTTAACAGTACATCACGATGTGCAATGAGTGAAATAGCCGACTCGAATAGTTTGACCGATAATATTTGCGACACTCAGTGTAATAGTGATAATCCCCTAATTACAGATAATCAGTTCCTACCGATTACTAGTAATGATTTTGATCCTAATGATGAACAAACAAATTCATTTGCGCCCACACTTAATTTAACGGCAAATGATGACGAGGCACGTCCCGTTACAACGAACGCTACCCAGCTTGACACACCCGATTTGCAAAATTTACGTAACGAACAGATAATTGTTTCTAACGAAGATGAACAATGTACTCAAAGTACGTCAGATTTATTTGATTCCGGTGTAGTGACCAACAGTGCACTTTCAATTGGCAAACCTTTTCAAGAATTACAAAATGACCAAATGGTTACACAAAATGCGGCAAATGCAGATACACCAACACACAGCATAGAAAATAGAGCCGCTAATTTTGGCTGGGATGAAGTTATGGCATTATTACTTCAATGCAATAAAAATCTAGACAACTATTTCAAACAACTTAATGAAAAAATAGACAATCAGCACAAACAATTTAATGAAAAACAACTGAGTGAAAAACTAGGTAACAGTTATAAACAACTTAATGAATCGTGCAAACAACTTAATGAAAGTTTCAAACAGTCGAATGAAAAACACGACAACCTTAACGAACAGAACAAACAACTTAGTGAACAGATTATAGCCGTTACCGTGCAACGCCATGATACTAAAGAACAATTATGTGAGGAAATTGAGGCTTGTGCTAGTAACAGTAGTGAAGAAATTAGATCTGTTGCACAAGAATTAGGTAGTACACGTGTAGCCACAACGAAATTACTTAGAGATGAAAGTAGTGCAGTCACTGAACAATGTTCTGAAAAAGCAACACAGTTACGCGACGAGTTTAAATTAATGTCAGCAGAAGTTTCACGCACTCTGGATATGGAAGTCGATAAGAAATTTGACCAACAGAACAGCCAAATTGACGAACGTTTTAAAGTGACAGGAATGAAAAATGTTTGAGTCACTAACACGTCACAGCATACGCCACATTCCAAACATTTGTCACACTCACACAGCCAGTGTAACTTACGTAATTTAGAGAGCGCACGTGACTTAGATTCCGAACAGTCAGAGACAAATAGACTATCATGCAATCCTGAACCTGCTCAGACATACAGAGACGATAATTTTTATTACAAACACTTTCTATCTGTTAGGAAATTTAAAGTACTTGACAATGCCAGAACACAGATTCACGCTTTGGACTGGATACGATAATTTGCTTTTGTATCTTCATCAGCTTGGCCTGTAACGCAGAAACTAGAATTGGATTGGATACAACAACTTGCTTTTGAATTTTCACCGGCATTGCCTATAACGCAGAAACTAAAATTTATTTGCAGCGCGTAAGTGACCTCAGGGGATTCATTACACTTCGATGAATATGTGCCGTAGTGTGCACAGGGCCCCGAGCCATAGTAGTGCTATTTCATCTTTAGTTTTCTGCACTGCTGCCTTCTCTTCTACTATCCTTTATATCTTCAAAACAGCTCTTCAACTATCGATCTATCTAGACTTAGGAATGAATAACGAAAACCTGATATGACAAGTTTTACCGAAAGTGACAGTTTTTATTAAACACTCCCGAAATGGCAAGATCTACCAGCGTAATTTTAATAACAGACAAAATTGTAATCATCAGTATGTACAAAATTTTCAGCTATCACAGACGCATTTTGGCAACAATAGAGGTTTTTTTCCGCAACAGCAAGAAAACCAGCCGGTTAGCATACCTAACCAACAATGTAATGTGCAAGGTCAACCAAGCTTTAATGTTTCGCCGCCTACACGTATAGCGTCGGCTCCGACAAATAGTAACGCACATCAGCAAGGAAATCAGTACGTACAGAAAACACACCATTTTAACTCATATCGTAATGCACCGTATAGAAATGACTATAATGACAGACGTAAATGTAATGAGCACAATTTTCAGCGTACGTTTAATAACAGTCGGTCTTACCAGCAGCAAAATCATCCGCAACAACAGATTATCATGAATGAACCAGACAGTCGGTATCATCCCGAACCTAATGTGTCAGGACCGAAATAACAGAACAGTACAAATAGTCGAGATGCCACAGCATCCTCCCGCAAATAACAGCACGTCAGAAAGAATTTGACTAGATACAGTACAGATTGCATCTTCCAGCAACGCAAGCAATACTTTTGACACAGAGAATCTTGTTCACGAAAATGTTATTACTTTTGACAACATCCGAGACACTCTTTTGCAGGAAAAACTAGTTGTTCAAAAAACCGTTTCACACCCTGTCATTGAAGTAAAGATTGGATCATCCAAATTTTCAGCAGTAATCGATTCTGGATCACCTATGTCAGTTATAAATGAGGAAACTTTCAACGAATGTAACAAAGAGAATACCTATCCTACGTTACCATTAGGCAAAACTAAAGTAAAAGGAGCAGTATCTGGTAAAGGGGTAGATGTAAAATTACAGACACACTTATCGTTTTGTATTGCAGACGTTTCACTCAAATTTTTGGATTGTTCCCTTATTGATAACAGACGTTATTTTAGGTACGAATTTTCTGGTACAACACGGCGCAATTATTGGCTTTCAAAATTCCTATTTAATGTTAAAGGATGAAAATGTACAACTGGCATTAGAATTTCAGCACTATTTATCTGCAGAAGAACAAACAATTAATCGGACAGGGGTCATTTCTGCATCACGTAACATAGACCGTAATTCCACATTGTTCACAGATACGTACGTACACAACTATAATACTCCAGACGAAGGCGATTATGACGTTATACAGATGATTTCTGATAAAGTTAAACAGAGCAATGCAAATACAGACGACGAACGTACTCAACTACACAAAATTCTTTTACAGCAAGCTCCAGCTTTTGACAACGTCCCTAGTACTATGTCCGATTTTATGTATGAATTTCAAGTTAAACAGCACGACACATTTAAAGCCAAACATTATCCCATTCCTTATATTCACACAGAACAAGTTAAGAAAGAATTGCAAGCTATCCTTGACCAAGGAATTATTTAACCGGCAGTTAGTCCGTACATAAACCCGCTCCATATTGTTAAGAAAAAGGATGGTTCACTTCGCCTCGTACTTGATTCGCCTCACATCAATGACATTATTATTAATGAAACAGATCGCCCACAGACACTAGAAGAACTTCTACAGAAATTTCATGGTAGTGCTATTTATTCCACGTTAGATTTGAAATCGGGATTTTGGCAAATTCAGCTCCATCCGAACTGCAGAAAGTACACGGCTTTTCTCTGTTTTGGTGACTGTTATCAATTTTGTAAATTACCGTTCGGTTTAACTATTTCTTCAGCAGCATTTATTCGCGGTTTGAATACTATACTTCCGACAGAATTAAAAGACAGAATCACAACGTATGTAGACGACATTCTTATTGTAGAAGCTAACTGGTCTGAACACAATTTGATTCTTGAACAACTGTCACGAACTTTTCGTGCACAAGGACTCACAGTTAATCTCAGTAAATCGCACTTTGGCAAAACTTCTATAAAATTTCTTGGACGTGTAATTTCAGCAGAAGGCATTGCGCCTGACCCGGAAAAACTTCAAGCTTTACGTGACATTACTGTTCCTACGACGAAGAAACAACTACGTAGCTTTTTGGGTTTAATTAACTTTTTTCGTAAATTTATTCATTACTCTGCTTTAGACACCCCTAGATTATGTCAATTGACGGGTAAAAACACTATTTGGTCCTGGGATAGCCAAGCACAGTCTGAATTTGTCAATCTGAAACAAGCTTTGTTGAATGCACCACTTTTATCACATCCAGATCTTACTAGAAATTTTTCCATTGCCACCCACGGTTCTAACACCGCTTTAGGCGTACACATTTTTCAGGAAATTGAAGAAGATGGTTCTACAGTAATTAAAAACATCGCCTTTGCGAGTCGCATTCTGTCACCTGCTGAACGCAATTATTCTGTTACGGAACTTGAAACATTATGTGTTGTATGGGCATTTACGACATTTCGGCATTTTCTTTATGGAAGACATACGACCGTTTACACAGATCATAGAGCTATCCAGTTTTTACTTTCCGCTAAATTTACACACGAGAGATTAAGCAGATGGAAACTTTATTTACAAGAATTTAATTTTACAATTGTCCACATTCCCGGTACACAAAATATTGTAGCAGACGCACTGTCCCGTTCTCTCAGCAACAATCAGAAAGACATCGCAACCAACTTCTGCCAAGCAAATTGTAGCGTCATGTATATTCAAGAAATTGCATTTGAAAATTTCATTTCGGCATCATTATGAGACATAGCACAAGAGCAGAGCAAAGACAACGTTTGGAAAGAAATTAAACACCTTTGGCAAGATAGGAATAATGTTACCATCAGAAACCATTGCACTGTACGCAATAAAATTCTGTTTCGACGCTCTCACCCTGACAGCAACAAGTGATTACTATGAATTCCTGACGAAATTGTTAACAAATTAATTTGGTATACTCATTTAAGTCACGCACTTTACGGAGCCAGAAAATGTTTTCTTATACTGAGACAGAACTGTTATTTTGCCAACATGGAGGAACGTATTCGAGGAGTTTTAGCGTCATGTAAAATCTGCCAGAAAGCTAAGTCAGACACGACTTCACATATTCCTCCGTTACATCCGATTGTACCAGTTAAATTGAGACACAAGGCCGCTGTAGACATTTTTGGTCCGATTCCCAGAACTAATAGAGGTTTTTGCTACATCTTTGTCGCTGTTGAACTCACTTCGAAATTTGTTATCTTCACCCCGTTACGCAAAGCTACTGCTAAATCTGTTTCGAAAGCATTTATAAAACATTTTTTATTCCATGTAGGGCATGTATTGAAAGTAATTTCCGACAATGGATCACAGTTTCGATCTGCTATATGGACACCTATGTTACGAGCAAGAAACATTTCTCCGATCTATATATCCAGGTACCACGCTTCTTCGAACCCTTGTGAACGACTAATGAAAGAAATTGGTAAACTATGTAGAATATACTGCCATAAAAAACATATTGATTCGAACACACACATACTGTCATTCCAGGATGTAATTAACTCGATACCAAATGAATCTACTATGCTATCTCCGACTGTTATACTGAAAAATGTTGAACCACCCAACAAAATTAGAGAATTAGTGTCCTTTCCTACATCTCGTCGACTACGACACCATGAAATAATTGACATTGCGCTCAACAACATCAAACGTGACGCAGAGCGCCGGAGAAGACAGCAAAAACAGGTTTGTACACGCCGTGACTTTCACATTGGACAGAAGATATTAGTACGCACACACTATTTATCCAACAGAGGAAAGAGTAGATGTAGTAAATTTGAGCTTCTATACGCAGGTCCATATCGAATTCGCAGCATTCCTCACCCCAATGTAGTACACGCCGAAACTTTGAGAACCAGAAAAAGCAAAGGCAATCACCATGTTTCCAATATTAAACCCTTTATTGAATGAACATACTTTATGATTTATCACACTGTAATGCCATTTCCTGATTTTTATGTGACCACTTATGCAATTATATTTATATGAACACTTACTGATGATTTTCGTATTTTTTCTTGGCAAGTGCCCAGTAAGGTAAGGTTAGCAGGTCGCCTTTCTTGTCGTTACACATCAGACCGTGCACATTTTTGCAGATAAACTTACATATTTTATGACCACTTGAGCAATTGTATTGATGTGAGTACTTACTGATAATGATCGTATTTTTCCTTGCCAAGTGCCCCGCAAGGTAAGGTTAGCAGGTCGCTTTTCTTGTCGTTATACATCAGACTGTGCACATTTTCCATTTTTCGTGTATGTATGATTGTTTTCCTGTATGCACTGTGAAATGTTTAAGTTGTAACAAACACCAGTTGACTGTAACATTTTTCCTTATCATATCTCAATCTCTTGACTATTCTACACTCTTGACTACTGCATTATGAGACTGTGTGTACATTTTTGCACCTGAACACTCTCTATGTTTTTGACATAATACGTTTTCTGTCATGCTATGCTGTATGCTTAACTATATCACTAGAAACCAGTTTTTATTTATGGGTATATGATTTAAGTGCAAGATATTAATCTTTATTCATCATTTTCAGAAAGCAATAACGTGTAAAAGAAATAAATTAAACAAACAACAGTGGATTACTATGAAATGAGAATTTCACCTTCGGAATGAACGAAAGAAAATGGAATACCTTGTGATGAAGAGTAAATGGATCAGAATTAACAAGCATTAACAAGAATATACTATACACATCGTATCATAGCAGTCTTAACTACACTCCTGGAAATGGAAAAAAGAACACATTGACACCGGTGTGTCAGACCCACCATACTTGCTCCGGACACTGCGAGAGGGCTGTACAAGCAATGATCACACGCACGGCACAGCGGACACACCAGGAACCGCGGTGTTGGCCGTCGAATGGCGCTAGCTGCGCAGCATTTGTGCACCGCCGCCGTCAGTGTCAGCCAGTTTGCCGTGGCATACGGAGCTCCATCGCGGTCTTTAACACTGGTAGCATGCCGCGACAGCGTGGACGTGAACCGTATGTGCAGTTGACGGACTTTGAGCGAGGGCGTATAGTGGGCATGCGGGAGGCCGGGTGGACGTACCGCCGAATTGCTCAACACGTGGGGCGTGAGGTCTCCACAGTACATCGATGTTGTCGCCAGTGGTCGGCGGAAGGTGCACGTGGCCGTCGACCTGGGACCGGACCGCAGCGACGCACGGATGCACGCCAAGACCGTAGGATCCTACGCAGTGCCGTAGGGGACCGCACCGCCACTTCCCAGCAAATTAGGGACACTGTTGCTCCTGGGGTATCGGCGAGGACCATTCGCAACCGTCTCCATGAAGCTGGGCTACGGTCCCGCACACCGTTAGGCCGTCTTCCGCTCACGCCCCAACATCGTGCAGCCCGCCTCCAGTGGTGTCGCGACAGGCGTGAATGGAGGGACGAATGGAGACGTGTCGTCTTCAGCGATGAGAGTCGCTTCTGCCTTGGTGCCAATGATGGTCGTATGCGTGTTTGGCGCCGTGGAGGTGAGCGCCACAATCAGGACTGCATACGACCGAGGCACACAGGGCCAACACCCGGCATCATGGTGTGGGGAGTGATCTCCTACACTGGCGGTACACCACTGGTGATCGTCGAGGGGACACTGAATAGTGCACGGTACATCCAAACCGTCATCAAACCCATCGTTCTACCATTCCTAGACCGGCAAGGGAACTTGCTGTTCCAACAGGACAATGCACGTCCGCATGTATCCCGTGCCACCCAACGTGCTCTAGAAGGTGTGAGTCAACTACCCTGGCCAGCAAGATCTCCGGATCTGTCCCCCATTGAGCATGTTTGGGACTGGATGAAGCGTCGTCTCACGCGGTCTGCACGTCCAGCACGAACGCTGGTCGAACTGAGGCGCCAGGTGGAAATGGCATGGCAAGCCGTTCCACAGGACTACATCCAGCATCTCTACGATCGTCTCCATGGGAGAATAGCAGCCTGCATTGCTGCGAAAGGTGGATATACACTGTACTAGTGCCGACATTGTGCGTGCTCTGTTGCCTGTGTCTATGTGCCTGTGGTTCTGTCAGTGTGATCATGTGATGTATCTGACCACAGGAATGTGTCAATAAAGTTTCCCCTTCCTGGGACAATGAATTCACGGTGTTCTTATTTCAATTTCCAGGAGTGTAATTATTTTTCTTTCAGAATACGAGGCGATTGATGCAAGCTGTCATACAGAACTGCCCGGATCTCGTGGTCGTGCGGTAGCGTTCTCGCTTCCCACGCCCTGGTTCCCGGGTTCGATTCCCGGTGGGGTCAGGGATTTTCTCTGCCTCGTGATGGCTGGGTGTTGTGTGATGTCCTTAGGTTAGTTAGGTTTAAGTAGTTCTAAGTTCTAGGGGACTGATGACCATAAATGTTAAGCCCCATAGTGCTCAGAGCCATTTCATACAGAACTACACATCTTAGTTTTAGTCATGAAATATGCTAGAAATAAGAAACTCTATACTATGAATAGTTCTATGAAGTAAATGGTAATATAAATAATGAATAATGAAGTGTCTTTTTTGCAGATGATAATAAATGATGATGAATAGTTATATGAAGAATATGGTAATATGAATAATGAAGTTTTTCTTTGCAGGTGATGATAGTGATGAATTTTGTATGGCTACTTAACGCACCACTTTTAAGTTTTTCTTTGCAGATGAGAATAATGATGTTTATATATTTACTATTAGTTAAGAGATGCTATGTAGCTATTTAAGTATTTGTTGCAGTTCGTTTTGACAGTATGTCTTATATCGCATGGTATAATGACTAAATGTTATGGAAAGGACAGCTAGAGTACATACATATTGAGTATACGTTTCACTACCTGTTAATTCGAAGTTCACTACTTTTCAGCATAATATGCGTTTCTTCTTTCAGCTTAATAATCCATTTTGTATTTTTTCCAGGAGAAGCTATTCATGAAATTAATGTGCTATAAGCAGTTAGTTATTAAACCTGTTCTAGTACTTGCAATTTTTTTACCCATTTGTGTGTGTCATTCATGAATGTGATCACATATACTCTACTTGTTTCATAACCTTGCTACAGCTGACTCAAGACGAATGACGTTACTAATCGTTATTTATAGCAATAGGTCAAAAGCAAATATTTTCATCCCCCAGCAATTCATTATCGATCCCAACGCAATGCATTGCTAGCACAAAAACAAAAAAAAAGAAAAAAATGTATTACCAGTCCCAAATAATGCTACTAGTTTAAGAGGTATTTATAGTACTAAATATAATGCAAATTTCTCAGATGTATTATATCTATATATTATTGGACCACAGACCTTGAGTACTAGTTATAGTGTGTTACATTTTAAATGTGTCCTATGTCAGTTGAATGATGAGTTCTGAGTAATACTGAATGATGTTTTGTAATAATGCATAAATGCTATGCCAATAATTTCTGTAAATAATATTTTTGTTATACTCTATAAATGCTACGCCAATAATTAACTCTCATTTTGAATGATGACTTCTGATTAATACTGAATAATGTTTTATAAAACGATATGAATGTTTTGTAACTGGCCAATGAATGCCAATAATTATTTTAAATATGTCGTATGTCACTTGAATGATGAAAAATGTTTTGTAATATTCAATACTTACTATATGTTTAGTAACTGGCCAATGAGTGCCAATGATTACTATAATAAGATGAATTATGTAGATATTACGCCATTCATTAACTCTTGTTTTGAATGATGACTTCTGAACAATGCATAAAAATGGTTTGTAACTGGCCAATGAATGCCAATGACTACTATAATTAGATGAATTATGTAAATACTATGCCATTCATTAACTCCTGTTTTGAATGATGACTTCTGAATAATGCATAAAAATGGTTTGTAACTGGCCAATGAGTGCCAATGATTACCATAATTAGATGAATTATGTAAATACTATGCCATTAATTAACTCTTGTTTTGAATGATGACTTCTGAACAATGCATAAATATGGTTTGTAACTGGCCAATGAGTGCCAATATTTACTGTAATCAGATGACTTATGAATAATGTTCTGTAATACTCCATACATAGTACAGAAATGAAATGTTTAGTAACTAGGCAATGAGTGCCAACAATTACTCAAATTGGTTAATAGACTAGTGTAATTCTCTATGATGCCTAGCATAAGACTTAATGTCTTTCATCTTCTGACCTAATTACCAGAAATTATTGCAATAACCGTTTGTCCTGTCTATCCTCATGATCATGGAGCACTATATTTGGTTTTTGCACTAATTCTACGTTGGTGTACCTTACAAGAGTGTGGTGTTGACACATCATGCTGTCCGCCACCTTGAACGATGGAGATCTTATTATGGTCCCACTGTTTGGTGTACCTAATGTACTAACAAAATGATAACATTGAATATTAATACGACATTTCATTGTCTTGGCTACACTGATTCATACTTCAGGGAAGAGAACTTCAGATTGTCTCACTTGGTGTTGTGCTTCTGTAGAAAGATATGGACTTTCAGTGCAAGCTACGTGCAACCTACTGTGCTACAACCATGATGCAATCCTTCCCTTTCCTATCCTAGTTCTTGTAAAATGGTAAAAAAATATATACAGTGCGTGTGCACTTTATGTCATTTGTTAATGTGTTTTGAACTCATTGCGTATACATTTTGTCATTGCTTGATATGTTCTGTACTCAGTGCATGTGCACTCTATGTCATTTCATGTTGTGTACTTATATATATATATATATGTATATACTCTGCGACTGTAAACTAAGTTAATTAAGTAGATTTTAGAAAAATTTGTTGCTCATGCCAAGTCCAATTGACTCAACATCGCTGCCAAATTTTTGCCCCCCCCCTCCCCCCCCCCCCCCCCCCCCCCCCCAGTGGAGGCTTATGTAAGAGGTCCGAGCAGATGTAATTTCGATGTATTGCTCATGCGCTGCCTGCAATAGGCAAGGTATAAGAGAATCTCTGACCAGAGAGCAGTGTTGACTGCAGTAGGAACTGTGTAGCTGTAGCAGTAAGTTGTTGCTAGTCTGGAGTCTGCTCTGGTCTGGTATGGTGTATCGTGTTGGCTGTCACGGTCGCGGTGCAGCGATGCCGGAGCTTGAGTATTATTGTATAAGGTAAAAAGGAAGCCTCGCGCATATGTATTAATGTTATTTCAAGTCGCATATAAATGTTTTAAAACTCTCGTAATAATAATCTTCCTCATAAAAAGTAACTTTTAACAACCATTCATTTCAATTTAAAGAATTTACTAATTTCTCCCATCCATGATCATCCCGATTATTGCATAGAAAAATCAGTTGCTTCCTTTCATAAATGACAGATAGGTCGGCCAGCATTGCACAGAGCTGTGCCGGAAAAATTTATTGTAAGAGCAGATATATCCGGCGACTTCATTGAGGTAAGAATTTTTCCTTTTTTTATTCAGAATGATCTTTCAGGGCCATGACGCTGCACTGCTGTCGTCCAAAATTTACCAGGTTAATTTCACAGTGAATTATTGAAAAGTCATAAGTGAGCGACTGTTGTGAGGTTACGCTAAGTGTGAACGAATTTTGAGATTAGATTAAATCAGAAAGAATTTTGTGTGGGAGGTCAAATGAGAAAGAATTTTGTGGGGAGGTTACACTAAATTAGAATCTTATTCATAATATTAATTTATTTTATTTTGTGGGGAGGTTACAGTGTAATGAATGAGTAGACTGGCCACTCCCACACAATGTAGCGGAATTCATACAACACTGACTTTATCTTATCGAGTTTGGGTTCGAACGAAGCATCTTGATGTGTGGAATATGATTGTGAGGGCGGAATACGTAAGTAATGAAGGTCAGGAGACAACGACGTCTTACACGTGTAGTTCCCTAGTACGCTGTGACAGGTGGGGGAAGTAAAATTTAAAAGTATTCCCAAGGGCACATTTAGGAAAACAATAAAATTCTGAAATCTCCGAAGACTCGTGAGTTTTCAGATAATAATTACAAAACAACCGTTGGTTTGCCATAGGAGACAGGATACTGCAATGTGTTGTGGAAACTAGAGCTGGGACTGTATCCATCAGATGTATGGGGTGTTTCGGATAAAGTGTTTTTCTATGTAACTTACAAAATAATAAGTGAAAGGAATATTTATTTAGACAGGTATACAGAAGAAACGTTACTATTTCTGCAGAGTTATGAGAAAAGTTTATTTTGTTATTTTCTGTAGAGTTACGGCGAGAGATAATTTCAGGAATTGAATATGTTTTTATAAATTAGCTGATAAATTTGAACCAACTGTGTAAAATCAGTTGAAATCAAATCTGCATCAATTTTAGTTAGTTAGCTAGAAATAATGATAGTTTTATGGGCGTATGCAACAAGCTCTAAATTAACTCCTATCTTCATGTGCATGTTCTGGTGGCAGAAAGTTAAATTAAATGAGATGTTCAAACGGTTGCCAATTTTCTTCAATGCACAATTGACTGTGTGTACTAAACAACCTGTGGACGAGATATAAGCTTCCTAGTGTCACGGGGCGAAATACTTCCTCGATGTGTTTTTTGAAATCTTTTGGGATTCCTCATTTTCTTTGTCATCCGCCTTCTGACTCGTTTGACACAGCCCGCCATTCATTCTACTCCGGGCCAACCTTTACATCTACATCTACATGGATTGCAAATCACATTGAAGTGCCATTTTCATAATTCTCTGTTATTCCAATCCCATACAGCGAGCGGAAAGAACGAACACCTATATCTTTCCGTAGGAGCACTGATTTCCCTTATTTCATCGTGGTGATAGTTTCTCCTTATGTAGGTCGGTGTCAACAAAATATTTTCGCATTCGGAGGAAGAAGTTGGTGACTGGAATTTTGTGAAAAGATTCCGTCGCAACGAAAAACGCCTTTGTTTTAATGATATCCTGTCCAAATCCTGTATCATTTCAGTGACACACTCTCCCGTATTTCGCGATAATACAAAACGTGCTGCCCTTCTTTGAAATTTTCCGATGTACTCCGTCAATCGTATCTGGTAAGGATCCCATGCCACTCAGCAGTATTCTAAAAGAGGACGGACAAGCGTTGTGTAGGCAGTCTCGTTAGTAGATCAGTGACATTTTCAAAGTGTCCTGCCAATAAAACGCAGTCTCTAGTTAGCCTTCCCCACAAATTTTCTATGTGCTCCTTTCAATTTAAGTTGTTCGTAATTGTAATTTCTAGGTATTTACTCGTAGCTGAATTTACGGCCTTTATATTTGACTGATTTATCGTGTAACCGAAGTTTAGCACTCATGTGAATGACCTCACTTTTCGTTATATAGGGTCAACTGCCAATTTTCACGCCATTCAGATATCTTTTCTAAATCGTTTTGCAATTTGGTTTGATCTTCTGATGACTTCATTACTCGATATACGACAGCGTCGTCTGCAAACAACCTAAGACGGCTGATCAGATGGTCTCCCAAATCGTTTTTAAAGATAAAGAATAGCAAAGGGTCTGCAACAATACCTTGGGGAACGCCAGAAATCACTTCTATTTTACTCGATAACTTTCTGTCAGTTACTACGAACTGTGACCTCTCTCACAGGAAATCAAAAATCCAGTCACATAGCTGAGGCGATATTCCATAAGCACGCAATTTCGCTACAAGCCGCTTGTGTGGTACAGTGTGAAAAGAAATCCAGAAATACGGAATCAATCTGAAATCTCTTGTCAATAGCACTCAATACTTCATGCGAATAAAGAGCTAGTTGTGTATCACAAGAACGATGTTTTCTAAATTGAGTTGACTGTGTGTCAATAGACCGTTTTCTTCGAGGTCATTCGTAATGTTCGAACACAATATATGTTCCAAAATCCCGCTGTATATCGACGTTAATGATATGGGCCTGTAATATAGTGGATTATTACTACTACCTCTCTCGAATATTGGTGTGATCTGTGCAACTTTCCAGTCTTTGGGTACGGATCTTTCGTCGAGCCAACGGTTGTATGTGATTGTTAAGTATGAAGCTAATGCATCAGCATACTCTGAAAGGAACCTAATTGGTATACAGTGTGGACCAGAAGACTTGCTTTTATTAAGTGATTTAAGTTGCTTCACTACTCCGAGGATATTTACTTCTACGGTACTCATGTTGGCAGCTTTTCTTGATTCAAATTCTGGAATATTTACTTCGTCTACAGTTGTTACTGTCTACAGATCCCCTAGTACCATGGAACTTATTACGTAATGTCCTAACAGATGTACAGATGTCCTATCACCCGGTCGCTTCTCCTTATTAGTGTTCTCCACATATTCCTTTCTGCGCCGATTCTACGGAGAACCTTCTCATTCCTTACCTCATCAGTCCATCTAATTTTCAACATTCGTCTGTGGCACCACATCCCAAATACTTCTATTCACTTGTGTTCCGGTTTTACCACAGTCCATGTCTCACTGCCACACAATATCGTGCTCCAAACGTACATTCTCAGAAATTTCTTCATTGATTTAAGACCTATGTTTAATAGTAGTTGACTTCTATTGGCCAGGAATGCCCTTTTTGCCAAGCTTAATCTGCGTTTTATGTCCTCCTGGCTCCATCCGTCATGGATTACTTATTGTTGTCTAGGTAGTAGAATTTCTTCACTTCATCCGCTTAATAGGTCAGGAGTCCACTACACACAGGAGGCGGCTACACGGGTACCGGGGCTGTGTGGAAGGGACTGGGCGGTTTTTTAGGTTAGAGGATCTCAGGGAACCACAGAAGGGACGTCCGTCTAAAGTGTGCAGGTAAAACACAGTAAGGTAGTTGTAGAAACGGTTGGTATTGTAGTTGTAAATTGTCGTAGCTGTGTTGGGAATGAACCAGAGCTCCAAGCCCTAATAGAAAGCACTGAAGCCCAAATAGTTATAGGGACAGAGAGCTGGCTAAAGCCGGAAATAAGTTCAGCCGAAATTTTTTCAAACGATCTAACAGTCTTCAGAAAGGGTAGATTAAATACAGTTGGTGGTGGAGTATTTATTGCTGTCAGAGGTAGTTTACCTTGTAGCGAAATTGAAATACATAGTTCGCGTGAAATACACTCCTGGAAATTGAAATAAGAACACCGTGAATTCATTGTCCCAGGAAGGGGAAACTTTATTGACACATTCCTGGGGTCAGATACATCACATGATCACACTGACAGAACCACAGGCACATAGACACAGGCAACAGAGCATGCACAATGTCGGCACTAGTACAGTGTATATCCACCTTTCGCAGCAATGCAGGCTGCTATTCTCCCATGGAGACGATCGTAGAGATGCTGGATGTAGTCCTGTGGAACGGCTTGCCATGCCATTTCCACCTGGCGCCTCAGTTGGACCAGCGTTCGTGCTGGACGTGCAGACCGCGTGAGACGACGCTTCATCCAGTCCCAAACATGCTCAATGGGGGACAGATCCGGAGATCTTGCTGGCCAGGGTAGTTGACTTACACCTTCTGAGCACGTTGGGTGGCACGGGATACATGCGGACGTGCATTGTCCTGTTGGAACAGCAAGTTCCCTTGCCGGTCTAGGAATGGTAGAACGATGGGTTTGATGACGGTTTGGATGTACCGTGCACTATTCAGTGTCCCCTCGACGATCACCAGTGGTGTACCGCCAGTGTAGGAGATCGCTCCCCACACCATGATGCCGGGTGTTGGCCCTGTGTGCCTCGGTCGTATGCAGTCCTGATTGTGGCGCTCACCTCCACGGCGCCAAACACGCATACGACCATCATTGGCACCAAGGCAGAAGCGACTCTCATCGCTGAAGACGACACGTCTCCATTCGTCCCTCCATTCACGCCTGTCGCGACACCACTGGAGGCGGGCTGCACGATGTTGGGGCGTGAGCGGAAGACGGCCTAACGGTGTGCGGGACCGTAGCCCAGCTTCATGGAGACGGTTGCGAATGGTCCTCGCCGATACCCCAGGAGCAACAGTGTCCCTAATTTGCTGGGAAGTGGCGGTGCGGTCCCCTACGGCACTGCGTAGGATCCTACGGTCTTGGCGTGCATCCGTGCGTCGCTGCGGTCCGGTCCCAGGTCGACGGGCACGTGCACCTTCCGCCGACCACTGGCGACAACATCGATGTACTGTGGAGACCTCACGCCCCACGTGTTGAGCAATTCGGCGGTACGTCCACCCGGCCTCCCGCATGCCCACTATACGCCCTCGCTCAAAGTCCGTCAACTGCACATACGGTTCACGTCCACGCTGTCGCGGCATGCTACCAGTGTTAAAGACTGCGATGGAGCTCCGTATGCCACGGCAAACTGGCTGACACTGACGGCGGCGGTGCACAAATGCTGCGCAGCTAGCGCCATTCGACGGCCAACACCGCGGTTCCTGGTGTGTCCGCTGTGCCGTGCGTGTGATCATTGCTTGTACAGCCCTCTCGCAGTGTCCGGAGCAAGTATGGTGGGTCTGACACACCGGTGTCAATGTGTTATTTTTTCCATTTCCAGGAGTGTAGTATGGGTAGAGGTTATACTTGACAATCGGACTAAACTATTAATTGGATCGTTTTACCGACCCCCCGACTCATAAGATACAGTTACTGAGCAGTTCAAAGAAAATTTGAGTCTCATTTCAAAGAGGTACCCCACTCATACAATTATAGTCGGTGGTGACTTCAATCTACCGTCGATATGCTGGAAAAATTATACATTTAAAGCTGGCGGCAGGCATAAAACGTCATCCAAAATTGTAATGAATGCTTTCTCAGAAAATTATTTTGAACAATTAGTTCATGAGCCCACTCGAAGCGCAAATGGTTGATCTTTTAGCAACAAATAATCCTGGACAAATAGTGAATATTGTGACGAATACAGGGATCAGTGACCACAAGGCAGTTGCTGCTAGGCTGAATACCGTAACACCTACAACCATCAAAAAGAAACGCAAAGTATATCTATTTAAAAAAGCTGATAAAAGTGCTCTTAACACCTTATTAAGAGACAGTCTTCACTTCTTCCGATCTGATCATGTAAGTGTAGAAAAGTTGTGGAACGTTTTCAAAGAGATAGTATCGACAGCAATTGAAAGATATACATCACATAAATTTATAAGTGATGGTACTGACCCCCATGTTAAATTAAATGAGATGTTAAACGACTGCCAATTTTTTTCAATGCACGAATGACTGTGTCTATTAAACAACCTGTGGACGAGATATAAGCTTCGTAGTGTCACGGAGGAGGATCGTTGTTGTAGAAGCAACGAGAAAAGCATGCCAAATTTAAAGGAATGCAAAATCCCCAAGATTGGAAAAGTTTTACAGAAGTTCGAAATATGGCGCGTACTTCAATGCGAGATGCTTTTAATAATTTCCACAACAAAATTCTGTCTCGACATCTGACAAAAAACCCAAAGAGATTCTGGTCGTACATAAAACACACCAGTGGCAAGACGCAATCAATACCTTCAGTGCGCGATAACAACGGTGAAGTCACTGACGACGGTGCCACTACAGCAGAGTTATTAAACACGGTTTTCCGAAACTCTTTCACCAAAGAAGACGAAGTAAATATTCCTGAGTTCCAATCAAGAACAACTGCCAAGATGAGAAACATAGAAATAGATATCCTCGGAGTAACAAAAGCAGCTTAAATCACTTAATAAAGGTAAGGCCTCCGGTCCAGATTGTATACCAGTCAGTTTCCTCTCAGAGTATGCTGATAAAATAGCTCCATATTTAGCAATTATATACAACCACTCGCTCACAGAAAGATCCGTACCTTAAGACTGGAAAATTGCTCACGTCACACCAATACCCAAAAATGGAAGTAGGAGTAATCTGCTAAATTATAGGCCTATATCACTAACGTCGATTTGCAGTAGGGTTTTGGAACATATACTGTATTCGAACATTATGAAGTACCTAGAGAAAACTATTTACTGACACATTTGTGAAACACAACTAGCTCTTTATACTCATGAGGTAGTAAGTGCTATCGACAGGGGATGTCAAATTGATTCCATATTTTTAGATTTCCAGGAGGCTTTCGACATCGTTCCTCACAAGCATCTTCTGACCAAACTGCGTGGCTACGGAATATCGCCTCAGTTGTGCGACTGGATTCGTGATTTCCTGTCAGAAAGGTAACAGACCGTAGTAACAGACGGGAAGTCATCGAGTAAAACAGAAGTAATATCCGGCGTTCCCCAAGAAAGTGTTATAGGCCCCTCTATTGTTCCTGATCTATATTAACGACATAAGAGACAATCTGAGTAACCGTCTTAGATTGTTTGCAGATGATGCTGTCATTTACTGTCTTGTAAAGTCATCAGATGATCAAAACGACTTGCAAAAAGATTTAGATAAGATATCTGTATGGTGCGAAAAGTGACAATTGACAATGAATAAGGAAAAGTCTGACGTTATTCACATGAATACTAAAAGAAATCAGCTAAATTTCGATCAACCGATACGTCACACAAATCTGAAGGCTGTAAATTCAACTAAATACTTAGGTACTACAATTACAAATAACGTAAATTGGAAGGATCACATAGATAATATTGTGGGTAGAGCAAACCAAAGACTGCGATTCATTGGCAGAACTTAGAAGGTGCTTACACCACGCTTGTCCCCCCTATTCTGGAGTATTGCTGTGCGGTGTGGGATCCGTATCAGGTGGGACTGACGGATGACATCGAAAAAGTACAAAGAAGGGCAGCTCGTTTTGTATTATCGCGAGATAGGGGAGATAGTGTCACAGACATGATATTTGAATTGAAGTGGCAATGATTAAAACAAAACCGTTTTTCCTTGCGACGGGATCTTCTCATGAAATTTCAATCACCAGTTTTCTCCTCCGATTGCGAAAACATTGAGTTGGCACCCACGTACATAGGGAGAAATGATCATCACGACAAAATAAGAGAAATCAGGGCTCGCACAGAAAAATTTAAGTGCTCGTTTTTCCAAAGTACCGTTCGATAGTGGAACGGTAGAGAGACAGCTTGAAGGTGGTTCATTGAACCCTCTGCCAGGCACTTTATTGTGAATAGCAGAGTAATCATGTAGATGTAGATGTACTTCTTCGTCACCAGTTTTGATATTAAGCGCTGCTGGTCCCAGCGGAGGTTCGAGTCCTCCCTCGGACATGGGTGTGTGTGTGTGTTTGTCCTTAGGCTAATTCAGATTAAGTAGTGTGTAAGCTTAGGGACTGATGACCTTAGCAGTTAAGTCCCATAAGATTTCACACACATTTGAAAATTTTTTATGTTAAGCTTATCGCTAATCCCGTTTCTACTAATTCTCATTATTTCTGTCTTTCTTCGATTTACTCTCAATCTATATTCTGTACTCATTAGACCACCCCGTTCAACATATCCTGTAATTCTTCTTCACTTTCGCTGAGGATAGCAATGTCATCAGCGAATCTTATCACTGATATCCATTCACCTTGAACTTTAATCCCACTCTACAGCTTTACTTTTTTTATTCGTCATTGCTTTTTAGACATAGAGATCGAAGAGCAGGGGCGAGAGACTACATCCCAGTCTTACACCCTTTTTAATATCTGCACTTCGTTCTTGGTTCTCCATTCTTAATGTTCCCTCTTGGTTCTTGTACATACTGTATATTACTTTTCTTTCCCTGTATGTTACCTCTAATTTTCTCAGAATTTCGAACATCTTGCACTAGTTTACATCGCTGAAAGCTTTTTTCAAGTCGACAAGTTCTATAAACGTGTATCGATTTTTTGCCGTCTTGCTTCCCTTAGCAAACGCAACTTCAGAACCGCCTCTCTGATGTCTTTACCTTTCCTAAATCCAAACCGAGCGTCATCTAACAGATACTCAGGTTTCTTTCCATTCTTCTGTATATTATCTTTGTCAGCAACTTGGATGCATAAGCTGTTAAGCAGATTGTGCGATAATTCTCTGTCTTGTCGGCTCTTGCAGTTTCGGAATTGTGTTGATGTTTTTTTTTTACGAAAGTCTGATGACATATCGCCAATCTCGAACATTTTACACACCAATGTGAATAATCGTTTTGTTTCCACTTCTCCCAATGATTTTAGAAATTTTGATGGAATGTTATCAATCCCTTCTGCCTTATTTGACTTCAAGACTTCCAAGGCACTTCTAAATTCTGTTTCTCTTAAGGGATCACCTGTCTCTTCCCCATCGACTACTGTCTCGTGGTCGTGCGGTAGCGTTCTCGCTTCCCACGCCCGGGTTCCCGGGTTCGATTCCCGGCGGGGTCAGGGATTTTCTCTGCCTCGTGATGGGTGGGTGTTGTGTGATGTCCTTAGGTTAGTTAGGTTTAAGTAGTTCTAAGTTCTAGGGGACTGATGACCATAGAAGTTAAGTCCCATAGTGCTCAGAGCCATTTGAACCATTTTTTTTGAACCCATCGACTACTGTGTTCTTCTCGTATCACGTCATCAGAGAAGGCCTCCCCTCAAAGAAACTCTCAATATACTCTTTCCATCCAACCGCTGTCCGCCCCCGGTAACTGAGTGATTGCCGCCCTGGTAGCTCAGCGTGTTTGGTCAGAGGTTTAGCTACCCTCTGTAACAAAAAACTGAGTGAATGGATCAACGAAGAACCTAAATGGGTGTCATCGGACGTCCGCCCAGAACAAATTAAACCAACAATATTGAACAAAATTAGATACAAAAAAGGAAAAAAAAGTGATCAGCGCGACAGAATGTCAATCCTAAAGGCCCAGGAGCGATTCCCGGGTGGGTCGGAGATTTTCTCCGCTGAGGGACTGGGCGTTGTGTTCTCCTAATCATCATCATTTCATCCCCATCGACGCCCAAGTCGCCCAAGTGGCATCAAATCGAAAGAATTGCATCAGACGAACGGTCTAGCAGACCGCAGGCCCTAGTCACACGACATTTATTTATCCAACCGCTCTCTTCTGCATTTAACAGTGGAATTCCCATTGCACTCTTAACGTTAGCGCCATTCTTTTAGTTTACCGGAGGTTCTTTCCAATCTTCTCTATGTTGCATCAGTCGACAACCATTTCATTTTCGATTTCTTCACATTTTTCAAGTAGCCATTTTGCCTTGGCTTTCCTACACCTTCTGTTTATTTAATTACTAAGTGACAGCTATTTCTGTATTGCTGTGTTTCCATGAACATATTTGTGCTTCCTCCTTCCGTTGAGCAGTTGAAGTATTTCTTCTTTTACTCATTGTTTCTTCGCAGTTACCTTCTTTGTACCAGCTTCTGTGATTGCCCTCTCTGGAGATGTCCATTGCTCTTCTACTGAACTGCCTACTTAGCTATTCGTAAGCACAGTATCTATAGCCTCATAGAACTTTAAGCGTATCTCTTCATTCCTTAGTACTTCCCACGCCTTTGCTTATTGGTTCTCCATGACTAGGCTCTTGAACGTGGTTGCCTTTTACAGTTACACACAATTTATTTTAAACCAGTAATTGGGAAGAGTTCTGCTTCTGTGAAGTTTGGAAGGTAGGAGACGAGGTACTGGCGGAACTGAAGCTGTGAGGACGGGTCGTGAGTCTTTCTTGGGTAGCTAAAACGGTAGAGCACTTGTCCGCAAAAGGCAAAGGTCCCGAGTTCTAGTCTCGGTCCAGCACACAGTTTTAATCTGCCAGGAAGTTTCATATCAGCGCACACTCCGCTGCAGAGTGAAAATCTCATTCTGGAATCATATACATTCTCTAACTTTTCACCTTTGGCTTGTGACGTCGGCATGCATACTGAACTAATGTTATAGGTGTTGGTTTGCTGTCGATTCTGGTGATAACAACCTTACCACCGAATTGATCACAGTAACTCACTGTCTGTCCTGCTTTCCCATTCATAACGTATGCTGCTCCCGATGTACCATTTTCTGCTGCTATTGATATTACCCCTATACTCGTCCGACCAGAAATCTTGTCTTCTTTTCTTTCCATTCACTGACGCCACTATATTAAATAGGAAGGAAGGATAGGAATACAGCAGTCAGTCACAGTCCCAGTGGTTTTTTTTTATTATTCTCGCATATCCAGATTTCGGCAACAAACAGCCACCTTCAGGGCGTGTCACTCCCAGCAGTACATATCACCATACGACTTTATTGGTATACAGGCAGGAGATATATCTAGATTGAACTTTAGCATTTCCATCTTCATATATTCCAGCTACCCTAGCACGTTCAAACTTCTGACATCCCACGCTACGACTCTTAGAACGATATCCTTTCGTTGGTTATTCAGTCTTTTTCTCATGGTCACCTCCCCCTTGGCACTCCCCTTTACGAGATTCTAATGGGGGACTAGTGTGGAATCTTTTGGCGATGAGGGATCGTCACGACACTTTTTTAGTTACAGGCCATACGTCACGTGGATACACGTTATGTGTTTCTACTACAGTGGTTTCTGCCTTGTGCGTTCCACATCGTTGATTATTGCTGAATCTTCCGCCTTTCAGGGGCAGTTTCCAAGGGAAAGACAATGCCTTGAGCCTCTGTCTGCTCTTTCACCCTCATTGGCAAGGCCGTTGGCAGAATGAGGGTGACTCCTTATGCCGGAAGGCTTTGGCTACCATTGCTGGTGATTTTTATTCAAAACTATAGAACTTTGCAATGCTTTGCAATTGCTAATTGTTTATGGGAATTGGATACATGTCCCAGTTTCCTTGTCCTACCCTTTTTCTCTCTATCCGTCGTCCCCCCTTCACTCCGTTCGTTAATCTCCACTTCCTCCAACCATCTCTGTCCATCCCCTTCCCCCCACTCCATGTACACACTCCATCTCACACTCTCCATATCCATCTCCTCCCATATCTCTCCGTCCATACCCTACTTCTTCTTTTTACATCCATTTCCTCCCTCCCTTACCTCTCCCTGTCCTCTCCACCCCCCTTCCCCCCCCTCTGACTTTATTTATTGTTAGTGTAAACGGAACCTTTGATGGGAATAAAAGTCAAATGAATGAGTAAATCGATTGGAATCATAAGTACACAGGCTATGAAAAGACAACAATGCTCCTGTACTATGGTGAGTTTATCCTTGAATATATAATATTGAAGAAAAAGACCGATTTATGAATATCGGTGAAACTTTGTGAATCGTTTATATTTGTTTGTGTGATGTATTTGTCTATGTGATGTATGATGTGGTGGAGAATGAATTTACCTTAAAAGTTGGGTTACACCTCGTTCTTCGGTAATATTCGCCGCAAATGATGTCATCTGGAAGGAACCATTCTACTTTTGTACGTTCTGCAAGAAAGTTTTCAGTCGAGGTTATTGGCCAGGAAGCAATGAAGCCAGCCGATCTGGTGGCGGTGCCAGTTGTGGTAATTTGACTTTTCCGCTCTCACAACATAATCCTGGCTGTTCGTTTCAAAACATCAAAGTATTGCTATGTTGACGAACATTGTTCATTGCTCCAAAGTCTACCTATACATTCGCGGCGTAATTGACTATTGAACCGTATCTGAACGTCAAATTTTAATCAGAATTACCACGGTTGGCCGTCTGTTTTGTCGAAATTCCAAATTATTTTTTGCGTAAGCTCCAACTGAGCGAATCGAACTCGATTTTTTACATTGTTCCGGAGACATAATGGCCGCACTTGATAAGTTCTCATTCGATTTGCCTACAAATGCTGTCTACGCTCTTTGTCAGTCTCATTGGCTCGACTGTCACGTAGTTGGCTTGCTTTGAGCTGGCGTCATTTTTTCCAATGAAATAAACCACAAACTGAAATCAGTTCTATGTTTGCAACACACCAAATTACCACGAACTGACGTCAGTTCAGTTTTTGAAACTCGCCTAAGATATGATCACCACCAATAACACACTGAAATATCTCATTTACTTGTATTCTTTTTCGCAAAATTTTCGTGAAATTTGTTGTTGTTACGAAAACATGCAACATCAAAACTGTCAAACTGAACGTCACATTTATTTATTTATTTATTTATTCATTTTTGTTATGAGAACTTGTGAGAGCAGAACTGTCAAACCGAATGTCACGTTTCGTTCACTGAGACTTGATACAAAAATACCATCAAAATTCCCGATCATCCCGGTGGACTTTCCAAAATTTTCTTTCATGGAAACCTTGTACGGGCAATTATACAAAAAATGCAGCCCAATCGGTCGAGCCGTTCTGAAGTGACTATCTTTCATACATGCGGCAATTGATTTTTATTTAAACAGATTTTCGCAGTGGCGCGGTTAGAATCCGAGACCGAAGACATTTTTATTAAGAATATTTTGCATACTGCAGCACCGTCAGCAACTGTGAAAGACTAATATTTTGAAGGATCAGCTTCAGCTGCGCAAATTTACTGGTCTTTAGCAGGTTTCGGCTAAATTAATCTAGCCTTCTTCAGAAGCATAAAACTACTATAACATGCCAGAGTGAGGCACAGTCAACATTAAAACTAAAACCTATAGTACCGTGGTACCATGTCGAATTAAAACCACTTAACTGAAGTCCAGCCCCGGCATCTCTTCACCACGTGGTTGGTTGGCAGCGGCAACCACGTTGGCACTCGTAGTTGCCGCTGCCAACCAACCACGTGGTGAAGAGATGCCGGGGCTGGACTTCAGTTAAGTGGTTTTAATTCGACATGGTACCAAGAGATTATAGGTTTTAATTTTAAAGTTGACGGTGCCTTACTCTGGCATGTTATAGTAATTTTATGCTTCTGAAGAAGGGTAGATTAATTTAGCCGAAACCTGATAAAGACCAGTACAGTTGCGCAACTGAGGCTAATACTTAAAAATATTAAATAAAATACATTTTTATTACTAATCAAAGACGCTATTCTTCGATCAGCGGTGCTTTCTTCGATGTTATAAACATGATTATACAGGGCGCAAGGGGTGTAAGTGCAGATATTTTTATATGTCGTACCTTACTGTATAGTCGTGTTGCTATGGTGCTAAACTCACCGTGTGCGCAGAGCTCGGAGTGGGCGATCGCGTACGGGAGCCGACGAGACTCACCGGAATCGGGTGAATAAATTTGTCAGAGAACACCTTCGGCTAACACACACACAGCTCCGAGTTAATTGTGGAATATCACGAGAGCGTGTACAGACCATCGTTGCGGAATTGCGGCACAGAAAATGATGTGCACGGTGGAAGCTTCAAAAGTTCACTCCTGACGTGAGAGAGAGAAGACTGGACATCTCACAACAATTTCTTTTGCATTGTTAACGTAGGAGTGATAGGTTCCTTAACACCATTTTGACAAATGACAGGAGTTGGGCTCACCGTTTTGACCCCGAAAGCAAGAGAGCAGTAAAGACGTTTCGCCACAAAGGATCACAGATGCAAAAAAAAGTTCAAGACCATGCTATCGGCAGGCGAAGTCTATTTCAATTGGAGGTACGTTTTCTGCTGTTAGAAACTCGATTACAGCGTGCTGTTTTTCACGGACCGACATAGTTACTTTGATGATGTTTGGTTTGTGGGGCGCTCGACAGCGCGGTCATCAGCGCCCGTATAAATTCCCAATATGTACACAATCCAATCTAGCCACATTTACGAATGATGATGAGAACACAAACACCCAGTTCTCGGGCAGAGAAAATCCCCAACTCGGCCGGGAATCGAACCCGGGACCCCTTGATGCAGAGGTAGCACAACGTAGCCACAAGATCACGGGCTGCGGACATAGTTACGTTACACACCGCCGTGGTAAATGCTTCGGCCTGGAGCCCTCTAGCGGCAGAACCCTCTGCATCAACGAAGCAAATGAATCGACTGAGTAGTATGCATAACATCTTAATATCCCAACCGATATTGAGAACAGAATAAAATATCTACATCTACATTGATACTCCGCAAGCCACCCAACGGTGTGTGGCAGAGGGCACTTTACGTGCCACTGTCATTACCTCCCTTTCCTGTTCCAGTCGCGTATGGTTCGCGAGAAGAACGACTTTCTGAAAGCCTCCGTGCGCGCTCGAATCTCTCTAATTTTACATTCGTGATCTCCTCGGGAGGTATAAGTAGGGGGAAGCAATATATTCGATACCTCATCTAGAAACGCACCCTCTCGAAACCTGGCGAGCAAGCTACACCGCGATGCAGAGCGCCTCTCTTGCAGAGTCTGCCACTTGAGTTTATTAAACATCTCCGTAACGCTATCACGGTTACCAAATAACCCTGTGACGAAACGCGCCGCTCTTCTTTGGATCTTCTCTATCTCCTCCGTCAGACCGATCTGGTACGGATCCCACACTGATGAGCAATACTCAAGTATAGGTCGAACGAGTGTTTTGTAAGCCACCTCCTTTGTTGATGGACTACATTTTCTAAGCACTCTCCCAATGAATCTCAACCTGGTACCCGCCTTACCAACAATTAATTTTATATGATCATTCCACTTCAAATCGTTCCGCACGCATACTCCCAGATATTTTACAGAAGTAACTGCTACCAGTGTTTGTTCCGCTATCATATAATCATACAATAAAGGATCCTTCTTTCTATGTATTCGCAATACATTACATTTGTCTATGTTAAGGGTCAGTTGCCACTCTCTGCACCAAGTGCCTATCCGCTGCAGATCTTCCTGCATTTCGCTACAATTTTCTAATGCTGCAACTTCTCTGTATACTACAGCATCATCCGCGAAAAGCCGCATGGAACTTCCGACACTATCTACTAGGTCATTTATATATATTGTGAAAAGCAATGGTCCCATAACACTCCCCTGTGGCACGCCAGAGGTTACTTTAACGTCTGTAGACGTCTCTCCATTGATAACAACATGCTGTGTTCTGTTTGCTAAAAACTCTTCAATCCAGCCACACAGCTGGTCTGATATTCCGTATGCTCTTACTTTGTTTATCAGGCGACAGTGCGGAACTGTATCGAACGCCTTCCGGAAGTCAAGAAAAATAGCGTCTACCTGGGAGCCTGTATCTAGTATTTTCTGGGTCTCATGAACAAATAAGGCGAGTTGGGTCTCACACGATCGCTGTTTCCGGAATCCATGTTGATTCCTACATAGTAGATTCTGGGTTTCCAGAAATGACATGATACGCGAGCAAAAAACATGTTCTAAAATTCTACAAGAGATCGACGTAAGAGATATAGGTCTATAGTTTTGCGCATCTGCTCGACGACCCTTCTTGAAGACTGGGACTATCTGTGCTCTTTTCCAATCATTTCAAATGTTCAAATGTGTGTGAAATTTTATGGGACTTAACTGCTAAGGTCATCAGTCCCTAGGCTTACACACTACTTAACCTAAATTATCCTAAGGACAAACACACGCACTCATGCCCGAGGGAGGACTCGAACCTCCACCGGGACCAGCCGCACAGTCCATGACTGCAGCGCCTTACGCCGCTCGGCTAACCATTACTTTTCAGGGTGCCCTCATAATTTATCTGAAACAGCCCCGTGTGTCTGATTCAACAAGTATTTATCATTCGGTAATGGTCTTCAAATGTTATTCCTTTATAAATGTTTTTGTCCCCATTTTATTACTGTGAGAAACCCATTTTCGAATTCAGTGTTTTCTTGTGTGTAACTCTTTTCTCAGTCCTAATGCAGCAATCTTAGCTTGGGACATTATTAAATACTACGCCCGTACTGTTTCGAGACATGGAGGAAGAGAATTTTCCTGTTACAAATTGCTAACGGTGAAGGAGCTCTTCGAATGGGAAGCGACGGAGCACATACCCCAAAATGTCATAAGCAAAACGCAATGGGTGGCCTAACAGACGCTTCTAGCAGTGTTAAAGCTATGAGACATTGACCGACGCGACGGATGCCATGCGAACAGTGAGGAAATACGCCCACTACCTAGGTAGGCTGTGGCATGAGGCACGCTTATTCCTTATGGGTCAGAGACGTCTGTTGCTACAGCAAAGCACATCGGATAAAAAATTTGTTTCACCCCAGGATACATCAGGCTTGTACCACGCAACAGCGTCTCTAGCGTTGGTAATGTGCTCTATTCGGAGAGCGAGAGAATCCATAAATTTCTTCGAGAATGTCACAGCCAGCGGAAGCACTCTATACTCACAATAAGTAAAACTGCGTTATTTGCAGTCCTTCCAGATCCTTAAGTCTTAATGGTCAGTAGGCTATTTAGGCCAACTTATTTGTTTATACTTTTACTAAGCGTTCTCCAGATATTTCATTTAATGTCTCTCCTTTCTATTATCATTTTATTTTGTACTTTATCTCTCCAAAAATGCTTCTGCAGAGCCGCATAATAAATGCTTTAGATTTCTTGTCTTGCTTTCCTGTATAATGCCATACTCATTTTGTATTTCCACACATACCTTTCACACGTTTTGTATGACATACAAGAAAGCTCTTTTATTGAAAAAGCAAATTGTGACGCTAAATTTACTTCCTTTCATTTCGATCCACTACCCTGCCCTGGCTCAACTGCTCTTTATATTTCTACTCAGCCTTTTAATTTTGTCAGCATCGAAACGTTTAACATTCTGCACTTTGGTATTATAGCGTTAGCCTTAATTATCCTTAACCTCTTGATGATCACTCACCCACTCACCACACAAGGAATGTGATTTGGGGAAGTGGACGGGAAGTTCGCCGATTCATTTTTTCGGCATTTTAAAGCAACTACTCAAACGTCATATTACGTTTGTAAGTCAACAAATGGTAATAAGACATGTGTTAACAAGCACTGTCAAGCTTTCACGAGAGCAGTTTCTCCCGGAAATCTGTGCTTGGAGCCTATCAGGCTGTGCTCTGACATTGTAGCAGTCCAACAACTTGCTCTAGAAAATATTCAGAGTCTCACAGTGTATAGAGCCGTTGAAAAAGTAGATATGGTTTGATTTACGGCATATGTCGCTAGTGGTGCAGTTCTATGCCGAAAGACTCAAAGCCTACTGCGCCATACAAATTTTTGGCTCAGTGTTTACAAGAAGTTCTGAACAAATTTATCCTGATTTAGAGCACAAATTTTCAAATATTTATCCCTGGAAAAATCTTTGCTGAAGACGGTAGAGCTCTTCGCAAGAGCAAAAGAGGTTTCTGTAAAACACTTCTGAAAGCCGCAGATTATCATAACAATCACACATACTGCCTGACCAGTAACTAGACATGTAATGAGCCTTGCCTTATAGGGCAAGCTTATCCAATACAAACGTATTTGTCATCTGTTCTGTTTATGACTTGAAAACCTAATAATTAAACAATGATATGTTGTTGTGGAACTGGATTTGGTGAATACTCCAAATTACATGTGCAGGACTGTAGCTTACCGCCTTACCTATTCGATGGAAAATGCTAAGATAAATAGCTGGTGTATGTGTTGCATAATTTATTAGGTGCCTTTCATTCGAAACAAAAAGTACAGGAAAAAAGCACTAGATCTCATGAGGAAATCAAGCCATTAGTTACTCGCATTGACAAAGAGATTTCTTTAATGCAAGGAGTATGCGCACAGGAGATGTGATAAATGAATATTATAAAGTTCAAAACAGTCATACACGAGGGGTAACCCTACATATACAGATACAATTCCTCAGTACAAGAGTAGTACAAGGTCGCATATTATATGATCATGTGAGGAGACTTAAAATGAACGCTATAGAATATTTGTCCCTACTTTTATGAGAGGCAGAGGGAGGGAGGGATGGAGGGAGAGAGGGGGGGGGGGAGAGAGAGAGAGAGAGAGAGAGAGAGAGAGAGAGAGAGAGAGAGAGAGAGAGAGAGAGAGAGAGAAAGAAAGAGATGTTGAATGGCATTGTTGTTGAGGGATGGATTAATAGTAAGTGGATACTACCACCGATCTGTGCATGTAAGTTGAAACGGATCACAAAAGAATATTAAAGTCCCACTGTAAGTCTAAGACAGACAGAAAATATTATTCTGACAGACAGACAGAAAATATTATTCTGACTAAGTATGAATCGAAAGTATACATGAAATAAAGGAAATGTAAGTGGAACATGAACAAAATGTATGAATAAAGCCTACAGCAGGTTGCGGTGTCACCCAGTTATATCAAGCAGTATCGTGAGGCAGCAGAACTCCTACCTCAATCTCACACAATGCGAGAATCAGCGCCAGAATGACTATCATATGAACGCCAGACCAAGTCTATCTGCTTCCTGTGACTGAACACATTGGCTCAACTGAATAATGGCGCTCTAACTGGCTCCAACAGGTCAAAATCCCTGAAGGAAAGAAGACATATCACGCTAGGCGGCACAAAGATAACGCACACTGACCTGTCGAACGGTGCCGTCATACTATGAGTCACACGATGTTTTGAAAAAAAAAAAATTACTGATGGTAGGCGAGCTTACCAGCGATATGGAACAGAGCAGTGTCTACTGTAGCGACATGTTTCAAGAATGCACTGAAGCAAATAATAAGAGCAATCGACAAGTGAAACGTAACTAACACTTTAGCAACGGTAACACACAATCCAAATAACTATGAAGGGGGCGCAATATGCGAGTCGCGTCAGCCAAAAGAGCGTTCTTCGAAAACTATATTCCGAATCAAATCATTGTCTATAGAACTTCATCTACAGCTTCATGGCGATGACTTTCAAAAACGGTTTCTGATTTCCATATTGTGTTCACGAATACTGCTAGCTGATGCGGCGTTTCTATTCAAGATTTTATTTGTGAATGAAGCATAGTTTACCAGTCACGTGAAAATTAATTTTCCTAATATGCGCTACTGGTCAGCTGAATATAAGCGGTGTGAAGTGGATAAAGAAAGATCTGATTTATCTGCATGTGGTGTGGGCCTTCCATGAATCGCGTTATTGTTCAGAATGATTTTAATGAACCTCTAATCAGTTCTGAGGTATTTAGAGATCCCAAAAGATATGCCGCACAGTTCTTGGAAGACATAGCACTGTGCATAGGGAAATTCAGGTCATACCAACATGACTGATATCCCACCACTCTACACAGATAACTACAAACCTCTTTAACAGAACATGTGGGAGATTGTAAGATCTACATTTACATCTACATCATACTCCGCAAGCTACCTAATGGTGTGTGGTGGAGGGTACTTTCGGTACAACTATCTGATCCTTCCGAAGAATGACTGTCGGGAAGTCTCCATATTGGTTCTAATTTCTCGAATTTTCTCCTCGTGGTCAACACACGAGGTGTATGTGGGGGGGGGGGGGGGGGGGGGGGGGGGAATAATACGTTGTCCGACTCTTCCTGAAAAGTGCTGTCTCGAAATCTCTCCGTGATGCACAACGCCTCTCTTGTAACGTCTGCCAGTGGAGTTTGTTTAGCATCTCCGTAACGCTCTCTCGCCAGCCAAATGATCCCGTGAGGAAACGCGCCGCTCTTCGTTGGGTCTTCTCTATTACCTCTATCAGTTCTACCTGATAGGGATCAGATATAGATGAACAATACTCAAGAATTGTGCGAACAAATGCCTTATAATCCACTTTTTTTGTGGATGAATTACATTTCCTTAAGATTCTTCCGATGAATCTGAGTGTGGTGTCTGCTTTTCGCTCTATCTGTTCTATATGGTCATGCCACTTAAGGTCGCTATGTACAGTTACGCGTAGATACTTTACGCAGACACTGTCTCCAGCTGTTTGTCATCAATAGTGTAGCTGTACAGTACAGGGTCAAATGCCAGAGTCTGCACCATTCATCAATTCTCTGCAGGTCGTTCTGCAAATTATTACTATCTTCTCGCGTTGCTAATTTGGTATCGACAACTGCATCATCTGTGAATAGCCTTAAAGAGCATTCCACGTTTTCTACTAGATCATTTATATATACTGTAAACAGCAACGGTCCTATCGCATTTCTCTGTGGTACTCCGGATATTACCTTTACATCTGTCGGCTTAGTTCCGTTAAGATCGACGTGGTAGGTTCTATCTGCATGAAAGTCTTGAATCCAATCGCAGATCTGCTCCGATACTCCGTAAGCTTGTATTTTTTTCATTAAACGGAAGTGCAGGACGGTGTCAGATGCCTTACTGAAATCAAGGAACACGGCATCAAACTGAGCGCCGTTGTGCAATGCGCTGTGGATCTCACGGAGGAACAGTGGGAGGATCTCTGTTTGGGGAATCCATGTTGATTTTTGTAGAGGACATATTCATTTTCCAAAGAAGTCATAATTCTTGAGTATAAAACATGTTCCATAATTCTACAACGGATTGACGTCAACGATGTAGGTTTATAATTGTGTGGGCCTGTCTTAGGGTCTTTCTTAAAAACGGAAATGACCTGCGCTTTTTACAGTTGTTAGGTACCTTTGGTTGCTCAAGCAATCTACGATAAATTACTCCCAGAAGGGGAGCAAGTTCTTTCGCATAATCTTTATAGAATCTTATAGGTGTCTCATCTGGTCTTGAAGCCTTTCCGCTACTAAGCGATTGTAGCTGCTTTTCAATTCCGCGATCGGTTATCTCAATATCTGCCATTTCGATGTTCGTCCGACGATTGACAGAAGGGACAGTGTTACAATTTTCTGCGGTGAAACAAGTTCGGGAGACCGAATTCAGTATTTCGGCCTTCTCTCTGTTATCTTCCGTTGCAGTGCCGGTATGGTCGCTGAGAGAATGAATAGATGATTTTGACCCACTTACGGATTTTACATACGACCAAAATTTCTTAGGGTTTTAACTCAGATCGGTTGGCAACGTCTTATTTTCAAAATCATTGATCGCTTCTCTCATTGCTCTCCTTACGCTCATTTTCGCTTCGTTCAGATTTTGTTTGTCACCTAGGTTTTTACTTCCCTTGAATCTGAGATGAAGTGTTCTTTGTTTACGTAACGCTTTTCTAACATGGCTATTGAACCATATTGGATCTTTCCAATCCCTTAAAACCTTACTAGGAACACCCTTGCCTAGAGCATACTGAACGATGCCTTTGAATTTTTTTTTCCATTTGTTCTCCACATCTTGGTCTTCATCACCGAATATTTGATGCGCACTGCTGAGATATTCAGAAATTTGTATCGTGTCACTCTTGCTGAGCAAATATATCTTCCTACCTTTCTTAACGTTCCTTGTAGTAACCGTCGTCATAGATGCTGTCACAGCCTTATGATCACTGATACATTCCTCTACGGTAACTGATTCGATAAGTTCAGATCTGTTTGTTGCCAGGAGGTCTAAGACGTTACCCTCAAGAGTTGTTTCTGTATCTCTCAAACTAATTTTCGGACAAGACATCTAGAACAATGCCACTCGATTCTCTGTCTCTGGCACTAGTTTCAATGGCATAACACTTCCAATCCATACCTGCCAAGTTGTAGTCACCCTCTATTGCAACGGCATGATCAGGAAAATTATTAATGATATTCTGCATGCTCTGTCTGCAACGCTCTACAACTACAGATCCTGACCAAGGTGATGTATAAAAGCATCCGATCACCATTTTTGACCATTGTTTGACACTCATTTTCACCCAGATTAATTCACATTCGGAATCCGTGATAACCTCGCTAGCTTTTATCGAGTTTTTTACTGCAATATCGGTTCTTTTTGGACGTGCAAAACGGCCTGTACGCTCGATCGCCAGTCGAAACGCCTCTAGAATTTTGTCTGTGGAGAAATGAAAGCACGGGGTCTACGAGGAAACACCGACAACTCTCGAAGACATTAAATGCCGCAGGTCACGGACCTGTATTACGGTAGGATCAAAAGAAATGCCACGTGCAGAATTATCTGTCCGGACTAGTTTTATAACACCTATCAAGGACAAAATTTATTGTTTAGGCCAGTTAATATGACAGTCATAATAACAAACACAGAACTAGTACCTGAGTTACGCATTTGCTTACATTTGGGACAGCAGAGCAGACGTTTCTCGAACCTCTTCTCCCTATGACGGGCAGAGGTTTGCGGTGCTGTTATCTGGTTAGTATTTCCTCAGCTTCCATGCTTGTTATATCGTTGAAGTTCTCTTCAAAAGTCTCCTTCCAGTGCTACAGAAAAATGTTTGTAGTTTTGTTAAAAACTATAATCTTTGTCTGTCCGATGCCCACCTTCCTTGATCTAACATGCCACTGAATTTCCCTTAAATCTCTTGATCTCATTGCTTTTACAATTCCCTCTTTCCCAGTTTTCCTTGGTCTTCCACGATTTTTGCGGTTTGATTATATCCACTGCATAGTCTTCTAAGATATACTGGACGGATGCCTCTGCTGAACGTAACGGCTTCCATTCGATGTTAGACGTTTGTGACGCTTCAACGCCAATTTATAAATGAACAACCTGTTCGTTAGATATTTTCTCTTTTCTGGATATTTCCAATGACCAGCTGAACAAATCCATTTTGGTGGCCCCAGCTTCCTCTTCTTTCTTGCTCTCTGTAATTCTCCATGTCTCTGCTACATGTAAAAAGGAACTATTAATTGTAGTTTCACAGTTTCCATTTCTTCTCTATTTCGATACACCAGAGGATTCCAATAACGCTATAGATCAGTATTCTAGCATGAGTTACTCGTATTGTAATTTCTTGTCGTCTTTACCTGTGCTTTCAAATTCTACTCCTACATAATTGCAAATAAAGCCTATTGGAAATTCCTCTCTATCGAGTTGGATTCTGGACGTTCTGCCCTTATGGGAAGATATTTTGTTTTCTGCGTGAAAACTTTAAGCATCTTTGGTTATGAAACTTCCTGGCAGATTAAAACTGTGTACCCGACCGAGACTCGAACTCGGGACCTTTGCCTTTCGCGGGCAAGTGCTCTACCAACTGAGCTACCGAAGCACGACTCACGCCCGGTCTAACAGCTTTACTTCTGCCAGTATCTCGTCTCCTACCTTCCAAACCTTACAGAAGCTCTCCTGCGAACCTTGCAGTACTAGCACTCCTGAAAGAATGGATACTGCGGAGACATGGCTTAGCCACAGTCTGGGGGATGTTTCCAGAATGAGATTTTCACTCTGCAGCGGAGTGTGCGCTGATATGAAACTTCCTGGCAGATTAAAACTGTGTGCCCGACCGAGACTCGAACTCGGGACCTTTGCCTTTCGCGGGCAAGTGCTCTACCAACTGAGCTACCGAAGCACGACTCACGCCCGGTCAAACAGCTTTACTTCCGCCAGTATCTCGTCTCCTATCTTCCAAACCTTACAGAAGCTCTCCTGCGAAGCTTGCAGAACTAGCACTCCTGAAAGAATGGATATTGCGGAGACATGGCTTAGCCACAGCCTGGGGGATGTTTCCAGAATGAGATTTTCACTCTGCAGCGGAGTGTTGAAAGGTGGCTACACTGAGCCACAGCGCCAGAGAGTATTGTTCCGCCGCCTCCACTGGCAGTGATTATTGAGAGGTAGCGGCAGTCAGTTCTTGCCGAGAAGTTGTGATGGCCACTGCTTGTCGTGAAGTCGGAGTGGTTATGTTGTAGTAAGGAGTGTTTGTTCCATGTTTTATGCAGTTATTTGATGGGAGAGATACCAGATGTTATTCTAATGAAGATATTGTAACGATCAGAGTGCTTTTTGTCAATATATATGAAGGTAAAATATTGCGTGTTTTTTCATTATTTCCATGTTTTAAATAATGCGTCATGACAGGTTCAGTCAACAAAGCATCTGGCTTGTGTTCTTGTATTAGAGTGTAATTCTGGTTTTCTTGCGTAATTATAGTTTTTCTAATTTTCTTTTATCACGTCAGTATAATTGGTATTTAAAATTCTTGTCTTGTTGAAGAAGAACCGTGCCAGATGTGCGTTGAGTCATACTACCACATACAGAACAGCTACACTTGTGCTTTGTTGGCTTCGTAGATTTTATAGTTGCTGGGGACTTAATTAATTAATTGTGTTAACGAAAAATTTCATTTCATTCTTGTTGTTGTTCTTTGCAGTCAGATAGCGTAATAATACAATGATAGTCAGGGCCAACCGATTACGAGAATAGCGTAATCGGACTTACAGCTACTAAAAAAAAAACTAAAAATATTTTCAATCTTATTTAATTAAGCCCCCATGCACGGAAATTTTTCGTTAACACAATTAGTTAATTAAGTCCCCAGCAACTATAAAATCTACGAAGCCAACAAAGCACAAGTGTAGCTGTCCTGTATGTGGTAGTATGACTCAACGCACATCTGGCACGGTTCTTCTTCAACAAGACAAGAATTTTAAATACCAATTATACTGACGTGATAAAAGAAAATTAGAAAAACTATAATTACGCAAGAAAACCAGAATTACACTCTAATACAAGAACACAAGCCAGATGCTTTGTTGACTGAACCTGTCATGACGCATTATTTAAAACATGGAAATAATGAAAAAACACGCAATATTTTACCTTCATATATATTGACAAAAAGCACTCTGATCGTTACAATATCTTCATTAGAATAACATCTGGTATCTCTCCCATCAAATAACTGCATAAAACATGGAACAAACACTCCTTACTACAACATATCCACTCCGACTTCACGACAAGCAGTGGCCATCACAACTTCTCAGCAAGAACTGACTGCCGCTACCTCTCAATAATCACTGCCAGTGGAGGCGGCGGAACAATACTCTCTGGCGCTGTGGCTCAGTGTAGCCACCTTTCAGTGTGCGCTGATATGAAACTTCCTAGCAGATTAAAACTGTGTGCCCGACCGAGACTCGAACTCGGGACCTTTGCCTTTCGCGGGCAAGTGCTCTACCAACTGAGCTACCGAAGCACGACTCACGCCCGCTCTCACAGCTTTACTTCTGCCAGTATCTCGTCTCCTACCTCCTTTAATCTGCCAGAAAGTTTCATATCAGCGCACACTGCGCTGCAGAGTGAAAATCTCATTCTGTAAACATCCCCCAGGCTGTGGCTAAGCCATGTCTCTGCAATATCCATTTTTCCAGTAGTGCTAGTTCTGCAAGGTTCGCAGGAGAGCTTCTGTAAGGTTTGGTAGGTAGGAGCCGAGATACTGGCAGAAGTAAAGCTGTGAGACCGGGCGTGAGTCGTGCTTCGGTAGCTCAGTTGGTAGAGCACTTGCCCGCGAAAGGCGAAGTTCCCGAGTTCGAGTCTCGGTCGGGCGCACAATTTTAATCTGCCAGGAAGTTTCATATCAGCGCACACTCCGCTGCAGAGTGAAAATCTCATTCTGAATCTTTGGTTATACTCTTCCTGTTGTTTCCGTGGCATATATTCTAGAGGAGCTTTTTCGTTGGCAGTCATGACTTGTTCGTACGCAATTTGCAGTATGTATAAGCAGGTTTCACCCATATTTCAGGAAGTCACCAGAGCATCGAGAGAACAGGGAATAGTGAAAAATTAGTCTCAAAAGTCTAGAAAGACACCCAGTCTACAGAAAGATGAACCAAAATCGGTTGATGTTCCAGGTTGAGGGATAAGGTGTCAGGCCCATTCCCTCTCAGGTGAGAAAGACTGAAATTACCGAAAAGCCCAATATTTACTTTGCAAATTCGGATGAATGGCTTTGTTAACGAAAATTGCTATGGAACAGGAGTCTCAATAATGGAACTTAAAATGCAAGAGATTTAGGGAAAAGAGGTCCCTTTTTCATGATAAATAAAAAGCATAAACACAAAATAACAGATTTTGAATCTCTAATTGGAAATATCAAACGAATTAATATAAATGTATTTCAAACTGCAGTCACAAAATTGGGTTTGTATGCAGTCTACGAAGATGAACTACTAACAAAGATGAGTTCTGTGAAAATGTTAATGATCAAACCACTAAGCTAGGGAAGACTAGAGAAATCATCATTCTTGGGGATTTAAATAGTGAAGCAGGTCGGAGAACAAACAGCAAAATAATGGGACCACAGGGAGATAGACTGATAGATATATGTACATCAAAGTC
Source organism: Schistocerca americana (assembly GCF_021461395.2). Lineage (NCBI taxonomy): Eukaryota > Metazoa > Arthropoda > Insecta > Orthoptera > Acrididae > Schistocerca > Schistocerca americana. Next base: position 336,851,266 of record NC_060122.1, on the reverse strand, counting down.
ATTAGCTTAAATTACTGAATGGCTTCTATGCCTTCAAAGAAATCCCCACTAATGCAATGGTTCAATACACAAGACATCGTAAATCAGTCAATGACCACGTAATAGCAGAACACGAATATGTATAGTAATAACGGTAGAACCATAGAGGCGTTACAAGTAGCTTAGACCAGTACCTAGTCAAAGCTAAAGTAGCATTTCCTTACAACCATCAGAAGCAGAGAAATATACAAACAGATGAGTACAATGAATAAATTACAAATAAGCGTTACAGTTTAGGCAGTCTGCTACATGACAGTACTCTAATACTCTGTCAGCAGAGACTCAACGGGAACTTGCTGAAACAGATAAAGCTGTAAAGAAGTAGGAAACCGTGTGTAACAATGAAACAGAAAGACTAATTGATCTAAAACAGATGTGTTATAAAAATGGTTAGCAAGTAAGATAAAGGAAACTACATGGAATTGAAGAGAACGACGAGACAAGCAGCTGCAGTAGCTAAAAGAGAAATACGGGACAGAGAGTGCAATGACATTAATACACGTTTAGGAGGAACAAGATGCGCAAAACGATGGTAATGTGTTAAAAGAGTCACGCCAAAGGAGAAAATCACACCAGTATAACATTAATATTAACCAAGCAACGGGTAGGCTATGGGGAATTACCGGCAGAAAACAGGGGCGGATATGTCTATTTCACGAACAGGAATATCCATCGAAGGCGAAAAGAAAAACATTGACGTTTTCAAACTTCAAGGAGCCGTACACTAATAAAAAAAAAAGAGCGAGCTACAGGACCATAAGGGAACACAGCAGAACTCATCAAGTACGGAACCCTGAAGCTATTCAAAGCCTTGATCTGATGCATAAACAATTTCTTAAACGCCGCTCTTATACTGTATCAGTGGAAGGATGCCCGAGAGTCGTCCATTTAGAAAGAAAAGGATATAAAGCGGAATGTGCAAATTATTGAGGCATTTCAGTAACAAGTACGACAAATCCTTTGTATGGAAGGATTCTCAGAGAACTGGTGGAATCAGCATACAAATATCAAGAGAAAGAAGTGCAATTTGTGACCAGATATGGTAGGACTTGCACTGACAGTATGCTTGGTATGAAACAAGTAATACCAATGAATCAACCACCAACCAAGAAAACCATCTTACGTTTGTAGATCTTCATACGACGCAGGATACTGTCCTTATGGGGGAAGGTAGGGTAAAATGGCCGGGACGGTAAAAGCGGCCACTGGATGTTTTTTTGCGCTGAATAGTACTGCTGCCTACCGAGAAATGGTCAGACTAGTTTAATGTGCCCCATAACTGTTGTCAGTGAGCCTGACAAAAGAAGTTTGTACCACTATATTTTAATAAAAACTTTCCTGATTTTCAGTCGTCTGTTGTAACGTAAGTAAGTTATACTAGTCTTGCTACCTCACATTTACAGTAATACTCTTTACCACATCAATGTTTAAACAAAGTCTTTTGGTCAACAATTGCAGTTCATTGTTGTTTGTTCCTGTTTGATAGTTTCATCTGTGAACCACTAATGCCGGCATGGTGTCCGAGACGGAACAGTGGCCACATTAATCGTCGGGAAAATTGGCCAAGTGACTTCAAGGGTTAGTTACTTCCATATGTCACACATAATACTTATATTTACACCCAACCCCTTTCATATAAAACGCTATCGCATGTCATTCTATCTCCTAAATTAATTTATATAATTTTAAACCTTCTCCGTTCTGTAACATGTGGCCTAATAAAAAAAAAAAACGATTGAAAACGATCTTGCCAAGGGGCTTGGTATTGTCTCTGATACTAGGATATAAGGTGCGTAGAACGTATGTCCGAAAATCAGAACAACAAACATGGGAACCTATTGCCATGGAACTGACCACATTACTCCTCTAGGTAGGGAAGGGTTGGCCACGTCGTAAGCCTTCAGAAAAATGCATATAGCTGCTATATATAATTTTTAGTTTTTCTTAATAATATTTGGTGTGATACATTGTAATCTGTCTATTCAAAAATGTGGGGGGTGAGCTTCTATTGATAACCATAGTTTGGTGAAAATATAATTTCCCTGAGAGTGGCCACTTTACCCCACCTTCCCCTACAAAGGCTCTGCAAAGTACACGACTCAAACATAGACTACACTTTAATAAGAGCTCTTGAAAATTTGTCTGATGGTTCAATATAAAGAATAAAACATGGTCATAGATTATCCCGAAGGTTTCATGCCAACAAAGGTTTCGACAAGGTTGTTGAGTGTCAGCTACCCTTTGGCATGGAGAAAATGGTCTAAATCAACAGAAAAGGAAATTAGAATGTTGTAAACTTAAAAAATTACTTGCATGTGTCAGAAATTTCGTCACACTTTCCGCCATAGCTTAGAGACAGGTTTACTCGTTATATCTTAGCTGCCTCGCCTAACATGTGTGTAACTGTGGTATTCTGCTCATTACGCAGAGGCTTTCCAAGAAATTTGGCTACAGCAGCGTTATCATGAATATGTTGCTTATACACACTAATGAGCCAAAACTTTAGACCACCTGCTTCATAGCATGTTTGTCCGTCTTTGAAACGAAATATACCACTGATTCTGCGTGTCAGGGACAGTTGGAGGTATGTGGCATTAGATGTCGACGACAGGTCATGTAATTCGCGTAAATAACGAGCCGTTGATTTGCGTACACAGTGATGGTGCCCGATAGCGACCCACATGCGTTCCACAGGATTTACATCGGGCGGATTTGGTCGACGAGCCATCAACATGAGTTAACTAAAATGCTCCTCAAACCACTGTGGCATAGTTATGGCTCCGAGACACGGACGGTTATCTTACTGAAAGGTGACATCGCCATCAGGGAAGATATCAAGCATGAAGGGATGCAGGTGATTCGCAGTGTTATTTCCGCAGGCTCCATGCAAGCGCAGGAGAATGTCTTCCATAGCATAATACTGCTCCCATCAGCGTGGATCCACGCCGCTCTGCACGTTTCGAGCCGCTGTTCGCATCGATGACGGCGTTTTTGGAGACGACCAGTGGTTTTCACAGTCCTATCTTTTTCCGTATATGCATACGACAGTAGCACGTGAACATTCGACTTGATTCGCCCTTTTCGAAATGCTCGTTCACAGGCTTTGGGTAATAATAATTTGTCTTTTGCGAAAATTGCTTATCTTAATATTTTCAGCCCGTATCTTCGCTAGGCTGATCCCCTTACCGTATCTGTTCCGCTTACATACACTATGTGAACAAAAGTATCCCGACACCTAGCTGAGAAATGACTTACCAAGTTCGGGGCGCTTTCCATCGGTAATGCTGGAATTCATTATGGTGTTGGCCCACCCTTAACCTTGACAGCTTCCACTCTCACAGGCATACGTTCAATCACGTGCTGGAAGGTTTCTTGGGGAATGGCAGCCCATTCCTCACGGAGTGCTGCACTGAGGATAGGTATCGATGTCGGTCGGTGAGGCCTGGCACGAAGTCGGCGTTCCGAAGCGTCCCAAAGGTGTTCTACAGGATTCAGGTCAGGACTCTGTGCAGGCCAGTCCATTACAGAGATGTTATCGTCGTGTAACCACTGCGCCACAGACTGTGCATTATGAATAGGTGTTCGATCACGCTGAAAGATGCAGTCCCCATCCCCGAATTGCTGTTTAACAGTGGGTAGCAAGAAGGTGCTTAAAACATTGGTGTAGGCCTGCGCTGTGATAGTGCCACGAAAAAAACAACAAGGGGTGCAAACCGCCTCTATGAAAAACACGACCACACCATAACAACACCGCCTCCGAATTTTACTGTTGGCACTACACACGCTGGCAGATGACGTTCACCGGGCATTCGCCATACCCACACCCTGCCATCGGATCGCCACATTGTGTACCGTGATTCGTCACTCCACACAACGTTTTTACACTGTTCAATCGTCCAATGTTTACGTTCCTTACACAAATTTGGGGTCGTTTGGCATTTACTAGCGTGATGTATGGGTTACGAGCAGCCGCTCGACTATGAAATCCAAGTTTTCTCGCCTCCCGCCTAACTTTAATAGTACTTGCTGTTGATCCTGGTGCAGTTTGGAATTCCAGTGTGATGGACTGGATAGATGTCTCCCTATTACACATTACGACCCACCATCGCCACCAGGCGGCATCCAATGTCGCGGTGTGCAGTGTTCATAATGTTTTGGCTTACCATTGTAGTTAGTATTACACAGTTCTCATTGAAAATGTATTTTCCAGACATATATTGTAGCACAGCTACCCCAAGTAGTCTCTGCCTCCCTCTTGAGGCTGTTTCCCGCAACGAGCTATCCAAGCATCACGATCCTTGTAGAATTTTTTTCCAACATTTTCACTGCGTATCCTCCTCACTTGATTTTTCCATTCTGCACAGAGTCTTCCTCATTTTCTCCTGAAGAGGTTTCCAACAAAGTACTTCTTTCTGCAATCTTTCATCCCGCATTGCCGGCGGCGGTGGTCTCGCGGTTCTAGGCGCGCAGTCCGGAACCGCGCGACAGCTACGGTCGCAGGTTCGAATCCTGCCTCGGGCATGGATGTGTGTTATGTCCTTAGGTTAGTTAGGTTTAAGTAGTTCTAAGTCCTAGGGGACTGATGACCATAGATGTTAAGTCCTATAGTGCTCAGAGCTATTTTTTTGTACCATCCCGCATTCTCATCATACGTCCATACCACTTTAAATGTCATTTGTCCATCTCCTGGGTGATGTACGAGCGAGTTTTCATTCACTTCCTCATTTCTTTGTTCGGAATCTTATTTCGTCTTGAAATTCTACAATTTTTCAAAAAATACATTTGCGAGGCTTCAAATTCTTTTTCATCGTATTGTATCGTTTCCCATGATTCCGCTCCGTATAAAAGATTGCTTTGTTTTGTTTGTTAATATAATCTTTTTTCTCTTTTTCTTAATTTTATCTGAGAAATGATAGAATTCGCCTTTTTTATTACTCGTTTACTGCTTGTTGTCCTATGTCTTATTTCATGTTTACTAGAACCTTACATTTTCCTCTGACTGTATATGCATACCGAAAAAAAAAAAAAAAATAACCACCACGAGAAGACATCACTCTAATACTGTGTAACATTGAGTTTAGCCTCGCCAAAGTAAACCACACTGTACGATCAGATCCTGAGGGCTACGTGATGTCGATCGGCCGCCGTGTCATCCTCTGTCATGTGGCGTCATTCAGATGTGGTACGGAAGGTCGCTGTGTGAGCACACTTAGCTGGCATCACGACGCTGACTGCACCTTGTTCCTATCCTCCCACGAAGAAAAAATACGTGGCAGACCGGGACTTCAACCCAGGTTCCCCTTTATAATAGTCAACCGCGCTGACCACTTCGGTAAGGAGGCGCGTATAAGCCTCAGTCTCACAACGAACCCCTTGAGTGCGAGGTCGCAAGTTCAGTTTTTAGTATCGATTATTTGAAAGTGTTGTGTTAACAGTTACGACAAGAAAAATATTAGCAGCTGATCACTTACCATACGCATAAAGTGGGCGACAGAAAATGCAAGAAATGTTCAAAACAAACTGTTCACTTGCACCATGATCACCGTATGGAAAAATGCGCGCCACAATGTTTTGAAAGGTTCGCACCATCGAGATCGAAGGTGATTTCCTCTGGAGAAGTAAACTGTGCAGGACGTTTAGCTAGATATCCATTGTTAAGGAATGCATATAGAATGATATTGGTATAGCGTGGTGATGAGAAATGAATGAATGTGACCGCACGCAACCGAATGTGAAACAGCCTGTCTTGGAGCTTATCGTCAAACTGATTATCCTAAAACCCGGAGGTGTGGATAGCGCGATAGTATGTTTTATAGGCATGGAAAAAAAAACATCAAGATGCTGAATTTGTCCAGCTGTATCAAGAGGTATGAACTGCAGTGTCACACACTTTTGAGGCAGGATAGTTTGCCGTAAACGACTATGATATTTAGCCGGCCGATGTGGGGAATGTCAGAAATTACTTCTGTTTCACTCGTGGACTTTCCGTCAGTTACTCGCGAAATGAGACCTCTCTGACAGGAAATCACGAATCCAGTCGCATAACTGAGACGATATTCTATAGCTGGCCGCGGTGGCCGAGCGGTTTTAGGCGCTTCAATCTGGAACCGCGCGACCGCTACGGTCGCAGGTTCGAATCCTGCCTTGGGCATGAATGTGTGTGTCATGTCCTCAGGTCAGTTAGGTTTAAGTAGTTATAAGGTCTAGGGGACTGATGACCTCGGATGTTAAATCCCAAAGTGCTCAGAACCATTTGAACCACTTTTTTTTACTATTATATTTATACGCAGACCAGGAATCAAACAAAAGTAAAATATGTTGACCAGCTACTGACCAAAAGCAGGATCATGCCCTAATTATAGTACTCATATGCCCATTTCCTCACTCTTTCTTGCTGTGACGTAATATTCCAACTGCCCTTGCAAGATCACACACACGAGAAAGAATCTTAAGGAGCTACCTCCAGCTACTCGCAGCACAATAAATAACTTTGCAGCTAATTTACCACCCAAATTGACAGCCGAAAATTGTGTACGAACGCGTTGAGGCATTGATGTTCGTTGATCGTAATACAACTGTCTCGGTAACTCTAATTTAGATCATATGCATTTCATAGTCAGATACCGATTGGTTGAAAATAAATCTTTACTGAACGATGGGATAAGTTTATTCATCTCATCTACAAATTTTCCGTCCGATTCCGTGGATTGCTGTGCATCGTCATGTTGGCTCTTTATTTGAAATTTCTGTGTCTTACAATTCTGTAGCACTCTTTGATGTTATGCAACCATCCACTGCTTCTCTTGAAATCACTGTAGTCTATGTTCCACGCAATATTATGTGCGTAACGTAGTAAATCGCTATCTTGCACATCCTCTAAATTGCATCGAGCGTCCTTGAAATGCGCGAACACCAGTTTTTGTAACAAGTGCGCGATGTCGTCCCTTGAGTATCCGTAGTCTTCCTTAGTACACGGTCATATTACTGCGGACTTATTAAAAATCTCTTCATAATTTTTTCACGGTGCTGGAAATGATCTTCCGTGTACGTAATTACGTACAATAATCGCTCCTTGGACAACAATTCTCATTTACTACGTCAAACTGGAGACGGATTTTGTGGATCTCTGGGCGTCAAATAAGATGAACTACATGGCTCGATACCTGTTTCAGTATCGCTTCCACTTGTTAAGCACGTTGTAAGGGGTTCATTACTATTCGCTAGCGCACTTGAGCAGATGTAATTGCGATGGATCGCTGACGCGCTGCGTGCGATATGGAATATCTATGCTACAACAGAATCGCAGGTCAGAGCAGTGTTGGCAGTAAGTCGAGTTTAGTAGCTCGCAAATAGCAGTCGTGTTTTGTGGCTCGCGCAGGGCGCTTCAGTTATGGAGTTCGGACAGGGCAGTGCAGCGGTTGACTTGTGTTGGGCCGGTCGTGCAGAACGATGGCGGTGCCTCAGCGAAGTGGTATAAGGTAATAAAAAATATTATTGTTCTTTGTTGCAGCGCGCATATGTTAATTGTCACAACTGATTTAACCACAATTGCAATGCTAAAGTCCCATGTAACTGCTTGCAGAAATGTTTGAATAATAACTTTTGTTATGAAGGAAACTTTTGCCAGTCATTTATCTGAGTTTAAAGATTTTACCAATTTTTCCCGTGCATACTCATGTTGATTAAGCAAAAGTAAATCAATTGTTTTCCTACAAATGAAAACCTAGTGGCCAGGATTGCACTGGGCTGTGCCAAAAATTTCTTATAGGAGCAGATGTATAGATAGCGTTATCCGACGACATCATTGTGAGGTAAGAAATTTACTGTTTATTCAGGATGATTTCACAGGGCCGTGACGCAGCGCTGCTGACGTCAAAACTTATTAACCTCGGTATGCAGTCAGTCTTTAATGGAAGTTCACATTAAAACGTGATATTTTGTTATTGGAAAGAAATTTTTATATTGAGAACTTAAACGAGATTTTTTCTGTTGGGAGGTTACACTAAATGTGAATATTATAGTTATTTTTCTGTTGGGAGGTTACAACGTATCATCATTATTGTACTCCTCATTTACATTGCCCGCACAGTAGAGTGTGTGCGGCACCACTCATTCCACTGACTCACCTTGCAGAAACGCTAAGATTTCCTTCTCACTCTGCTAAGTTCCTTCGGTTCCTTTCTGACGGAATGTCAACTTCGGCACCTGTTTTTGTAGATATAATGCAATGTTTGCTTAATTAATCGTTGCCATTGCTCTGCTTTGTATGAACATCTGTACCACTGTAGGACTGTTGCGAGTTACTCCTTGACTGAGAAATTCAATTACGCTTCGTAGCTGCATGCTGTGCTCACCATTGGACACCTCCAGTGCCACCCCCTGTTGCCACTAGCAGTCAGTATTGTGGCTGCGTAGTAGACATCACGTGGGGCGTCGAATGTTATGAATATCGTCGGCCTTTTGCGACCTCTCATTCTAGGGGTTTCTTGTCAGTTAGACGACGAAGCGAGTCCGCGAGTGTTATCGGCTATACTGTATGCAGCTGAAGTCATTCACTGATCTTGCAGCTCAACCAAATTGTGGGGTTGCCGACTATTACGTTGCTCTAACTTTCCCAAAAGTCCCATGCATTTTCTATGGGACTAATAAAATATGATTTAGCAGACCAATCAACGTGCCATATGGTGCCCGACTGTTCGTGAAACTTGAAAGGTATGCATGAAGACGGCTGTCGTCATCTTGGAAAATGTGAGGGTCCTCAGAGTTCTCATCATGAAAATGAAAGGAAAGGGCAGAAATTGACCACCGAAATTGTTGAATAAACATCCTTATTAATGTTCTTGGTGACTCAAACCAATGGGCCCAAATTATGATACGGTAATACACCACGTTGAAAACATCAGAGAACCACCTACAACCTGGACGCCACTCTCCACACACTGCTGGTTAAATGACTTGTTGGGTTTTTGGTACTCTAAAAGCCTTGTATAGTTTCGAAAACGGCCAAATTTTATCTTTTCGGGTAACAATACACATCTCCCGTCAGATACAGTCAACTTGATGTTGTTTTGCACAATGGAGTCGTGGTGGTAACGTTCCATTATGTGCTACGGTCTCATGCGAGGTTCCAGATTCAAAATCTATATCTGCATCTGCACTGTTGCTCAGCAAGTCACACTTAAGTGCCTGGCAGAGGGTTCACCGAAGCACCTTCACACTAATGTTCCATTATTCTACTCTAGAACAGCCCGAGGAAAGGAACACCTCCTAAGGTGCTCTGATTTCCCTCATTTTATTATAGTGATCGTTTCTCCCTGTATAGGTCGGCATCAACAATATATTTTTGCATTCGGAGGAGAAAGTCTGTGACGGAAATTTCGTGAGAAGAGCCCAACGCAATGAAAAACGTCTGTGTTTTAATGATTTCCACCCAAAATCCCGTATTATGTCCGTGACACTCTCCAGCCCATTTCTCGGTAATGCAAAACGTGCTGCCCTTCTTTAAACTTTTTCAATGCACTCCGGTAATCCTATCTGACAAGGATCCCACATCGTGCAGTAGTAGGCCAAAATAGGATGGACAATGTAGGCAGTCTCTGCAATAGGTCAGTTGCATCTTCCAAGTGTTGTGTCAACGCAGTCTTTGATTCGCCTTCCCCACAATATTTTCTATTCTTCTTTCCTGTTTAAGTTGTTCGTAGTTGTAATTCCTGGGTACTTAGTAGAATTTACGGCCTTTAGATTTGACTGATTTAAAGTTGAACTAAGTTTAACGGATTACTATTAGCAATAACAGCGAGGCAGCGCGGTGGTTACACACTGGACTAGTATTCGGAAGAACGACTGTTCAAACTCTCGTCCGGCTGCCCTGATTAAGGTTTCCGTGATTTTCCTAAATCGCTTGCGAAATATGACGGGATGGTTCCTTCGAAATGGCGAGGCCGATTTCCCTCCCTGTCCTTCCCAATCCGAGCTTGTGCTCTGTCTCTAATCATCTCGTTGTCAACGGGACGTGAAACACTAATTTCTACTTCCTATTTTAGCACTCCTATGGACCACCTTAAACTTTTCATTATTTACGGTCAATTACCAGTTTTCGCAGATATATTATCTAAATCTTTTCGCGATTGGCTTTGAGCTTCTGATGGCTTTTCTAGACGATTAACGACAGCATCATTAGGAAGCAACTTAAGAAGGCTGTTGGGATTGTCTCCTAAATAGTTTATAAATATAAGTATTAGGAGAGTACCTGTAACACTACCTTGGGGAATGTCAGAAATTACTTCTGTTTCACTCGTGGACTTTCCGTCAGTTACTACGAAATGAGACCTCTCTGACAGGAAATCACGAATTCAGTCGCATAACTGAGACGATATTCCATAGCTGGCCGTGGTGGCCGAGCGGTTCTAGGCGCTACGTTCTGGAACCGCGCGACCGCTACGGTCGCAGGTTCGAATCCTGCCTCGGGCATGGATGTGTGTGATGTCCTTAGGTTAGTTAGGTTTAAGTAGTTCTAAGTTCTAGGGGACTGATGACCTTAGAAGTTAAGTCCCATAGTGATCAGCGCCATTTTTGATATTCCTAAGCACGCAATTTGATTTCAAGCCACTTGTGAAGTACCGTGACAAAAGTCTTCAGTAAATCTAGAAATACAGAATCAATTTGAAATCTTTTGTCAATGGCATCAACACTTTATGTGAATAAAGAGCTAGTTGCATTTCAGAAAGAACGATGTTTTCTAAATCCGAGTTGAGTACGTGTTAATAGAGCGTTGTCTTCAACGTGATTCATAATGTTCGAACACAATATATGTTCAAAATCCTGCGGCATATTGACGTTAATGATATGGGCCTGTAATTTAGTGGATTACTCCTACTGCATTTCTTGAAAATTAGTGTGACTGTGCAACTTTATACTCTTTAGGTACGGAACTTTCGCCGTGCGAGCGGTTTTATATGATTATTGAGTATGGAGCAACTGCATCAGCATATTCTGAAAAGAACGTAACTGGTATAGAATATGGATCGAAAGATTTGCTTCTCTTAAGTGATTTAAGTTGTTTCACTGCTCCGAGGATACATACTTCTAACTTACTCATGTTGGCAGCTGTTCTTGATTCAAATACTGGACTATTTACTTCATCTTCTTTGGCGACGGAATTTCAGAAGGATGTGTTTAGTAACTCTGCTTTAACAGTACTGTCATCGATAGTATTTATCGCGCAGAGAAGGCATTGGTTGTCGGTAGCTTATTTTGTATACCACCAGGGTGTCTTTGGATTTTCTGCAATATTTCTAGACGAACTTTCGCTGTGGAAACTATTATAAGCATCCTGCACTGAAATCAGCTCTAAATTTCAAACTGCTGTTAAAGATCACCGATCTTGGAGATTTTGCGTTCGTTTAAATTTGGCATGCTTTTTTTCTTTGTTTCTGCAACAATGTTCTGACCTGTTTTGTGTACCACGGGGGAGCAGCTCCGTCTTTCGTTAATTTATTTGGTATAACTCTCTCAATTTCTGTAGACTATTTCTTTGAATCCAAGTCCCATTTGGTTTATACTTCCACTGTTGATTTGGAAGGGGTGGAGATTGGTTTTCAGGAAGTCATCATTTTTTGAATAGATAGAGTCCTCATTTATTTTTATGGACTTAGGAGTTACGGTATTAAGTCTCGCTAAGACAAGCCTGTGTTCATTAATTTCTGTATCCAGCTTGATGCTCGTCGTTAGCTCAGGATTAGCTGTTGCTGTTTTCACAACCGTTTACTATTCGAGTGGGCTCAAAAACTAATCATTCGAAATAGTTTCCAGAGAATGCTTTTAGCACAATTTCAGACGATGTTTTAATGTTTCATACCGACCTCCGTATTTAAACAGGTATTTTCTCCAACATATCGAGGGTAAATTGAAGTCACTACCAACTATAATGTATGAGTCGGTACGTGTCTGAAATTAGACTCAAATGTTCTTTGAATCTTTGAGCAGTTGTATTATCTGAGATGGGAGATCGGTAGAATGATCCAATTATTATTTTATTCAGGTTGCCGAGAATGACCTCTGCCCATACTAACTCACAGCAACTATCCTCTTCAGTTTCTCTACGAGATGAACTATTTCTGACAGCAACAAACACGCCACCGACAACTGTGTTTATCCTATCATTTCTGAACACCATTTGGTCCTTCGCATGCATTTACTTTCGCAATAGTCCCTCGGAAACTAGCTGGGATAGACTAGCATTCACAGACAGCTCCTATCCCAGTGTCGTTTGAAACTAATTTTCATTGTCAAGTCGTGCTATTCGCCTGCAGGCCCTCTCGGTTAGCATCTCACACCGTGTAATGTGACTACGAGCCGCGCATGATCCCTTGACATACTAGAGGCAGCAGGTTAATGTATTATTCAATACCAGCTCTTCGTGGTTTAAAAAAATAGTTTTCTTACAATATAGTGAACGTGTGGAGCACACCTTAAAAAACAGTTGATTTAAATTATTGAGGGAAAAGGACAAAGATACTAATATGTTTTAAGTGATATTGTAACATTATCTTCTTATTAAGCAATAACTTACAAAAAATAAAGATTGCGCAAAACATAAGTCTGGGTTTATCGGCAGACAATAGACAGTGTGGTTCATAAACTCTCTGCGGTAATAGGCACTTATTCTCGAATGTACACGTAATAATACCCTGAAAATCCATGATTATTCTGTATGTGGTTGCATCTTCTCGTATGAATATACTAGTGTTATTAGTGGTATTCTGCTAGTTCAGTTTGCATAGGCTCTTGCAGAAAGTTAATTTCTTCTCGCGATACCCCTCACACGAAATGAATACGTGATTTAAATCATGGTATGGGACGAAGAAAGTTTCTGCGATGGTATCTCATTAATACGAAATCTACTAGCATCAGAAATAGTCTTTAGCTTGAGGAAGAAGCTTCTGAGAATGTACGTGTGGAACACAGCGATGTATGGTAGTGAATCATAGACTGTGGGAAACCAGAAAAGAACAGAATCGAAGGATCTGAGATGGGCGCTACAGAAAAATGTTGGAAGTTAGATGGACTGACAAATTTAGGAATGAGGTGGATCTTTGCAGATTTGACGGAGAGAGGAACATATGGAAAACACGAGAGAAAGGAACAGAACAATAAGACACATGTTAAGACGTCAGAAAATAACTTTCATGATATTAGTAGGAACTATAGAGGAAAAAACTGTAGGGGACGACAGAGATTGTAATACATCCAACAAATACCTTAGGTCGTTAACTGCAAGTACTCTTCTGAAATGAAAAGGTTGACGCAAGAGAAGAATTCGCAACGGGAAGAATGAACCCAGTAAGAAGAGTGATAAAAAGAAACCCTGGGATGCAATCAGATGCACTGAAATCACGGGTAAGATGATAATAGCTGCAATACTCTGTGACAGGTAAAACTACCAACAGAGTACATTAGTGTTGTTCATATTTAATGTTGCTACCAGGCCTGCTAGGATAGATAAGGACGTGAACAGCTACAGATGTTGAGTGATCACTGTGAAGAAGATGCCACATACTCGTGTGAGACAGCGCTATAAGCACCTGAATAGGGCATCATTGTGGGTCAACATTTGGTCGGATGATCGCATCGTGCAATATTCAGATTTGTCGGGTATTCTGATGTGACAGTAGCCCAGTTTTGGAATGGATGGGAACATCATGACAAGCATAATCGTTGTCAAGGTTGCGGTCAACGACGTCAGACCATCACCAGTGAGGATCGTCGTATTGTGCGCCGAGTACATCGTAAGCCCTTCATATCCACACCTTCCATCCCAGAGAAAAGAACTAGTCCCTGGTTCCTTGGAACATTCTGTGTTATTCCGAAGTGGTGCTACGACCAGGAAGTATGGATTATGGAGGAATCGCGCCACATTGTGCTCAGCGATTAATTGCCTTTCTGTACTAGCTCGGGAGACCATCGTAAGCGAGTTCGGCCGCGACCTGTGGATCCCATTCTGTCAATGTTTTGGAGAGGCACAGTGTACTCCTGACGCCAGAATGTGGGAAGCCATTGGGTCATGGCTTGAGATCATAGCTGGTAGTGACTGAGAGAAGTCTTACAACACACCGCTACGCCATGGACATCCAGCGTCCTCAAGTATTATCTTTCATAAGACAGTATCGTGGCGCTAGTCTCCAACAGGATAATGCTCGTCCACACATCGCATGTTCCTCTGTGAAATATCTGAGTGACGTTGAGATACTCCTGTGGTCAGCATTATTCATATAGCTATCCCCATTAGGGAATGTGGGGGACCAGCTCAGACGTCCACTCCACGTCATTGGCCACATACAGGATATCAAGAACCAGTTACAACAGTCATGACCCATCTAGTCTCAGGAGAGGATACAACAGCTTTATGACATCCTTCTCAGACGAACCAGTGCCTGCATTCACGCTACAGTGTTTCCTGTGTCACACTGATTAGTGGAGCTCATACTGCCAAACACTGGACGATAGCATACCGCTGTGCCTGAGATTACTGTCGCCTGTCCAAGTGCCAACATCGAACGTTCTCGTTACTGTCTCTTTAATACACATGAATGTGACCACCGCCTATGCTCGACTTCACAGTCGGCATGTGGCAGCACTGGCAGTGGTGGATATATAATTTGTGTCGGGAGCAAGTGGGAAACAATGCAGTCGTCGTAATGCGGAAAAGAAGTAATTTATACGACATCCAAAAGGGCGTGACCATTGGCTTCCGAAACGGCTTTTTGTAAACTGTGTGCGTGTCACCGTGGTTAAAGTACACCACGGATGACAAAATGGCGCTACCCAAAACAGGTGCAGAGTCAACTGTGGTACATCACGAGCCATAGATGGCAGGAGTGAACGATAGCTAGGACGACGTGTGCGGGCGAATAGACGTACAAGTGTTGGGCAACTGATTGCCAGATCAGCCGGGGGGCTATCAACAATGTCTCCCCAGTGACCTCACAGCAAACATTGCCCCATATGGGCATCCGCAGCAGGTGGCCTGTTCATGAACCAATACGGGCTGCTGTTCATCGGCTACGAAGGCTGGGTTTTGCACGCCATTATCGCAACTGGACGTACTATGCGTGGATGCAGGTGGGCATCTCAGGGACGGATGGCCGTTGGCGTGTGTGGCGCGAAACGTCTGAAGGAAAACACCTGTGACAGTCGTCGAAGGTTCCAGATTGGAGGAGGGGGCGTTACGGTCTTGGGAATGTTTTTGTGGCGTTCCCTGAGTGGCCTAGTCATTCTGGAAGGTACAATGGATCAACATAAGTATGCATCTTCCCTTGGGGACCACCTCCACTGATACAGAGCTTGTTTTTCGTCAAGATGTCATTAACCAGCAGGGCAATGCAACGTGTCACACAACTCGCATTGTACGTGTCTGGTTCTAAGACCACTAGCGTGAGTTTTCAGTACTCCCCTGGCCGCAAAACTCCTCGGATTAAAAACCAGTCGAGAATTTGTGGGACCGTCACGATCGGGCTGTTCGCACCTTGGTTCCACAACCGAGGAATCTAACGCAGCTGGCACGGCACTGGAGTCGGCATAGCTCCAAATCCCTGCTGGTACCTTCCATAAGAACCTCACTGACTCTTCCTGCAAGTCTCGCAGCGGTTCGCGCTGAAAAGCGACGTTATTCAGGCTTTTTACAGGTAGTCACAGTAATGTCGTTGGACAGTGGACATAGCACGACACAGTAGTCTTCCCACACCACAAGGTATGAAAGTTCTTCATAACAAAGAACGTATAACTATATTCATTGTCATTAATTTTCTGTCGGAAGAGGCAAACAAGGAAGGAAAAATCACACTAAGAGCTATATGGTACTTGAGAGGATCGCAGGAATATCTAATTATTCCAGTCACTCGAATCACCCAATAGAGTATTCATCACTACAGAGAGAGGGCAAAGAAGAAGAAGGGTGCTTCCATGTGACACACGTTCCTTCAATATACTGAGAGTGTGGGTAGTAAGGTACGTTGTCCGCAATACTGTGTTTTTATCCCTTTTTTTTAAAGAGATATCTTCCTTGCCATCTACATCTACATCTACATACATACTCCGCAATCCACCATACGGTGCGTGGCGGAGCGTACCTCGTACCACAACTATCATCTTCTCTCCCTGTTCCACTCCCAAACAGAACGAGGGAAAAATGACTGCCTATATGCCTCTGTACGAGCCATAATCTCTCTTATCTTATCTTTTTGGTCTGTAAGTTGGTGGCAGTAAAACTGCACTGCAGTCAGCCTCAAATGCAGGTTCTCTAAATTTCCTCAGTAGCGATTCACGAAAAGAACACCTCCTTTCCTCTAGAGACTCCCACCCGAGTTCCTGAAGCATTTCCGTAACACTCGCGTGATGATCAAACCCACCAGCAACAAGTCTGGCAGCCCGCCTCTGAATTGCTTCTGCGTCCTCCTTCAATCAGACCTGATAGGGATCCCAAACGCTCGAGCAGTACCCAAGAATAGATCGTATTTGTGTTTTATATGCGGTCTCCTTTACAGATGAACCACATCTTCCCAAAATTCTACCAATGAACCGAAGACGACTATCCGCCTTCCCCACACTGCCATGACATGCTTGTCCCACTGCATATCGCTCTGCAATGTTACGCCCAAATATTTAATCGATGTGACTGTGTCAAACGCTACACTACTCATGGACTATTCAAACATTACAGGATTCTTTTTCCTATTAATCTGCATTAATTTACATTTATCTATATTTAGAGTTAGCTGCCATCGTGGTTGATCTTATTTTGCTTTGCTTGATCCTTTGTTTACTCCTTCTTCGATACTCTAACTAGAGACTAGCGACTTTGAACTTCCTTATTTGTCGAATTATTGGTCATCTTGATCATCCTTTGCAGGCTTGACAGCTGTAGCTTACCAGTTAAGCAAGACATACGTTTGTGCACTGGCTTCAGCTACCGAACTACACTTTCCTGACTGCTTAGTAGTATTCACAATGGAGGTTTCACCGCTACTGTTGTCCTGTCCCCTCCAACGCTGACTGAGCAAGTACAGCTCAACTTATTTTGCGCGCCCTCTAGCTGTGAAAAAGAATTTTCCAAATGTTCGTTCGGTGAACTGGGAACAGAGCAGGCTTTACTACGAAGTAGCAGTTACTATTCAATGGTGTGTTTTTTGTTTCAAGAGAGTAACGATAATGGGTCCACAGGACGACAGGTAATTTCTCAACAGTTGGGGGCCCCAGATTTTCGATTCTCTATGACATGAACTAATCCATCGAGAAACGGCACCAAATGCTGATAAAACAGGACATCGATCAATCTTGAATGTGTCGCTCCAGTACAGATTCTAAATCATCGGTGTTGGGTCTAATTTGATGACAATGTGGTTAAAAGATCGTCGGACCAGTGATCGATACAAGATGGGATATAAGATACACCTTGTTACGAACCATTGGGTGGAGAGTATTTATCAGTTATCATATCCTCGGAAGGCTATGCCTGACATGGGTACAACAAATTAGCCGTGAGCTGTAGATCCGCCCTAGCGATTGGGCAGTCACGGTTACGGATGTCTTAGCGCCTCTTTCCGGAGAGTAAGGTGCTTTACACGTTTACTAGTGTAGATCACTATTTAACATCTACAGGTTGTATTGCAAGCCCATTTGTGGACTTTAACCTACAGTATAGCGAATTTTTTTCTTCTCATAGGCATGGTAGGGATCTTGGTTGTTAGCAGGGAACGTTTCTATCGAGATCAAATAGTCACTCTAGCAACGAAGATTATCAGCGGATTTCAATCTTTTCAATCCAGAAACTACAATTACTTATCTGAACATCGAAGTCTTTGTGCTAAAACGAAATAACAGTGATGCGAATGCAGTAAATTAAGTTCAAGCAAATGCAATTGGAAACAGGCCTGAAAAGTGTACAACATAAATCTTGCTGGTTATTTTGAAATTAAAGTGAAAGTGGGAAAATAATTAGTCAACTAAAGCTAAAAATACTGATAGAAATAATATTATCTCCTACAGTTTCTCAACGAAACGTCTGCTGCAAATGAATGCTGAACAGTTGCGTTTCACAAAAGAAAATATTGAACAACACAGCACAAGAATTACTGTAGAACGCGTTTCCGAGAACGTTGTCAAACTTCTTAATTTCAGCTGAAACACTGTAATTTGAATTTTTGCAAGCGTAAAGTAACAAATACTTCAGTAAGTTTGCGCTTAGTTGATGATAAAAACGGTTTTCTTGCCGTGATAGGTTGACCTCAGCGAAATACATGGGAAGAGATATATTTCAAATCCTTAATCTTCATTTATTTAAACTGAGCCAATATGCAGTTTCCAGGATGCTGATGAGAAAATTTATAAGAAAAAGAAAGAATTAATGGAATAAGAAAGAAATTGGGAGAAGTATGTGTGTTAATATAACATTACTGAGAAAAGTTCTCAGATACTGCAGTGGAACTAAGGTACAGAAGAAAAGGCATATGCCCCAAATAAATCTTTCAACTTGTGTCTGAATACTTGGGGTTCGTCAATGATATTTTTCATTTCAGCTGGAAGGTTACTGAAAATAAAACCTGCTGAATAATAACATTTTTCTGCACAATCGTCATATCGTTTTTCCTTCAATTGCTCACTGTATGGATGTTGCAGTTTCTTCTGAGTAAGTCATTATTGTCAACGACAAACCCCATAATGGAATATATGAACATAGATGCGTGATTTAAAATTCTGAGACACCTGAACAACAGCCTACACGAAGTTAACGAACTGACACAGCAGATCAGTTTCAACGACCTGTTTTAAGAATTCATTGGTTATTATTATTATTAACGTATGCATCAATTACAGTAATACACAGTTAGCAAAACATACATTGGTGAGTGTACTTAATTATGCTCCAGTGTCAGGGAGAGCATTCTTATAGGAAGACACAGCATTCAGTTTACGCACAAGATCTTGAACGTGATATTTCCATGAAAGCCTTCCATCTAGCCTCAGACCTAAAAATTTAATACGACCGACATTATTCAGTGTGTGATCAACTTAGGACAGTAAAGTTTCACTTTTACAAGAGCTTCATGTCAGAAATTGTATGCATTGCATTTTGTTGCAGTTAAGGGTTAATCTGTTCTCTGAAAGCCATTGTACTGATGTTGCTGTCTAGCCTGTTAGTTATAGCATTTACAGACATCAAAAAAGTTTTTCATCACCCCGGTTACCAGAACTCCTGAAGACAGATGCTGACTGTCGGTATTCTATCACAGACACAGTCGCTTTGACTGTTCAGAGATGTCACTAAACCCTCCCAAAGATGTAAACAACCATGCATGAGCAGCGCCTATTAGACGGAGGGTATCCGACAGCCGATCAGTTCCAGTCATTCCACCAGGAAGGATGTACAGGGCTCGTGTTGTCTGTAGATCAACCATGCCTAGGTTCGACTGGTCCGCATTGTTACTTTGTTCCAGGAAGGACTCTCAACAAGGGCAGTGTCCAGGCGTCTCGGAGCGAACCAAAGCGATATTATTCGGACATGGACGAAGTACATAGAGACAGGAACTGTCGATCACATACTCGCTCAGGCCGCCCAAGGGCTACTACTGCAGTGGATGACCGCTACCTACGAGTTATGGCTCGGAAGAACCCTTATAGCAACGCCACCATGTTGAATAATTGAATAATGCTTTTCGAGCAGCCACAGGACGTCGTGTTACGACAAAAACTGTGCGCAATAGGCTGCGTGATGCACATCTACACTCCCGCCGTCCATGGCGAGGTCCATCTTTGGAACCACGACACCATGCAGCGCGGTACAGATTGGCCCAACATCATGCCGAATGGGCCGCTCAGGACTGGCTTCACGTTCTCTTCACCGATGAGTCTCGCATATGCCTTCAACCAGACAATCCTCGGAGACGTGTTTGGAGGCCACTTGGTCAGCCCGAACGCCTTAGACACACTTTGCAGCAAGTGCAGCAAGGTGGAGGTTCCCTGCTGTTTTGGGGTGGCATTACGCGGGGCAGACGTACGCCGCTGGTGGTCATGGAAGGCGCCGTAACGGCTGTACCATACGTTAATGCCATCCTCCGACCGATGGTGCAACCATATCGGCAGCATATTAGTAAGGCATTCGTCTTCATGGAGGACAATTCGCGCCCCCCACCGTGCTCATCTTGTGAATGACTTCCTGCAGGATAACGACATCGCTCGACTAGAGTGCCCAGTATGTTTTCCAGGCATGAACCCTATCGAACACGCCTGGGGACGACGTGACCCACCAACAAGCCGACATAAGCCGAATCGCCGTTAAGGGCTGGGACAATCTGGACCAACAATGCCTAGATGAACTTGTGGATAGTATGCCACGACGAATACAGGCATGCATCAATGCAAGAGGACGTGCTACTGGTATTAGAGGTACCGGTGTGTACAGCAATCTGGGTCACCACTTCTGAAGGTTTCTCTTTATGGTGGTACAACATGCAATGTATCGTTTTCACGAACAATAAAATGGGCGGAAATGATTTTTATGTTTATATCTATTCCAATTTTCTGAACAGGTTCCGAAACTTTCGGAATCGTGGTGATGAAACTCTTTCTTTGACGTATGTACATTACGTTCAACGTTTTCACAATGACAGTTGCATCATCTGCGAAGAGGAAAATATACTCGACACTTGCCACGTTTAGTGGAAGAGCATTGATTTATATCCAGATGGATCCAGAACATAACGCCATTAGAGGGAGGTGGGGGGGGGGGGGGGGGGTAACGTAGCTGTTCACAAAGTACCATCCAGATGCGCTCCTCTATAAGAACAATAAAAGCAGAAAAGTCTGAGCGCACTAGTACCTGGTAAGCAAGCTGGTGTATGATGCGACTGTGGGCGTGGAAGTGTGTAAGCCGAAGCACATAGACGCCAGCCGTGTTCATGGTGCACAGAAGCAAGACGAAGCTGTCGAAGTCGGAAGTGCCGATCTTGGCCATGGCGCTGGCCTGCGACGCGAAGAAGATGGCGCCTGCGGCGAAGGTGGCTACGTTGGCCGTCCAGAAGGCGGCGCCTCCTGTCCCTGGTGGCCTCAAGGTGCCCGCCAAGTGGAGAACGCGTAGGATGTCGCCCAGGTCGCTGTCCGCTACGATGCGCGGCAGCCACGATTCCGTCTGCACCATGCTTTTGCCGAAGGCTAACTGTAAAATAGTAGCATTAAAAAAAGTTGTTTGCACGAAAGATACACAATAACACAGTTCTCAGGATACGAGATTAATTGTTACACTATCATACCCAATTAAAGCAAATGAAAATTATATAAAAATAATACAACTTACGACACTGACAATACAAAGAATTAAGTGGACGGGAGTGTAGTAAATCATAAGGCTCTGTATTGAAATGTGATAAAGTCGTAACTGTCTTTGCTGTTACATGGGGCACCTCATCATCATAGCAAGGAAAAAGCTTTAATAAAACTTGGCGTCTCTCGTCACTTAACATACAAAGCTTGTCAAGCCAGTGGGACTGTCAAGTCGTCTGTTATTTGTTTCATAAGACATTGTTTCAGGATTCCGTCGCAATTACGATTTTGCTAGCAAGTTAAAATATGCGTAGACGTTACTCAAGGCTCGCCACTGATGATACACTTCTGCATGATTCAGTAGTGCCCGCTTTACACGATGAACGAACTTGTAATCGATTAACTACCAGCTGCGTGAATGGCGGATGTCTACAGTGTGAACAGACTGATTATTATGATCGCGTTAGTAGCGACGCGCGATAATTCTGGGGATAAAGGAATCAGGGCAACGGCCTTGCCGCAGTGGATATACCGGTTCCCATGAGATCACCGAAGTTAAGCGCTGCTGGGCGTCGCCGACACTTGGATGGGTGACCATCCAGCCGCCATGCGCTGTTGCCATTTTTCGGGGTGCACTCAGCCTCGTGATGCCAATTGAGGAGCTACTCGACCGAATAGTAGCGGCTTCGGTCAAGACCGGGAGAGCGGTGTGCTGACACCACGCCCCTCCTATCCGCGTCCTCCTCGGAGGATGACACGGCGGTCGGATGGTCCCGGTATAACACTCGTGGCCTGAAGACAGTGCTTTTTTTTGTATAAAGGAGTAGGGCCAGTTCTAAATTCGGTTCTAGTGGCCTCACTGCGCATGCGCGAGCTAGTAGCTCTCTGCTGTGGTCAGATTTCTGAGTGCAGAGTGTGCCATATTGCTTTCTGTTGCACTTACAGTATGTTGAGTTTTGTTTCTGTTTATCGTCGTTTCGTTATGAAAAATGGTTCAAATGGCTCTGAGCACTATGGGACTTAACATCTGAGGTCATCAGTCCCCTAGAACATAGAACTACTTAAACCTAACTAACCTAAGCACATCACACACATCTATGCCCGAGGCATGATTCGAACCTGCGACCGTAGCAGTCGCGCGGTTCCGGACTGAAGCGCCTAGAACCGCTCGGCCATCGGGGCTGGCCGTTTCTTTATCACAAGGAGCTTTATGACCAAGTGAGTATACTACACTTTTCGTTAATATTTTCACGGGAGTTTTTAAATCTTTGTAAATTTCATATATAATTAATGATACGTTAATGTGAAATCATGTCTTTGACATGTTACGCTAGTAGCGGTACAATGTGTTAACGTGTATCTTTTAAACACGCTGCGACATAATCTTGTAAAAGTGTATAATTGGGGCCTAGTACGCTTGGAGCGCTTCATAGACTACAATCTTTCTTGAAGACTTTTGTTCATCGTGTAAAACTGATTTAAGTGGGAACGAGTCGACGAGTAGCACTGAGGTAACAGCGGTGTCTTGATTTGTCAGGTATGCAACCGTGAATATTGCATTGACTGACTGTTCCATCGATTCTTGGTGGGATACTTTGTACATTACGAATGAAAACACACACAACAATGTTGTAAATATCCTACAATGTTGTAGATAATTGCACCAGTGTGGTGTCTGTTTTCATTAATATCGTCAACATTGGTCTCGTACTCGCTCCATTTCTCATCTCTAGTTTACCTATACTTTGGAGGCAGGTAAACAGATGATTCTCCAGGTTTATGACTTCTTATTAGACCTAGGATTGAGGGCTGCCGATAAAATTATAATCCTGCAGAGATAGGAAAGTACCTGGAAGATAAGTTCTAAGGTGTGGATCCTGTGTTGAAAAGAAGTTATAAAATGAACTTCAACAAAAGTAAATATGCTTTTTGAGTCAGTAGTCTTCTTACATGTTTGATGCGGCCCTCCACAAATTGGTCTCCGGTGCCAGCCTTTACATCTCTGAGTAGCACTTCCAACCTAGGTCTTCAGTTATTTGCTGGAAGTATCCCAGTCTCTGTCTTCCTCTACACTTTTTACCCTCTACAACACCCTCTAATATAATGGAAATTCTCTGATGTCTTAACGGATGTCCTACCATCCTGTCCCTTCTTCATGTCAGTGTTTTCCATATATTCCTTTCCTCGGCGACTCTCCAAAGAACTTACTCATTCCTTTCTTTATCATTCCACCTAATTTTCAACTTTCATCTGCAACATCACGTCTCAAATGATTCAAGACTTTTCTATTTCTGTTTTCCAACAATCCGTGTCTCATTGCAGTACAATATTGTGCTCCAAACCTACATTCTCAGAAATTTTTTCCTCAAATTAAGACCTATGTTTGGTACTAGTAGACCTCTCTTGGCCACGAATGACCTTTTTATCAGTCCCAGTCTGCTTTTTATCTCCTCCTTACACCGTCCGTCGTGGGCTACTTTAGTGCCTAGGTGCCAGATTCCCTTAACTTTGTCTACTTCATGATCACCAGTTATGGCCACGCGGGATTAGCCGAACGGTCTAAGGCGCTGCAGTCGTGAACTGTGCGGCTGATCCCAACGGAGATTCCTCCCTTGGGCATGGGTGTGTGTGTCTGTCCTTAGGATAATTTACGTTAAGTAGTGTGTAAGCTTAGGGACTGATGACCTTAGCAGTTGAGTCCCATAAGATTTCACACACATTTGAACATTTTGAACAACCAATTATGACAAATATCTCACTTTCCTCATTTCTGCTAGTTTTCATTGATTTCGTCTTTCATCCATTTAATATCGGTCGATTTTCTGTACCCATTAGGCTGCTAATTCCATTCAACAGATTCCGTAATTATTCTTCCGGATAGTAATGTTATCATCGTATCTTAACGTTGATATCTTTTCACCTTTAATTTTCATCCTATCCTTGAACCTTTCTTTTTTCCATCATTCCTTCTTCGATGTACAGATTGAATAATAGTGGTGAAAGACTACATCCCTACCCTACATCCTTTAATCTGAGCACTTCGTTTTTGCTCTTCCTCTCTTACTGTTCCCTCTTGGTTCTTGTATATATTGTATATTACCCATCTGTCCTAGTAGTTTACCCCCCATTTTTCTCGGGATTTCGAACATTTTGCGCCATATTTGAAGTTGTAGAACGTTTCCTCTATGTCGAAGAATTTTGTGAACGTGTCTTGATTCTTTTTAGTCATGATTCCATTGCCAACTGCAAGGTCAACACTGTCTCTCTGGTGCCTTTACCTTTCCTAAAACCAAACTGACGTCATTTAAGAGATGCTCAATTTTCTTTTCCATTCCTCTGTATATTATTCTTGTCAGCTACTCTGATGCATGGACTGCTGGCTATGCGATAATTCTTGCACCTGTCGGCCCTTATAATCATGGGCATTGTGAGGATGATGTTTTTTTTTCGAAAGTCTGATGGTATATCGCGAGTCTCATACATTTTACACACTAACGCGAATAATTTTTTTGCTATCACTTCTCTCAATGATTTTAGAATTTCCGATGGAATGTTACCTATCCCTTCTGTCTTATGTGATTATAAGACTCCCAAAGCTGTTTTAAATACTGATTTTAACAGTGGATCCCCTATCTCTTCCGTATCGGCTGGTGTTTCTTCTTCTATTACGCCATCAGACAAGTCGTCCCCCTCCTAGAGGCCTTCCATCTATACGCTCCTCCTCTGTATTTAGCGGTGGGATTCCCACTGCATTCTTAATGTTAGCGCTCTTGGTTTTAATTTCACCGAAACTTGTTCGGACTTTTCTACACTCCTAGAAATTGAAATAAGAACACCGTGAATTCATTGTCCCAGGAAGGGGAAACTTTATTGACACATTCCTGGGGTCAGATACATCACATGATCACACTGACAGAACCACAGGCACATAGACACAGGCAACAGAGCATGCACAATGTCGGCCTAGTACAGTGTATATCCACCTTTCGCAGCAATGCAGGCTGCTATTCTCCCATGGAGACGATCGTAGAGATGCTGGATGTAGTCCTGTGGAACGGCTTGCCATGCAATTTCCACCTGGCGCCTCAGTTGGACCAGCGTTCGTGCTGGACGTGCAGACCGCGTGAGACGACGCTTCATCCAGTCCCAAACATGCTCAATGGGGGACAGATCCGGAGATCTTGCTGGCCAGGGTAGTTGACTTACACCTTCTAGAGCACGTTGGTGGCACGGGATACATGCGGACGTGCATTGTCCTGTTGGAACAGCAAGTTCCCTTGCCGGTCTAGGAATGGTAGAACGATGGGTTCGATGACGGTTTGGATGTACCGTGCACTATTCAGTGTCCCCTCGACGATCACCAGTGGTGTACGGCCAGTGTAGGAGATCGCTCCCCACACCATGATGCCGGGTGTTGGCCCTGTGTGCCTCGGTCGTATGCAGTCCTGATTGTGGCGCTCACCTGCACGGCGCCAAACACGCATACGACCATCATTGGCACCAAGGCAGAAGCGACTCTCATCGCTGAAGACGACACGTCTCCATTCGTCCCTCCATTCACGCCTGTCGCGACACCACTGGAGGCGGGCTGCACGATGTTGGGGCGTGAGCGGAAGACGGCCTAACGGTGTGCGGGACCGTAGCCCAGCTTCATGGAGACGGTTGCGAATGGTCCTCGCCGATACCCCAGGAGCAACAGTGTCCCTAATTTGCCGGGAAGTGGCGATGCGGTCCCCTACGGCACTGCGTAGGATCCTACGGTCTTGGCGTGCATCCGTGCGTCGCTGCGGTCCGGTCCCAGGTCGACGGGCACGTGCACCTTCCGCCGACCACTGGCGACAACATCGATGTACTGTGGAGACCTCACGCCCCACGTGTTGAGCAATTCGGCGGTACGTCCACCCGGCCTCCCGCATGCCCACTATACGCCCTCGCTCAAAGTCCGTCAACTGCACATACGGTTCACGTCCACGCTGTCGCGGCATGCTACCAGTGTTAAAGACTGCGATGGAGCTCCGTATGCCACGGCAAACTGGCTGACACTGACGGCGGCGGTGCACAAATGCTGCGCAGCTAGCGCCATTCGACGGCCAACACCGCGGTTCCTGGTGTGTCCGCTGTGCCGTGCGTGTGATCATTGCTTGTACAGCCCTCTCGCAGTGTCCGGAGCAAGTATGGTGGGTCTGACACACCGGTGTCAATGTGTTCTTTTTTCCATTTCCAGGAGTGTATATTCTAGCAACCATTTTTTCCAATTTCTTCACGTTGTTTGTGTATCAATTTCGCCTTAGCTCCCGGCACTTCTTATTTATTTCATTACTAAGTGACCTGTATATCCGTAATCCTGAATTTCCCTGAACATTTTTGTACTTCCTTCTCTCGTCGATCAACTAAAGTCCTTCTTCTGCAACTCATAGTTTCTTTGCAGTTAACTTCCTTGTACCTAAGTTTTTGTCTCTAAAATCGGCGACTGCCCTTTTTAGAGATGTACATTCCTCTTAAACTGAACTGCAAACTCAGCTATTCGTTATCGCAGTATCTACATAAAATTAGGGAATTTCAACCGTATCATTCCCTAGTACATTCGTGTCCCACCTCATTGCGTATTAATTCTTCCTATCTAGGCTCTTAAACTTCAGTCTGCTCTTCACCGTTACCAAATTGTGAGCAGAGTCTATATCTGCCCCTGGGTACGCTTTACATTCCAATATCTGATTTAGCAATGTCGGCCTGACCATGACGTAATCTAACTGAGATCTTCCTTTATCTCCCTGCGTTTTATAAGTATACATCCTCCTCTTGAGACTGATGAACAGAGTATTTGGTGTTAGTTATTGATATTTATAGCAGAACACGGATACTCATTCTCCTGTCCCATTCCTTTCTCCAAGCCCATATTCTCCCTAACATTTTCTTCTACTCCTTGCGCTACAACCGCATTCCAGTCCCCATTACTATTAGATTTTCATGTCTCTTCAGTCCGTTCAGTATCCTCACATATTTCCCTATCTCTTCATCATCGGCTTTGGACGTCATCATGTATGCCTAAACTATTATTGCCGGTGTTGGTTTGCTGTCAATTCTGATAAGAACAACCCTACCGCTGAACTGTTCACAGTAACTCATCCTCTGTCCTACCTTCCTATTCATATCGAATCCTGCTCCAGTCATACCATTTTCTGCTGTTTTAGATATTAACCTGTACGCGTCTTACCAGAAAATCTTGACTTCTTTCCACTTCCTTCACTAACGCCCACTACATCTACATTGAGCCTTTGCATTTCCCTTTTCAGATTTTTTGGTTTCGCTACCATGTTCAAACTTCTGACATTCCACGCCCCGACTCGTAGAACATTACCTTTTACTAGGTTATTGAATCGTTGTCTCGTGGTCACATCATCATTGGTAGTCCCCTCCCAGAGATTCGAATGGTGGGACTAGTCCGGAATCTTTGGCCAATGGAGAGATCATAATGACACTTTTTCAGTAGCAGATCACTTGTCCTGTATCTTTAATGCAGTGGTTTACATTGCCTTCTGCATCTCATGCCGTTGAATTTTGCTGATTCTTCCTTCTTCCGCCTTTTACGGGCAATTTCCCACCCCGAGGTCAAGAGTATGCGCTGTACCTCAGTGCACACCTCTGCCCTCATTGTCAAGTCTGTTTGCAGAATGAGGCCGACTTCTTATAACGGAAAACTTCGGCCGCCGTTGCTAATGGAATGTAGTCGAATTAAATCGGTTGACGACGAGAGAATTTGATTAGGATATTAGATAGTAGTAGATAAATTTTTCTATTTGCACAGCAGAGTAACTGGCGATGTCTCAAGTATAGGGGATGCAAAACATAGACTGGTCATAATAGGAAAACGTTTCTGCAAAAGAGAAATTTGTTGCCACTATATATAAATTTGAGTATTAGGAAGTCTTTTTTGAAGGTATTTGGAGACTAGCCTTGCACGGAAATTAAAGTTCATATCCAAATACAGTGATGCCAATTCGAGGCCAAATTCATCATTGCAAGTGTCTCAACTACAAGTTGGTCACTATTACGCTCCTGTAATTTTCATACGACCTTACGACTGACATTCGCAGTAGTTAATGCTCAGTTATACAACATATGCCTGCCTTTTGTAGTTGCACAGTATTTTTGTAAGTGTGAAATACCGAATTAATTTTGATTCCCTTTCAAAGCCTGATTGCGTTACAAAATTGTTTATTGGGTTGTTAACTGGTTTATATCAAAGCACAGTTCCACTAAATCAACGTTTGCGAAGACTACTTGCGTTGGTAGTCCAGTCTCCAGTCTCCTAATTTTGGCGACCGATGGATGAACGTGTGACACTGCAGCGCAGTTTCACCGTGCAGCTTGCAAGGATAATAAACGGGGGACCCATCGGTACCAGAGCATAAAGTTGTAGCGTATTTCATTCCTTGTACTCAGTTTGATAATAACTATACCTTACAGACAGGCGTGTAAACAATATACACAGATACACGCTCGTCGTTTGGTTAGGATCGATGCCACTGTTATGTAGCAGTGAATGATATTCCAGGCCGGAGACATGTCTGCAGGCGCCTCGGACAATGGTGTGATGCCGGCCGGACTGCCGTCCGCCAACCGGCCGACAGACGGGAACGATGCTCTCTCATGTAATTACATTTCATTGCAGCACTCCTTTGGTTATCATCCGCGGCACCTTATAGTGCAGCGGTACGTTGACAATAATCTAAGCCCGTTTTGTTCTCCTTCATGGCAAGCCATCCTGGGCTTACATTTCAGCAAGATAATGTCCGTTCGCACACGAGTTTGTACTGCTTGTCTTCGTGCTTGCCAAACCGTACCTTGGCCAGCAAAGTCGCTAACTGGAACCGTTGGGAGCATTTTAGGCAGGCCTCGAATCAGCTTGGAATTTTGACGATCCAACATGGAAGTTGGGCAGAATATGGCACGCAATCCCTCAGGAGGATTTTCGACAGCTCTGTCAATCAGTCAATGAATCACAGTATCCTCCTACATAAACTATCTTGTTATGAGGTTGATGGTATACCCAACCAAAAGAATGGAGAAAGTTGCACTTAGTAATTCAAGCAATATAGTCCAGGGACATAATTCTGACTGGGTGAAATCATGTATGGGTCTACATCTACATCTACATCAATACTCCGCAAGCCACCTGACGGTGTGTGGCGGAGGGTACCTTGAGTACCTCTATCGGTTCTCCCTTCTATTCCAGTCTCGTATTGTTCGTGGAAAGAAGGATTGTCGGTATGCTTCTGTGTGGGCTCTAATCTCTCTGATTTTATCCTCATGGTCTCTTCGCGAGATATACGTAGGAGGGAGCAATATACTGCTTGACTCTTCGGTGAAGGTATTCTCTCGAAACTTCAACAAAAGCCCGTACCGAGCTACTGAGCGTCTCTCCTGCAGAGTCTTCCACTGGAGTTTATCTATCAGCTCCGTAACGCTTTCGCGATTAGTAAATGATCCCGTAACGAAGCGCGCTGCTCTCCGTTGGATCTTCTCTATCTCTTCTATCAACCTTATCTGGTACGGATCCCACACTGCTGAGCAGTATTCAAGCAGTGGGCGAACGAGCGTACTGTAACCTACTTCCTTTGTTTTCAGATTGCATTTCCTTATGATTCTTCCAATGCATCTCAGTCTGGCATCTGCTTTACCAACGATCAACTTTATATGATCATTCCATTTTAAATCACTCCTAATGCGTCCTCCCAGATAATTTATGGAATTAACTGCTCCCAGTTGCTGACCTGCTATTTTGTAGCTAAATGATAAGGGATCTATCTATCTATGTATTCGCAGCGTATTACACTTGTCTACATTGAGATTGAATTGCCATTCCCTGCACCATGCGTCAATTCGCTGCAGATCCTCCTGCATTTCAGTACAATTTTCCATTGTTACAACCTCTCGATGTACCACAGCATCATCCGCAAGAAACCTCAGTGAACTTCTGATATCATCCACAAGGTCATTTATGTATATCGTGAGTAGCAATGGTCCTACGACACTCCTCTGCGGAACACCTGAAATCACTCTTACTTCGGAAGACTTCTCTCCATTGAGAATGACATGCTGCGTTCTGTTATCTAGGAACTCTTCAATCCAATCACACAATTTGTCTGATAGTCCATATGCTCTTACTTCGTTCATTAAACGACTGTGGGGAACTGTATTGAACGCCTTGCGGAAGTCAAGAAACACGGCATCTACCGGGGAACCCGTGTCTATGGCCCTCTGAGTCTCGTGGACGAATAGAGCGAGCTGGGTTTCACACGACCGTCTTTTTCGAAATCCATGCTGATTCGTACAGAGTAGATTTCTAGTCTCCAGAAAAGTCATTATACTCGATCATAATATGTGTTCCAAAATTCTACAACTGATCGACGTTAGCGATATAGGTCTATAGTTCTGCACATCTGTTCGACGTCCCTTCTTGAAAACGGGGATGACCTGTGCCCTTTTCCAATCCTTTGGAACGCTACGCTCTTCTAGAGACCTACGGTACGCCGTTGCAAGAAGGGGGGCAAGTTCCTTCAAGTACTCTGTGTGAAATCGAACTGGTATCCCATCAGGTCCAGCGGCCTTTCCTCTTTTGAGCGATTTTGATTGTTTCTCTATCCCTCTGACGTTTATTTCGATATGTACCATTTTGTCATCTGTGCGACAATTTAGAGAAGGAACTACAGTGCAGTCTTCCTCTGTGAAACAGCTTTGGAAGAAGACATTTAGTATTTCGGCCTTTAGTCTGTCATCCTCTGTTTCAGTACCATTTTTGTCACAGAGTGTCTGGACGTTTCTTAGGATTTTCTACCAAGTCAGTACATAGAACTTTACTTTCGAATTCAATGAACGCCTCTCGCATAGCCCTCCTCACACTACATTTCGCTACGCGTATTTTTTGTTTGTCTGCAAGGCTTTGGCTATGTTTATGTTTGCTGTGAAGTTCCCTTTGCTTCCGCAGCAGTTTTCTAACTCGGTTGTTGTTCCACGGTGGCTCTTTTCTATCCCTTACGATCTTGCTTGGCACATACTCATCTAACGCATATTGTACGATGTTTTTGAACTTTGTCCACTGATCCTTAACACTATCTGTACTTGAGACAAAACTTTTGTGTTGAGCCGTCAGGTACTCTGTAATCTGCTTTTTGTCACTTTTGCTAAACAGAAAAATCTTTCTACCTTGTTTAATATTTCTATTTACGGCTGAAATCATCGATGCAGTAACCGCTTTATGATCGCTGATTCCCTGTTCTGCGTTAACTGTTTCAAATAGTTCGGGTCTGTTTGTCACCAGAAGGTCTAATATGTTACCGCCACGAGTCGGTTCTCTGTTTAACTGCTCAAGGTAGTATCCAGATAAAGCACTTTAAAAAATTTCACTGGATTCTTTGTCCCTGTCACCCGCTATGAACGTTTGAGTCTCCCAGTCTATATACGGCAAATTAAAATCTCCACCCAGAACTATAACATGGTGGGGAAATCTACTCGAAATATTTTCCAAATATTCCTTCAGGTGCTCTGCCACAACAGCTGCTGAGCCAGGGGGCTTATAGAGACATCCAATTACCATGTCTGAGCCTGCTTTAACCGTGACCTTCACCCAAATTATTTCAATTTCGGATCTCCGTCAATTTCCTTCGATACTATTTCACTTCTTATCCCTATAAACACGCCTCCCCCTTCACTGTCCAGCCTGTCTCTGCGATATACATTCCAATCTGAGTGTAGGATTTCATTACTGTTTACGTCTGGTTTCAGCCAACTTTCTGTCCACAAGGTTCAATCCTAGGTGCGCTACTATTCCTCACATTGTAAACGATCTTCCGTCTAGTATACAACGAGCAGAATTATTTATTTTTTGTAGATGACACTACTATTGTAATCATTCCAAGCATGTGTACAAAAACAGAACAAATGGTAAAGAGACTTCTTAAAAGTATCATTGACTGGCTTTCTGCGAATTGTCTCACGATCAATTTTAAAAAGACACGTCTTATTCAGTTCTGCACATCTAGGTGCACTACACCAGTAACAAAAGTAACGCACGGCGAGGAAATAATGAATAGGACGGAAATTTTAAAATGCTTAAGGGTCCATGTTGATGAGAATTAAATCGGAAAAGACACATTTTGGAAATCCTAAAACAATTTAGTTCAACCGCATTTGCGCTTAGGGTCATCGTAAATCTTTGGGAGAGACAAATTGGTAAGTTGACATATTTTGCATATTTTTATTCACTAATCTCACATGGAATAATGTTCTGGGGTAACTCATCTTTAAGAAAGAAAATCTTCACAGTGTAAAAACGTGCTGTAAGAATAATATGAGGCACTCAGCCACAGTCATCTTGTAGACAGCTAAGGAGTTGGGTACTCTGACTACTACTTCACAGTATATTTATTGACTCATGAAGTTGGATGTAAACAATCCACTAGAATCAAAAAAGAACAATGATATACATAATTAAAATACCAGAATGAAAAATGACAGTTTTTAGCACAATGCTGCAACAAAAATTTTTGATCACTTACCCAGTAATATAAACAGTCTGAAAGACAGCAAAGTAAAATTTGATAAAAACTAAGACAGTCTCTCCTTGACAACTGCTTCTATTCCGTAGAACAATTTCTGTTACTGTAACGTGTAAGAGGTGGTGGGTAGAAATTACTAATTCACATCTGTATATCTTTCATCTGTTTTTACGATCTATAGTGCAAAAAGGTCTATAGAACATTTTACTAACTAACTAACCTAGCCAAATAACCAAAACGCTATTGACTTGCTCAATTTGTGATGCTGTTTCTCTTGAATAAATCATCCAAGTTTTTTCTGTAACTGTAATCATTTGTTTGTTCGTACATGTACATCACATGTACCATTTCCGTCCCATTCGAATAATTCCTTCGAAGTGCTTCGTTGATTATTTGTGTCTTAAAGTGGAGTAAAACTGATTTTCAGATGGATAGACTTCACGTGGTCGTAGAACTAATTTAGTGCATCCATTCCGTTAGGGCAAATGGCTCTGAGCACTATGGGACTTAACATCTGAGGTCATCAGTCCCCTAGAACTTAGTACTACCTAACATAAGGACATCACACACATCCATGCCCGAGGCAGGATTCGAACCTGCGACCTTGGCGGTCACGCGGTTCCAAACTGAAGCGCCTAGAACCGCACGGCCACTCCGTCCGGCTCCCGTAAGGGCAGATTAAGAAAATATATCTATAGGTCTATAAAAACAAGTTGGGTGGAGAGGAGCAAAATGTAAAACCCGTTCTTGGGAATGCTAACAGATAATCATATCCTAACGAAGTAAATGGTGGTTATCTTCAAAAGCTCGAGTTTGAACGCATTTCTGAATTATTTTTACAGAAATAGCGTGGCTCACTGAAGCAACAACACACGCTTGCTGAACGACTAACCTGGGCCATGGCCTGGAGTCGACTTCAGCAGCTGACCCGCCCGCCTACGTCCGTCCTGTGTGTGTCCTGATATGGTGGCGGTGCTCAATTATTGAGGCTGTCGTCCGTCCCATCACGGCGCTGTGATTACAAGACGCCAGCCGGCGACGCCTCCTCGAGGAAGTCAACACGCGTAACTAGCAGGTTCCCGGAACGCCTGCGTGGAACTCCACCAGTCTTATTCTCCCTCCTCTTCACTCTTTTGTGTGCTTAAATTACCGAAGAAAAGTGATACCTCAGGTCACACTGTGTCGGTAATAGATGGTTGCGAGGACGAGTAGAGGCGAGGAGTAAAATTCTTGAGAAAATCCTCCCGTCTGTCTTCGTAAATTGTGAATTAAGGAAAGAGTTCTTAGGTATTACCAACTGGAAATATGCTGATCACGTCTTCAGTAAGATTCCTGCAGGTAATTTCATTTTATGTTCTATTGTTTCACGAAAGCGACATTAGTAGAATGAATGTTTATGGCTGCACATTGACAAAAACAAGAAATTATGGTTTATGTCCAGGCCCGTTTTGTCCAAATTTTAGCCAACATTAGTGTGTTTGTAATTTCCCCGGTGTGGGAAGTAAGGAATATGTACAATCAGATACGAGTAAGTGACCAGTTAACAGCGTATAGTACAATATTTAACGTTATCCGCACAGCCTCTCGATCTCAAAGATATACTAAGTTGCATAGAAGTTCATCCTCTGACTTCATTTCGTTCTTGGTTTGTTTTAAAAAGGACAAAAGCTGGTGTCCCAGCACCGTCTTTTATCCTCTTGTTTCCTAACGTTCCTTATCAACGGGTGGACTAAAAGGTGGTGTCGTGCACTAATGTAATGACTGAGTTATATTGTTATGAACATTTACTTTAATCATTTCTTATTCTTTAATATATTCCTTGTCCTGACCTGATTTGTTTTAAATGTCTTTCAGAAAATACTCCCTTCATCTTAATAAAGGGACCAAACAACTGAGGTCATCGGTCCCTAGACTTACACACTACTTAAACCAACTTAACGCTAAGGACAACACACACACACCCATGCCCGAGGGAGGACTCGAACCTCCGGCGGGAGGGGGCGCACGATTAGTGACATGGCGCCTCTAACCACGCGGCCACTCCTATCTTCATTAAGTTGTCAGAATAGGAAGTCAGATATTAGTTTTTGACAGCCATTTTATTATAAGGTCAATTCTGACGTAAAAACTTTTAGTTGTCTTTACACGTCACGCTTCATCGTGTTAAAGGTTGACCAACAAAACCTTCGCCGATTTTAATTCTTCCTCTCATCAGTATAATCACACTTTCACTCTTTTGCTTGTCTTATTCCATACAACCAACATTTAAAAAATTAACGTTCAAACAAAGGGAGGTAATAAGCGCGTCGATACATTCTGTCCGCGAACGTATATCACGCTTGCTGCCCTAATACCAATCACCTAAGCAGATCCTCTGCGTCATGACTCTGGGACACTTTCAGTCGATGCCTCTGACATGTCCTGGATCCATTCGATTCTCGGTGGGCCGGTTTGATCCACTTGACATAACTTACTATCGAATTTTTTACACTCGTTACGGTCCAAATATACGCATGCGGTGCTGTGCAAAATGCTAGTGAGCGCTCCTCCCGCTTCCTGGAACTTCCACGTTCACATTTTCTCAGCTTAGAGATTTTATTTAGGACGTTCATCGTCAGTGTTTGATGACAACTAATAAGAGATCGCTCTCTTTTCATTATAGCTGCACCTTGGAACATCGTAATTCTCATCAGGCATGAAGTGATTACGTAAATGAACCTGAGAATGCACCTTTAATGTGCAAAACCGGTCGCAGGTCTCTCAAAGGACTACAATTAACGCCTAAGGCGGTAATGTGGAGTTTCATTCATTTTAATTCAAATTTGCTACTGACATCTAGCGTAATGTTATGGTATCAAAGGTCCAATTACATCAATCAGATACAGGTATTTTACATTTTTCGGTAGTAACTGCTTGATAGAATATGTTATACCTTGTCTCAGTTAATACCTTACAATTTGTAATTTTCAGGACTATATCTCTTGAGTCTAAAGTATGCCTTCAACGTGAGCATTTATATCTGTTTTCCTTCTGTTAAACAAGTTATGAAATATGATGCAATACCCTTGTAGAATTTAGTTTAATTATTTAGTATCCTCATTTGCTCTAGGGAGAAAAATCTGCACTGAGTCTGTATCTATTTTAATAACCTATAGAAAAAAAAACCGAGGAAGGCATGGCCATACGACCTCCAATGCAACATGCCCAATAAGGCCCTGTGATATTGAAACTAAGCTTCGGGTTGGGGATAATTCTATTTTCACTCCATATTACTCTCATTACCAGTGAGAGAAAACAAAGGATTAGCAAATACGAACCCCCTCGGAATTTAATTATTTTAATTAAATCCAAAATGCAGGTTTTTTCCTCCACAAACACTTCGTTTGAGTAGGCTATAGGAACTTGCTGGTCGATCACCGTGTACATAGTGGCGTTGGTCAGGAACTATGAAGTATGTTGTGGCATTATTTAATCCATGAGTGTGTTCAGTGTCTTATGAGCGAGAAGACAAAAGCAGCACGCAGGAGGTGAACAAATAAGATATGGAGAGAAGTAGCTAAGACAGAAAGAGAGAGAGAGAGAAAGAGAGAGCGAAAGAGAGCGCCTTCTACCCATGCTTTTCCATTCTTGGTCAGTTCTTTTAGGAAAATGAAGAAAATTTTCCCCCTGGCTTTTATGCATTCGTTTATTACTTTCTCTTTTTTCTTTGAGTGCTTTTTTATTTACAACTTTTTGTGTAATGATAATTTGTGGAATAACCTTTAGCGTGTTTTAGTATCTGTGAAGCTGTTTGTTTAGTGGTGAATTTGGTTTATTAGCTATTCTGGAAACATGGCTTGTGACTGATAAATAGAGCTTTTTCTTTTATTTTTTATTTTATTGGTTTCAGTCATTGCCCATAACACCGAATACAATTGTGTCACATAATTTTAGGAGAAATTAGCCTGGAAAGCGCAATAATGTGGCTCTGTCATACCAGTGAAGGTCACAAATTATTAATTTGATACCCGGTTAGAGTATATATACATAATGGAACGTAGAAAAGGTCCTTAGATTTTAAATTTTCCTTTCACAAACACGATTGATAAGGCAAGCATATTTAGTAATGGACGTATTCATGGATCTAAGAGCTCTTCTGAAAAAATAGTCCTTAATTATGACAATATTGCGGTGTATCAATACATTTTAAAATATTTATAAAGTATTTACCACACTCTATTAGTATATGTACAGTATTCTCGTCAATAAGGCAGCTATCTCAGCTTGGAGAGGATATTACTTTTAACAAATGCCTCGTTTCATTTCTATTCATGTGATTTGCTCTTAGGAAATAGATTTAGCTTACATTTTAGGATATTTTATATTGTCTTTTCATGTTGATTCTGGTCTGCTAGTGTTTTATAAGTTTTATGGCGTTAAATCTAACTTTAAATTACAAATTTCAAGTAACAATAACTCTGTAAAGTACAGCGTTGGTAATGGTAGATATGAATTGTGTTTCCTGCCATACGATGATTCGCATTAAGTAAATTAACTGTTATTGTTGCACATAGCAAGCATAAGAATTATAGAATGCATTCAGCAAGAGAATATCTTTGCCATGCTGAAAGCATTTGATTCTTAGTGACATTCCCTTGAACTGTTAGAAAGTAAAACTCAGTATGTTAATGTGAAATTGCTCTGAGCCACAGATGTCAGCGAGACGATCTGTGGCAGTTGTCGTCTCGCACACCTGTTTGGCGGGAAACACGGAATTGAGGGTAGGGTTGCCAGGTCTCCCGTATCTTACAGAGTCTCCCGTATTTTACTTACATTTTCTACTGTCTCTTGTATTTCCGATGGATCTCCCGTATTTTCCAGGTTTTCGCCATTTTATCCACCCGTATTTTACAGATCTTCCCGTGTTTTAGCCATCTTATGTGTTTGACGTATTCGATAATAGTTTCCCTCATGTTTCATAAAGTTTTGTTTATTATTTATTTTAGAACAATTTATTTATATTAGGCAAAAGGAATTAATGTGCCAAATTTAAAAAAAAGGAAGTGTTGTGTTCTGTAATGAGGATCTAATGCCCATACTGAAAGGGTGTTTTCATTGATGAATAACAAATGGACAGATGTAAGAAACAGAAGTTCTGTTGAATTTGTTGGGGTTGAATTACAAATTGTTAAAAATTTCAACGTTTCTTGTTGAAAGTTTTTCTAACATGTAAAGCAAATGGTAAATACGAATAGAAAATGGATGTAATCAAATATTTTGGTAAATATGTAATGATGCTATGGAAGTTGCTGTTATTAAATATTACAGAAGACATGAATGGCGCAATAATGTTATGAAAGTTGTATTAATTAGATATTTTAAGTACCTTGTACAATAACGAATTCTCATTAATTTACAACGTGTTGTGTAACAATGAGTTTCAGTATGTAAACGTTTCTGCAAATTTTAGTTATTTGTGTAGACTTTTGTGTACAGTTCCATATAAAGGTCTTCTAAGTAAAATATGCCCACAATGCCACGATGGGACTATTTTGGCAATCGTTTCCAAAATATCCCGTAATTTTTAGTTTGGAAACCTGGCATCCGTAATAGTGGGAGTTAAGCGATCTGAAAGTCGCATGGCTGCAAATTTACGGCCACCATCTCCAGCAGCCAAGGCCTATAGAGATGCTAAACTACCGTCAGACCTTTATGAGCGATGTAAGGGAGAAATGACTGATCATAGCTAAGCTACTTTCGATAAATTTCAGCAAGGACTTCTTCAGGGGGAATCCGAACGCCTTCGACAAAATTTCGTAAGTTGTTCACCGATATTTTCTGAGTAATTTGGTGGCCTACGGTGGCTTGTTTCAGATAAAATATATTTCGTTTGATTTCTTACCCCATTTACATTTGTATGTGTGTTGCACTGAAATTACGAATGGTGACAAAATTCCCTGTGTGTTTTAATTGGAACCACTCTTGTTCCGTTAACTATTGATACCAGTAGCACCAATTTTAGAGTTAGCTCTGAAGCCTGCATTCAGTACTGTTCGATTATCACTCGGAAGGAAGGGAGGAAAATTGGATTTAACGTTCCGTCGACATCGAGATCATTAGAGACGGAACACAAGCTCGGATGGTGTCAAGGATGGAGAAGGAAATTAGCCGTGTTCTTTCAAAGGAACCGTCCGGCGTTTGCGTGGAGCGATTTGGGGAAATCACGGAGACCTAAATCAGGATGGCCGGACGCGGGCTTGATCCGTCGTTCTCCCAAATGCGAGTCCACTGCGACACTTCACTCTGCTTTGTTTTCTCCGTCGTATTAGTTTAACGTTAACAGTAACACACAGCAATATGGATAGGTTTACTAATGAAGAGTTGACCGACGTGCAACTTATACGTGGTTTCACTGAAAGCAATAGAAGAGCGGCATAGCGGCGCTATACTGAGGTTTTCCCGCAATGACGGTGACCCCATCAAGCTCCTTATTCGTCTGGGCGTTGTATTATTCCGTGTTTAGCGTTGTACGTTTCCATGACAATGTATTACAGGCTCTTTCACTCTTGTGAGATTATTTTCACAGAAACTTTGATTTGTAATGAACTAGCGTCGCACAGGAGCCGCTTATACCATAGAGTATGGACAATGAAGAGCCAAAGAAACTGGTACATCTGCCTAATACCGTGTAGGACCCGCCCGAGCACGCAGATATGCCGCAACACGACGTGGCATGGACTCGACTAATGTATGAAATATTTCTGGAGCAAATTGACCCCATGATTCTTGCAGGACTGTCCGTAAATCCGCAAGTTTACGAGAAGGTGGAGATCTCTTCTCAACAGCACGTTACAAGGCATCCCAGATATTCTCAATAATTGTCATGTCTGGGGAGTTTGGTAGCCATCGGATGTGTTTGAACCCAGAAGTGTGTCCCTGGAGCCACTCTCTAGCAATTCTGGACGTGTGGGGTGTCGCATTGTCCAGCTGGAATTGCCCACGTCCGTCGGAATGTACAATGGGCATGAATGGATGCACGTAATCAGACACGATGCTTACATACGTGTCACTTGTCAGAGTGGTATCTAGAAGTATCAGGGGTCCCATATCACTCCAAGTCCACACGCCGAACACAATTACAGGGCCTCCAAGAGCTTTAACAGTCCCCTGCTGACGTGCAGGGTCCATGGATTCACGAGGTTGTCTCCGTACCCTTATACGTCCATCCGCTCGATACAGTTTGAAACGAAACAAATTAGGAAATTTGTGGTAAGGTCTTATGGGACCAAACTGCAGAGGTCATCGGTTCCTAAGCTTAACCACTACTAAATCTAGCTTAAACTAACTTACGCTAGGGACAACACACACACACACACACACACACACGCACACATACACACACACACACACACACACAAACACACACACACACCCATGCCCGAGGGAGGACTCAAACGTTGAACGAGGGGAGCCACGCGGACCGTGACAAGGCGCCCAAGACCGCGCGTCAACCCCGCGCGGCATTTTAAACGAGACTCGTCCGACCAGGCAACATGTTACCAGTCATCAACAGTCCAATGTCGGTGACGACGGGCCCAGGCGAGGCGTAAAGCTTTGTGTTTTGCAGCCACCAAGGGTACTCGAATGGGCCTTCGGCTCGGAAAGCCCATATCGATGATGTTTTGTTGAATGGTTCGCAACCTGACACTTGTTGATGGCCCAGCATTGAAATTGCAGCAACTCGGGGAAGGGTTGCACTTCTATCACGCTGAACGATTATCTTCAGTCGTTGTTGGTTTCTTTCTGTCAGGATCTTTTTTTCTGCCGCAGCGATGGAGATTTGATGTTCTGCCGGTTTCCTGATATTCACGGTACACTCGTGAAATTGTCGTACGGAAAAGTCGCCACGTCATCGCTAGCTCGGAGATGCTGTATCCCAGCGCTGGTGCGCTGACTATAACCACACGTTGAAACTCAGCTAAATCTTGGTAACCTGCCACAATAACTGCAGTAATCGATTTAACAACTGCGCCAGACACTTGTTGTCTTATACAGGCGTTGCGGACCGCACCCTTGTGTTCTGCCAGTTTACATATCTCTGGCACGCTCCACACCATTACAGAG
This sequence comes from Schistocerca americana, assembly GCF_021461395.2. NCBI lineage: Eukaryota > Metazoa > Arthropoda > Insecta > Orthoptera > Acrididae > Schistocerca > Schistocerca americana. The sequence continues at coordinate 336,810,254 of NC_060122.1, read as the reverse complement.
GCTCCAACGGCTTGAACAGTCCCCTGCTGACATGCACGGTCCATGGACTCATGAGGTTGTCTCCATATTCGTACACGTCCTTCCGCTCGATACAATTTGAAACGAGACTCGTCCGACCTGACAACATGTTTCCAATCATCAGCAGTCCAATGTCGGTGTTGACGGGCCCAGGCGAGGCTTCTTTGGCGCTTCAGTGTATATTTATGGAGTGAGCATATTCTGCTGCGCAAGTTCTCAACATCAAACCGTCTCGTGATTTTGGGACGACGCTGCGTGTCTACAACTTGCAGTAACAGCAAAACTTCAACATTACATGTATTCGCCTTGTTTAATATACGTTTTTGCACGTTTGAGATTTAGTAGCAGTTATGGTGCAGTATTCTCTTTGCTACGGATGTAATGAGAATTTGTGGAAGGAGGACCAATTACTTATCATAGGCATGTATAAAAAATGTATAATTGTTTATGTTGTATTGATATGAGACATTTTATATGAGGAAAAATGTCGGGGCATGGTATTAAAAGCCTCAAATTGTAGATGTAATTTCCGTAATTTAATGGCCATGTGATTACGAGATAGGTACTAGATAAATTTGGAAGTGTGTTTGAGTAAACTGTCAGTAAGAGTATACATGCTGGTGTAATGTTCATATGTAGATAAAATCTATATGAGTCTGATTAATTTCCTCCAATTTATGCAGGTTCTCAAAATATTGTATCTGCGTATTTCTGCGTGAGGCAGTTTCCTATACAGTGTCACAGTAACATAATTAATGAGAACAGATTCGACAAAATGAATCAGAGGAACAGAAAAACTAAAAGAGTATTGTTGGCTGTCACTTCTTTTATTAGTCCAAAATTCGAGAATTTATCTTGTATTTTATATTTTTTGGCGCATAGTGTATGATTTCACTTTCCTGATGGGATGGCGCAAAATTGTTCTACATATTTTACATGTCTGTTAAAAGCAGAAGGAGAAGTAAAGATAAATCGAAAATAGTAATGGAGAGGCAGGTGGTACAAATGTCTTAACATATTTACTATAATAATTTCATAACTCCAAGCGCGTTACTTTTTCTTCGCTTCGCTGCTGTCTACAGTGTTACTGTAACGTTATCAATTAGAACAGAGATTCGGTATTTTGAATAAGTGCAGCAGAAAACAGAAAAGTGTTGTTGGCTGTCACTTCTTATCCTGTTACCCAAAAATCGTAAATAAAGTGGAATTTTAGTTATTATTCTGTGTCGAAAAGGAACAATACTATTGCTCTTCACAGCTGTAAGCCAACTTCAGTTCCTGTTATCACATTGTTAAGATGTCTGTAATATGCGTATATAAATTTTCACGGTACTCCTGAAGATTATCTGCTTGTAACAGCGAAGTAATAACGCTTAAAATACCCAAAGCACTATATGGCCTAAAACGCTCCCTGAATGCATCCGAATGCTCAGTTCATAGATATTTATATTACATGGGTTACATTAGGGGTTTTCAAACATTGCACAGTGGCTCCCAGGGATTTTGTGGCCTTACAGTCGGGGCGTCACAAAAATTGTAATTTGCTGGAGCAGCACGGCAAGTCTGCAGTGGCCGAACACATTATTCAGAAAACTGTTATGTCAGTCGCTTTGAAGATTAGTTTTGTCGAATCCAGACAGCACTATTAGTTGGCGAATATTCAATATGACACACGACGTTGATGATTGGTTGGCTGAAAAGCTCAAAGATAATGGGGATTTCGCTATTCGATTAAATGAAGCTAAAGTCAACCACAATGAAATCTAATTTCTCACGTGCGGTTGGTTTGTAGGTGAGAACAAATTTCAGAAAGATCTCGTCGACAGCAAAATAACTTTTGGAACGAAAGCACCATATTTCTTTGAAATATCGCATTCTTTTGTTGGAGGAAACAACAACAACTGGGAAAATTATTTAGGTGTGGGTACATATGGAGATCATAGTATGGCTGGATGTTTCTCTGGATTGCAACCTCGGGTCAATAAAGACGCTCCTCCCGCTATTTTCACACACTATTTTATTTCCTGAGAAGCACTGGCATCCAAGAGCAAGAGCCCTGTCCATCACAAAATTCTTCAGTCAGTGATCGAAGTGGTAAACTTAATTAAAAATCGGCCAATTTAGTCGAGATGTTTTCAACGGATATATGTTCATATGAAGGATGAGCACATTGCTCAAATTTATTACAGTTACTCTCGCTGGCTATTACTTGCGAATGTCTTGAAACGGGTCCATGAACTCAGGAATGAACTTTGTTCTTAAATTCTTCAAGAGAAACATTTTAGTTATCAGAATTACGTACACAGTGACTTTGGTCTGAAGCTGCCGTATCTTCGTGACCCTTCAACGTAATAAACCATAATTCTGCAACTGTCAGACAAAATTTCAGCCTTCAGAAAGAAACTACTATTGTGGAAAAGAAAGTTGGATGTTAAAGATATGCACCACGCTTCCTCGCTCTTCACACGGTTCTAGAGGACAATAACTTCCAGTTCAGTGGAGAATTGAAGTATATGTTTGTGGCTCATTTAACTGAACTCAGTGGCTACTTTCTGAAGTACTTTCTAGAAGAAGTTGATCAGCGCAAATAGATAAAAGATCTTATCAGTACAGAACTTCCATCGACACTTACCTCTGAAGAACAAGAGCAATTTGTGGATATCTGTTCAGACTCCACTCTGCACTGTAGTTCGTTGTTTCATTACTGCTTGAGTTTCGCAGCTTGCTGCAGCAGGAGTATCCGCAAGCACGTAACAAGGCCGTAAGAGTTCTGACATATTTCGCAATATCCTACTTACTTGAGATAGATTTTACACCACTGGCACGTTACACGAGACAAAGATCACGAATGAATGCGGGGAAAGAGATGCGATCCGCATTTTTTCGATGAAGAAGCAAGCCCACCCTTCGCATTGATTTCGTTAAAAGAATAAATGTAATAACGTTAACAGTAGTTTAGAATGTGTTATGTCAATAGTTGATAAAGAAATACCTGGTCTTAGCGATTTTTTAAAACTAAAGTTTGTTTATCTGACGTTTACGAGTAGAAGCCGGTGTTAGGTGCGAAAGGAGCCAATGATGTTTTCATCCAGGCCAAGGGAAGACTAAAAATGTTCGAAAATTACGGCTTACATCAACATGATCAGAAATATCCACGAACCACCTTCGAAATGTTTTTAGTGGATTTCGGACTGACCCTGTAAATTCTGGACAGCAAGTAATCTGCTCATAAAGCGGTGAGTTGGGGAACGCATCGCTGCCTGTCAAACGAGCGAAGGGCACATCGGAGACATTGGAGGAAGGAAAGGGTTGTAAGCACTCAATATTCCTTTTATTAATTTATTAAAAATCCACATAGTGTTAAGCAGTACTGGTTACCCTTTACGGACGTGTCCATAAGCAGATCTGTTAGAAAAATAAAGAACATCTGTTGGTAAAAACATAACATCATGAAATCAGTAACAGGAACTATCGAACGATGCACTGTAAAATATAGCATAGTTTTTAATTCTGCAGGATGATACAACTGGATGTCGTCATAAGTAACCGCTGACGTCTGTTAGTGTTTCCGAACCACGAAATTAGTATGTCATGCTTGAAAAATACTAACACAAATCACTCACAAGAGGATGAAACGTTTAATGGAAAGCAACCTGTGGGAAGATCTGCTTGGGTTCCAGAGAAATGTGGGAACTAGCAAAGCAGTACAGACTTTGTACCTAGTTTTAGAAGTTAGTTTGAAGAAAGGAAGCAGCAAGTATTTCATGACAAATTTTAGTAGAGAGGTTGAAGAAAGGAAAATGGTTCAAATGCTCTGAGCACTATGGGACTTAACATCTGAGGTCATCAGTCCCCTAGAACTTAGGACTACTTAAACCTAACTGACCTAAGGACATCACACACATCCATGCCACAGGTAGGATTCGAACCTGCGACCGTAGCGGTCGCGCTGTTCCAGACTGAAGTGCCTCGAACCGCTCGGCCACCCCGGCAAAGGCAGCAGTTAGGGGAAGATACGTAAGAAAATCCAGTTGACAAACCATTCAGTGCCACAATTAAGTCAATAAAATTGGCAGAAGCAGAGAAAGCAGGCTTTAACAGGTTTACAATTCTACAAGTTCTCATATTTAGATCTACAGGGTACAGAATCAACGTAACAGCAAAACTTACAGGGGAGAAGTTCTCTTAAGCTTTTTTTTCTGATTATCGATCTGACTGCTGCTGCCTCTTTCCCAGATGAGGTAAAAATCTTGTCTTCAGCGAGAGTAGAATCGAAAACTAACTCATCCGAGGGTGAACAATTTGCTGCTAAGCTAGCATACACCTGCAGCATACAATGCCCCTCGTTATCAAATGGTTCACATGGCTCTGAGCACTATGGGACTTCGCTTCTGAGGTCATCAGTCGCCTAGAACTTAGAACTACTTGAACCTAGCTAACCTAAGGACACCACACACATCCATGCCCGAGGCAGGACACGAACCTGCGACCGTAGCGGCCGCGCGGCTCCAGACTATAGCGCGTAGAACCGCTCGGCCACACCGGCCGGCCCCTTGTTATCCCAAAGACATTTAAGATGTAGATTTCGCAACATATATGGCGAAGAAGCTGCAATTTCTGTTCGAACCAGCTTAATGGATCAAAAACATAAATTTTCTGCCACCGTGTCATCTCTCAAGTGAGAATATTCAAAATATTTAATCAAAATAACCATAAAATGAAGAGTGAATTCGCCAGGCTAATTCTGAACCATTCCAGGAAGTAAATCGGCGGTCATGTAATTACCAAGCGTATAGTTGCCAAATTTCCATTAAACTAGTGACAGGCAGAATACCTTAGCTCAGCCGATGTATTGCTTGAGCAGACTAGCACTGTGGAAGGTCGTACTTCAAAGACGCGTCAGCGCCGGCTGCAAGCACGTTGACTGAGAGCAGAAATATCTAGTGTAGACCAGTGAATTGTATTCACATTTCTGTGACGATGGTTTGGGTCTAAAGCGTTGTTACGAATAATATCCAGATGCACCGACTACAGTTCGTATACCGCAAATAAAAAGCAGGGGAAATTATTTACGTAGCTCTTCTTTTCAGTAACTGTCATAGGTATTTTTGGTTTCAGCCTTAAGCGAACTGCTGCAAGAAAAACTCATATACCGCAAGTGATTCCTTTTTGTATTATCACCAGACAGTATGTACGCTGCGTGTAAATAACTTTCATTATAATATTGTACTGAATATTATATCGAATGTTGTTATGACATATTTTACTCTGGGAAAAATAAAAGGAAACATTGAAATAGTAGAATTCACATGTGCCGCGCGGGATTAGCCGAGCAGTCTCAGGCGCTGCATTCATGGACTGTGTGGCCCGTCCGGGCGGAGGTTCGAGTCCTCCCTCGGGCATGAGTGTGTGTGTTTGTCCTTAGGATAATTTAGGTTAAGTAGTGTGTAAGCTTAGGACTGACGACCTTAGCATAAGACTTCACACACATTTGAGCATTTTTTTTAATTCATACGTTTTTATTTTCAATTAGTGTTAATTATGTAAGGTTATACATTGAAGCGTCAAAGAACCTGACCTAGGCATGCGTATTCAACTACAGAGGTAAGTAAAAAGGCAGAATACGGCGCTGTGGTCGGCAACGCCTGTATAAGACAAGTGTCTGGCGCAGTTGTAATATCGGTTATCCTGCTGCGACGGCAGGTTATCAAGATTTAAGAGGGTTTGAACGTGGTGTTATAGTCAGTGTACGAGCGATGGGACATGTAATGTCCTGCGGTCAGCAGGAAAGAACTAACAGTGAATTTGAACACAGTTTATTAAAATTAAAGAAAAACGCATTCTTGGCATACACTAAGTTTTAAACGCAAGAACTTCAAGAAAACGCCACAACTCTTGTGGTGGCAAACCAGATAAGGAAATTAGAAAATGGAAGAAAATACTGACCAAAATATACTCTACAAATTACAAAATACAACGTGCTACTACAATGCTACGGTGAGTGTATACAATGCTAGGGCCGGCGTAAGTACTGGCCGGAGTTTTTTTTTTTTTTTCTTTATTGTATTTCAATTCCCCATCGGGGCGGGCTGGCAGCAGCATATGCGCTGCTCTTCAGCCGAAAGACATAGAACAAAACAATAGAAGACATTTAAAAACAGCAAAGGAGAGAAGAATGCGAACATAGATATAAAAAAGGGAGAACATCATGGAAGGCAATATACAAAAAAACGGGGTGACTGTAAAATGGAGATAAAAAAAACTGTTTAAAAGTAGCACACACAAAAAGCCACACTCTGCGACGATTAAAAGAACACAAGGCACAGTATGACTGGAGCATAAAGGTGTTGACAGATGGCATAGCACACAACGTAACACTGACGGCGAACCTCAAGGCAGTACACAATTAAAATCACATCTCTGGACGCACACGAGAAACAGCACGAAACACAACACTGACGTGGCACACTGATGATCAATACAGAGGATCTGCCAGGTTCAAGGAGATGAGGGAGACCTGAAGAAGGGAGGGAGGGGAAGAGATGGGGGAGGGGAATGGGGGGCGCTCGGAAGAGGGCCAGGTAGGGAGGGATGTGGGAAGGAGAGAGGCAAGTATGGGGTGCAGGGTCTCAGGGGAGGGGGGGATGGAGGAAAATCCACTCTGGGAGAAGGAGGAAAGAGGAGAAGGGGGCCCTGGGGAGGGGGGGGGGGAACAAGGCCGGGTTATAGTTGGCAGGAAGGGTATATGTCACGGCGAAGTTCGTCATCCGGGAGGGGGAGGCGTTGGAAATTGCCCTGATGAAGGAGATGGAGGGTGTGGAGGTGGAGAGAGGGAGGGATACAGCGATAGAGGCGCGGCAACGGGCGAGGGGTGGAGAGGAAGGAGGAAACCAGAGGGTGGGGGGGATCAACCCTGCGAACAATGTAAAGGATGCGGAGATGTTGGAGGAACAAGAGGAGGTGGGGGAAGGGGATCAGTTCATACAGGAGCCGTGTGGGGGAAGGATGGCGGATACGGAAGGCAAGGTGGAGCGCATGGCGTTCAAGGATTTGGAGAGCCTTGTAAAAGCGGGTGGGGGCGGAGATCCAGGCGACGCTGGCATAACAGGGATAGGGCGGATGAGGGATTTGTAGGTGTGGAGGATGGTAGAAGGATGCAATCCCCATGTCCGGCCGGACAGGAGTTTCAGCAGGCGGAGGCGGGAATGGGCTTTCTGCTGGATGGTCAGGAGATGAGGGGTCCAGGTGAGGTGTCGGTCAAGGGTGAGGCCAAGGTATTTCAGGGTGGGAGTGAGTTGGATAGGACGACCATAAAGGGTGAGGTAGAAATCTTGGAGGAGAAAGGAGCGAGTGGTACGGCCTATGATGATTGCCTGGGTTTTGGAGGGGTTCAGACGGAGGAGCCACTGGTTACACCAAGTGGTGAACTGGTTAAGGTGGGTTTGGAGGGTACGTTGAGACTGTTGAAGGGTAGGATAGAGAGCCAGGAAGGCGGTGTCATCAGCATATTGGAGAAGGTGAACTGGTGGGGGTGGCTTGGGCATATCAGCTGTATACAAGAGATAAAGGAGAGGGGAGAGGACAGAACCCTGGGGGACGCCAGCCATGGGATAAAAGATACGGGAGTTGGTGTTGTGGAGGGTGACATAGGAAGGACGGTGCGAGAGGAAGGAAGCGACCAGACGGACAAAATTGATAGGCAGGGCGTAGGTTTGGAGTTTAAAGAGGAGACCGGGATGCCATACACGGTCATAGGCATTTTGGAGGTCAAGGGAAACAAAAATGGCGGAGCGACGGGAGTTGAGCTGGAGGGACAGAAGGTGAACAAGGTTGAGGAGTTGGTCGTCAGCAGAGAAGGAGGGTCGGAAGCCACACTGGTTAAGGGGGAGGAGGTGGTGTTGAGCAAGGTGCCGATGGATACGGTGGGAGAGGATGGATTCAAGGACCTTACTGAAGATGGAGGTGAGGCAGATGGGACGATAGGAAGAGGCGGCAGAAGGGGGTTTGTTGGGTTTGAGGAAGAGGAGGACGCGGGAGGTCTTCCACAGGTCAGGGTAGAAGCCAGTAGAGAGGATGACATTATAGAGATGGGCGAGGACAGTTAGGAAGGAATAGGGGCTTTCTCGAAGGTGACGGTAGGTGACACAGTCGTGACCAGGGGCCGTGTTGCGTTTGGACTGGAGGAGAAGTTTAATGTCTTGTGCTGTGATGGGAGTGTTGACGTCGGAGGGGGGCAACTGCCCCAAGTACTGGAGACTAGGAGCAAGTGGAGCGACTGAGGTATCAGCACGTTCCATGACGGTGGGGAAAAGAGAATAATCAAAGTGGGGATCATCGGGGATGGAGAAGACCTCGGAAAGGTGGGAAGCGAAGTGGTTGGCCTTACTGAGGTTGTCTGGAAGGGGGCGATCGTTATGGAGAAGGGGGTAGTGGGGAGCGGAAAGGGAACCAGTAAGACGATGGAAGGCAGACCAGTACTTGGAGGAGTTGATAGGGAGGGTGGCATTGAGTCGTGTGCAGGTCTGGCGCCAGTCCCGGCGTTTCGTTGCTGTAATAAGGTTCCGTACGTGTCGCTGTATTTGCCGGTGGCGTTGGAGTGTATCCCTGTCACGAGTGCGGAGGAAGGAGCGATAGAGGCGGCGGGATTCACGGAGGAGGAGGACAGCCCGCGGAGGGAGAGTGGGACGGTGTGGGTGGATGGTTTTAGTAGGAACATGGGCCTCCACGGCGTTAGTAATTACCGTCTGAAGGAAGGACGAGGCGCGGATGATGTCGTCAGGATGGCGATAGGTAAGAGGGTGGCTTTCGACCTGGGTGGAGATGGAGTCCCGGTAGGCATCCCAGTTGGCACGGCGATAGTCATGGACGACCTTGGGAGGGGGTGCAGGTTGCGGAGCTGGAGGGGGGCGGTTTGCAGACGTTATGGTGAGAAGGACAGGGAGGTGATCGCTACCTGTGGGGTCAAGGACGGCGACAGTGATACGCCCAAGGAGGTTGGCGGAGGCAATGACAACATCGGGGGTGGTGTTACTTTCGGGTTGGGTGTGCTGGGGAATGGGAACAAGGTCACCCTGGATTGTGGAGAGGAACTGATGCCAGCGCCGAAGGGCAGCAGGAGTGCGGCTATGGACGTTGAGGTCGGCGGCAATCACATAGGTGGAGAAGGTGTGGTCAATGTGTGAGATGAAGTCATAAGGAAGAGGAGCAGTGGAGCGGACATAGATGGTGGCACAGGTAATGGTGAGGGAGGGGAAGAAGACGCTAAGGATAAGGTGTTCAGTGGGGTCATTGAGGAGAGGTTGTGGCCGGACGGGGATATGCTTAAGGTGGCCAATCGCGACTCCACCCTGCGCACGAGGACCAGGAGCATCAGTGCAGTGGAGGATATAGGGGGAGGAGCGGATAGAATGGTGGGGCTGGAGAAAGGTTTCGTTCAAGAGGAAGGTGTCGACCTGGTGGTGGGAGAGGGTGTGCATGAGGAGGTATTTGTTGGAGCGGAAGGAGCGAATGTTCTGGAAGAGGATGCGAGACTCGTGCCGCGCCATGACGGGAAGGAGGGGGGGAAGAGAGGGAAGGGAAGAGACTTAAACTAGGGTGTCGAGGCGGGTGAAGGTGAAGTGGGCTTGGTTGTGGGAGTAAGTGGCGAAGGTGTTCAGGTGGAAAACAGAGCGAGCAGCAAGGGATATTTGTTGGAAGGTGTGCGGGCGCTGAAAAGGGTGAATGTTTTGGAGTACAACGGTAATGAACCGGATGATGTCCTCGGCCGTGGGGGGTGGACAGAGGGAATTGTTAGGATGGACAGGAGGATCGTCGGGACGAACTGGGACTGTAAGTTCAGGGGTGGCTGGAGGGGGTTTAGCTTTACACTTGTGGGAGTATGTGGGATGGGGGCCATTGCAGGTATTACAGGAAGGAGGAGCAGCGAGGTTGGGGCAGTTCTTGAGAAAGTGGGAGGCCTTGCAATGGGGACAGGTGGGGGGGTTTTTGCAGTTGGGAGTCAGGTGGTCATTGTACATCAGGCACCGTTGGCAACGGTAGGATTGGGGAGGGGATTTGGAGGATTCAACAGGGTGGCGACGGTGGTATATCAGGGCACCCTGGGTGAGGAGATGGTCTATGGACGGGGCGGACTCTGAGAATACCCGCATGAGGTAGGTGGGACCAGAGGCATTGTGGATACGGCGAGCAGAGCGGATTTCCAAGTCCGGGTGGGAGTTCAGTTCTACCAACACTTCATCCTCTGTGATCACCGGGCTGAGCTTGGTGATCACAGCGGTGTAGGTGGGGGGGCGACGGGGAGGCTGGGGCTGACGAGGAGTGGAAGCAGAAAGGAAGGGTGTCAGAGAGGCGTGGGGGCCAAACATAACTCGTGGGAGTTTTCGCAGGAGGTCTGTGTGAAATGATGGGGACGGGGACTTGATAAGGACTGAGTCCCTGCGGGGAATGAGTTGGGAGATGGGAGCACCAGGTAAGTACTTTCGTATTTCCTTGGTGAGGGTACGAGCGTCGAGGAACTTAGGATCAGGAGTGGACAGGACAAAGGTGTGGAGGGTGGGGGCCAAGGTAGGGGTGGCAGGAGGAGGGGTGGTGTCCATGGTGACGGCAGGGGGAGGGGGAGGTGGCGTTGATTTTTTGTGGGAAGTGGCGGGAGCAGAGTCGGTAAGGACGCGCTTTTGGGGTTTTTTGGAGACTGGAGGCTGGGAGGAGGGGAGAGGGACGGGGAGGAGAAGGAGGTGGCGGGTGGCAGATCCCTGTGGCGTAGTGGAGGCACCGGGAGAAGCAGCTGGTTCAGTGGTGGCGATGGTGGCTCGGCGCAACGTGATGCGTGCGGGAGATGCAGAAGACGAAGCGACGGGGTCGGTGAGAGAGGGGAAGCCAACCACCTGAGGGGCGGCAGCAGAGGTGGCAACAGAGGCGTACGTGAGAGCGGGGGTAGTAGTGGGAGCTGTTGAGGGTGTGGAGGCTGGAGGAAGGGTGTAGAGGTGTGGGTATACAGCAGGGGAGGAGATAGGGGGTGGGTAAGTGGAGGAAGGGAAGGGGAGGTGGAAGGAGGGAGGCCAGAGGCGGCACTCCAGGAAGTGACTGTGGGAGAGGGGGAGGGGGAGGTGTAGATGACGGTGGAGGTGGGAGTACTCATTGCAGACGAACGGCGACGGACAGACGGACGTGCAGCAGGCGGCGTCGGCGTCGGCGTCGGCGATGGGCAGCGGCGAACAGCAGGCGGCGTCGGCGTCGGCGATGGGCAGCGGCGAACAGCAGGCGGCGTCGGCGTCGGCGTCGGCGTCGGCGGCGAACAGACGGACGAACAGCAGGCGGCGGCGGCGGCGGCGGCGGCGGCGGCGGCAGCGGTTGCGACGACGGCGATGGACAGCCAGCAGGCGGACGGACGGACGGACGAACGAACGAACAGCGACAGCAGCGGGCAGACAGACAGACAGACACACACAATCTTCGAAGACGGAGATTCCACCCTCAGAGTAGCACAGGCTTTGCAATCTGACGCTTTCGAAGGAGGGGATCCAACCCTCTAGATGTACTGGCCGGAGCTGTTCCTAACGGTAGGTAAACAATGTCGTTCTGACTGTCCGGGCGTGCTTATAAAGCCGAGCTGGCGGAGTGCTACATGAGTCATATGAGTTTCGATTGGTGGAACACTGTCACATGTTGTCAGGCGAAGTAGTTCAGTATTTATTCTGAGAGTTTGTTTGTTTATATCCGCTGGCGATGTTCCTCTCCGCACTCCTACAAGGAGGTCGGCAAACCATTTAGCGTGTCGGTTGTCCGGGCCCTCTAAGTAAGGGGCCACAAAGACAGGACACAGCATCTCTGAGGTAGCGATGAAGTGAGAATTTTCCCATACGACCATTTCACGAGTGTATAGTCAATGTCAGGAAACCGGTAAAACATCAAATCTCCGACATCGCTGTGGCCGGGAAAACATTCTGCGATAACGACACCAACGATGACGTAGGAGGACCGTTCAATGTGACAGAAGTGCAACTCATGTGCAAATTGCGGCAGATTCCACTGCTTATCCATCAACAAGTGTCAGCGCGCAAATCATTCAACGAAACATCGTCGACGAGTGGGGTGGCTACGCGGTTTGAGGCGCCATGTCATGGATTGCACGGCCTTTCCCGCCGGAGTTTCGTGTCCTCCCTCGAGCATGGGTGTGTGTGTGTATGTGTGTGTGTGTGTGTGTGTGTGTGTGTGTGTGTGTGTGTGTGTGTGTACGTGTACGTATGTGTCTAGGGACTGACGACCTCACCAGTTTGATCCCTTAGAAATTCACAAACATTTGAATATTTGAAACATCATCGAAGGCACACTCCTGTGCCCCTGATGATTGCACGACACAAAGCTTTACACCACGCCTGGGCCCGTCTACACTGACACTGGACTGTTGATAACTGAAAACATGTTGCCTGGTCAGACGAGTATCGTTTCAAATTGTATCGAGTGGATGGACGTGTACGGGTATGGAGACAACCTTATGAATCCATGGACCCTGCATGTCAGCAGGGAACTGTTCAAGTTGATGGAGGGTCTATAATGGTGTGGGGCGTGTGGAGTTGCCGTGATATGGGACCCACCTTACGTCTAGACACGTGTCTGACAGATGACAGGTACGGAAGCATCCTGTCTGGTCACGTGCATCTATTCGTGTCCACTGTCCATTCTGACGGGCTGGGGCTATTCCAGCAGGACAATGCGACACCCCACACGATGAGAATACCTACAGAGTGGCTCCAGGAACACTTTTCTGAGTTTAAACTATTCCGCTGGCCACACATCTCAGCAGACATGAACATTATTGTGCAAATCTAGGATGCCTTGCAAGGTGCTGTTCAGAAAAGATCTCTACCCCTTAGCACTCTTACAGATTTATGGACAGCCCTGCAGCCTTCATGTTGTTAGTTCCCTCCAACACTACATGAGACATGAGTCCATGCCACGTCGTGTTGCGGCACTTTTGCGTGCTCTTGGGGGCCCTACCCGAAATTTGGCAGGTGTACCGTTTCTTTGGCTCTTCAGTGTATAAGATATGGTTCGCTCCGTAGCTGAGTGGCCAGCATAGATGGTTGTCATATGGAGGAATGGAATGGGGTGCACTCAGCCTGGAGATTCCAACTGAGGATCTACTTGACTGAGCAATAGCTTTTCCACGGTCTGTAAAGTCTGTACAACTGCTGGTAGAGCATTGTGATGACCATATGGCCCTCTGTATCTTCGTGGCCTTCAGGGACTCGTTATATAAGATTTCTGATGACAAAACATATTTCTAATAAAATTTGAAATATTATTTCTTTTGCCAATAATCCCATCGTATTCTTGGATGTCACAAAAATATTGTTATCGGTGGTATCATATACTCCCGTCACAACAAAAGAAAAGGAAACAACGTACGACTGGATTTGAACACGGAGCATAAAAATTCGAAACTGTGCTCTTAGCCGCTATGCTATTGACTCCCTTGGTTTAACGCGTTGTGAGGGAACTGAGCAAGTAGCACCGAAACTTTGTCATTATCTCAAAAACTACTGTGTAGGCACCTAAGACAGAATAGGTGTCCCTTTATTCTCTTCTTTCACCATACGAAGTATCAGCTGTCTCAGAGAGCGACCTAAGGCGGGTTAACCTTGTTAGCCGCGCTTTCAGATGAAACTGCAGGATGGTACCTGGGTGTTACGTGGAGACTGGACGTGGTGAATGTTTCCTGTTCAGTAGTACGAATTTTGAACTTGCGTGAAAGTAGTTCAACTGTTGTGGAAATAACGGTTGTATAAGACTGATGACTTGTTTAGCGAAATGAGTCGAACCGGGTCTAGATACAATTTTTCCAAAGATGATATAATTGCGTCTCGTAATGAGATAGCACCAGGACTGCGATGGCGTATCAGCTGGCGGACACTTCCCACCAGGACTTCGAGTTATCAAAGTAAGCATCTAAAACGACTCGAAGAGATCTTCAATGACAGGTATTCCGTGTTTGTCAGCTATGTAGGGGAAGTCTCAAAATGAAAATACCTATGGAGGTAGTGATTTACAATTGCGATGACCACTGTATCCGGATGGCGCAGTGGTCATCGCAACTGCCTAGTAAGCAGGAGACCCAGGTTCCAATCCCGATCCGGCACAAAGTTTCATCTTTCCCCATTGATTTAAATAAATGCACTAGGGTAGCTAATGTCTTTAATTCCTTTGTGTCTTCATTCATAGTCGTTGCAGGCCCAAAATGGTTTCTTGTATCGGAGTTGTCCAAAAGCACACACATCACATATATAATTATTTAGGTTTTATCTTGAAATTCGCAGTTTATTTCGTCAACCGTATTTCACTTAAATTCGTTACCAGTGGTCGACTTTTCCAGATTATTCACTATGGTGTAAAGAATGAGGTGTCTAGTTTCAGGCCACGCGGTTTGAGGCGCCATGTCACGGAATGTGCGGCCCCTCGCACCGGAGGTTCGAGTCCTCCCTCGGGCATGGGTGTGAGTGTAGTTCTTAGCATAAGATAGTTTAAGTAATGTGTAAGTCTAGGGACCGATGACCTCAGCAGTTTGGTCCCGTAGGAATTCACACACATCTGAATATTTTTTTCAAGTTTCCATGTTTATATGTCCTGGTTTTGCGTTATTCATATTATCAACAACTTTTTAATTAAGTAAGAGTCGATAAAAATTGTTTCAGCAGACAAGTTGATATGCACAGAATCTGTATTAAGCACGTTATTAAGACTTTCCAGTAACGACCAAGGTGAAATGAAATCAGAATTAGCTTTGTCGACTGATTCAGATTTTGCCACAACTATCGTAATATTTAAGACAGCAATCTGTTTTACACAACAGACTTGCTTGGTTTAATGCCGTGCAAGGGAACTGACGAAACAACATCAAACCTTTGTCATTTTCTCAAGTTCTATTGAGTGTTGGCACCTAAGGCAAAATAGGTGTCCCTTTAATCCTGCCATTCTTTAGCCAAGTGAATTTCGACTGTGTCAGATAGCGACATATGACTGATTCTCCTTGTTGGCCGCTGTTTTCTACTGCAGGGTGCTGGTTAGGCTTAAGTGGAGACTGGGAGCGATGCATGTTCCAGTTAAGCAGTATGAAGTTCGAAATTCAGTGGAGGTAATCTGGCTGCTACAGAGATACGGTAGTATAAAACTGAGGACCTGTTCATCATCACCTCACGGGTCAAGGCGAGACTGGTAAGCCTTATCTAATCCATTTAGTTAATACCTATGTGAAGGGAGTCGATCCGGACCTGACTAATTAATTTCGCAGAATGGGCATATGATTAGTGAAACTGAACAGTTCAAATTTATAGGAATTCATATGGATAGTAAACTTTCGTGTAAAGCCCACGTTCAAAGACTTAATGCTGCTATTTCTACTGTTCGAACAGAACAGGAAGTAAATGATAGTTCGACACGAAAAGTAGTCTACTTTGCTTACTTTCATTCGCTTATGACGCATGGTAGTATATTTTGGGGAAATTCTTCCCATTCTCAAAGCATTTTTTTGGCTCAGAAACAGGCGGTTCGGGCCATAAGTGGTGTAAGTTCGCCAGCTCTTGTCGACCCCTGTTCATTAGTCTGGGTAGTCTGCAACTGGCATCTCATTTCACTGTCGTTTCTTGTTAACAATACCGGCTTATTCCCAAGAATTAGCAGCTTTCACTCAGTTAGTACTAGACAGAAATCCAATTAGCATTTGGATCGCACTTCCTTGGTTCTTGTGCAGAAAGGTGTGCAGTGTACTGCTGCATCCATTTTCAATAAGATACCGCAAGAATTCAAAAATCTTAGCAGTAATCCACTCGCTTTCAAATCGAAACTGAAGAGTTTCCTCATGGGTCACACCATCTATTCTGTCGAGGAGTTCCTTGACAAATTAAAATGATTGCTATGTTTCATTGTTGCTTTCGTTTACATTTACTTTTATGTTGTAATTTCATGTACTGACACGTTCCGTGAACTTGGAGATTTGCTCCTCCATTTGTTCCTGCGGAACTAGACGCGTAAAAAAAGGTTTTTTTTATAATGGCATAATTGCGTTACATAGTGAAATTGCACGCTGCATTGCACCAGGACTTGGCTGACAACAGCATTGTGTGGCGGACACTTCCCTTCGTGACCTTGAGTTATCAAAGCAAGCGTCTCAACTGAGTTAATGAGATTTTCAATGACAGATATTTGTTGGTTGTCTTCCTTGTTTCGCCCTATTTATGTGACCTTCGACTTTTAAGATAACTGAGAGCCAATTAGCAACGGAATCAGTAGACTATCTAGTGTGCATGGTTTCTATCTTAAAAGTGTTATTAAGACTTTCCAATAGCCTCCAAGATGAAAAGAAATTACAGTTAGCGTTGTCTAGTCAGTAAGATTCGGACACAAGTTCCGTAATATGTTTCTTATAATTACACTTCGATAATTCTCAGATGAAATTTATGATAGCTTATAGACGTTGTTAGTACGAAGCCAACGGGAAACTAAATACTAGCAAAATACGCCAGCTGCACACGTTGCTGCGTAGAAATTCCATTCCAAGCTCATATGGGATACTATTCTTACTACTTTAGCTTCTCTGTGTCTTAAATTGTCTCTAAATGGCTTTTTCCTGTTATAGATAAAGCATCACTTGCAGTTAAATTGGAGTCATGACAACTGGACGATATGTTTTGTGCCTTCCATTTGTATGATTGACATTTCCGATCATTACTGTTCAAATGTGTGTGAAATCTTATGGGACTTAATTCCTAAGGTCATCAGTCCCTAAGCTTACACACTACTTAACCTAAGTTATTCTAAGGACAAACACACACACCCATGCCCGAGGGAGGAGTCGAACCTCCGCCGGGACCAGCCGCACAGTCCATGACTGCAGCGCCCTAGACCGCTCGGCTAATCCCGCGCGGCCCGATCATTACTGTCGGAAATTTTTGTTCATTGTTACACATTCTTATCACAACTGATTATCATTATCATAGGTTGGAATACAATTTATATTGCAATCATTTACTTATTTAATTTACATTGCTGCTTTTGAGTCCTATTTTTCGGACATTGCGAAAGATTTCCTTGCATAGTTTTCTTCCTTGATTTGAAACTACACACATCAAAAAAAGTTTTGCATCACCTCGGTTCCGAGAGTTCCGGAACCTGTACAGAAAATTGGAATAGAGATCAACATAAACATCATTTCTGCCCTTTTTATTGCTCATGAACACCACAACAAGAACTTCAGAGGTGGTGGTCCAGATTGCTGTACACGTCTAATATCCAGTAGCACGTCCTCTTGCATTGATGCATGCCTGTATTCGTCGTGGAATACTATCCACAAGTTCATGAAGGCACTGTTGGTCCAGAGTGTCCCACTCCTCAACGGTTATTCGGTGCCGATCCCTCAAAGTTTTTGGTGGGTCACGTCGTCCATAAACAGCCCTTTTCAATCTATCCCAGCCGTGTTCGATAGGTTTCTTGCCTGGAGAACATGCTGGCCACTCTAGTCGAGAGATGTTGTTATCCTGAAAGAAGTCATTTACAAGATGTGCGCGATAGGGGCACGAATTGTCGTCCATGAAGACGAATACCTCGCCAATATGCTGCCGATATGGTTGCACAATCGGTTGGAGGATGGCATTCACGTATCGTATAGCCGTTACGGCGCCTTCCATGACCACCAGCGGCGTGCGTCAACCTCACGTAATGCCACCCCAAAACAGCTGGGAAGCTCCACCTTGCTGCACTCGCTGGACAGTGTGTCTAAAGCGGTCAGCCTGACCGGGTTGGTTCCAAACACGTCTCCGACGACTGTCTGTTTGAAGGCATGTGCGACACTCATCGGTGAAGAGAACGTGATGCTAATCCTGACCAGTCCATTCAACATGTTGTCGGGACCATCTGTACCGCACTGCATGGTGTCGTGGTTGCAAAGATGGACCTCGCCATGGACATCGGGAGTTAAAATGCGCATCATGCAGCCTATTGGGCAGAGGTTGAGTCGTAACACGACGTCCTGTGCCTACACGAAAAGCCTGGTGGCATGTCAATGTTTCTCTGAGCCATAATCCGTAGGTAGCGGTCATCCACTGCTGTAGTAGCCCTTGGGCGGCCTGAGCGAGGCATCTCATGGACAGTTCCTGTCTCTCTGTATCTCCTCAATGTCCGAACAACATCGCTTTGGTTCACTCCCAGACGCCTGAACATTTCCCTTGTTGAGAGCCCTTCCTGGCACAACGTAGCAATGCGGACGCGATCGATCCGCGGTATTGACCGTCCAGGCATGGTTGAACTACAGACAACACGAGCCGTGTACCTCCTTCCTGGTGGAATGACTGGAACTGATCTGCTGTCGGACCCCCTCCGTCTAATAGGCGCTACTCATGCATGGCTGTTTACATCTTTGGGCGGGTTTAGTGACATCTTTCAACAGTCAAAGGGACTGTGTCTGCGACACTATATCCACAGTCAACGTGTACCTTCAGGAGTTTTGGGAACTGGGGCGATGCAAAACGTTTTTTGATGTGTGTATATGTTATTCACAGGTTATGAAATTTCTTCCCGGATATTCTCGTTTTATAATCAGTTGACTCTTTGTTTGTGTTAGTATTCAGAAGGAAAACTGTTTTAAGGTATGCAATATTGAAATGAATTTCATTTACTCAGAGCGTCGGGTGGTGCTAAAATAGCGAATCGCTTCCAGTAAATGAGTGTTTAAGTTGGCTGTTCGTTTGAAAGCTAAAATAGTAATGACGCCTACTGAAGAGGATTGCTACTCAAATAATTTCCCCTGCTTTTTATTTGCGATATGTGGCCTGTAGTTATTCGTAACTACGCTTTGAATCCAAACGGCAGCTACAGAAATGTGAATTCATTGGCCTACACCAGGTATTTCTGCTCCCATTCAACACGAGGCAGCCGGTGCCTCCGCGCTTTTGTAGCACGAGCATCCACGATGCTAACCAGCTCAAGCAGCACGTCGGATGAGTTAACGTATTATGCCTGTCGCTAGTCTAATGTAGAACTAACAACTACACGTTTGGTGACTATGTGATGATCGATTTCCTTCCTGTAGTGACTGAAAATTATCCTGGTAAATTCGCTCGATATTTTGTTGTCATTTTTCATATATTCTGAATGCTTATCACTTAAAAAAAGACACAGCAAATTTGTATTTTTGAGTCCATGGAGCTCATTCAAACAGAAACAGCACCTTACATCGCCATATACTCTTATGTTGCGAATTCTCCATTTTAGCCACCATTGGGGTAAAAAAGGAAGCTATGTCTGCTACAGCCGTACGCTGGCTTAGCGTAAAACGTTCGCCCTTGATGGGGAAGGCTGCGTTAGTTTCCGGCTATGATCTCGATGGAGACAAGCTTTTTAACTCATCTGGGAGAGAGCCAGTAACAGGCACATCCACGATCAGTAAAAAAAGGAAAAATAAATAAATCTTAAGACAACTTTTCACCTATAAATTTTGTCGCTACCCAGATTCTGTAGCCTGTAGATCTAAAAGTGAGATCTTGTAGAATTGTACACATGTTAACGCCTGCTTTCTTTGCTTCTGTCAATTTTATTGACTTAATTATGGCTCTGAATGATTTGTTAACTGTATTTCCTTATGTTTTTCCCCTACTTTTACATTTGCATACTTTCATGGTAGCCATCTCCGTAACGCTATTTCAGTATCACAGTGGACTGAATATAGAGACTGACAGCTTCGAAGCCGAATGTGTGCATTATCCTCCTAATTCATGTCAATTTGGGGTACTTTGTTTTTTTTTTTATAATGTTATCACGATTATTACTATTGTTATTTATTTACGGCGTGGGTATACACGTACAGTTCTCAGCAATATTTACACAACGAAGTACAAAAGGAAGATGCAAGCGCTCTGGTCTCAGTTGACCGTACAGAGACGTGTCAAGAAAGTCTATCCATTCCAGTGTTGTTGGAGAGGCATTGATGGTGTTTCTCGAGTCTCGGCTGAAGCATCTCTCGGGAAGTTCCTCTGTAATGTGCTCAGTTGCCTGCTCTGAAGCTTCAGAGTCACACGGTGGGGAGTCCGAGGGTCCTCTTTTTGTACATGAAGGATTTAGTTCATCCATGTACAGATCGTATCTGTTCAGTTGTTCTATGCAGTTGCAAAACTAATATACGTATGGGGTCTTTGAGGCAATGACGATGTATCCTGGTGTTTTTGCGTATCTGCTTCTACAACATGTCTTCAGTCTTGAGTAGCTGTTCAGAATTATTTTCTTGATTTGAGAGGCACACTGGATGGACAGGTAGCTCTTGTGAAAACTCTAAGTTATTAATGCTTTCCCGTACATGAGTCACTGGTTCTTGTCGTCTCAAATGTGATGGATCGATGTTACTGAGAGCTGAACTTATCATTTGTATTTCGGTCGATGCTAAACAGGGTTTTTTGGTTAGTTTCTTGAACACATCAGATAAAGAAATTAACAGCAGCAGTATAGTCTCCCACATTATCTACAACATTCTGACAACGCTTGTACATTCGACTAGACGCAAGTAGACAAGATATTGCTGGTGCTCCGTGTCCTTGCATGCTGCACTGTGTATGAGACAACATAGAAGTGCAGTTGAGCATAACGATAAGGCGAGGTGTCCCAGGAATTCTGTCCCTGACTGTACAAGAACTATCGCACAGTCAGTTTAACAGCTCATGCTCCCAAGTTGATAACAATAATACTGTATAGAAGAGTGGAAAAAACATCAGGGTCTGTTAGATGAGGATCACTTCAGATTTCGGAAAAGTGAAAACAGATCTGACTTCGCGCTTTATAATGGAACAAAACTTACGAATAACAAGAAACATTAATATGGTCTGTCGATCTAGGTAAAGATTTTGACAATGTAAAATGTCCAAGACGTTCTAACTTTTCATGAAGGTAGGTGTAAGCTATAGGGAAAGACGGATAATATACAATATGTGCAAGAATCAACAGGGGAAAAATGGGAATGGAAAGCCAAGAACATAGTGCTCGTATTAGACAGAGATCCCTGCTTTCGTCACTACAGTTCAGTTTGAATATCGAGAAATAATGACGGAAGTAAAAGAAAGGTTCAGGAATGGGATTAAAAGTCTGACAAGATTCTCTGATGGCAGTGCTGTCCCTAGTTAAATTCTTTGGAATGAAATGATCCAGTGAGTACACACCGTGGATTTCTAGTGAGGAGAAAGATGAATGTAAAAAGAATTAGAAGAAAGTAGCTATAAACTTACAAGATGACCGATTCTATTCATTACCACGTATGTCGTCCAACTTTATGTGGGCGTTATTTCTATGCAGCGGTTGTCGCAGCGACATGTAGAGCGGCGTGGATTCGAATCCCTCAGAGCACTTAGTTTTCTTATTTTCTTTTTTAATGTTACTTAAACTGAAAATAAACTGAAATAATGCTGTATACGTTGTATTTACGAATATTTTCGTGAGAGGTGTGAAAAAGAAAGGCAAGTCAAAATTTTAGATGCCAAATAAATTTCCAAGAAAGGATTGTGCTTACAGCGTCCGCAAGGACTCTGCAAATAACTTTCTAAGAAGGGACTGTAATTAAAACGTCCCATCAGACAGCTTAAGTAGAGAATTATCGTTCGTCGACGTCAATCGAAATACTCATTTTAACGTCACGTGTAACAAAATATTTGCGTTTGTATGCTCTCTTTCCAGGTTGCCAGTATCAACCGACTTATAACCGAATACTGGTTCATCGAGAGGCGAAAGTCAAACAAATTTTCCTTTGTTAATTAACTCGAGACTTTTCGAGATGAAGCAGGAGTACTACCGTGCAGTACCCAAGTGATTCTCCCCAAATGCGATCCGATAACGGATCCCTAAAATACATACTTTTGTGATCATCCAAAGAATTTGATCAAAAAGATTCAAGTCTGTTTTCATTTGATCGAGAGAGAAAGGAAAATCCACTCAAGCACCTGTCAATCATCAACAGTAGAATAATAAAATTAATTTTATATATGAAGTTTTCGTGAACGCCTTCCTAACATTCCTTCCTGGGAATTTACTTGTTGAGCTGTGGTCGATCAATTTTTACTCTTGAATCACGTTACGTTGCACTTTGATTACATTACTTTAATCGAATTGCTTACTTACTTCAGTTAGTTACGAGCACACAAAGTTACTTAATGCATGAAGGATACACATAAATAGAAACACAGTTAATCAGTGTAGGACCAAATAAATAAACGCTCAGTCTCATTGGCGTAAGGTAATTAAACAGATCAACCAGAGGGTGTGAACTTTGAGTTAAAAAATTTATTATGTAAAATATTTACATATTTAAATAAAAACGGAGTTTCATGAAAATAGATCATTACAACAACGCAGCCAACAAATGGTTCTACCTGCGAAAGCAACCAGCTACAGGCCCTCACTGAACGCTATCTTCGACCACCTGATATTAGCACTATGGGACTTAACATCTGAGGTCATCAGTCCCCTAGAACTTAGAACTACTTAAACGTAACTAACCTAAGGACATCACACACATCAATGCCTGAGGCAGGATTCGAACCTGCGACCGTAGCGGTCGCAAGGTTCCAGACTGAAGCGCCTAGAACCGCTCGGCTACAACGGCGGGCAACCAGAGTCTAATAAGTGACAAGTCGGTGAGCTACTGCAGAAGAAAATGCCAGGCTCAAATTCATTTGCATGGATTTTTGTGGGGTATGTTATCCACCCGCTAAGAAGTGACCGTGTAGGAAGTGTGTGACCGCAAATTCTGTCGGTATGCTGGTAGAGACTGTGGCATTACAGTTCGGATCGAGGTGTAAGAGGTAGTAAGATGACTACCGTTGCTGGTGGAAACATTGTCACTTATTTGGGCTGGCTTGTATTGGTTGGATAACTAGCTCTCGATGTACAGTATTTGGGTAACCATATAAGTAGTGTGTTTCCTTCTACATAAATAATCATCACTATGCATATGCATATGACCCATATGCCTACACACTTCTCTAGGCGGAATACAGTATCATGGCCGGTCCACTATGAATAGCTTGAGGGGGGGTGTGGGGTAAAAATGAGTAATGCGGTGATTCAGTTCCGAATCTCCCCCTACTTCTGGAGTGGCTCTGAATTATGCTTAGAGGTGTCAGGCTGTTGCACCAGTGTAAATAATTCAATGGCTAGTGTATTGGAAACTCTGTGATACTCTTAGTTTGGTATTATGGAGGTATTGGACGTATGCTCCATCTGAAAAAGAGGTGATGTATTTCTCACGAAGCACTATGCTGCCAACGGAGAATGTGAGATCATTACACTGTCGTATTTTAGCGCAGCAATCATAGGAGTACGATACAGCAGATTAGGACATGTACAGTGGGACATTTATAGACAGTCGATGATTTGTATGTGTTATGTTCCTGAATTTCTTTGAGCAGTTCACGTACACTCTGCATGATCGTGAATTTCTTTCTGTAAGTGGTTGTATTATTTTTTTATTTATTTTTGTTGTTGTGAAAGTTCTTTGTTTATTCAGAGACCGGTGGTGGGCTAGACAGCATTATAACTAATGGAACAGTGCTGTCAAAACGTTATGGGATTTCGGGAGAATTAGCAGGGGTCCGTTACTTGGATGGGCACATCTCTTACCCGTCGAAATCAGATGGATTCAAATGCTGTATATCAACGACTGGAAGATTCATGAGAAGATGTCAGGTAAGGGATACGCTGACAAATGCGGATTTGAGAGGTGAGCTCTATACCGATTTTTATAAGTGTTGTGGCAGACATATTACAGCCTTTCACACACGTCACACGAAGTGACTGCAATGAGAAAATTATGGGCTAATACGAAGGTTTTTACTGACACACAATTAGCAGGAGAAGTTCGTTTTTTGTTTTTTAGATAAATAAGAGACGACGTTATCCCATGAGTTTTTTTGTGCCTATAAATGAATGGAATATACTGATCAGTCAGAACATTATGATCACCTTCCTAATAGTCTATATGTTCACCTTTGCCTCGGATAACAGTGGCGTCACATTGTGGCATGATAGCAATGAGGCCTTGCTTGGTCACTGCAGCGATTTGGCACCACATCTGCTCACACAGGTCGTTTGATTCCCGTAAATGCCGCAGGGGGGTGGGGAGGGGGATTCGACGAGCTCTGACACCACAGTCAACTACATTGCAGATGTTTTTGATCAGAGGTTCAGACTAGGTGAGTTGGGGGACCAGCACATCAATTGCAACTCAACACTGTGTTTCTCTAATTACTCCATCGCACTCCTGCCCTTGTGACGCGGTGCATTATCTCGTTGAGAAAGGACGCTGCCACTGGGGAACATGGTCGTCGTGAAAGGGTGTACGTAGTCTGCAATCAGTGTACAATACTCATTCACCGCCATGTCGCCCTGCACGAGCTCCACTGAAACCAAGGATACACACGTAGCATTATGGAGCTGTCGGCAGCTTTTCTCCATTCCACAGTACAGTTATCAAGTAGTTATTCCCCTGGAAGACGACGGATTCGCTCCCAGCCATCGGCATGATGAATACGTTATCGGGATTCATCACACCATACAACGCTTTGCCACTGCGCCAAAATCCAGTGTCAATGATCATGTGCCCATTTCACACATAGTTGCCAATGTCATGGTGTTAACTTTGATACTTGCATAAGACGTTGGCAGTGGAGGCCCATCGTTAGGTGTGTTCAGTGCACTGTATGTTCTAAATACTTGTACTCAGCCCAGCATTAAAGTCTGATGTTAGTTCCGCCACAGTTCACCGCCTGTCATATTTTACCAGTATGCCAAGGCTACGACGTCTGCTGTGGATGTGGTTTCACCTTGATTTCGCCACGAGCTGAATACACTCACCACAGAACTCCTCAAACTCATGACATGGCTTCCAAAAAATGGCTCTGAGCACCATGGGACTCAACTGCTGAGGTCATGAGTCCCCTAGAACTTAGAACTAGTTAAACCTAACTAACCTAAGGACATCACGAACATCCATGCCCGAGGCAGGATTCGAACCTGCGACCGTAGCGCATGGCTTCCAGTTTCCAAAATGCTTGTTCCAAGTCTCTGGGCCAATCTGCTCTTGGTCAAACTCAGATAGATTACATACCTTTCCAATCTACACATGAACGGTACACACACTGGTACTACGTGCACTGTGCTTGTGTCTGACTAGCAGTAATTCTTCTCCAGGTGAAGCTACTATCACGTGGGTGGCTTTATATCAATAGTAGGTCGCTCATCATAATTTCCTGGCTGATTAGTGTACATCTTAATAGGTAGAAAAAATTTACATCTACATCTATATGCATACTTTGCAACCCATCCAAATCTTGTGCCACTACTACCATTTCTTTCCTATTCCACTCGCAACTAGAGCAAGGAGAAATAGAAAAGACCTAGCAATTCCTGTCAGTTTCGAGGTAGGGGTGAGGAGGGGATGAGGGGTGGTGAGGGTAGGGGAGGTGGAAAACCCATGATGTCACAATTTCGATTTCCTTCTGGTTGCAATAAAATGAACTAATCTCGTATCAAATTCCAGGTTGAGGAGAGACCGTAGTCAGCACGTTCAGGCACAGTTGGTGTTGTTCAGATCCTTCAGAACGCAGGTTAGAAGACATGGAGTGCCGTTGAGTTTAGCAGTCCTCCTGGGAAACCAGATGTCAGCTACATCCAAACAGGTGCAAATCCCATGGGACAACTATTGGTCACATCCTTCAGGAGCACCAACATAAAGAACGCAGGTGGAAAGATAGGTAATGCCTTTGTTGGCATTCGCCAGTCCTTCCTATAAAACCGATTGTTGGCTCCATCAGAGCCAAGATCAAAGGCCTTTGAAGCAAGTGCATAGGGAAGAAGTGCACCATCCTTCCACGAACCACTTCGTAGTTTCTTGATTGTTGGTCAAGTGCTCTTGTGGTCACAGTCCACAACTGGGTAAGCTGAGGAATGCTCCAGTGCAGCCGCTTGTATGTGGCGACAGGAAACGCCCCTTTTTTTGTCAGCTTTTCTAGGAAAGACTTTGAAGCTGCCACTACAGGCTTACTGCCTCAGACACGCTAGGGGTAGGGTGGTTCACAAGGAAAGAGCCTCCTTCATATATAACACTAGAAGTATACTGTTAAGTGAGCACTCCTTCTAGGAAATGTCTTTGATGCGACTACTACAAGCCGACAGGCCACATCAAAGTGAGACCGATACAGAGGCCACAAGACGCCGACAAAGGGGAGCTGCTTCCCGTCTACGGGAGAAGTACCGCGAATACACCGTACTAGTTTTACACACGACCGAACATGGGCAGAGGCGCTGCTGCAGCGCTAACTTAATGCACATATCTGTCAGCTGGTAACAACTGTTTTTTCACGATGTATATCACTTATATACTAAGATGGTATCTGTTCTTTCGGACATGTCCGAAGGAACAGATACCATCTTAGTATACATATACACACACACACACACATATATATATATATATATATATATATATATATATATATATATATATAGTTAAGGCTCACCGGCCACTTGACCATCCTCTTCTTCTGTGCGAATGCACAAACAGTGCCCGAACTCTTACGGGAATAGGCAACGCGCCGCGAGTAATGAGTATAATGGGCGGGGAGCACTACGAATGTAGTGCGGGATAATTCGTTAAGAATGTGGGTTTCGCCCTGCAGTCGCACTATCCTCTGTGTCCTCGGTGACTCAGATGGATAGAGTGTCTGCCATGTAAGCAGGAGATCCCAGGTTCGAGCCCCGGTCGGAGCACACATTTTCATCTGTCCCCGTTGACGTATGTCAACGCCTGTAAGCAGCTAAGGGTTTTCATTTCATTGTAATTTCATATATCATTTCCCATCAGTTTCTGCGTGTACTATCGGTGTCATCTCAATTTGCTGAGATTATTTCTGCCTGTGACGATGTTTTTAACTATCCATTTTTCCCGCAATATGTGTGATTTACCATCAAAGAAACCTCTGTTTTGCCTGATTTGCGAGAATGATCTATATATGGGGCAAAGACAATGATCTGTTGCAGTATAATTCCCCGCGGTGAGTGTTTACGTTGACGTTGACGCCAATTTCGTGGCTGTATTGCGCGTGTGATTGGAACAAAAAGCGTTCTACACTCATCATCATAAATTAAGGATAATTGCAGAATGTGGTGCCACACAAGCGGCACTACACAAAACTGGCACTAATAGCATAGGCATGTAGGGAACACATACGATACTGATCTGTAAGTCCATGGTATTGGTGATAAGTTGAGAAAACCGTCCCGAAACACATGTGTTACAAAATGCCACTGTTTCCTGCGCCTGTACCCCGACATCAATATGGGAAATGATCACCATGCACACGTACACAGGCCGCACGAGTTGGCATACTCTGGATCAAGTGATCGAGCAGCTGCTGGGGTATAGCCTCCCATTCTTGTACCAGTGCCTATCGGAGCTCCTGAAGTGTCGTAGGGGTTTGAAGATGTGCAGCGATACCTCGACCGAGAGCATCTCAGACGTGCTCGTTGGGGTTTAGGTCTGGAGAACAGCAGGCCACTCCATTCACCTGATATCTTCTGTTTCAAGGTACTCCTCCACTATGGCAGCTCGGTGGGGCCGTGTGTTATCATTCATCAGGAGGAAGGTGGGACACACTTCACCCCTGAAAAGGCGGTCATACTGGTGCAAAATGACGTCCCGATACACCAGACCTGTTACAGTTCCTATGTCAAAGATATGCAGGGGTGTACATGCACCAATCATAATCCAACCCCACACCATCAAACCACGACCGCCATACAAGTCCCTTGGTATCTGGCTCTTGGTTCACGCCAGATGAAAACCCGGAGAGAATCACTGTTCAGACTGTACCTGAAGTCGTCCGCGAACATAACCTGGGACCACTGTTCCAATGACCATGTACTGTGTTCTTGACACCAGGCTTTGCGGGCTCTCCTGTGACCAGGGTCAGTGGAATGCACCTTGCAGGTCTCCAGTCGAATAAACCATGTCTTTTCAGTAGTCTGTAGACTGTGTGTCTGGAGACATCTGTTCCAGTGGCTGCAGTAAGGTCCCGAGCAAG
The DNA here is from genome assembly GCF_021461395.2 of Schistocerca americana. NCBI lineage: Eukaryota > Metazoa > Arthropoda > Insecta > Orthoptera > Acrididae > Schistocerca > Schistocerca americana. The sequence continues at coordinate 336,782,133 of NC_060122.1, read as the reverse complement.
GCTACCTGCATTACTCCATGGTCGTCTGCGGGCACTGATGGTGAGATATCGGTCTGTTGTTGTGTTGTACACTGTGGACGTCCCGTACTGTAGCGCCTGCACACTTTTCCTGCCTGCTGTAATCGTTGCCATAATCTTGAGATCACACTTTGTGGCACATGGAGGGCCTGTGCTACGACCAGCTGTATTTGACCAGCCTCCAGTTACCCTAGTATTCTACCCCTCATAACGTCATCAATTTGTGTTCTTTGAGCCATTTTCAACACACAGTCACCATTAGCACGTCTGAAAACGTCTGCAAACTTACTCGCTGCACCGTACTCTGACATGCACCGACACACCTCTGCCTATGTGGACTGCTGCCAGAGCCACCATGCGACGACCGCAGGTCAAATGCACCGCATGGTCATACCCCGAGGTGATTTAAACCCACAAACCGTCCACCGGAGCGTTTTTTCACCATATATATCAGCATTATCCTTAATTTCTGACCATGAGTGTATATGTATTTGATTATTTTTTGACATGTCGATTATTTTTTCGACGTATTTCACAACATTTGTACCTTTAAAAACTAAATGATGAGCTTTTCCAGCCAATTTACAATAGGAGCAAATCAAAAATAAAAAATAAAAACTACCCTATGTCCTTCAGCAACAAAAGCTCAATACAGACTGAGCGATTTTTCCCGCCACTTTTTCAGATGTGGGAGGGGGGGGGTGAGTTTTGTAAGAGTGGGGATGTTGGGGTGGGGAGGTGATGGTTTAGGGGGAAACCTATGATATCGTCAACGCTATACTGCCACATCTACACCAGTGGGCAGGGGGTCGAGGAGGAGGTTCCAACATCTTCAATAAATTAAAACAGCGCCAGAATTCTCTTTACTTCCGTCTGGCACCGGCATGTCGCATGAGGGCAGTAACGATCGTCATTCTGACCTATCTCCTTGCTACTGGAACCATCGTACCTGCAGTAGGCGTAACTCCATCGTTATTGAGAAGACTGTTCACCACAGCGAGTTCCACTAGAATCCTGCTGTGACGGATCCCTCAATAAATTTGAAAAGTGACTTCCGTTGTCAGGGCCTCGTCTGAAAAAAATGTTCCAATGTGTGTGAAATCTTATGGGGACACACTACTTAACCTAAATTATCCTAAGGACAAACACAAACACCCATACCCGAGGGAGGACTCGAACCTCCGCCGGGACCAACCGCACAGTCCACGACTGCAGCGCCTTGGACCGCTCTGCTAATCCCGCGCGGCACCTAGTCTGAATCTGAATACGTTACATGGAGGTTCTGTATTGTTCGAGGGGCGTAAAGAGGCCTCTCTGTTCTTAGAGGCACACAACTGCAGTAACAATTCGATGCATCAGACGGAAATGCTATTATTTCAATAAACGTTTACTTGCCTACTCCATGTTCTACGAAGAGGAGTGTCCAATTATCTGAATTCTATCAAAAGGAGCTGAAATTCCTGGTGGAAACCAATCGCAACCAACTTTTAATCCAATAAAATGTAAGTCTCGGTCAAAGTGCAACTAGTGAGACCTATGACAGCGTTTTCCCATGTTCTTCTTCTTAATCTACCTTTTTGTTGTTCTTTCTCAGGTTGGATTTTCGTAGTAGCTGGATTAGGAAAGCTATCAAGAGTGTGGACCATATTATTATTCATCAGGCATACAGACCTCAAGAATACACCAGCACGCTACTTTCCCACAGGTTGGTTATACTCGCAAACATTTAACACAAGTGTGAAAAGCCAATGAAGCGTTTAGAAAAATAAAGAGACGTGAGAGTGATTTGACAGACTCATAATAATTTTTTACTCTGTTCACATATGGGCATCGCATAATATTATCAGAACGTTTCTATAATAAGGTACTTCGTGCGCCCGCTGCGCTGTTTTGTTAGAGCTGTGTGGTGGTGATTTTCATTTGCATGCACAAAGCCCCACTGCTTCGGTTACCGCGTCCGGCAGGGAACAGTGAGCGAAGTGCCCCTCCAGCTATGGTTCAAATGGCTCTGAGCACTATGGGACTTAACATCAGAGGTCATCAGTCCTCTAGAATTTAGAACTACTTAAACTTAACGAACCCATGGACATCACACACATCCATGCCCGAGGCGGGATTCGAACCTGTGACCGTAGCGGTCCAGACTGAAGTACCTAGAACCGCTCGGCCACTCCGCCCGGCCCTCCAGCTATGCGAGCAGATGTCTGAAGACTTCAAAACAGGCGCTCTAATTAGATTGGCTCTGTTTATTGTGTTGGGATTTGAGTTTTCTCTTCCAGAGACTACCAATCTATATTTCCTCCAACACATTCAGCAGATGCCTGGATTTTGGTGGGATTCATTCATAGGTACATTTCGCTGCACCATGACCAGAGACGATGGCAGATGCAGTATTACATTGTTCTGAACATCACTTCCTTTGTACTTTTGTCTCATAGTAGCTTACGATAATACTCTTACTCTGACACAGTATATATTTCCAAAACTGAGTATGGCGCGCCTCTCTGTCTGACCATCTTGCATATTACCAGCTTACGTCTATTCCATACATCCGCAGTCCAGAAGTTTTTGTGGCACAATTTGAACCCAATAATAATATTAGCTTGAAGCCGAACCCTCTGATTTGTTTTTATAATTATCTGTGTTATCATTTGTGAAATTGTTACATTTCAGTCCAGGATGGTGTACATTTCAGTGTGGTTAGTGCCTTCATTTTATCACTCACATTTCCGTAATCTTTATTTTTTATTCGAGTTTGCTGTACTCGTATTATTTAATGGCTTCCTCTTCTTTGAACTCGTTTGCTGTTGTTACTTGCCGCCCGCTGTGGCCGAGAGGTTCTAGGCGCTTCAGTCCGGAACCGTGCGAACGCTACGGTCGCAGGTTCGAATCCTGCCTCGGGCATAGATGTGTGTGTTGGCCTTACGTTAGTCAGGTTTAAGTAGTTAACTTTAGTTTAAGTAGTTAATTTTAGGACATACATTCAAAACTTTTCCTGCTATATCTTCTATTTGTCTTTCATTCTCAGACCATAACAAGATCGTATCATCGACATGCCTTCTGTGGTTTATATATCTGAAAGACAGATTCGAAAAGTTATTACGAGAAACGGGGTCCCGTCAGAACATCTCCTGGTCAAATGATTCTCATTGTACTTAAAACACAAGACAGCAGGAGCTGCAGTGTTTACATATGCTCTGTTAAGTTCTAGAATGTCAAGGAATTGAATACTTACCGAATTAGTGACTATTTTCATCAGGATATGGTTTGATTTCGAAATTGTTCCCCTTTAGGAGAGCGATTGATCTTGATTTCATAATTTCATCTCTGGACGTTTTTCTTCTTTACTCCCCAAAAACTCTTCATCCTCTCAGAATGCACCTTCTTCCGTTCTTCTGTCCATTTTTTATCAGGATGGCGCGATGTTCTTTCCGGATATTTCACACTTGTTATTTTATTCCGGCACTCAGTGCGGTCTTCGAGATTTTTTATGTTGATCTGCTGCAAATCCCTGTGGACTTCTTACAGCCATTCTGTGACACATTTACTGTTTCTTATAGTATTGAAAAGTTTCCTTGCTGTTCTGGACTCTTCCATGCTATAGAAATGTATATAAAATTTGGCTCGGCGTTTTCTGATTTCGTCTTTTACTGTGTTGGCTTTATATAGAGCTCCTTTTGTGGATTCTTCATTCAAATTCCGTTTTATTAATTGCCCCGCAAATCTTCCTAAGAATTTTTCTTTTCTGATTTTCTATTTCCCTAACTTTTCGAATGACCATCAATCACCATTGTTTCAGCTGCGTAGATTGCTTCTGGAAGAATCACCGTTCTACAGTGCCTTAATTTTGTGTATGTCGAAATGCAATTCTTGTTGTAATGCGTCCATGTTAGCTTGTAGGCCCTCTGGAGCTTGGTGACTTTGTTCATTGACGATTTAATCCTGAAGACTGTATAGTATCTCAGGGGTATTTAAAATGGCAGACTTGTGCAATTTTACCATGTTTTGTGATTAAAGGGGATTTGTTTTCTGACTGTCTTTTCAAATATTTTGTTTTTTTCATACGATATCTGTAGGCCGGTTTTTTTGTGAAATTTCATGTAGTTTTCTACTGCGTGAGTTGTTTCTGTTCTATTATTGGTGGTAATTACAATATCGTCATTGAAAGCAAGGCACTTGACTTTAATTCGGTACCCTTTTTTGATACCAGTTTGGATGCCCTTTATATGAGATTCCCGTTCCCTGATGATCTTTTCTAGAACAATATTTAAAAGCATTTGGGATAGTCCGTCCCCCTGTCGGACTCCAGTTGTGATTTCGAAGGGTTCGGATATTTCGCCCATGAATTTCACTTTGATGTTGTTCCTGTAAGTGTCTGTTCTGTGATTTTTCGTGTCTATCGGTCGATCCCAAATTTTTCCATGATTTTAAACAGGGTTTCACGGTCCAGTGAATCGTATACTTTATTGAAGTCGATGAATGTAATTACCGTGTTTCTGCATTTCCTCATCTGTAATATCGTCTTTAAGCACCATATTTGTTCCGCACATGGTCTGTTTTATATGTATACATTAATAATTTATTAAATTCTCTGTTTATCCTGAATTTTTGGTAATACGTACTGTTTACATTCGGCCATACTGATGTTTCTTTCCTTACACAAATATATTTCCGATTGATTTTCGAGGATCTATCTGTTCATAAAATTTAGTTTTTACTGTTGAATTCCTCTCGTTGGTATTTCGTTTACTCTGTGCTTCAAACTTATTAGTTGGGTTCTTGTGTATCGTTACGATTCCGTTTTGTGTAGAATGTCTAATTGTAGTTTTAGTACGGAGCCATTGAAGCAAATAGTTAGTTTCAGTGTAGGTGGAATGCCTTAAGTTCTCGTTTTCTGGAAACTGTAAATGTACAGTCTGTTTAAAGTACAGCAAATGTGTACCACATTTCTTTGTACCTACGTTATTTTGTAGTCATGTCTGTCATTCCTGTTCTAAGTTTATTTACTTCGGCTTATAACTTACAGCTGATACAATGTTCATTTTCGCTTAATTGTAGTAATTGTATTTTAATTTGTACACAGAATTCGATCTAAGCATCATTTACTGATAGTCGCTGTTAGTACAGTGTAACCAACTGTATCCAGCGCCAAATTTCTGAGAAAAAAATATTTGTGTCTAACGGATAGGCCTAGTTCCAGCAACACTTACTGTGAAGCAACAAACACTGTTTATTTTGAGTGTTCATGACCCATGAACCTTGCCGGTGGTGGAGGAAGGCTTGCACGCCTCAAGTGATACAGATAGCCGTACTGTATGTGTAACTACAACGGTGGGGTATCTGTTGAGAGGCCGGACAAACTCCAGAAGAGGGACAGCAACCTTTCCAGTAGTTGCAGGGGCAAAAGTCTGGATGATTGACTGATCTGGCCTTGTAACTTTAACCATAACGGTCTTGCTGTGCTGAAAGCAAGGGGAAACTACAGCCGCAATTTTTCCCGAGGGCATGCAGCTTTACTGTATGGTCAAATGATGATGGGGTCCTCTTGGGTAAAATATTCCGGAGGTAAAATGATCCCTCATTCGGGTCTCCGGGCGGGGACTACTCAGGAGGACGTCGTTATCAGGAGAAAGAAAACTGGCGTTATACGGATCGGAGCGTGGAATGTGAGATTCCTTAATCGGGTAGGTTAGAAAATTTAAAAAGTGAAATGGATAGATTGAAGTTATATATAGTGGGAAGTTCGGTGGCAGGAGGAACAAGACTTTTGGTCAGGTGAATACAGGGTTATAAATACAAAATCAAGTAGAGTTAATGCAGGAGGTTTAATAATGAATAAAATATAGGAGCGCGGGTAAGCTACTACGAATAGCATAGTGAACGCATTATTGTAGCCAAGATAGACACAAAGACCATGCCGACCACAGTAGTAAAAGTACATATGCCAACTAGCTCGGCAGATGACGAAGAGACTGAAGAACTGTAAGTTGAGATAAAAAAATTAATCAGATAGTGAAGGGTGACGAAAATTTAATAGTCATTGGGGACTGGAATTCGATAGTAGGAAAAGAAAGAGAAGGAAAAGTAGCAGGTGAATATGGAATGCGGGTAAGAAATGAAAGAGGAAGCCACCTGGTAGAATTTTGCACAGAAAGTAACTTAATCACAGCTAACACTTGGCTTAAGAATCATGAAAGAAGATTGTATGCATGGAAGAGGTCCGGAGAAAAATGTTTCAAATGGCTCTGAGCACTATGGGACTTAACATCTGAGGTCATCAGTTCCCTAGACTTAGAACTACATAAACCTAACTAACCTGAGGACATCACACACACATCCATGCCCGAGGCAGGATTCGATCCTGCAGCGCGGTTCCGGACTCAAGTGCCTAGAACCGCTCGGGCACAGCGGTCGGCCGGTCTGGAGATACTGGAAGGTTTCAGACAGATTATATAATGGTAAGACAGAGATTTAGGAGACTGGTTTTAAATTGTAAGACATTTCCAGGGGCAGATGTGGACTCTGACCACAACGTATTGGTTATAAACTGTACTGGTAGGTCAAAACTGAAGAAATTGCAAAAAGGTAGAAATTTAAGGAGATGGGACTTGGATAAACTGAAAGAACCAGAGGTTTCAGAGAGTTTGAGAGAGAGCATTAGAGAACGAATCACAAGAACGAGGAAAAGAAATGCAGTAGAAGATGAATGGGTAGCCTTGAGAGATGAAATAGTGACGGTAGCAAAGGATCAAGAAGGTAAAAAGACGAGGGCTAGTAGAAATCCTTGAGTAACAGAAGGGATACTGAATTAAATTGATGGGAGGAGAAAATATAAAAATGCAGTAAATGAAGCAGGCAAAATGGAGTACAAACGTCTCAAAAATGAAATCGACAGGAAGTGCAAAATGGCTAAGCAGCGATGGCTACAGGACAAATGTATGGGTGTAGAGTCATATATTTCTGGGGGTAAGGTAGATACTGTCTACAGGAAAAATAAAGAGACCTTTGTGGAAAATAGAACCACTTGTGTGACTATCAAGAGCTGAGATGGAAAACCAGTTACAAGCAAAGAAGGGAAAGCAGAAAGGCGGAAGGAGTATATAGAGGGTCAACACAAGGGCGACGTACTTGAGGGCAATATTATGGAAATGGAGGGGTAGATGAAGATGAAGTGGGAGATATGGCACTGCGTGAAGAATTCGACAGAGCACTGAAAGACTTAAGTCGAAACAAGGCCCCGGGAGTGGACGACATTCCATCAGAACTACTGATGGCCTTGCGACAGCCAGCCCCGACAAAACTCTCCATCTGGTGAGCAAGATGTATGAGACAGGCGAAATACGTTCGGACTTCGAAGCACGTAGTAATTCCAATTCCAACGAAAGCAGGTGTTGACAGGTATGAAAATTACCGAACTGTCGGTTTAATAAGTTACGGATGCAAAATACTAACTCGCATTCTTTACAGACGAATGGAAAAAGTAGTAGAAGCTGACCTCGGGGAAGATCAGTTTGGATTCCGTAGAAATTTTGAAACATGCGAGGCAATACTGAGCCTAAGAATTACCTTAGAAGACAGATTAAGGAAAGGCAAACCTACGTTTCTAGCGTTCACAGACTTAGAGAAAGCTTTTGACAAAGTTGACTGAAATACTCTCATTCAAATTCTGAAGGTGGTGGCGGGAAAACAAAGGTGGCGAATGGCTATTTACAATTTGTACAGAAACCAGATGGCAGTTATACGAGGCGAGGGACATGAAAGGGAGGCAATGGTTGGGAAGGAAGCGAGACACGATTGTTATTAAATCTGTATATTGAGCAAGCAGTAAAGGAAACAAAATAAAAATTTGGAGAAGGAATTAAAATCCATGGAGATGAAATAAAAACTTTGAGGTTTGCTAATGACATTGTAATTCTGTCAGAGACACCCAAGGACTTGGAAGAGCAGCTGAACTGAATGGACAGTGTCTTGAAAGGAGGATATAAGACGAACATAAGCAAAAGCAAAAGGGGGTAACGGAATGTAGTCAGATTAAATCAGGTGATGCTGAGGGAATTACATTAGGAAATGAGACACTTAAAGTAGTAAATGAGTTTTGCTGTTTGGGAAGCAAGGTGGAGAGGATATATAATGTAGTCTGGCAATGGCAAAGAAAGGGTTTCTCAAGAAGAGAAATTTGTTAACATCGATTTAAGTGTCAGGAAGTCTTTTCTGAAAGTGTTAATATGGAGTGTAGCCATTAATGGAAATGAAACATGGACGATAAGTAGTTTTGACAAGAAGAGAATAGAAGCTTTCGAAATGTGGTGCTACAGAATGCTGAAGATTAGATGGGTATATCACGTAACTAATGAGGAGGTACTGAACAGAATTGGGGAGAAGAGGAAATTTTGGCAGAACTTGACTAGAAGAAGGGATCGGTTGGTAGGAGATCTTCTGAAACATCAAGGGATCACCAATTTCGTATTGGAGGGCAGCGTGGAGGATAAAACTGGTAGAGGGAGATTAAGAGATGAATACACTAAGCAGATTCAGAAGGATGTATCTTGCAGTAGTTATTGGGAGATGAAGAAGCTTGCACAGGATTGAGTAGCATGGAGAGCTGCATTAAATCAATCTCTGAACTGAGGACGACAACAACAACAAAAGGCGGTAGCATATATCTTGAATTTTATTTATTCATTTCCTTTGGATTAACTGTGCAGATGGGCACATATATTAATTTTAACCATCTTCTCTGCGACTGTCTATGTTGAAATCAACTATGAACAATCATGATTACTGAAAAATTTTCTTTATTGTATTTCAAGTTTTCTTATTTTAGGGCAACTGCATCTGACACTTTTTAGAATGCGCCTTTAACGGATAGTTATATGTTAAAACGTGCTGGCAACTGATAATGCTATTACCATCTGAGCTATTCAGACAGCGCTAGTGTGAGGGTTCGAGTCCCGGTCTGGCTCAAAGTTTTAATCTGCCCGGAAGTTTTATTACTGCGCGCTTTCAGCTCTAGAGAGAAAAACCAGCTCTTTTTATATAAGCGGTTTCCTTTAAGAGAAGGATGTCTCGTCTTTCATGACTAATTTTTGTTTATCTGTTCTAAGGATCTCCTAGTTGCCTCAGACTTGTGTTTCTTATGGGCGCTCTTGTGCGCTTGTTTCATCCTGTGCGTAACTCTTGGGTTTGTTCCTGAAGAAAACCATTTGTAGAAATTAAAAGATAAAAACGACTACTCGATTACAAAATGGAGACGGAATTTAATGACTTTTCTTTCAGTGATGATTCTCCGCGTTGGTCAGAGGCCATCAAAATTTATAAAATATAAGGAAGTACTGGTACAAGTAACTGATACACTGTGAAAATTCGATATTGTTTTGATCGAACTTAAACAACCCTTCCCTGACGAAAATCATACACGCTGAGTGAAATTAATAGGGGTTACATTATCATGAAAGAATAAATTGAAACATCGATGTACGTATTTAATATGGAGCTAATTCCGCGTTTTGAAAAATCTTTAAAACGATATTTTGCTGGAAGTCTAGAAAATCGCATCATAGAGAAGTTACACTTATCAGAACAAACTGAAGTGGACGCGAAAAAGACAGTTTAACGGGTTTGTTTCTGTGAATAAAATTTTTAAAATAATTTGGTGCCTAAACAAACACTCTCGTTGCTTTTTAACACAAGCTGTTAGCGTCAAGTTTCCCGTTTTTCTAAATATCTCTGAAAACAGTATAATTCATGTTTTACTAATTCCACAGGACCGTCAAAAAGTTTCCTCTCAGATTATCCCATGGTATTTAATACTTTAAAATTATTTATTTTCAAACTTTATTTCAAAGGATTTGCAGAACATTTCCAGCACATTTTTAGGACACGACATCTACATAATGTATAAATAATTTTCGAGGGCTGTAATCCCTTCTATCTGTTCCTCCAACTGCACCTGAACTTTCTCATGATTAGTGAGAAAACTCAGAATCTGAGAGCCAATTTTTTTATGTGTTGTTTTGGTCTTCCATCCGAAGACTGCTTGAAGTAAGCTCTCCGTGATACTATATCCTGTGCAAGCCTTTCCATCTTCGAATAACTACCGCAACCTACATCCGTTTGAACCTGGCTGCTGTTTTCATCCTTTGGTCTTGCTCTACAGTTTTTATTATCTCTTCCCTCCAATACTAAATTGATGATTTCTTGATGTCTCGGAATGCGTCCTAGCAACGGATCCCTCGTGTTAGTCAAGGTGTGCTAGAAATTGCTTTTTTCCCCAATTCTGTTCAGTACGTCCTCAATAATTACGCAATCTATATGTCTAATCTTCATCATTTTTGTGTTGCAACACGTTTGAAAAGCTCCTATTTACTTCTTGTCTGAGTTGCTTATCGTCCACATCACCCTTCCGTACAAGCCTACAGTCCAAACAATTACCTTGAGAAAAGATTTCTTAGCACTTGCATTTGTATTAGATGTTAACAAATACGTCCCTTTTAGAAACGATTTCCCAGCTACAGACAGTCTCCGCTGTCCTTCGAGCATCATTAATTATTTTGCTCCTCAAACAGCAAATCTCATCTGCCTCTTGTAGTGTCTCATTTCCTGCACTAATTCCTCATTATCACCATTGTTTTGTCTTTGTTGATTTTAATCTTATACCTTCTAGTTCACTATTCCGTTCGTCTGTTCGTCCAATTCTTTCGCTGTCTCTGATAGGATTACGATGTCATCGGCAAACCTCAAAGTTTTGGTTTCTTGTTCCTGAACTTTGGTTCCTGCTTTTGTTTTCCTGCTTTGGTTTCTTTACTGCTTGTTCAGTGTACAGATTGAATAACATCGGGGATAGGCTACAGTCCTGTCTCACTCCCTTCTCAACTATTGCTTCCGTTTCACGTCCTTCGACTCTTTATGACACCCGTCTGCTTTGTCAACAAGTTGTTAACAACATTTCGCTTCCTCTTTTTTACACCTACCACCTTCAGAATTTTAAAGTATATATTTCAGCCGACATTGTGTAAACCCGTTCTTAAATCGATAAATCCTATGTATTTAGGCTTGCGGTTATTGGCATATTTCACAACGAAGTTGCAGTGTCAGGTGTTCGCGTGTTGCGTTCCTATATTTCTCAGGAACCCGCATTGGTCTTCGCCGAGGTCAGCTTCTACCAGTTCTTCCATCCTTCTGTTAATAATTCTTGTCATTATTTAGAAGCTATCTCTTCTTAAACTGATGGTAGGGTAATATTCATACCTATCAGCACGCGTTTTCTTTGGAATTTGAATTATTACATTCCTCTTTATGAATACCAAGTATGAGTTGTCAGCAGAGGAAACAGTAAATTATATTTCGTGATAGTTCTTCACCAGTTTTCTTCAAATAGGTTTTCGCTGAACTTTGAAAAGTTTCAGTTGTCTGTTACCTACATGTCCCATACCGGCAAAGGGCTTTTAAGTTAGAGGTCTTCATCTTTGGGTTTAGAATGAAGGAAATTAGAAAGAATATTTTAAGATGGTAAATAGTGATGGCATAGCGGACACGATATTGGTGATTATGCTTTTTCGTCCAGTGGTTAAGGTGGTAATGAAAACGGATCTTGGTGAAAGAAGGGTAATAAACTGTGATTTGACATATATTGGATAGGACTTTATAGAAAAATAGGGGTGATAAATCTATATGTGAGTAGGAAATTATAATTTGGGAACAGCAATTAGAGGTTGATGAGTAAGTTACAGTTGGTAGGATGGGCAGCCCTCGGGGATTAATATGTAGTCTGGAAGAGTGAAGCACTTAAAATACACTGGGAAAAAGATATAGAGGGTTTGAAGGTGAAAGAATGTTGGGAAGTTGTGCTAATGTTGAAGGACTACGTTCAGAGATATTGGGGTTTGGGTCACAATGGGGTTTCGGTTATCTAGTTCGCGGCAGACGTAGGGTATACGGAGCTGTTATAGGTGTTCGAGGAAACGAGAAAATCTGATAGTGAGTCCTGATATGCATCAATGTAGCTTACGAGATAGGATTGTGAGCCTGACCCTCATTCATATGGTGTTTCGGATTAACGACCATTGGTGTGGTACGGTGATTCCGCTGGTTTACCACACTTGTTTATACAAAAGCTGAGCTGGTTCGTCATCTCTGAATAAAAACGTTTTACCGAAATGCTTAAAATATTAACTCTGTTTCTGAATATTTGCTTGCTGCCGTTTGAGTTGACCTGCCACCTAGTGACTAAGACAGTTTAGATTTAGCTAATTCGGGTTCTTAGAGTTGTAACAACACTGCAGCTTTACATAACTGAAAACTTAAGCCTATTTAAGAAACAGAAATACTTAAAATTAATAATTTGTGTTTTAAGAAGATAGGAAAGAGTTTGAATTCGTAGACTGCTACCACTAACATTCTGTTGGTTGGTTCGGGGGAAGGGACCAGGCAGCGAGGTCATCAGTCCCATTGGATGAGGGAAGGATGGGGAAGGAAGTCGGCCATGTCCCTTCAAAGGAACCTTCCCCGTGTTTGCCTGAAGCACCTAAGCAAAATCACAGGAAACTGAAATCAAGATGGCCGGACGTGGGTTTGAACCGTTGTCTTCCCGAATACGAGTCCAGTGTGCTAACTGTTGCGCCACTTCGCTCGGTAATGTTCTGTCCGGGATGCGACACACGTATTTTGTCTGTTACAGCAGGTGAACATCGCGCGACTGCTACGGCCGCAGGTTCGAATTCTGCCTCAGGCATGGATGTGTGTGATGTCCTTAGGTTCGTTAGGTTTAAGTAGTTCTAAGTTCTAGGGGACTGATGACCTCAGCTGTTAAATCCCATAGTGCTCAGAGCCATTTGAACCATCTGAAGTAACGTCGAGACAGAAGGAACAAAATAGTGCCTCAGGCCTGAAGCAAAGAATTTTAATATTTCGAATGGGTGAGTGGCCATCAGCAAACCATACAACGGTGAGACAAATGGAGAAAAAAAAAGAAGAGCCAGAGAAAAGTGAATGAAAGCATGCATGCGATTCATGAACGAATATCCTGTACATATTGATGGAAACGGTTCCAAACAATGGCAGCAATATCGGCGTACAATGGTACAATCCAGAGTGGAACAAAGGAAAAAAAAGCTTGCAAAATATTAATCGAATACACGATTAGCACGACTCCTACAAAACCTGTCTTGGTCTCATCTTTAAGCGAATTCAGGTAAAATCGAGGAAACAGAATTTACACTGTGTGTAGCTCTTGCATGAATCGCATATCAATGTAAGACCTATGATACACGCAGTTAACAGGCGGCTCCTATTTTCGCATATTCTGTTGCTTCCCCTCCCTCTCCTCCCCAACAAACACACGCACACACACACACACACACACACACACACACACACACACACACACACACAAATAAAAAGCCTCAAAACCTATCAACTGAAAACTGATCGCCTCAATAGGGAAACTAAAAAGCAAGACAAAACATGAGTATCATTTCAAAATGTAAATAACTGTAACATTTTTTTCTTTTAATTTGATCCCTGCTTGTGTATACTCCATTTTTTCACTGTATTTATGCATGTTCGGTATAGCGTTTACAAGATACGCATGGAAATGAAAAATTCGTTCATTATTTTTTCTCTTAATGAGAACAGAGGAAAAAAAGGTTGTCAACTACAACTAATTATTAGGAGATAGTACTAAATAATAGTTATGAATCTGAATTTAAGTTGATGTGTTAACGCAAATTTAATTTGCTTCTGTTATTATTTTTAATGTTGACGTGTGACAGTAACACAATTCAGTTTAATGATCCAATAAAATTACACAGAATATATTCATGGAGCGTCACGGAATATGAATTTCGTCGATCATATTTTTATAAAAGTAGTAAACCATAGTACACAGTCCGACGAGAAAGTGAAGCATCCAGAAGGTAAGGAGGAATAATTATCAACTTTCAAGAGTTGAGAGGTTTTGTGTGTTGTTATTTCAGTGATTGCTATGTCGAGTTAAATTTGCAAAGAACTTATCAATATGAGACCATGTATCAGTATGATGCTACAGACCCTCTGAACTGTTTGAAAACACTGTTTCGTTTGGTAAGGGGTCATGTTGTTGTTGTGGTCTTCAGTCCTGAGACTGGTTTGATGCAGCTCTCCATGCTACTCTATCCTGTGCAAGCTTTTTCATCTCCCAGTACCTACTGCAACCTACATCCTTCTGAATCTGCTTAGTGTATTCATCTCTTGGTCTCCCTCTACGATTTTTACCCTCCACGCTGCCCTCCAATACTAAATTGGTGATCCCTTGATGCCTCAGAACATGTCCTACCAACCGATCCCTTCTTCTGGTCAAGTTGTGCCACAAACTTCTCTTCTCCCCAATCCTATTCAATACTTCCTCATTAGTTATGTGATCTACCCATCTAATCTTCAGCATTCTTCTGTAGCACCACATTTCGAAAGCTTCTATTCTCTTCTTGTCCAAACTATTTATCGTCCATGTTTCACTTCCACACATGGCTACACTCCATACGAATACTTTCAGAAATGACTTCCTGACACTTAAATCAATACTGGATGTTAACAAATTCCTCTTCTTCAGAAACGCTTTCCTTGCCATTGCCAGCCTACATTTTATATCCTCTCTACTTCGACCATCATCAGTTATTTTGCTCCCCAAATAGCGAAACTCCTTTACTACTTTAAGTGCCTCATTTCCTAATCTAATTCCCTCAGCATCACCCGACTTAATTAGACTACATTCCATTACTCTCGTTTTGCTTTTGTTGATGTTCATCTTATATCCTCCTTTCAAGACACTGTCCATTCCATTCAACTGCTCTTCCAAGTCCTTTGCTGTCTCTGACAGAATTACAATGTCATCGGCGAACCTCAAAGTTTTTATTTCTTCTCCATGAATTTTAATACCTACCCCGAATTTTTCTTTTGTTTCCTTTACTGCTTGCTCAATATACAGATTGAACAACATCGGGGAGAGGCTACAACCCTGTCTTACTCCCTTCCCAATCACTGCTTCCCTTTCATGTCCCTCGACTCTTATAACTGCCATCTGGTTTCTGTACAAATTGTAAATAGCCTTTCGCTCCCTGTATTTTACCCCTGCCACCTTTAGAATTTGAAAGAGAGTATTCCAGTCAACATTGTCAAAAGCTTTCTCTAAGTCTACAAATGCTAGAAACGTAGGTTTGCCTTTCCTTAATCTTTCTTCTAAGATAAGTCGTAAGGTCAGTATTGCCTCACGTGTCCAGTGTTTCTACGGAATCCAAACTGATCTTCCCCGAGGTTGGCTTCTACTAGTTTTTCCATTCGTCTGTAAAGAATTCGTGTTAGTATTTTGCAGCTGTGACTTATTAAGCTGATAGTTCGGTAATTTTCACATCTGTCAACACCTGCTTTCTTCGGGATTGGAATTATTATATTCTTCTTGAAGTCTGAGGGTATTTCGCCTGTTTCATACATCTTGCTCACCAGATGGTAGAGTTTTGTCAGGACTGGCTCTCCCACGGCCGTCAGTAGTTCCAATGGAATATTGTCTACTCCGGGGGCCTTGTTTCGACTCAGGTCCTTCAGTGCTCTGTCAAACTCTTCACGCAGTATCGTATCTCCCATTTCATCTTCATCTACATCCTCTTCCATTTCCATAATATTGTCCTCAAGTACATCGCCCTTGTATAGACCCTCTATATACTCCTTCCACCTTTCTGCTTTCCCTTCTTTGCTTAGAACTGGGTTTCCATCTGAGCTCTTGATATTCATACAAGTCGTTCTCTTATCTCCAAAGGTCTCTTTAATTTTCCTGTAGGCGGTATCTATCTTACCCCTAGTGAGATAGGCCTCTACATCCTTACATTTGTCCTCTAGCCATCCCTGTTTAGCCATTTTGCACTTCCTGTCGATCTCATTTTTGAGACGTTTGTATTCCTTTTTGCCTGTTTCACTTACTGCATTTTTATATTTTCTCCTTTCATCAATTAAATTCAATATTTCTTCTGTTACCCAAGGATTTCTACTAGCCCTCGTCTTTTTACCTACTTGATCCTCTGCTGCCTTCACTACTTCATCCCTCAAAGCTACCCATTCTTCTTCTACTGTATTTATTTCCCCCATTCCTGTCAATTGCTCCCTTATGCTCTCCCTGAATCTCTGTACAACCTCTGGTTCTTTCAGTTTATCCAGGTCCCATCTCCTTAAATTCCCACCTTTTTGCAGTTTCTTCAGTTTTAATCTACAGGTCATAACCAATAGATTGTGGTCAGAGTCCACATCTGCCCCTGGAAATGTCTTACAATTTAAAACCTGGTTCCTAAATCTCTGTCTTACCATTATATAATCTATCTGATACCTTTTAGTATCTCCAGGGTTCTTCCATGTATACAACCTTCTTTCATGATTCTTAAACCAAGTGTTAGTAATGATTATGTTGTGCTCTGTGCAAAATTCTACCAGGCGGCTTCCTCTTTCATTTCTGTCCCCCAATCCATATTCACCTACTATGTTTCCTTCTCTCCCTTTTCCTACACTCGAATTCCAGTCACCCATGACTATTAAATTTTCGTCTCCCTTCACAATCTGAATAATTTCTTTTATTTCATCATACATTTCTTCAATTTCTTCGTCATCTGCAGAGCTAGTTGGCATATAAACTTGTACTACTGTAGTAGGTGTGGGCTTCGTATCTATCTTGGCCACAATAATGCGTTCACTATGCTGTTTGTAGTAGCTTACCCGCATTCCTATTTTCCTATTCATTATTAAACCTACTCCTGCATTACCCCTATTTGATTTTGTGTTTATAACCCTGTAGTCACCTGACCAGAAGTCTTGTTCCTCCTGCCACCGAACTTCACTAATTCCCACTATATCTAACTTCAACCTATCCATTTCCCTTTTTAAATTTTCTAACCTACCTGCCCGATTAAGGGATCTGACATTCCACGCTCCGATCCGTAGAACGCCAGTTTTCTTTCTCCTGATAAGGGGTCATATAACCATTTTATTCCCTCCTGAGGCCAGCTTTATATCCTGGACAGGGTTAAAGCTGGGTAAAGTGGCCATGGCTACCCTAAGGAAAATGGTGTTTCACTCTGATATCATGTCATCGATAAATATATGAAATATATCTGTATAAACTGAACAGATTCTGTGACTATAAAACAAATTTTGTATTATTGTTCAAATTCTCCTTCTGTAGTAGAAAAGTGAACTTACCTGGCAGTCTGCAAAATGGTCACTTTATCCGTTACTTGGGGCAACGTGGCCGGAGACAATAATAAGGAAATATAAGACACATGAAGTGGGATCTGGTTTCCTAAGTTTTACGTTTGAATGTCTCTTCCCAAACTGTGTCACCCATTCCTTGCCTGGCATCTTTTTCTCTATTTTGAGCGGTATTATAAATTATTCCGCTCAGAAAGCTGGATTAGTGGCGTAAATATGTTACTGATACGCCGGAATATCTGCGTTCCATGTAGAAAATCTTAAGCTCCCAAGAATCTTCTTCTCTTCAGTAGCAGATTTTTTTAAACTCTTCTTGTGTGTTTCTTGAGACAATGTGTGGTTTGTCTGCTGCAGCAAACGGTATCTTTCCTCTTCTTATAACAGCCAATTTCTGTTGCATAACTTCAGAATCCCTTTACTGTTGTAGTGGTTTTCTTAATTAGTTTGATGGCATCTCACCATACACCTGGACTAAGAGAATCAAGTTGTTAGTACACTAATGTCTTAGTATACCTGTTTTATGGGTTTTATGGAATAGTCTTGTCTTATTATCAATTCCGTTGCCTTGAAACAAGGTGAATGTTGGTGGCGGGGGATTGTAACTGAATGCTACTATTAACTGAGCCCAAACATAGCCGGTGGTGCAAAAGAGACTATACTGCAAAGTTCTTTAAAAGTGGCACACCGCATTCTTACTACAATAATTGAACAACTGCTTAAAGGGGCGACACTAGAACAGAATTATGGCAATGCAGTGAGAGATAACAATATTTATTAAGAGTATGTTACAAAATGGTACTTAACTTAGGTACTATTTAATACGTGGCCGTTTATTTCCTAAATCTAATACAATGGAATCCAAACAACTTTCCTGTCTCTTAGCAGTCTACGATATTGTCACTATGACTGATAGTAATGTTGCAGATATCCTTTGTTGTTCTGTCGTTTCATAAACAGCGACTGCTAAGTCGGAATGTAGTCTTGCAGGATCTTCACCGAACAGCCTGCAGGCACTGAGCTGTCTGGCTGCAAGAATGAGATTTTAACTCTGTAACGGAGTGTGCGCTGATATGAAACTTCCTGGCAGATTAAAACTGTGTGCCGGACCGCTGCAGAGTGAAAATCTCATTCTGGAAACGTCCCCCAGGCTGTGGCTAAGCCATGTCCCCGCAATGCCCTTTCTTACAGGAGTGCTAGTTCTGCTAGGTTCACAGGAGAGCTTCTGTAAAGTTTGGAAGGTAGGAGACAAGATACTGGCAGAAGCAAAGCTGTGAGGACGGGGCGTGAGTCGTGCTTGGGTAGCTCAGATGGTAGAGCGCTTGCCCCCGAAAGGGAAAGGTTCCGAGTTCGAGTCTCGGTGCGGCACACAGTTTTAATCTGTCTGACTGCAAGATTGGAATAGTTTGACTACCCGCTGCCCGTCGTATTTTGAGCCTCTCGGCGGATTTCCATGTCCGTCAGAACAAGGCGGAAGCACTGTTAGCACTGCTCTCTTTGGCCACTGGGAACACAATCGGTGGAGGAGTAGGACGTGCGGACGGAATCAGTGTGGAAACAGAGAAAGGTCCGAATTTGTGAGCGCCACCTGGAGGCTGGTGCTCACAACTGAGAGGCGACAGGTGAGTTGTTGTGCCTGCGTATGGGGCCGGACTCTCGTGGTATTTATCGAACCTGTAAGCCTGGTGCACAACACATACAGTACAGAAGGTATCATCTGGCAAGGGGGCCACTTGGCGACTTTGCCCAGCTCGGTGCTGGCCACTATGCACGACTGGACCCCGTTGCGCTAAATGTTGCCTGGATAAGAAGTTATGTAAAAAAAATAGCTCTGAACACTATGGGACTTAACTTCTAAGGTCATTAGTCCCCTAGAAATTAGAACTACTTAAACCGAACTGACCCAAGGACATCACACACATCCATGCCCGAGGCAGGATTCGAACCTGCGACAGTAGCGGTCACGCGGTTCCAGACTGTAGCGCCTAGAACCGCTCGGCCACTGTGGCAGGCTTACGAAACTCGCAAGAAATGGAATATAAATTCACTAAATAACTCGCTGCGATCACTTTTGATGCTCAAATTTGGCACGACGTTCGCACAAGAATGCTCAGAGCACTACTGAACCCTGTTGGTTGTCGCAGATGCGCTGAACAAGCCTAAACTCAATCGCCAACGTTCGTGATTCTAGTTATAGTCTCCGATCAATGTTGCGAGATAATACTGAATGGTGCAAGAGTACATTACGTGTTCTCTGATGTGAAGGGGTTACGACGTGCTTGGTGCCGACTACGGCGATTCTCCCTTGCGGTGGTCAGACGTGGGCGACTGAAACCTTCACGATAAGAATGTCTGCACTCACGTTGCCATGCAGTCCAACATCGGACCACCGTCACATCCGAATGCGTCACAGATCTCAGTATGGCACGATTCGACCAGTCGGCGGAATGTAGGCCCACAATAAGGCCCTTTTCAAGTTGTCAGGCTCTGGTAATGACGTCTCACGCGAGTATACAGCATCTCTGTATCCTTTAAACTCATCACTGAATATCTACACCCGTTATACAACCTACGAGATCTGGTAACAAGAATAAACGCGAACAACACGAATGAATTGTAGTGGCTGTTCTACCTATAGTGGAGAATTCCTGCTCTAAATCATTTACAATCCGCCAGTTGTAAGTAATAGTACGAATTTACATTGATATCCATCCATGCTCTCTTTTGTGCTTCAATTTATTTGCGATGGTGTGTACGTCACCGCAGATGAAAAGGGTTTTCGACCTGACAGAGATGGAATTGATGTAAATGAGTTATCCCAAAACTGCTTCCAGTTTGAAAAGGAATTTTACTTACAAAAATATGGCCTTCCAATGAGATCCCCAATGTCAGGAACATTAATATATTCATCAGCCACATAGAAAACACAGCGTGTGATACAATCATCACAAAGAAAGGAGCAAAGCCGTTTATGGTACAGATATGTGGGTGCTATAGTGCTTGTGGTAGATGAACCAACAGACAAAACGTATAAAATTCGCACAGGAGCTAAAGAGCACACGTAAAAATATTCAGTTCACCACGGAAAAATAAACTCAAAAGCAAATACATTTCGTGCATATAATAAAAAAGGGAAACAACAGTAAGCATACATCTGACATCTTCAGAAAGTCAGCAGCCACAGACACAACTATACATGCCACATACAACGACCCACGAAGTTAAAACTTAGCGGCCCTACGACACATGTTACACAGACTAAATAATATCCCACTCAGCAAAGAAAACAATGAAAAAGAATTACAATACAGCTCAGAACCACAAAAAATGTTTATAACACTCATATGGAACAAAGACAACCACAAAATCGAAACGAAATCAATGAAAAATGAAACAGAGAACAGAAACACCACAGAACCCCACAAGCAATATAGACATTACAGCACACGAAGAAACACGAGATAGTAACACCCATGACACGCCTAATAGGAAGAAATCGTATACTTTGCTAGACAAGCACAAATAAACACATAGAACAGTAAATATACTAAAGAAAGAAGGATTACACTTTGCTTAGAGAACAAGAAAAACACTCCAGTCACATTTACAAACAACAATAGACAAACCAGACAAATGGCAAGGAGTACCAGTTAGAATGCCAAGAATATGAATCAGTGTATCTGGGAATTATGGACATAAATTTCAAAACTAGATGTAAAGAACGTATAAGAAGTTGGAAGTATGAAAACAGCCATTCTACCTTTGCCGAACACCTGATAAAACATGCAAATGAACCATCCAGCATGGAAAAGGACATGAAAATTATTAGAGCGTACAATAACAAAAAGCTCCAGACACTACAGGAAAACTTTCAAGTACAAAAAGCCCTTGCAGTGGAAAACAAAGTAATTAATAACCAAATCAGTATAAACGATAATACACTGATCATATTAGCCACTAAAACAATAACAAACTGAGATGTAAAACGTATCCAAAATAAATAATTATTAAAGCCCTCTCGCCCTCTCTACCCCACTTTCTCTCTCTCTCTCTCTTTTCTCTCTCTCTCCCTCCCTCTCTCTCTCTCTCTCTCTCTCACACACACACACACACACACACACACACACACACACACACACACACAATAAATGAACAAAAATGAAGGTACATATACACCACACAAACAAAAGACGAGAGATAAACACACACTACATACCCAAATACACACACATTGAACCATTAGTGAGAAGTGCAAGTGAAATGTAATAAATCGGCCATCTGGGTTATGGAGACCGAGTAAACACATGTCCAGGAGGACACACTTCGACTAGTAGTATTGAAAATCCTAAGTAACGCCAAACGATTATTTAATATCACGAAACATGGGCTGCAAAAGTTGTTTCTGACCAAAAGACAAGAGCATTGCATGAGAAAACGTAACGTATTAACACACTTGTAACTACTACTTAATGCATTTATACCGGCTATCTCTCCCGTGGGTCGTCAGGCGCATTTTGTCTGGTGTTTCGGTAGATACTTGCAGTCTGGATTTTGCAAAGTGTAGCTGGAGTCAGTCCAAATAAATCCTGCTCATCACATCTTTCTACGACGCCCAGTGACGACGGATAGTGTCAGTTCGTTTCCTAGTATCAGCAAAATTATTTTTAAACTGCAGTTTTACGTGCCCATCCTGTGGAGTCGTCCCAAATTAGTCTACTGAATTATTCGTTTTATGAACGGAAAAAGACGAAGAAAAATCAGTACTCCTGCAGCGAGTGAGCAGCGCTTCTGCTGTCAGCTGTCACACAGACACTTCCTTGTTCCTGATATGAATGTTAGAAACGATACCTTGTTTACATCGACTCATGGAGGATGAAACTTTCATTGCTGCCGATCGTTTGTACATACGCTTGGAAAAATGAGCACTGTAATATCATTTTATTTGTGATCAGCGTTGTCATTTTACATAACAAACTATGATTTTCACTTTAGTAGTTTTACTTAACTGGGGCGACTTAACTCCAAAGAAATACGACGATGTGTAGTAAGCGTCACACACTGAACAATATTTTAGACTGATCTGAAGATAGTAATGAGCCGAAACCTGTGATCAGTAAAGCAGCTTTCAGATGTTGATGTCGGATTCTTACCCACACATGTTCTGAGCTGTGATTTTCTTTAGTTATGGAAATGTTGTACAATATGTACAAGAACCAAGTGGGCAAAGTAAGAATGGAAGGGGCTAGGATTAGAAAGGTTGTAAGACAGGCACTCGCTCTTTCACCGCTAATGTTTAGTCTACAGGAGGCAATGAGGGAAGTAAATGGATGGTTCACGATTGGAATTAAAATTCAGGCTGGAGGAATATCAGCGCTAAGATTCGTTGACGGCATTGCTATTCTCAGCGAAAGTGAAGAAGAATTACAGGAGCTGTTAAATCGAATAAACAGTCTAATGAGCACATTCTATGGATTGCGAGTAAACCGAGGAAAGACGAAAATAATGAAGAGTAACAGATGTGAGATTGGCGGCGAACTTAACGCAAAAGTTAGAGACTGTGAGCTAGACGAAATGAAGGAATCCTGCTACCTTAGAAGCAAAATAGCACATGACGGACGAAGCAAAGAGAAAAAGTACAGACAAAGAGAGCATATCTGTCCAAAAGAAAGCTACTGGTATCAATCATCGGTCTTGATTTGAGTAATAAATTTCCGAAAATGAACGTTTGGAGCACAGCATTACTTGGATGTGAATAATGAACTGTGGAAAAACAGGAAAAGAAGAGACTCGAGGCGTTAGAGATATAGTGCTAATAGAAGGATGGAAAATATGAGGTGGATTGATAAAGAATAACGAGATTCTCTGCAGAATTGGCTAAGAGAGGGACATGTGGAAGACATTGACATGTACAAGAAACAAGTGGGCAAAAGAAGAACGGAAGGGGCTCGGGCTAGAAAGAGCGTAAGACAGGGATGCTCTCTTTCACCCCTAATGTTCAGTCTTAAAAAGATGTAGTTATCTATGATGATGTACTGTATGAAATAAGGTTCATAAATATTGAGTCAGATCTTGATAAGATTTAAAAATGGGTCAAAGAATGGCAACTTCCTGTGTCTGTTCGGAAGTGTAAAGTTGTGCACTATGCAAAATGAAAAAAAGTGTGGTATCCTATGATTATATCAATGAACCACTGTTGGAATCGGCCAACTCGCACAAATACCTCGATGTAATCCTTTTTTGGATGTGAAATGAATGATCGTGCAGGCTCAGTCGTGGGTGAAGCAGGTGGCAGACTTCGGTTTATTTGTAGAATACTGGGGAAGTGCAATCAGTCTACAAAAGAGATTTCTTACACATCACTCATGCGCCCGATTCTAGAATATTGCTCAAGTGTTTGGGACCCTTAGCTAATAGGTATAACAGATGATGTTGAATGTATAAGAGAAGGGCAGCACAGGTTTGTTTGATTCATGGGAGAGTGTCACAGAGACACTGATCGACTGATCTGGCAGACTCTTGAAGATAGACATAAACTGTTCCGAGAAAGTATATACAAGGTTTCAAGAACCGGCTTTAAAGGAATATACTACAGCCCTCCACGCATCGCTCGCATAGGGATAATGAGGATAAGGTTAGAATAACTGTTGCTCGCACAGAAGCTACAATTCAACGATGTTGCCAGGGATGGACGACCCATGGTTGAACACAGCATCAACGACGAAGCAGTCGACACAGAGAGACGGCAGAACGTGAGGACCGAGCAATCATCAGAGAGGAACTCAGAGCTTCGGATTCATCATTATCATCGATCCGACGTGCAACTGGTGCTTCAGCAACCACAAGGATCATTAACAGGCGATTCACAGGAAGGGGCTGAGCTCAAGGCGCCTCTTGCGTCGACTGTCATTGACCTCTGTACACCAACAACTCCTTTGAAGTGGTGTCGGGCACGGTCGACCTGGAATCACATTAACTGGAGTAGAATCGTTGTCAGTGATGAGCCCCGCGTCGAACTGAGCTCCGATCACTAGCAAAGACATGCCAGTGGATGCCCAGAGAGCGGATACCAACCTCTAGCCTGTCATACCACCTGAAAACGGGAGTGATGGTCTGGGGTGCCAGCTCATTTCGTAGCAGGGTCCCTTTAGTTGTCCTTCACGGCAGTCTTACATCACAGCGTTGCGGTCGATGATACGCTAAGCCCAGTCATGTTGCACTTCGTGGTAAGCCATGCTCGGCTTACATTTCAGTAATATAATGCGCGTTCGCACACAGTCGATTTGCTATTGCTTGTCTTCATGCTTTCCAAACCCTACATTGGTCTGGAAGACAACTGGATCTCTCCCAGTCTGAGAACGTTTCGAGCGCTATGGGCAGGGCCAGCACGGTTTTTTTTTTCTATCTAACGTGCCAATTGGACAGAATTTGGCACGATATCCCTCAGGACATTCAACAATACTATCAGTCAATGGCAAGTCGAGTACCTCGTTCCATAAGCGCCAGAGGTGCACCAACGTGTTATTGACTTGCTCAGTTTGTAAGCCCTTTCTCTAAAAAATATTAACCATTTTTCTGAAATTCTAACTGTTTATTCGTCTGTATATGTACGTCACGTCTATCGATTTCATTTGCATTCGGACAATTCCTTCGTGGTACGTCTTTTCTTTTGTCTTCGAATATACTAACGCCCCTTATGTTATCAAATTACCACATTCTGTCGTACTGTAATATATTTCGTCGTCCAACATCAAAGATGGGGCAGGAAGATGCGCAGAACACATTGCAGGAACAACACATCGATAGTTAAATCTAAATACCTTTGTTCCAACGGCTATACAGTTTCTACTGCACAGTAGAGATGATTATGATGATGTGTTTTAAGCGTCCTTAGCAATAACTTCCCTCATGTCGAGTATCACAGACTTTTATTTGTTGAAAGACACTGTAAGTTTTCCACTTCTGTTGTTGCTTATTGACATTATTAAAACTCGCACAATTGGCCAATTTTTGCTTTACATTCCTTTTTCAGTTGTAGCCTACAAGAAACAGAACAAAGATGATGCAGATAGTGTATATTTGGCTTACTAAAAAAGCACTCCGTCATCAGGCCACGAGTGGCCTACCGGGACCATCCGACCGCCGTGTCATCCTCAGTGGAGGATGTGGACAGTAGGGGCGTGGGATCAGCACACCGCTCTCCCGGTTGTTATGATGGTATTCTTGAGCGAAGCCGCTACTAATCGGTCGATTGGCTCCTCAATTGGCATCACGAGGCTGAGTGCACCCCGAAAAATTGCAACAGCGCATGGCGGCCTGGATGGTCACCCGTCCTAGTGCCTACCACGCCCGACAGCGCTGAACTTCGGTGATCTCACGGGAACCGGTGTATCCACTGCGGCAAGCCCATTGCCATATTTGGCTTACTAGCATACAAAAAATATTTTTCGATGGAGAAGCTAGCATTTTTTGTGCTTACAGTTGACAACATCTTATGACCTTATCCGATTACTGAACAGGAAACATAACTGTTGCGACAGGGAACATAGCTGAAAATGTCCAAATTAAAAACAGAATGGTTACTGAGTTCAGTGGAAGCCGTTCTCCAAACTAACGCAAGTTATAAGTCACTGTGTATCCTCACTTTCCTACTTTCCTTATTAAGCAACAAATACAGCTTCTGTCAACACGGGAAACACACAGAGCAAAGATAAAGCATTTTAAACCCTCGTGTTCATAGATCGATAAATGTGTCAGAGATGTATTCGTAGTATATCAATGTTATTAGGGGCATATTAGAAGATCGAAATTATAACAAACAGATCCATCATGAACAGTGTTCCAAAGCAGCAAGTGCGCCTGGAGAGAGGGGTGAAATTTAGAAAAGGAGAAAGGAAATTTAAATGCATTTTAGACAGAAAATAATTGCACATATAACTCTGTCAGGTAGAACGTGAGCATACGATAACAGAGACAAGTAACTACTTTTTCATACAGAACGACTTATATCTGTTAAATGACGTTTATCTTAGCTAGAAAGAGAAATTTTACTACTGAAGATAGCTTGCATTGGAAGTCTTAATAGTTATTGCAATACATAGCTCTGCCAGATGACATAAAGAGTTACATGTTCGAAAAACACAGTATACGATGAAGCAATAATCAGTTTACCATCTAATGTCATGGACCAAAGGTCGTCTTATATAAAAGGAGAAACTAGCGCCCAAAATATGCAAGTTTACACACGGTCGTTAACAAGATCAAAGAAGCTATAGCAATTGTGGTAACTGAGCACACCACAAGAAGACAACTATTTAATAACAAAGAGAGTGATTTTCTTAAAATGTGAATAGGAAACCAATGTACAAAGAATAAGTCACAGTATCGGATTATCTTTCTCTCTCTCTCCACAGCATGGCCACAGTACATGCCAACAACTTTAATGTCTATGTGTAAATTGCTAAATGTTTATTATGTTGCCACCTTAGCCTGAAGATAGGGTTTGTACATTGAAACATACTGCTTCACTAAATATGAGGGATGTTGGGAAAGTAAGGTCTGACTGTGCGCGAATAGGAAACCGCAGTTAAAGCCTGATGGAAGGTTGCACATTCTTGTTGGCCAGTGTCTACAATGTACCTGTCGATCGTGTCACATAGCTCTTCTCAATTCCGAGCGCACAGTGAGCACGTAAAGATGTCTAGAAAACAGTGTCTCCTGCAAAGTATGAGGACCTGGTTAGAGTTTCCGCCTGATGTTATGCAGCCCACATAACATAAATGCGATGTGTCTCCATGACAGCTCTCGGCCGCCCTCTGCAGTGGTGTTGAAGAAGCTCCTGCAGCGTTTTCGATGGGAATATTTGATCTCCCACAATACAGCCATAAATTGGCTACCTCTGAGTATCATCTCTGCTCACATGAACAACTGGGTATGAAGACCTACTTTGGCACAGACAACGAGTTATAGACCATATAGGGAATAAGCAGAAAGTATTGGTGGCTGCCTTCTGTGTCAAGGGTATTTGAAATTTTGTACAACGCTACGACAGATGTCTAAGACTGGAAGATGAAGCTAACTGTTGCAAATAAAATATTTTTGCTTTTCAAAGTGGTTTCGATTCCGCAACCGATCGGATCTTACTTTCAGAACAGCACTCGTAATTTAAATAAGTCAACAAAACTTGTGACTAGTAGTGATCTCTGAAAAACCTTTTCATATTTTGAAACAGTGGTGGTGGATTAATAACAAATTTGTCTTGAAATTGGCTTTCATTTTTACTTTCCTCTTGTAAATCTGATGATGTCTGCAAAGCAGAAACCGATTATCTGTTCAAATAAAATAAAATGTGTCTAATAATGTGAGTTCTACGATTATTTGGATATCAGACTCACAGGTCTCGTCCAAAGCTCATTTCATGGGCAAGTGACTATGACGATTATTGTCACCGCGAGTCGCATGGTCACATCTCCCACGCAATGTAGCCTATCTAGCGACACAGGGTTCACGGGTTAGCCAGGGCGAGAGAGACCCTTCTATCACAAAGGTCGCTAGCACACCAGGAACTATGTTACGCGTCAGCAGTTATGTGGAACAAGTAGGGCGTAATTTCATATCATTATACAAGCCAGGATATAAGCCACGTTCCGTGGCTCCACAGGCAGTTGCAATTTCAGTTCCAATTCTTTCAAGCTCAACAATTTCATAGCTGCCCCCCTACCGGTGTGTGTCGACCTGTTCGTCAATGGAATAGCCACGCTCGTCGGCGACGAGTCTGATATGGGGTCAGCAGTCTGGCGAAAACGCAATACGTCGTCATGGAGCAATGTCTACGCCAGGGAGAAGACAGTAGTATTCACCAATTTCGATTTAGTCTCTAAAAGAGACACTGACACAGGGTAAGACTATTTGTACAACGGTCGCATTGGAGTTTCAGTATTTATGTTACTGAATACACCAGTGTTTTGGACATAGACATTTGTAGTTGTTTCAGTAGTTGTAATATTATATGTATGGATGCATTATACTGTTTCTTTTTTTTTGTAGTTGCACCACTATTAGCACACATATATTAACGGCACCCTTGTAGGCTGCTAGAAACGCACGGAAGTCACAGTAGCCGCGATTGGCGACGAAGTTAAGTTACAACAGTACTGGTTTACAGTTCGGTACAGGTAGGATCTTCACCAAGAATCATGAATACTACCGAAGGAGGGCGGCTCGTGTGTCTCGACGATAAAGATAAACGTACCGTTGTTGTAACAACAACGGAGGTTTGACTGTGGAAAGGCCAGACTAACCTCGGCTCCTGAAGAGAGGTGGAAGTTGTTTCAGTAGTTACAGGAGTAACAGTGTCGATGATTGAAAGATCTTCCCTTACAACACTAGCCAGTATGACGAGGTCATGTTGTTACTATGGACGGCTGAATGCAGTAGGAAATTGCAGCTGTTATTTTTCCCGAGGTTATGCAGTTCTAATATATGGCGTAATGATGATGGCATGCTCCTAGATAAATAATTCCAGAGGTTTGTGTCTCGGGATGGGGACTACTCAGGAGGAGGTTGTTTCAGGAAACAAAAGACGGAAGCTCTATGGGTCGGAGCGCGCAGGGCTAGTTTTCTTAATCGAGTAGATAGGTTAGAAAACTCAAAAACAGAAAATAGATACGTTTAAATTACATAGAGCGGGTATTACTGAAGTCTGGTGGTAGCAAGAACAGGACTTACGGTCAGGGTTATAAATACAAAATGCAGGAGTAGGTCTAAAAATGAGTAAGAAAATAGGAATACGGATGTGATACTATCAATAAGTGAACATATTACCTTAGCCAAGATAGGTACGAAGCTAATACCCACTATTGTAGTATTAGTTTACATACCAACTATCTCCGCAAATTATGGAGAGATTGAAAAAAATGAGAGGAAGACGAAAATCAAATTTGGATGTGGAACTGGAATTCAACAGCACATAGTACATGATGGACTGGGAGGAAGGAATGAAAGGAGAAGCCGCCGGATGGAACTATGCACTGAACATAATTAAATAATTGCAAACATTTAGTTTAAAAATCGAGAATGAGTGTTGTATACTTTCAAGAGATACGAAGACACGGAAGATTTGAGGCTGATTATGTGATTGTAAGACAGGGATTTCAGAGTCAGGTTTTAATCTGTAATACATTTCCAGGAGCAGGCGGGAACTGTGGACATAATTTATTGGTTATGAACTGCAGATTATAACTGAAAGAATTGCAGTAATGTAGGAAATTAAGGGGAAGGGGTCTGGGTAAAATGGAAGAACCTGAAGTTGTTGCGAGTTTTGGAGTGAACATTAGGCAACAACTGACTGAGGCACGAGAAAGGAACGCAACAGAAGGTGAATGGGTAGCATTGAGAGATGAAGTAGTGCAGGCACCAGACGATCAAATAGGCAAAAAGACCACGCCCTGTAAAAACCCTTGGGGAGCTATTGACATACTGAACTTACTTACAGGAGGAGAAAGTATGAAAATGAAGGAAATGAGGCAGCCGAAGGGGAATACTAAAGATTCGTTTGGAGGAAGATGAAGCAACCGTACAAATTCCAACAGTTCAAATGTCAAACCTTTACTAAGCAAAAAGGGAACTGATTTATTCAAGGTGAAGACTATCAAAAACTGAGCAAGTCAATAGCACGTTGGTCCACCTCTGGTCCTAATGAAAGCCCAATAAGTGCTTGTCTCAGATTGACGGAGTTGTTGGGTGTCTCTCTAAGAGTCATCGTGCCAAATTCTGTCCAATTGGCACGTTAGATTGTCAAAATCCCGACCTGGTAGGAGGGTCCTGTCCATAAGGTTCCAGAAGTTCTCAGTTGCAAGGACATCGGGCGACCTATGTGACAAAGGCAGGGTTTGCCAAGCGTGTAAACAAGCGGCAGAAACTATCGGCATATGTAGGCGGGAATTATCTTGCTTAAGTGTTGCCGTGAAGAGAAACAAAATAGGCCGCAGAATATCGTCGACGTGACGTTACTGCCGAAATTTCCTCAGATTTCAAAAAGAATTTAACAATGTCCGTTACAAAGAAGGCAAGTGAAGACAGGTTTGAATATTAGTGAACCATTAGATTAATTAGTTATGGCTGGAAAATACTGACAAGAATTAATTATCGAATATTGTAAAAAAAGTGTAGAAGCCCATCTCGCGGAAGATCGGTTAGGTATACAGAGAAATGTAGAAATAAGCAGGGCGATGCTGACCCTACGAGTTAACTGATCCTGCGAGGATAGAGAAAGGCAATACTATATTTTTAGCACGTGTAGATTCACAGAAAACCTCTAAGAATCTTGACTGAAATACACTCTTTGAAACTCTGATTCTAGCAGGGATAATATGAGGGAGAGAAAAGTTATTTGCAACTTGTACAGAAACCGACCATCAGTTGCAAGAGTTGATAGACACCAAAATGAGTCATAAAGCGAGAAGGAAGAGAGGGTAATAGAGAGCAACGAAGTAAGCCAGGTGATGCTGGGGGAATTATATAAGAAAATGAATAACCAAAAGCAGTAGAAGTGTTTTGCTATTTAAACAGATACATAACTGAAGTAAGTGGAAGTACAAATGTAGACTGAAAATAGCCAAAAAGCGTTTCTGAAAAATATAAATTTGCTAACATCGAATATAAATTTAAGTGTTATGAACTCTTTCCTGAAGGTATTTTAGTTGAGAGTAGAATTGTAGGGAAGTGAAATGCGGGCGATAATCAGTTTAGACAAGCAGTGAATAGAAGCCTTTGAAATGTATAGTACAGAAGAATGCAAAAGGTGGCTACATAGAGTTACTAATTTGGGAATACTGAGTCGAACTGGGGAAGAAAGAAATTTATCACACAATCTGACTAAAATAAGGGATCAGTTGACAGGTCACATCCTGAAGCATCAAGGAATCATCATTTTGGTAGTGGAGGGAAGTGTGACAGGTAATAATTGTAGAATAGGGTCAAGGCGCGAATACAGTAAGCATTTTCCAATGGATGTTGATATGCAGTAGTTACGCATAGATAAAGAGGCTTGCATGGTATAGGTTATCGTTGAAAGCTGTACCAAACCGGTTTGCGAACTGAATACAAGAAGAAGAAGAAGAAGAAGAACAACAACAACAACAACAACAACACAAGTGTGGTACTATATAAATGAGTTTTACTGTTGCTGTTGTGATGACATAGAAGTATTGCATTTGTGATGCGTGATACTGACTGGCGTGCACACTTAGAAATCGATGAACTAGTACCTTGTATGGATACTGTAACCACCTTAACTGGGCATCTTTCGCACTAACATGATTAAACGATTGCCTGTAGGCTATACAGCATACAGAAATATTCATGGTTGGTGCTAAATGTCTGAGTTTTTAACTATTCGTACCGCCTTGATTAACGTCATAGCAGTGGAGGTTCGCCAGAAGTAGTGACCACGCAAGTTTATATTTCAGATTATATGTAAATGTTTTACGAAATGTCTGGATGGCAGAGTAACAAGTGAAAGTCTTCCTGCACCTGTCAAGAAATTTTTTTTCTGTCAAGATGAGGTTACAATCACGTCCTTCATTATTATCTGTTGTGGTATTGGGGTGGCGTCAAGCAGAATACGAGGCAAGATCTTGCGGAACTCGGTCTGCCTTCATGTGACACAAAAATACCTGCGAATTTCTTCGAATTTTGTCTTTTGTCGATGTTTTGCGCCCATATGAGCACTAAAGACAGGTATGCATACGAACAGTGATATCTTTACATCTAATACTTCCATGATGCTGGAAGTTGCCGGTATGGAAATGGTATTTACGGGATTATATCATCGAGATGTCATTTACAAACAAGAATAATAACAACGGGCTCTTAGTGTGATTTACTTCCAGAGTAATTTTTCATTCCACCAGACAACATGCTGCAGTCTCTTTCAGAAGTGCCCTTGAAAGTTTAGGTGTTGTCGATATGTCCAGGTAGAGAGTACTAAATGTTTTCCTGACTTCTTGTTCTGTCGAAACTATGGCTTGACGATTGCCTATGGTATCATTCAGATCATCAGTTAACGTAACTAGTGCAAGTGTCGCTCTATGCTAGCCCTGAAATCCAGACTAATAGTAGTAATATAAACTAAATGTGCCTAAAGATGCAGTAATTTGATCGTAATGTTTGGAGATTTTTGATGCAATGGGAAAATGATGACTGGCCGGTATTCATAAGGTGATTTTTAGGGATAGTTCTCATTATGTTTGGTTTGCATGCAGTGATGGAAAAATAAAACGTGACTTTGAAGACTTGTACTAAGCTGTCAGTGGCGTTCTAAATCATTGTAATGGTGAGACCGTCAATACCTTTGGCTTCAGAACCTACTCTTATTATTGCAATGTTTATTCTGCTGTGTGTTAGGTTCTCAGGTGCGAACTGTGTTCATTATGTGACCTTGCGGCTCCGATGTTTCAGAGTTATAGTGTGTCACCTGAGAACTGAAAAACAGTTTCTGATTTTTCCTGTCCGACGCTCGGAGTGCTGTGTGATTTTTGCCTCCACGGTGAAGACTGGCGCTTCCCACGAAGGCGATTCTTTTTACCGAATTTTGCATGCTGCTTTCTTCCAAGCAATTTCAGGATGCGAACTCCTGTTTAATGCATGAAGGAGAAACTCCTTTTTGTGTAGTAGCGTGTGATGTGAACGTCAGCCCATATGCCAATTTTTGTTGCTTTATCGCCAGCAGTTTCCAAGCTACGGCTGAATAATTCATTACAGGTCAACTCATTTGGTGCACATAGCTCTCCCAAAAATCATTTCACTCTTTATTTTGTTTAACGACCAAATTTTTCGCTTTTCCAAGGAGGACTGGCTTTTAGGATGACATATGGCACATGTACCTATAATATCGTTACAAAGCACAGGTGCTGAGTTTAGAGGATACTTATAAGATAACTGAATCGTTGTTTGACAGGCTGTCTACAGACACCTGGCACTGGGGATGCGGCAACATATATTATACCCCAAAGTATAAAATGTCAGCAAAACTTCTTTGTTATCGCTTAAGGTTATTAATTTTTTCTATTTTATATTTGTGTAATACCCGCTGGTTGAGGTATTCGACAGCCTAAATGAGTACTTTATACTAGTCGTAATAGTGAGCTACGATTATTTCCGCAACATGACAGTGTTGTAGGCCGGCCGGATTGGCCGAGCGGTTCTATGCGCTACAGTCTGGAACCACGCGACCGCTACGGTCGCAGGTTCGAATCCTGTCTCGGGCATGGATGTGTGTGGTGTCCTTAGGTTAGTTAGGTTTAAGTAGATCTAAGTTCTAGGGGACTGATAACCTTAGAAGTTAAGTCCCATAGTGCTCAGAGCCATTTGATTGAACAGTGTTGTAGCTGGTTTTGGGTAACATCTGCAGTGTACGAGCAGTAGTCATTAACTTTTACTAGGACTGTTCCTTAATTAAGGTCCGATCGGTCGCGAACCATATTGAAAATCCGATGAACCTTTGCACAGGTATGTTGGGAAGTGTCTCTAGTATGCCAGTGGATCACGTCAGATGTGAGTGGTCAGTGGGCACGTAGAGACGCCTAGAAATTAGCGTCTCCCGCCGAGTATGAGGGCTTGCTGAAAGATTTCGTCTGATTTCATGCAGCTCACATAACGTAACTGTCATGCATTCCCTCTTTATCACAATTCTCGGCCGCGCACTGAAAGGGAAACCAAGATGATTCTTCAGCGGTTTCCCTGAATTGTTTGATCACCCACTACACAGCCCGGACTTGGCTCCCTCCGAGTTTCATCTTTGCTCACATGACCCGCTGGCAACGAAGACAACATTTTGGCACAAACAACGAGCTGCAGACCAGCGCAGACAGTTGGCGGAAAGTACAGGCGGTTATTTTCTATGAGGAGGGCTACAAAGTTACGACTGTGTAAGGGAGTAAATGGAAAGTGAATGTAACTGTTGCAGGTAAAACATTTTTGAATTTCACTGTGGTTTCCATTTCGCGACAGACCGAGCGGTCTGGGGTGCTGCAGTTATGGACTGTGCGGCTGGTCCCGGCGGAGGTTCGAGACCTCCCTCGGGCGTGTGTGTGTGTGTTTCTCCTTAGGATAATTTAGGTTAAGTAGTGTGTAAGCTCAGGGACTGATGACCTTAGCAGCTAAGTCCCACAAGATTTCACGCACATTTGAAAATTTGAATAACTAAATAGCCCTTGCAGTTATTAGTTCGGAAAAATAAAGTTATGCACTACCACGGAAAGTGAACTGGGTAACTGACCAGGGTGTCAGTACAGTTGTGTTTACCTCTGAGAAGCAGGGAGTGGAAGTAGTAACAGCGCAATATACAGCACTCTTAACAGCAGAGCACTGTCACATACTGCGAACGAGCCGCTAAATGAAATGTCTACTTGGAGCAGAACAGCAGGGGTTCCTAACGTAACGTAATGTAACGTATTAGTAACGTTCTACGGGACCCGTTACTGGTTAAACAGTGCTGTTACGCGTTCCACTTGAATAGTACCGGTATTGTCATGTGGTACCGGCAAAACGTATCGATTGTAACGTTATACGGTGTACCGTTATCGCAGTAACGAAATGAATTACGATACATAAGGTAGCAAAATTGGGTAACAGAAAAGGAATAACGGTGATGGAATAAAGTTATTGTCAGTTGAAACGTTATGCAGTGTAACATTATTGCAATAACGAAATAAATTACGGTACATAATGAAATGCACAGTGGTAACACAAAAGGAATGACATTATTGGCCTCAATAACGTTACTGTCCTGCGGTACAGGGAGAATGGACTGTGCCCATAACTAATAATCAGGAGTTCATAACTTAACAAAGCGTGTTATTATGGTTATTCGGGACCTGTAACGAATTAATCCATTTTGTTACGTGTTCCATTTGAATTGAACACTGTTGAAAAAAAACAAATAACACTACTTTAAGGAAATTTCTAGAGAAGCATTATCAGAGGAAATTTACTATTGAATATAGTTAAAAAATAAGTGTGCACAAACAAAGTACATATCTTGTCGACTTACGTTATTATGGGAGCGACTAATGGCAAAATCTTTCTGATGTCTGTTCATAGTTAGACAACTGGTATTTAAATGAACTTGAAACTGCTTGCATACGATGTTGAGAACGATTTGTAGAGGAGATTTGAAAAATTTAGCGAGAAAACTTTTTGAGTCGTTTTTCTAGGAAATCGACTGAGAGAGTTTTTTTTGTTGAAAATATCAATTTTTCGGTCACTGTATCTTGGAAACGGTAAATTCGTTTGAAAAATGGTATTTAAATAAAAGATATTAGTTGAATAACTTGATTTACAAAACAAGTCCGCCATGCAAGTCATATTCAGTATGGAACGACACAGAAGATTTTTATTTCCTCAAGAACTAACGTTGAACTATAAATTGGATCATATCAAGCATTTTTATAATTTTCTCTTTAAATTGTAAGATTTTGAGGGAGAAATGTGGAGCCTGTGCGTGTGCGCTGTGCTGTGTGGCTGTGCCCGCCGGGGAAAGGGCGGGCAACAGGTTCAAATGGCTCTGAGCACTATGGGACTTAACATCTGACGTCATCAGTCCCCTAGAACTTAGAACTACTTAAACCTAACTAACATAAGGACTTCACACACATCCATGCCCGAGGCAGGATTCGAACCTGCTACCGTAGCAGTCGCGCGGTTACGGACTGAAGCGCGTAGAACCGCTCGGCCATAGCGGCCGGAGCGACAAACAGGCTGACAGCCCCTAGTGTAGAGGGAAAATTAGTTCACTTTAGGTATAATTTTGGTACACTATTGTCTACGATGTGCGTCATAGAAACAAGAGGACTTCCACTGAATAATGCATTAGAGTTGTATTTACTAAGGGAATTGCAGATGATCCACCACTAGGTACTGTAGGAAGGTTTATGTCAGACGGAATTTAAAAAAGTGGAGGTTAGAAATCACAGACTAACATTTCTTTGTGATGACGTAATATTCTCTAAGGAGAAAGTAGCAAGCAGATATCTGGTTATAAGGTTGTTAATATATACATACACTGAAGAGCCAAAGAAACAGGCACACTTGCTTTAATACCGTGTAGGGCTCCCGCGAGCACGAAGAAGTACCTCAACAGGACATGGCGTGGACTCGACTAATGTCTGAAGTAGTGCTGGAGGGAACTGACACCATCTATCCTGCCGGATTGTCCCCAAGTCCGTAAGAGTACACGGGGGTGGAGATCTCTTTTGAATAGTACGTTGCAAGGTATCCCAGATATGATCAATAATGTTCATGTCTGAGGAGTTTGATGGCGGGCGAAAGGGTTTAAACTCAGATAGTAAGCCGGCCGGAGTGGCCGTGCGGTTCTGGGCGCTACAGTCTGGAACCGAGCGACCGCTACGGTCGCAGGTTCGAATCCTGCCTCGGGCATGAATGTGTGTGAAGTCCTTAGGTTAGTTAGGTTTAATTAGTTCTAAGTTCTACGCGACTGATGACCTCAGAAGTTATGTCGCATAGTGCTCAGAACCATTTGAACCATCAGATAGTAATCCGCGAACCAATCTGTAGCAATTCTGTACGTGTGGAGTGTCGCATTGTCCTCCTGGAATTGCCTAAGTCCGACAGAATGCCAAATGGACAAGAATGGATGCAGGTGATCACACAGAATGCTTACGTACGTGCCATCTGTCAGAGTCGTATCTAGACGCACCGGAAGTCCCATATCACTCCAACCGCATACGCCCCACACCATTACAGAGCCTCCATCAGTTTGCACAGTCCCCTGCTCACATGTTGGTTCCATGGACTCATGAGATTGTCTGCATACCTGTACACATTCACCCTCTCGATACAATTTGAAACGATACTCGTCCGACCAGGCAACACGTTTCCAGTCACCAAAAGTCCAAAGTAGGTGTAGACGGGCCCAGGTGAGGCGTAAAGCTTTGTGTCGTGCAGTCATCAAGCGTACACGGGTTGCCCTTCGGCTCCGAAAGCCCACATCGATGATGTTTCGTTGACTGATTCGCACGCTTGACAGTTGTTGATGGCCCAGCTTTGAAATTTGCAGCAATTTGCGGAAGGATTGCACTTCTGTCACGCTGAACGGTTCTCTTCAGTCGTCGTTGGTCCCGTCCTTGCAGGATCTTTTTCCGGCTCACCGATGTGGGAGATTTGATGATTTACCGGATTCCTGATATTTACGGTACATTCGTAAAATGGTAGTACGGGTACCTCGGATATGCTGTGTCCAATCGTTCATGCACCGGCTACAACAACACGTTCAAACTCACTTAAATCTTGATAATCAACCATTGTAGCAGTAGTAACAGATCTAACAACTGCAGCAGACACTTGTTGTCTTATATAGGTGTTGCTTAGCGCAGCGCCATATTCTGCCTGTTTACATATCTCTGTATTTGAACTGAAATGATGGCATGGTATTGTCGGCCGGGAGACCCCATGCGGGGTTGTTCGGCCGCCGTATTGCAAGTCCTTTTTTTTAGCTGACACCAATTTGGCGGCTTGCGACTCAATGATAATGAAATGATGATGAAAGACACACAACACCCAGTCATTTCAGGCACAGAAAATCCCTGAACCCCGTCGGGAATCGAACCCGGGACCCTGTGCGCGGAAAGCGAAAAGCTACCGCTAGACCACGAGCTACGGACGCCTATACCAATTTCTTTGACGCTTCAGTGTATGATATAATATAAACATTTAGAAATAGCAGCGGTTAAGTATTGGCCTGTAATATCGTGTGATATTGAAACATGTTTTTTATCGGTAAAAAATATGTTTTCTGACTTATTTTTTACTTGAACGTCCCACACTTGTGCCGGTAAGACCTAGGCAGACGGTGGGATGAACGAATGATGATATGATGGTAAAAAATTGGTGGAACAGAGGAAGGAGAAACGTGAGAACTCTGCCGAAATCAGCTGCGAAAATTTTTTGTCCACCAGTTTGCACTCGGGTCAGCCAGGTCTTGAATTGGTTCAAAAATGGTTCAAATGGCTCTGAGCACTATGGGACTTAACATCTGAGGTCATCAGTCCCCTAGAACTCAGAACTACTAAACCTAACTAACCCCAGAACATCACACACATCCATGCCCGACGCAGGATTCGAACCTGCGACCGTAGCGGTCGCGCGGTTCCAGACTGAAGCGCCTAGAACCGCTCTGCAACTGCGGCCGGCTACCGCTACGTAAAACTTATTTATACACACTGCTTATTGCATACTCCATTATAATGCTGGTCTCTCGTGTACGTTAAATGAGATAGAGGATGTGATTGAGTGGGCCCCGAACGCATTACCTGATCGTAAAATTAATTTGCACGTTCTCATATAGCTATGCCAATTTGTTGTTATGCTGTTTTTCATTGCTGTAAAAACACTATCGAGAATGTCACAGCTGTTATTCTGTCGGGTCAAAACATAATGAACAGCAAAGAACCTGAAACTTTTATGAATTTTTCAAACAAGAAAAGTTCAAATGTGTGTGAAATCTTATGGGACTTAACTGCTAAGGTCATCACTCCCTTAGCTTACACACTACTTAACCTAAATTATCCTAAGGACAAACACACACACACACACCCATGCCCGAGGGAGGCATTAGCCGCGCAGTACGAATTTTTATGGAAGCTTTAGTTTCAAAGAGAATGTCAGATTACTCCGGATCCTTTGATCATTATGTTGACGCATTTATCTAGAACAATTCATTTAGCACACCTACAATTCGCCAGCTGACGAGCTTTCAAGTTCAAGGTACTGTTCAAGCTGACATATACTCCAGTTTCAACTCATTACTTGTAACTTCATTTTGAATATTTTTTTACGCATGGGTGGTCGACCAGCCCCCGCACTAATCGCCATCTTACCATAATATCATCGACTGACGTTTAGTTGGGATAAGAACTATCATTTATCAGCAAAACTAAACGATCCCAAATCACTAATCGAAAATGTCACTGTATCCCCGACTATATGTTCACTGTATTCACGCATTTGACACACTTTTACACTTTTGTTTCGCCCTCAGTAACCACTTTTTGACGTATCCGAACGAGCCCGATTTGTTAGCTGTGAACATGTGTGGCAAGAATATGCCTAAGCAAGTGAAATGTGTTTCTTTACTGGATTTAAAAGCATAGCACTTCGATTTAGTGAAATGTTTGCCGCAAACATGGTATGCCATTTATGTTTAGCACAATTTTAATTCGAACCTCGCTTTCTCAGGGCAGACGCAGAGGTAATCTCACGAACCACATCCAAAGACGCCACAAAGATGCTTTTCAAAGGCTACAAGAAAAATTGGAAAGCCAGCCCCCTCCCCCCCCCCCCCTCCCACCACCATGTGAATTCAATGGGTCCTGAATGGCGTCAAGATGTCTGGCTCTGAGTTGAAAACGCAGTGTCTGCGATTGGTCACGGAAGAGGGACACGCGTTCACCCTTCTGGAAAAAATGTTCAAATGTGTGCGAAATCCTATGGGACTTAACTGCTAAGGTCATCAGTTCCTAAGCTTACACACTACTTAACCTAAATTATCCTAAGGACGAACACCCACACCCATGCCTGAGGGAGGACTCGAACCACCGCCGGCACCAGCCGCACATTCCATGACTGTAGCGCCTTAGACCGCTCGGCTAATCCCGCGCGGCACCCTTCTGGATAATGACGCCTTCCAAAAAATCATATTACCAATGATTGAAGCCATACCAGTTTCATATAGGTAAGCAGATCTTCACATTTTTCGGACAGAAGTTGAAGTGCTAACACACCGAGCGGGGTGGCGCAGTGGTTAGCCACTGGACTCGCATTCGGGAGGACGACGTTTCAATCCCGCGTCCGGCCATCCTGATTTAGGTTTTCCGTGATTTCCCTAAATCACTCCAGGCAAATGCCGGGATGGATCCTCTGAAAGGGCACGGCCGACTTCCTTCCCAATCCTTCCCTAATCTGATGAGACCGATGACCACACTGTCTGGTCTCCTTCCCCAAACCAACCAACCAACCAACAAGTGCTAACACTTACAGACTGTGCAGCCCACAACCGAGTTCCGTGCGTCATTGAATATCGTCTGTCATTCGATATTTAGTGGCCTGTAGTCTATTTTTGTTACATGATAGCAAAAATAGTAGAAACTGACGTGTCCCATGGTTGCATGTATCCCATATGCTCATTTGTTATTGAAAAAGAAAACGAGTCAAAATGGAATGATTTTATACCGTCCACCGTATGAAATGTTGATTAAATTTAAATAAAGTATTGATGATTATAACCTTAGCCTAAATTGCGGACGGTTGTAAAACACTGGTCGACGTAATTTGCTGTACAAACAAAATTTAAAAAATTTGGAATGATACTGTGCTGCCGCTCTTTAGTGTGAATAATTTCTGCTTCTTATATGTGTAGCGTCTCAACATTTGACAACACATTACGTAGGCCAGACGTGAGTAACGGTTGATGTCAGCGCACGGAGGGTTGGCATGTGAAGGGACCGGAGAGATGAGGAGGCGCCGGCGTGGTGGCGAGGTGGGCGGTAAGGCCACAGTTTACAATATACACTATTGGCCATTAAAATTGCTACACCACGAAGATGACGTCCTACAGATGCGAAATTTAACCGACAGGAAGAAGATGCTGTGATATGCAGATGATTAGCTTTTCAGAGAATCCACACAAGGTTGACGCCGGTGGCGACACCTACAACGTGCTGACACGAGGAAAGTTTCCAACCGATTTCTCATACACAAACAGCAGTTGACCGGCGTTGCTTGGTGAAAATGGCTCGGAGCACTATGGGACTTAACATCTGAGGTCATGAGTCCCCTAGAACATAGAACTACTTAAACCTAGCTAACCTAAGGACATCACACACATCCATGCCCGAGGCAGGATTCGAACCTGCGACCGTAGCGGTCCCGCGGTTCCAGAGGTGCCTGGTGAAACGTTGTTGTTATGCCTCGTGTAAGGAGGAGAAATGCGTACCATCACGTTTCCGACTTTGATAAAGGTCGGATTGTATCGTATCGCGATCGCGGTTTATCGTATCGCCACACTGCCGCTCGTGTTGGTCGAAATGCAATGACTGTTAGCAGAATATGGAATCGGTGGGTTCAGAAGGGTAATAATACAGAACGCCGTGCTGGATCCCAACGGCCTCGTATCACTAGCAGTCGAAATGACAGGCACCTTATCCGCATAGCTGTAACCGATCTTGCAGCCACGTCTCGATCCCTGAGTCAACAGATGGGGACGTTTGCAAGAAAACAACCATTTGCACGAGCAGTTCGACGACGTTTGCAGCAGCATGGAATATCAGCTCGGAGACCATGGCTGCATTTACTCTTGACGCTGCATCGCAGACAGGAGCGCCTGTGATGGTGTACTCAACAACGAACATGGGTGCACGAATGGCAAAACGTCATTTTTTCGGATGAATCCAGGTTCTGTTTACAGCATTATGACGGTCGCATCCGTGTTTGGTGACATCGCGGTCAACGCACATTGGAAGCGTGTATTCGTCATCGCCATACTGGCGTATAACCCGGCGTGATGGTATGGGGTGCCATTGGTTACACGTCTCGGTCACCTCCTGTTCGCATTGACGGCACTTTGAGCTGTGGACGTTACATTTCAGATGCGTTATGACCCGTGGCTCTCTACCTTTCATTCGATCCTTGAGAAACCCTACAATTCAGCAAGATAAAGCACGACCGCATAGTGCAGGTCCAGTACGGGCCTTTCTGGATATAGAAAATGTTCGACGGCTGCCCTGGTCAGCATATTCTCCAGATCTTTCACCAATTGAAATCGTCCGGTCAATTGTGGCCGAGCAACTGGCTCCTCACAATACGCCAGTCACTACTCTTGATGGACTATGGCATCGTGTTGGAGCTGCATGGGCAGCTGTACCTGTACACGCCATCCAAGCTCTGTTTGACTCAATGCCCACATGTATCAAGGCCGTTATTACTGCCAAAGGTGGTTGTTCTGGGTACTTATTTCTCAGGATCTATGCACCCAATTGCGTGAAAATGTTATCACATATGCCGGCCGAAGTGGCCGTGCGGTTCTAGGCGCTGCAGCCTGTAACCGCGAGACCACTACGGTCGCAGGTTCGAATCCTGCCTCGGGCATGGATGTGTGTGATGTCCTTAGGTTAGTTAGGTTTAACTAGTTCTAAGTTCTAGGGGACTAATGACCTCAGAAGTTGAGTCCCATAGTGCTCAGAGCCATTTGAATCATTTAGCCATTTGTTATGACATGTCAGACCTAGAATAACATATATGTCCAATAAATACCCGTCTATCATCTGCATTTCTTCTTGATTTAGCAATTTTAATGGCGAGTAGTGTAATACTAATGCGCCTTCACCTTGTGCCGCTGTCAATGGTTGCCTGCTACCATAGTGCCATGAACGAACAGTTTCCGTGTTAGGGAGATGCTCGAGCCTGATCAATAGGAGCGATCGCAGGATTCGCGGGGATGTTTCATCTGCAAGGCTGGTTATCACGAAATGGTTCTAGTTGCAGTGAGGTACAGTCAGCCGCAAGGGTGTACCACTCGCCGGGAGGCAGGCATTGGTTAAAGCCGTCGGCACACGGACCGTGCATCCGAACGTTGAGCGTTGAGCGTGCCGAGTTTCTGACGTCATTGCGTGGAATAGCACGCTCGGGAGTCTTCCCCAACGTGCAGAGCAATAAATGGCATGTCAGATATTCTGAGCGTGCGTCTGAGCGTTGACCAATGAGATGGTACAACGCCATCTACGTCACAAGCACGCCGTCTCCCTTCAGTACAGAGTTGTGAGGCGCCATATTGGCATTCATTTCAAGCCTATATGTACATATGCCGTTTCTGAGCACCGGCAAATTGAGAATCCCTGGAAAACTCATTGTTGACTGTGTGATTCGTTCTAATAAGATATTGAGAAACATCATATTCGTGGCAAAAGAGTTACTGTAATTTGCGTATTATGAGAGTAGGCAATTTGAAGGGAGCGACATACTGAAGATCCACCCAAAACGTATTGTCCTTAGTACAATTTGTTATAATTAAATTTCAATTAGTATCATATCTGCGATTAAGGTTTCCAGCAAGGGGTAACATAATATGATTAGAAATGAGCTGGGTGATGTTGGTTTAGCGTGATGAGTACCGTCACTGTTCTG
Organism: Schistocerca americana; assembly: GCF_021461395.2. NCBI lineage: Eukaryota > Metazoa > Arthropoda > Insecta > Orthoptera > Acrididae > Schistocerca > Schistocerca americana. Next base: position 336,738,705 of record NC_060122.1, on the reverse strand, counting down.
GGTACAGGTGTTTGTTGTTGCGGTGGTTCGCGTCTTGAACTCCCAAATTTTTTCCTAACATTCGCATTTTTATTAGCTTATGATGCTTTATTATTAATTTAATAGAAATATATACTATAATATTTGATGTTATGTAAGGGGTGACTTTGTTCGATTGTCTTAATCTACAGAACAGCTTGCGCTACTTGTATAAAGATATTTTGCTCCTTTTTCTTTTACGCTTCGTAATTCACTTGTTGCAAAGATTCTGCTACTTGGTAGGAACAGTGATCAAGTAAGACTGACCTTGGGGTTTTATTAAATGTGGGAATGCTGAAATAATGTTTTTCTTCTGCGGAGAAGTATTCCAAATGAGTAATGCACTGTTTGTAATGGAACTTTTACAAGCCTGTGTCATTATTAATTGGACATGGTACTTTCCTTTTCTTGGACGATGGATGAAATGTGCGTTTTAATAGAGCTAGGGTGGGAATTTTACGCACGCCCGTTGAGTAAACAGTGTGATTTACGAACTAGAAGTATTCCTCAACTGCCGCTGGAGTGCGTTGCGATCGTGTATACCACGTTGGGGCCCACGTACCGTATGCACAAGTCGCATCGTTCCTGAGCGTTCAGCAGCACATTGAACTTGGCACGTTCAAAGTTGACGTTCGACAGCACGGTCCGTGTGCCGACGGCTTAAGGCGATGGCGTAGCAGTTACTCAGCGGGGTATTGTACGTTCGTAGGTTCTCACAAGTATCGGGGAGGGGGCGAGGTCAGTATCGTATTAATGTTTTTGTATATATCATAGTACATAGCATCAGTAATTATGTATTTTGTTGTAAGAAAATTGTGCAAATTTACGTAATATATGAGTCAGTTTAGCCACGACGTCACATACTTGTATGTTAGTTAAAAATAGCAGGCCGACGTTTCCCGTGGTTGAAAATACACATATCAAAAAAACGTTTTGCATCACCCCGGTCCCCAGAACGCCTGAAGATTGCCGTTGACTGTTGATATTGTATCACAGACGCAGTGCCATTGACAGTTCAGAGATGTCACTAAACCCTCACAAAAAGATGTAAACAACCATGCATGAGCAGCGCCTATAAGACGGAGGGGGTCCGACAGTCGATCACTTCGAGTCATTCCACCAGGAAGGAGGTACACGGCTCATGTTGTCTGTACTTCAACCATGCCTAGACGGTCAATACCGCGGTTCAATGGCGTCCGCATTGCTACTTTGTGCCAGGAAGGGCTCTCAACAAGGGAAGTGTCCAGGCGTCGCGGAGTGAACCAAAGCGATGTTGTTCGGAGATGGAGCAGACACAGAGAGGCAGGAACTGTCGATGACATGGCTTGCTCAGGCAGCCAAGGGACACTACTGCAGTCGATGACCGCTACCTACGGATTATGGCTCAGAGGAACCCTGACAGCAACGCCACCATGTTCAATAAGGCTTTTCGTGCAGCCACAGGACTTCGTGATACAACTAAAACTGTGCACAAAGGCTGCATGATGCGTAACTTCACTCTCGATGTCCACGGCGAGGTCCATCTTTGCGACCACGACACCATGCAGCGCGGTACAGATGGGACCAACAACATGCTGAATGGACCGCTCAGGTTTGGCATCAAGTTCTCTTCACCTATGAGTGTCGCATATGCCTTGCCAGAGACGTGTTTGGAGGCAACCCAGTCAGGTCGTACGACTTAGGCACACTGTTCAGCGATTGTAGGAAGGTGGAGGTTCTCCGCTCTTTTAGGGTGGCATTATGTGGAGCCGACGTACGACGCTGGTGGTCATGGAAGGCGCAGTAACAGCTGTACGATACGTGAATGCCATCCTCCGATCAATAGTGCAACCATATCGGCAGCATATAGGCGAAGCATTCGTCTTCATGGATGACATTTCGCGCCCTCATCGTGCACATCTTGTGAACGATTTACTTCAGGATAATGACATCGCTCGACTTGAGTGGCCAGCATGTTCTCCAGACGTGAACCGTATCGAACATGCCTGGTATAGATTGAAAAGGGCTGTTTATGGACGACGTGACCCACCAACCACTCTGAGGAATCTACTCCGAACTGCTGTTGAGGAGTGGGACAATCTCGGCCAACATTGCCTTGATGAACTTGTGGGTAGTATACGACAACGAATACAGGCATGCATCAATGCAAGAGGACGTGCTACTGGGTATTAGAGGTAGCGACGTGTACAGCAATCTGGACCACCATCTCTGAAGGTCTTACTGTATGGTGGTACAACATGCAATGTGTGGTTTTTACGAGCAATAAAAAAGACGGAAATGATTTTTATGTTGATCTCTATTCCAGTTTTCTGTACAGGTTCCAGAACTCTCGGAACATAGGTGATGCAAAACATTTTTTTATGCGTTAGTATCATACTCTCACATATCATTGCAAAAAAGCATAAAATCTGGTTAAATATTCATCCTAGAGGGAAAAGAATAGGAATAAAAGTGTTTTATTCTTGAATGAATGACAAATTTGTTACTAAATTCTTTATTTATAATGTATCTTCTAAACATCACAACACAAGGTTTAGAAAATGGTCTAAATGATTGTGTCTTGTAAAATAATTTGATTTATTGTTTCGATTATTTTTATTTAACCTTGGCTGTGTCTGAAGCATTTAAATAGAGAATGTTATACGAATTATTTTAATATCATGGATCTTTGGAATCGTCCATACTGTTGGTAATGTCAGTTCTGTTGTTTTTTTCTAGGCTCTGGAAAGAAAAATATGCAAAGTTTTTCGTTTCTTTAACAGTCTAGAATTATTTTTTGTTTTTATTGCAATAGTTTTTGAAAAAAAGAAAACAATGATATTCTGAAATTTTTCAGGGTTGTCGTGCATTCTGCAACAATTCCTCCACTCATTCCGGAGTTTGCTGCCGCAGTATTAACAAAACTAATCCAGGAATTGAAGTGCAGACTCGTCTCTTTAAAAGTCGACGCAACATCAAAAAATCATCGACAGTTTTTAGGATTAAATGTTTAGTACGTCAAAGACAGAAAGATTATAGTTAGGTCGGTATGAGTCGTCTAACTATTCGAAAATCACCCGAGAGCCTACCACAAGTTTGCTGGATTGCTTTGAAGTGTTTATCGAAAACGTAGTGAGCTTCGCAACAGAAAACGAGGCTAATATGCTGCAGGCCATTCAGATTTTGTGTGAAGACATTTCTACGTTGGAAAGCTGGGATGAAGATAGTTCACTGCCTGAGTGAGAACTACTATTTTGGGAGAAACATCTGCATTTGGCTGTTGACGACGGAATCGCAGCGATCCGTCCTTCCCATTGGATGACTTCATAGCCAAAGTTCGCTCTTTAGCAATGTGTCTTCGAACTCCAATGGTCATCCGCCTTCCACGAAGACAGCAATTGGATCTACCCACGCGTGATATCAGCAGTAGATAGCGATCGTCTTACGATATGATGACGTCGGTGAAGAGACGTAGGACTTCCATTCGCGATTTTTCTTACATACAAAGTTGAGGAGAAGTGTAATCTTAGCGATACCGATGTGGGCCTTCTCGACAGCGTCATAGCCACCCTCGAGCCCGTCAGAACCCAAGATTACCGCCTTGCAAGAGTAAAGATTGCTCTTGAGAGTTTTTATGCGCTTTGGCTAAAGTACAAACTTCGACTTGACGACATGCCCTGCAGCGATCTCGTGAAGAACTTCGATTACCCAGGTTTCAAGTCAACCCTCTTAATGTATCTTCGTGTTTTTCCATTCCTGGAAGAAATTGGATGCTGCTATTTCTTATCTATGCAGCATATGGTCTTAACTATGTTATATATGGTTTAAGTTCCAGAAGATGACTGATACCGAAACGGGCAATGAAGAAGTGTGAGAAGGTCCTGCGATGGATGATGAATCCGATGCAGAGGGTGACTACTGGTGGAGAAGAATGCCCAGCGATACAAAGCTATGAGCGAGTGTAACCGAACGGCTTTGTATATTAAGAAAAAACTCCGCAGTTGTTTTGAAGGTACGAAGCAACTCAAGAGGAGCTCAAATGTCTTTCAATTCTGGGAGGAGCAACGCTTAGTACAGCCAGAATTGTATGCACTGGCTAGTGTCGTTCTCGCTATCCCAGCAACACAGGTGAGCGTGGAGCGATACGTGCCTGAACCACTGATGTACAAACGTGGCGGATAACACGTGAACAACATTTTGTTGCTGCACAGTAACAAGGACATTGTGCGGGAAATCTCCCTTGACCCCTCCCCTCCCTTCCCCCCTTCCCCACCAACCGCATTAAAACCAATTCTCTTCTCTGTTCTCCGATTTGGAATCGAAGTCGTCCATGATGGAGACAACTACCGGTAACACCAGCGCCTAAGTTGCTATTTTGTACTAAGCGCCAACGTATTAACAATATAAATTAATGTTTCATCACGAAGTCTTTATTGTCTCATTCACGGACAAGTAAGTGTCATTTTATAGTCCACATTTTGAAAACTATGACGTATGCTCTCATTGTGCAGACTTCCAAAAATCCAACTATTGGTAGCGGCTAGTAACAAATTCTTTCAGCTTTGTGTAAATTTTCACCTCGGTAATATTTCAATCTACCTGGAACTTACATATGATGCCCATAACACGTTATAGAGCAGATTTTGCAAACTTCTAAACAGAACAGCAGTTTTCTAGCAGGTCAGCTTAGAGTAACTTTTTGAGAATATGAATTTTAAAATCAATGTATTTTCGAAACATGGTTTTGAAACACCTTCTGCAGAATCAGTTCACATACTTTCACGCTGCTACATATGAATTATATGTAGCAAAATTCGTAGTGACAGGACGAACGCATCAGGATCTTCGACTACAGTACATTTTTGTGTGGTGCCGTCTGCCGATTTCTCGCCCTCTCTTTTCCGTTATCTATCTGTCCCGCTTTGCTTATCTTTAATTACCTCTCTTCCAACTAGACCAGGCTCATCCATGAATTGCGCCCGGCGGGCGCGCCCGCGCCCCGCGGGCGCCAGGCAGTGTAGTTCAGCGCCCCGTCCGCGACCGTGTGTCGCTAGTGTCGGCATAGGAGCGAGAGAGACAGCCGCGGATGCACTGAGACCGCACAGCACTGCTTTGCGGTGGACTGTCTCGTAGTCAGATCCAACACAAACAAAATAACAGAGGAAGCGCACCTCTGTAAGTGAAGCCGATGAGCGGTAAAACAAGCACACCATTTACCGTTTAGGTAACAACTAGTGTTCGTCTGGCGGAATTACTACGCAAAACTTTAGACAACAATATCCAAAACAATAATCCAAAAACATCTTAGTGGTTTTCTGACCCACAGGTCCATTCTATCAGTACTGCACATGCACACTCGTCATATGTACAATAGGCGTCATCTGAAAAATATATCAGTTTCTTAAATGAACTAGAGTCATAAATATTCTATTTTAGAAATAACTTTATGTAAGGGATATAGAGTCTCATTCTTACTGTTAGCAGTTACAAGTAAATAATTTTTGTTATACTTCGGGCTACATCTCTTTGTATCCCTTTTTTTTATGCTTGAATTGTCTGCACTAAATCAACGACATAGTGATTTTCGCTTTGGGGTGAAATGTTCAAAATATTTAAATGACCAGTAAGGTGAAAGTGGCTCTTAGCGCTAAGGGACTTAACTTCTGAGGTCATCAGTCCCCTAGAACTTAGAACTATTTAAACCTAACTAACCTACGTTCATCACACACAACCATGCCCGAGGCAGGATTCGAACCTGCGACCGTAGCAGTCGCGCGGTTCCAGACTGTAGCGCCTAGAACCGCTCGGCCACTCCGGCTGGCACCAGTAAGGCCACTCAAAAAAGCCAAATTCGCCACCCACTTAGTATGACAAAGTAATTCTTCTGGACGTCTTTTCATTTCCAAAAAGGGATTTATTTCGCCCCTCAAGGAGAAAAACCGATGAAGCACCTTTCCTCTGCTGAGCCATCTTACTTCAGTGTGGTAGGGGACGTCCGGGTATTCCGCTTAGATATCAGCCAGAAATTCTTTTAATTGGCGATGTGTGAGTCCATGCGAGCGAAGATAATTAACCGTCCGAAGAACTGTGTCCATAACATTTTTTATGTTGACAATCCTCGCACAAAGTGCCTCCTGGTGTATCAGACAATGGACTGTCGCGAATAAGGAACAGCCAACTTCTGCCATTTTTGACCTCACGTAACTCAGAAATCCAGTGCGTATCCCTCGTAGCGCAGGGGCTCCATACCATGTTACATTGTGGTCAGGCGTTCCCATTTTAAACCCATTGACTCTTAACACGTTTTCCACGGCTAGAAAAATATCCAAACCCGTGGTTGTGCCTTTTAATGGTGTAAGATCGAGAAATTCTTCTGTGACACGCAGATTGTCGTCGACACCTCGAATGAATATGACGAGCTGAGATATGTCCGCAACGTCCGCGGACTCGTCAAGAGCGACAGAAAGTGAAATGAAGTTTGCCGCTCTCTCCATTAACTGCTTCTCCATATCTGAGACCATATCTTCCACTCTGTGAGCAACAGTTTGAGGCGAAAGAGCTATTTTGTCAAATTCTTCCTTGAGGTCTGATCGACAAATACAAGCCGCCGTGTCGACCAGGCAATCCTTGATGAGATTCCCAGCAGCAAAGGGTTTCCCAGCTTACCCAATTCTCAGCGATCATTTGTAACTTGCGCACAAGCTTTGCCCACCTGTTTCCTGCTCGTACCACGCCAAAAAAGAACATACAATTAATTTTGTACAATCCTGTTTTTAAAACACTTTTCTCACTTTAACAATTAATTGTTTCATGTAAGCGTAGGCTTCCGCGGCCGTTGTCTTCTTCAATAAAATTCTTCAGGGTATCAGACCGCATCGTCATAATTTTAAAATGCGCCAACGTTTCGGCCAGCGTTGCAGCTAGCCTTCATCAGGGCCTTACGTTAACTGCTAAATGCACACACTTGGTTTCTTAAATAGCTGCACGAGAAAACCGTGTCGTTACTTGATTGGCTGTAAAAGGAGGAGGAGGAGGGGTGAAAGGTATGCTTTACTGGTGTTTCCTTTATTATCTGTCATTGGCTGAAACAGCTGTTTTCTGTTGGTCTTTATATTAATCCACCCCATTGGAGGAGACGGACGAATAGCGAACAGGTGATGGCTGTGACGTCACACTGTTTCCATGCTGTCCAGAAGCCGGCTGCGGCGTGCCATTGCTTTGTGTGCTCGCGACCACTACTGCGGCTCTCCGCGTGTCTGCATGGGCCGCCACGGCTCTGCCGCCGCTCCGTAGCCCTGCTATTGCAGGCAGCCAAGACCTCGGAAGCTTGTACCCGTCCTCTCTATTCATGTTGGCGGGTCTTTTGGCTATTTCTATCGCCTCTCTAATCTTTCTGCCTATCGCAGCAGAAATTTTCATGGAGGCATTTGAGGAAACAGCCCTCCAGTCCGCACCATTACGTCCAAATTGTTGGCTTCGCTATGTCGATGATACTTTCGTCATCTGGCCCCACGGAGAACAGGAGTTACAGAACTTCCACAAGCACCTTAACCAACAGCATAGGAAAATTCAGTTTACAATGGAAACAGAGAAGAATGGAGTGATACCTTTTCTCGACGTGGAAGTTTATCGAAAACCTGAAGGTAAACTTGGCCACAAAGTCTAAAGGAAACCAACCAATACGGACAGGTACCTTCACGCCTCCTCCCACCATCACCCCACGCAGAAGAAGTCCGCCCTGCACACGCTAACGAAGAGAGCGTACAGGATAAGCGACGAAGAACATCTGAAGACAGAACTTGAACGCCTCAGGTCCATCTTCGGAACTAATGGCTATGGGAAGCAGATGATAGACAGCACCATGTCGACAAGGGAGAAGACTAATAGGGAAGAGGAGAAGGAGGCACAGAGCATTGCTGTGTTACCATATGTACAAGGGGTCACCGAACGTATTAGCAAAATTCTACGAAAAGCCGACATCAAACCAATTTTCCGAAGCAGAAACAAAATATCAGACATGCTCGGTTCTACCAAGGATGCAGTTGACAAACTACACACAGCTGGCGTGTATGAAATTGGTTGTGCGCGTGGATTAGTCTACATAGGTGAGACGGGACGTCCGATTAGCACAAGGCTCTCGGAACATGAAAGCTATATCCGCCTGAAACAACACACTAAGTCAGCAGTGGCGGAACGCCGAGACGAGTGGGGGAAACCAATATTTTTTCAAGAAGCCCGCGTCCTGGCGAAACAGCCTCTCACTTTCAAAAGAAAGATTAGAGAGGCGATAGAAATAGCCAAAAGACCCGCCAACATGAATAGAGAGGACGGGTACAAGCTTCCGAGGTCTTGGCTGCCTGCAATAGCAGGGCTACGGAGCGGCGGCAGAGCCGTGGCGGCCCATGCAGACACGTGGAGAGCCGCAGTAGTGGTCGCGAGCACACAAAGCAATGGCACGCCGCAGCCGGCTTCTGGACAGCATGGAAACAGTGTAACGTCACAGCCATCACCTGTTCGCTATTCGTCCGTCTCCTCCAATGGGGTGGATTAATATAAAGACCAACAGAAAACAGCTATTTCAGCCAATGACAGATAATAAAGGAAACACCAGTAAAGCATACCTTTCACCCCTCCTCCTTTTACAGCCAATCAAGTAACGACACGGTTTTCTCGTGCAGCTATTTAAGAAACCAAGTGTGTTCATTTAGCAGTTAACGTAAGGCCCTGATGAAGGCTAACTGCAACGCTGGCCGAAACGTTGGCGCATTTTAAAATTATGACGATGCGGTCTGATACCCTGAAGAATTTTATTGAAGAATTAATTGTTTCATTCATTGAAACTCAAATAAAAAACTAACAAAAAAAGATTGGTTTTAGATGCGTTTTCCCCCAGTTCCGCTGAAAAGGACAGCGATGTGTGGTCGCAAAATAAATTTTTATCTATTGCAATATTTGCGTACAGCGGCATGGCGAGGCTCGGCGGGCGGTCTGCACGGCCAGCTGGGCGACACGGCTCGGCCACTGCAGCAACACACGAATTCGCCCGGGTCGCAGGCCGCGGGCGATTGCGGGCGCTAGCGCCCCAGGGGCACAGTTTGGACGAGCCTGAACTAGACATTTGCATATACCCTGTCATATAGGTAATCCAACCGTTAATATTTTTACGACTTACAGGAAATTGTGTTCAGATATTGCATATAAAATGGCTCTGAGCACTATGGGACTTAACAGCTATGGTCATCAGGCCCCTAGAACTTAGAACTACTTAAACCTAACTAACCTAAGGACATCACACAACACCCAGTCATCACGAGGCAGAGAAAATCCTTGACCCCGCTGGGAATCGAACCCGGGCGTGGGAAGCGATATTGCATATAAACACATAATAAATTTAAATACATTGAGATGCATATAAATACGTAATAAGTTATGTTGAATTAAGGTTAAACAAATAGGTTTCAAATTTGAGAAAAACATTGCTATGACGGAATTTCTTGAGTACATTGTGAAATTAAAATTGCCAATAAACTTGCCACATTTTTAGTCGGCACTTTAATCTTATTATCTTAAATAAATTCATAATAATAGATTAATTAAATAATAATTTAAAAAAGGTCAAACTAAGCAGTAATCCTACTCGCGACGAAGCACGAGAATGGAGATTCGGTTTCAAGTTACACGCCTGGTTCAGCGCGGCGTGCTGGACTCAACACGACGAGTTTGACCACAGTTCGGCGACCAGGGACCAGCGCGGCGATCTGATCCTTTCAGACGGGTTGAGCATGTCATGAACATGCTAGTCGCTCTGAGCCAATCGTCACACAGCTCTAGCTGGCAGTTCAGACGCCAACTTAGTCCCCTATTCCGTTCATTTCGCCATTTAGAAGTTCACTACCATAAGCACGAGAAAGTATGTGCAATTTCCCTGCACCGCTTGTTTAGTTATCTTTTTCTGCTTACGGAACGTAACATAGCCTTGATCCTCAATTCCGTACCAGTCCGCGGTAACGTTATGCAGGCCAGTTCCGTTATTAGTTACTTGGTACGAAACGTAACGCGAACGCGAAAAAAATCGTTCCAGCCGTTCGTTAAGTTACACACCCATGCAGAACAGTTGTAGGACGGACCGAGTACCTCAGCTTTCCTCCTCACAACGCTTTGCTGGCAGTATCTGTAAAACTCCCTTCCCTGTGAAGCTACTGTTTTTCGCAGCTGTGTTTGTTGATTCATCGTCTGTTGTTTCAGTCGTGCATGACAATGCCTACTCTCTGTCCGAATCTACGCCGAATGATTTTAATTATTTGCTCGTCCTTCAAAGTATCTCCCCTGTAGCAGTCAGCACAAATTTTTTGCCACGATACGGGACCTTTCTAGGCTTCTAACGTCACTACTTTAAAAGCTGTGTAACGACAACAAAGGGCAACGAACCACATGCTGCAGTGGTTAACGTTTTAGGATAGTACCGCAGAAGTCTCGGGTCTGATTATCGGTGATAATCTAAATTTTTATCTTTGGAAGAAAGCCGATTCAACCTCGTGAGGCCAGCTGTAAAAGCCGATAGAATGTAAGAGCAGCGAAATTGAAGCACAAGTCAACGAAGTAGCTATTTGTTGAATGGAGAGCATCAGCCTGAGTGACACGAAACGCTTTCTTATTAGCAGCAAAAGCGTCACCCTTTAGGATTTATATCCAGCAGATGTGGTGGCGGGAGGAAGGGAACCATTTTCTTGTATATTTCTGTCAGTGGAATGAAAATATTGCAGAAAGTGCTGTCTACTAACACACTTATCACTGTCTACAATGTGTGCATTTTACGTCTTTTGCTGACTCATTAAGGATCGTGTCCCTCCTTCCTTTATTTGCACTCCAGTGACTCACTAAGATTTTCGTGCACCTTCCATGCCTTCTCTGTCGGCACTATTACACCTTCCGTTCTCATTGTCAGTAAATTTAATGACTGACATCGCTGTAACCTGGACCCTGCATGCGGACTGACCCGCGGACTAACAAGTGATACCTGTGTGTCAGAAACTGCCCATCATTGCCTTAGGGGCTCTGCTTACGGACTTATTTTGTGCCGGCCATGTGGCCGAGCGGTTCTAGGCGCTTCAGTCCGGAACCGCGCTGCTGCTTCGGTCGCAGGTTCTAATCCTGCCTCGGGCATGGATGTGTGTGATGTCCTTACGTTAGTTAGGTTTAGGTAGTTCTAAGTCTAGGGGACTGGTGACCTCAGACGTTAAGTCCCATAGTGCTCAGAGCCATTTGAACCATTTGAACTTAGTTTATAAATTACGACTGAATACAGCCCCTGGACTCTGCCCTTGGTCACCGCTGGACTCTGTATATGGTTATGTAGTGCATTGTTTGTGAGCGTAACTGAAAATTGGCGACAAACAAAAAAGACTTTTAAAATGGGCTCTGCTATGGCTAATCTGTTAGCCCAACAACAGTTTCAACTGACCGTGCTACAATAGCAATTAGCAGCGCAAGAAGAGTTGCACCTCCAGCAGATAGACTAATAGTCTGTTATCATTTTCGTCACCGCCGACTCCACCGTTTAACCACATGAGGAATCAGAAGAGAATTGGGACACATATCTTCGCCGCCTAAGGGAACACTTCACAGCATTTAAGGTGGTACACAGCGAACTACAGCGAGGGATTTTTATGGTTATTTAACCCTGAATTTTGGCAGTTACAGAAAAGTTTTCACCTTAGCGGACCCAGTCACCCTGCCTTTTGAAGAGTGGTGTAATTTATTAGCAAATTGTTACAGTCAGCAAAACAATGTATTTTTAGCACGACTGCGGTATAATATGTACAAAAAAATGATTCTTCAGTTTTCCAGGGTTATTGGTTGATTGGGCAGTACACCGGTGCATTGGCGGTTCATACTCTCCTGCCGTCACAATATTTTGGTAATCAAACATGCGGGCATCGTAACGTGCTCTGACGAACCTCCAGAACGGTCTAGAATAGCAGGTATCACACCATTATCCTCGTTTTATCGCTGCTCAGTAACAATTGGTCCAGTTAGCAAGTATCGAAGAGTTCATGCTATAATCATATGCACAATATCTTTATATGTATATGGCAGATTTGAATCTGAGGGCGATGTTTTCATGAATAGAACTTCTAGCCGCTGTGGAGTTCGTAAAATCTGAAGACCTTTAACTTTTATAAAGAATTCAGTTATAGAAATTTCCGGATCTTCTTGTTTCTGTCCTCACCATTCGGTTGCTGTCGGACTCAGTGCGATCTGTCACGCACGTTCTTATTTCGATTCAATTGATTCAGGAAGTCTTTATTGCTACAAAAAAATTTTACCTTCTAAAAGTTTACTAACGGACGTACTGAGTCATAACATTAATATCTGGATTTAATCGTAACGCGATTGGTTTGAAAGTCTCCCGAAGCCTACGCTCTCTATCTGTTCCACACAAATTTAGTTCTCGCAGTTTACGACTCGAGCATGTACGGTTTCTCACTTGTCCGACATATTACCGATGATAAGTTCCGGATAACTGTAAGAGCTCTGCCGGCCGGTGTAGCCGAGCGGTTCCAGGTGCTTCAGTTTGGAACCACGCGACCGCTACGGTCGGAGGTTCGAATCCTGCCTCGGGCATGGGTGTGTGTAATGTCCTCAGGTTAGTTAGCTTTAATTAGTTCTAAGTTCTAGGGGACTGATGATCTCAGACGTTAAGCCCCATAGTGCTCAGAGCCATTTGCACCATTTGTAAGAGCTCTTTCAAGGTTGTATCGCTTTATTACACAAGGTCAGAGGTAAAAACTCCTTAAGTACAGGACACTTACCCAGATATCTACCCTTACCCTCAACGAGTAATCCATATTCTGATCTCCTCCAATGCACTGAACGTATCTCACGGTTAGTACCAAATGCGATCCGTTGTAACATGAACGTTGTATATCTGTTTGAGACTGGTAATACCCAGTCTGAAAACAATTAGGTTAGTATTTCCTCGTAGAAGCTGCTTTGATATTCTGCTGTAAGTCTGACTCATATAAGTCACGTCATGTACTATCTGATCAAAAATTTGCGAACACCCCTTAGTAAGACGAAACTGCTAGTATTACATATAAAAAAAAGGGAGTGAGCATTGTGTTGTTAGTAGAAAAGCAGCGACAGCAGAATATGTAGGTCAGGAGAGATTAGTGACTTTAAACCTGAGCTAGTTATTGGATTTCACCCATCATGGAAATTGCAACTGTTGAAAAGCTGACAAAGTCGACTATTGGTAATGTAATTGTGAAGTGGAAACGCAAAGGAACATACGCAGATAAACCAAAAATAGCAGATCTCTTGTAGTGAAGGACAGGGACCGTAGAACATTGCTGAGGATGGTAGAAAATACCGCGTAAAATCAGCGCAGGGTATCACTCGTGCTACCAGCCATCGTGCTAGCACAATGACTGAGCTCAAAGAGTTAAAATGAGTGGGCTAAATGGTCGTGCACCTCCTCATACGTCACACATTTCTAAAATCAATGATAAGACACGCTTCGGGTGATGCAAAGAGCTACAACACTGGACAGAGGATGACTGGAGAAGAGTGATTTTGAGTGATGAATCACGCTGTACCCTGCGGAAATCCGATGGAAGGAGAACGTTACGTGCAATTATGCGCATTGCCAACAGGACATCGTGGTGTTACAATATGAGGAGTCATTTTCATGGTTGGCGTGTGTTCCTCTTATCACTCTTAAGGAAACGATAGATGCTGACGTCTGTGAACACATTTTACAGTTTAGTGTGCTGCCTAAAGTGGAGGAATAATTCGGAGACTATAATATCAGCATGAGAATGCACCCTGTCACAAAGCAGCATCTGTGAGGCAATGGGTTGTGGACAGTAACATTCCTGAAATGGAGTGGCCTGCCCACAGTACCGACCTGAACCCAATTGAACACCTTCGGGATGAGTCACAACGTCAATTCGCTCTGAACATCAAAGTCCAACATTACTACCTTCTCTGATTTTAATTTTCAGAAATCATGGGCTACCATTTATCCACAGACGTTCAGACAACACATTGAAAATGTCCACAGCAGAGTTGAAGGCTTCATAAAGGCGAATATTGGTCACACCCCGTATTAATGTCCACTAACAGAAGTGCAGATGGATCTCCTCGGGTAGCTGTGCACCTTAAAGAGATACTGCCGTCATTCTGGGTGATGTGCCGGCCCCAGGTTGAATCCACCCGGCGGGCTAACGACGAGGGACGGTGTGCCCGACAGCCTAGATGTGGTTTTCCGTTTGGATGAATAACAGGCTTGTACCCAGGTACCGCCTCAGTTACACGATTCGTAGAATCTTCGAAAACGTTCTCATACTTTAACGTGGATAACACTAGACGCAGACAGATGGGGGGCGCTCGGATTCAGTCCCTGATGTTAAGGGATGCCTACAGGAAACGCATACCGCCAGCCTCTACCATTTACATACCGAATGCAGATTAACATGCCTATCCCGTAAAGTTTCGGGATTGGGACAGGAAAAGAAGGAGAGTAGCTGTCAGTTGCAGACAGTGTGTATTCCACTGAAACTGCTTTTAGGTTGCTCTGATGCTGTAAAGCGTGATATGACACGTCCAAAAAGAACTCATTTTAGTAGCTTCTACGTCTGCCCAAAATTCATAAATGTATGCGAACTACAGTCCTCAAATGAGTAAAGTGGCAATCAGTAAGCTGTGTCGGTTGATGCCTTATGCACTATGTGATCAAAATTATCCGGACACCTGGATGATATTGACTTTAAAGTTCATGTCGCTCTCCATCGGTAATGCTGGAATTTAGTAAGGTGTTGGCCCACCCTTAGCCTTGATGACAGCTTCCACCTTCGCAGGGATACGTTCAATCAGGTACTGGGAGGTTTGTTGGGCAATGGTAGGCCATTCTTCACGGAGTGCTGCACTGAAGAGAGGTATCGATGTCGGTCGCTGAGGCCTGGCACCAAGTCGGCATTCCAAAACATCCCAAAGGTGTTCTTTAGGATTCAGGTCAGCACTCTGTGCAGGCCAGTCCATTATAGGGACGTTACTGTAGTGTAACCACTCCGCCACAGGCCGTGCATTGTGAACAAGTGCTCGATCGTGTTGAAAGATGCAATCGCCATCCCTGAATTGCTTTTCAACACTGGGAAGCAAGAAGGTGCTTAAAACATCAATGTAGGCCTGTGCTGTGATATTACCACGTAAAACAATAAGAGGTGCTAGCCTCCTCCATGAAAAACAGACCACAGCATAACACCACCGCCTCCGAATTTTACTGTTGGCACTATACACGCTGGAAGATGATGTTCACCGGGCGTTGACCATACCCACACCCTGCCATCGGGCCGGCCGCGGTGGTCTCGTGGTTCGAGGCGCTCAGTCTGGAACTGCGCGACTGCTACGGTCGCAGGTTCGAATCCTGCCTCGGGCATGGATGTGTGTGATGTCCTTAGGTTAGTTAGGTTTAAGTAGTTCTAAGTTCTAGGGGACTGATGACCACAGATGTTAAGTCTCATAGTGCTCAGAGCCATTTGAACCATTTGAACCTGTCATCGAATCGCCACATTGTGTACCGTGATTCTTCACTCCTCACAACATGTTTACGCTCGTTACACCAAGCGAGGCGTCGTTTGTCACTTCCCGGCGTGATGTGTGGCTTATGAGCAACCACTCGACAATGAAATCAAGTTTTCTCACCTCCCACTTAACTGTCATAGTACTTGCAGTGGATCCTGATGCCGTTGGGAATCCTTGTGTGATGGTCTGGTTATATGTCTGCCTATTACACATTACGTCGCTCTTCAACTGTCGGCGGTCTCCGTCAGTCAACAGACGAGGTCGACCTGTACGCTTTTGTGCTGTATGGGTCCCTTAATGTTCCACTTCACTATCACATCGGAAACAGTGGACCTAGAAATGTTTAGGAGTTTGGAAATCTCGTTTACAGACGTATGACAGAAGTGACACCCAATCACCTGACCATGTTCGTAGTCCGTGAGTTCTGTGGAGCACCCCATTCTGCTCTCTCACGATGTCTAATGACTACTGAGGTCGCTGATATGGAGTGTCTGGCAGTCGGTGGCAGCACAATGCACCGAGTATGAAAAACGTATGTTTTTGTGGGTGTCCGTATTCTTTTGATCACATAGTGTATTTCAGTTTCACACGCTGAACGATTTAAACTCCTTAATGTGTGCAAACGTGAAGACTATTATACCTCAGTTTCCGCTGACGGGACTTGCAATGGTCTACACTACTGCCACCAGCATCTAACTATACCTGTACAGTTACGCAGGTACACGTCTGGAATCATGCAGGTTTATTATTCTCGGCTGCCAGAAACATAGTAAGAATAACCCTCCACCGATGTCAGAAAGTTTTTCCATTGCAACCTATTCAATGTGAAGGTCTATCTCAATTCAAAATTTTACTCTTATGATAGTGTAAATCTGAGTTTCTTGAAAGATGTTTGTTGCACTGTTGTACGATATTATGTATATGTCTTCTTATTATGAAACAGGAGTTGTGGCATCTTTCTTAGTAGCAACCGGTTCTAAATTTGTGCACCGATAGCTGCTACAGACGGTTCACGACGGAATGAAGCAATTAGGAGCAGTCCCATTCATCTCTACATTGAGTATGATTGCAGTAATTATTTCTCTGAAGGGAAATGGAGAGTATATATCTTTGATCGTTATTGTTATTCTATTGGTTTAAGACAGTCTGTTTTCGGTTGCTGTAGTTTGAATCTATGATGACAGAACACAAAGTGATGACAGTTGATACAGAGGGATGACAGTTGATACAGAGGGCTCTATGAATCATGGAAAGAGGCTTGTTTCCAAGGAGATAGCAATACACATAACGAAGGACGATTTGCTTGCATGGTGTTCAGACATCTTAGTAGTTTCACAGCTTCCTCTGAACGCTTAAAGTGCAGCCCTATAACGTACAGCAAAACGATGAACAGCCATTTACCATGGAATTCGACGAAGTGATGACGGAATTATTTACAATAATAAATGGTTCAAATGGCTCTGAGCACTATGGGACTTAATATCTGAGGTCATCAGTCACCTAGAACTTAGAACTACTTACACCTAACTAACCTAAGGACATCACACACATTAATGCCCGAGGCAGGATTCGAACCTGCGACCGTAGCGGTCGCGCGGTTCCAGACTGAAGCACCTAGAACCGCTCGGCCACACCGGCCGGATTTACAGTAACATTCTGGAATAGCTTCGAAGACTGGTAGGAGAGCAAGGAGTAAGAGTATATTTTAAGGGGCGAGAAAATTTGAATTGGATTGAACCGATCCTACTTAAATCTGATATCAGAAATATTGAGGACCATTGCGGTTATCCTCCAAACTTTGGGTGACAACACCAACATCATGCACCCGATACAGAAGTGAGCACAGTTGTGCCATGCGTTCTGCATCTCCGCTTGTAGACCGGATGCCTTAAAATAATTCTCTTTTGAAATAAAAGTATGAAAAATGTTCTTATTTATTCACTTAAATGGAAAACATACATATTACAGTTTTTTTATTGAGAGAACCATGCTCATCACTGAATCTACAACTTGTTATTTGCTCCAAATTCTACAAGTAAGCAGTTCGACTCGGCAGGAGTGGTAGAAGGTTTATTGATTTTGCAACATTCACCACGTATGCCTACATCAATGCACTGCTCTGTTGAGCTATCCTCATCTCCACGTTCCTCCAGGTATTTTACAGCGTCTTTGGGAACAGACTTCACTTGTTGCTGCCAGCGACTCAATCTCTCAGTAGCAGTAGGTAACGCTCGATATAAACCTCACAAGTTTTCAACAGTAGAATGCTGTAGACGCTTGCACTGTGCAGAGGCTACTGTCTTAGAAATTTTCTTCAACGCGTTTGACCGGCACACACTGACCAGAGATACTGGATGACTAAAGAGGTAGGTGACAGAAAACAGATAATCTGTACTCAGCATAGACACAATACACTGTGTGTCCCAGTTCCGTGAGAACTCCTTGTGTGATATCCCAAACGGCAATGCTATGTCGTGGCGAGTTGCGGCGTTACGCTCCTCGAAGTTTCAACAATATCTGTGTAGATGGTCAAAGCCCTAGCACTGCTGCAGCAAGCGTCCTGCCCGCGAATGCCACAGTATGTGTCTGACACCCGTCGGAAAATGTCGGTGGAGAAGAGAGATAATAACGAGTTTTATATTTATGTCTTGTGCTTGAGGGCGAGAAATCTTCGAATTCGACACAAATACCGCACGCATGATCCTGGTCGCTCCTCCATGACAACGCCTGATCGTGTGCGAGTTTTTGGCCAGCAAACGGATCGCAGTCCTGGATCACCAGCCGACTTCTGGTTTTCTCAGATTGAAGCTGGCAATGAAAGTACCCCATTACGACGCAATTAAAGACATCTAAGAAAATTGCATTGTGGTAAAAAATGCAATTCCAGAAAATGACTACAGTGGTCGCTTCAAAAGACTTTTGGAGAGACTATTTACAATAAATGAGCTACCTCCACTAACCTAACCCACCTCCTCCTAGGAGCTATACATAAGTCTTATATAAACTATTACAAGAGTACCACCATCAATTTTGTTAGTATGTAAGTCCTATTTAAACAATTACAAGCAATACCACCATCAATTTTGTTAGCCATCCTCTAGGAAAATTTTGCTGACCAGAGTTGGAATGGTGTCGCCCCCACTAGAGGCTGCTCATTTAATTCGAATATAATTTCTATAAATTTGTTTAAATTTCTTTAAATTTGTTTAAATGTGTTATCTACCTGCAGCATTAGTGTTGTGTTACCACTACTAGTGGCTGAGATACCGGTTGCTGTGTTACATACAGGATAGTCATTGGGACAAGTTAATAGTCCTACAGTACATGTGGGAAACTTTAAACTGAGGTTTGCAGTTGATCAAAACGTGTATATTTAATAGGATCGTCGCATGCCAGCAGTTGCATGGGGGCTAACTAAAACAAGGTTGGGATTTTATTGTAGCAGACTGGCTCGAGAAAGGTGAGTCGTTTCGAGATATGAGACTGCCATAAATATGATTCATTAGTGGCTGTAATAAAGGACTTCTCCATAGGATCCTACGCAGGTATGTGCTTGAATGCGAGGACTTAATTCAAAATCGGATATTGCATTTCCAGCGGATAGCACTAGAGATCTGAACAGCAAGTGTCTAACATTCTGCGTGGTGTCTGTTTGTTCTAAGTCGTTTCTCCCTACCACTTTCGCGCAACGACGCTCTGAGCGTGTTTTTTAGGCAATTGACTCGTTTGAACCCGGGACCTGTTGCTGTAAAGGAGACGCCAGACCACACATGACATGTAAAGTTCAGAAGAGTTCCGTGAGACTAGCGATGATATAATAAAATACTTAATGATTTCAGCGTCAGCTCCACTGCACTCCCTGTAAAAGAATCTTAATACTAACTAAATTTAGTGGAAGGGGTTCAAGCCTTTCCTATTTTTAGTTAGCTGGTAAAATAACGTCGAAAAAGCAGTTAAGTTTACCACTGGAAATTTTATTCTACTCACAAAACATTGTTTATAAATTGCATTATTGAGAAAAGGAAATATTTTAATACAGGATGATAAAAACCAACTGCATTCAACAAAAATGTGAAGGAATATTCCCTGAATGGGTTTCCAAGTTCTACAATGGATCGAAGGATGACCTATGCCATATCACATCTATAATCTAGATTTAAGTTAAGTTCCATAAAAGAGAAAACTATCAAAATGGTCTACAGTGACCCTCAATTATCTTTAATTACTTATCTAACTTGTCGTAAATTACAGTGGCTGATGTGGCTTCTCAATAATTATACAGGGTGTCCCAGCTATCTTGTCCACCCAAAATATCTCTGGAACAATGACAGCTATTGGAAAACGACTTTCACCGGTATCAATGTAGGGCTCGGGCCCATGAATGTACATATTTGGAAACATTCTAAAACGAAAGCATATGTGTTTTTTAACACAAACTTATGTTTTTTTAAATGGACCTCCTATATTTTTTCTTCAGCAATCCATAGCATGACAAAGCACATACACAATGGTGTTGATTGCATCGCAATATTCCCACTACGTCCCGAGATATTAAGACACGAAGTTGACGCTTGAAACACCCGCCATGCGCTGCTAGCGCACGTCCTGAGGCTGAGGCGTGAACCCCATGCTGCCCGTAATCGCGATGTGATTGGCATACATAATCACACTTCCATACTTATCAAGAAGTCCGAAACGAATAATACGGTCTACTGCCATCCTGCATTAACGTCGTACATTCCAGCAGGTATTTATCCCATAGGCTAGGGGTGATGTGGTTCTGTAACATATCTGTGTACCGCAACGTTAGTCACAAAGTTAACTTCGCTTATCGTTAATCCGTTACTAAAAAGGTAATGCCGTTCAACGTTAAAACTTTACTTTACTGTAGATCTAGCGCAAGTGACAGTTAATCATTCACTCGTAATATTTGATGGTTTTAGTGAAACGAGCAAGTGGACTAAAAGTTTCACCGTTGTTTAGGTAAAAATGTTTTGATTTGGGAAGTTCAGGTAGGACATAGAAGATGAATGTAAACATGTTTAACCAATTAGTTTTATTATCACATAATTATCAATGTTATGTTTATCTAATGCGTTAAATGACAAATTGTTGCAAACAAATGTTTCTTAACATCACTGGGTAAAATCGCTCTTTGTAGAAACTTCTACTGTGATACCAGCACTACATACTAAACATAGCGTTCACATCTCATGCTCAAAGTGATGCCCATTGGCTTGCATACATAGGGTCACTCTGCGGATGAAGGATGCCCCACTTCGTGCTACTGTTTCCTCTTTGATGGCTGTACACGCATCAATAATGCGTTGCTTCATGTCCTCTGGTGTTGTTGGCTCATGTTGGTAAACAGCATCCTTCACTGCTCCCCAAAGAAAATAATAGAGCGGTGTAAGGTCCGGAGATCGGGCAGGCCACCTAACTGGGCCACCTCGTCCAATCCACCTACCAGGGAACTTACGGTTCAGAAGTCGTCGTGCTCGTAAGGCGTTATGTGCAGGGTATCTGTCATGCTGATACCATTCTCCGGTTCAGAGGTACGGTGTCCAAGAGAACAGGAAGATTGTGTCGTATAAATCTGGAGTATTGTCAGCCATTTTGTATGCCATTTATAAAGACAGGTCCGATAACGGTATCTCCAATAATCCCACACCAAACATTAACTTTCCACGGACGTTGATGCTCCACCTGATGGAGCCGTTTTGGATTGTCTGCGGATCAATAATGCATATTCCTCATATTGACAATTCCTTTGTTGGAGAATGATGCCTCGTCGTTAAAGAGAACATCTGCAAAAAAATTTGGATTAGTCAGAAGTTTTTGCTGAGCCCACCGACAAAATGTTACCCTACTGCGGAAGTCATTTCCGTGAAGGTCCTGGTGTAAATGAACATGGTAAGGATGAAATTTATAACGTTTAAGAATACGCTGTGCACTTGATTTCGACACACCAACTTCACGTTTAATTTGACGTGTGCTGATTTGAGGATTCACAGCTATGGTAGCGAGCACAGCAACTTCAGCACGTTCATCTGTGCGTGTTCTACGACGATGTCGAGGTCTTGGATTTAAGCTTCTCGTTTCACGTAGACGAGATGTGAGACGACTAAACATCCGGCGCGAAGGCGATGGCTTGTCAGGGAATCGTCTTCTGTACAGTCGTTCTGCCTGAACAGCATTTCGTCCACCTACAACAGGGTACAGTACAGGTATGTAGAGTAGAGTAGAAAACAGACATATTAACTTAGTAATGATAATGTTCGCTAACAGTACTATCAACAAACAAGCAATCTCATAACATATTTCCCGTCAACCTACATTCTCGATAGATCAGCAGCATTTCTACCATATCTTCATGTGTGTACATTATACTGTACAGTATAAGTTCCACAACACAACGTTTATTCACAATGTGTACTACCTCCGTGCCGTCACTAGATTACTCTGATGCGCGACTACACTGGCAAGCGGTGTACTGCACGCCAAAGCAGCAACAAATGGGATGCTCGGAGGGTGGTGGAGTACAGGAGTTTGCATGGGTCGCAAATCATAAACAAGGCGAAGTGGTAACTGTGGCAGTAGTGGGAACTACGTTGGACACTTGACTAGGTAGAGCCAGGCCCTGCGCGACAGGCACAATGGGTCATATAAAGCATTAGATAAACATTATTTTGGGTGTGCAGGATAAATAAGACAACCTGACGGGTGTACACCGATCGGTACTGGTTCATATTGTGTACATAGATACGTAAAACGTGCAAGAGGGAAACCATTATGTGCTTATGAGAGTTGATGGCAGCAGACCGTATTATTCGTTTCGGACCTCTTGGTAAGTATGGAGGTGTGATTACACATGTCAATCACATCGCGATTACGGGCAGCATGGGGTTCAAGCCTGAGCCTCAGGACGTGCGCTAGCAGCGCATGTCGGGTGTTTCAAGCGTCAACTTCGCGTCTCAATATTTCGGGATGTAATGGGAATATTGCGATGCAATCAACGCCATTGTGTATGTGCTTTGTCATGCTACGGATTGCTGAAGAAAAAATATAGGAGGTCCACTTAAAGAACATAAGTTTGTGTTAAAAACACATATGCTTTCGTTTTAGAATGTTTCCAAATATGTACATTCATGGGCCCCAGCCCTACATTGATACCGGTGAAAGTCGTTTTCCAATAGCTGTTATTGTTCCAGAGATATTTTGGGTGGACAAGATAGCTGGGACACCCCGTATAACAGAAAAATCATCGCGTTTCAGATTTTAACTTCACATAGCAAATGTGAATACCATGAGCTTTAATTGACGATCGACACTAGTATTACACAAAATGGGCGTGTAACAAATGAGGCTTCTGCAGTTCTGAGTGAAGGCTTATGCGCTCAAAAATGCGGCATCGCATGCGTTCATTACCTTGTCGGTGTTTAGGCAGCGTCAGGGGGCGGCGGGCGGCGCAGCTCCTCACATCTCGTTGTCTCAGAAGCAACTCTCTCCTAATTTCTCCTTACTACAATTTACCGAGGTTGGTTTAAAAAAAGCTATCTGGATGTGTTTTCAACTGACCAATCAGGGTCTCAATGTTAACCTTAAGCTCCGCCTACAAAAATTCTGTCTGTCCAACGAGAAACGTTATACTTTTCGTGGTGGGGCAATGTTTTTAACGTTTGCAACATAACAGAGACGCGAAAACGTCTCACACTAAAACTTGCAGCTGGTGTGGCCCTTTTAGTGTTATTGTAAGATCTATACTGTTCTTCTGGAGGGCTCTATCTTTTAACATGGGCTGGCGGGTGGCTCTGGCGGTCGGCTGACGACGTGGGTGTTCGTCCCTTATCGTAGGGCCTCCTAGCCTACACGATTCTGCTCTCGGCTTCTGTTCTCGTTTCTCCCCTCGGAACTGCGTCTGTTTCACGGTGGGAACGTACGACAAGCATTTAAACGTTCTTGTGTTAGTCTGTGGTATTCCATTTGCTCACTCATTGATCGTATTACTTTGTTTAATTTAATGTGAGGATTTATTCGGAGCTAAGTCACATATTGTCGGATTTGCTATCATGTCAGGGTTTTCATGGAAGGTGTTGGATTTGCCTGACACCTTACATATCACCACCCTTCGAACTTACTTTTTGCACTGAAGTTAGGCAATGATTGAATCGTTGTCTAAGTCAGTCAAAAATTATTTTGCTGCCTACTGTTCAGCCACGTTATTCTGGTTCCATGCTAGTTTGTATTACTAATTTATATTTTTATAGTCTTCCACATTATTCTCAAAAATATGTTTATATTGACAAGAGAAGAATATTTTTACACTATTATCATTATTAATTTTTAATTATTTTCTTTCTTTATTTATGTGTGAAGTTTGTTTTTTAAGAAGTTGGCTATCGAAAGTGAGGAGTCTTTCACATCGATTTTCTCAGAAATATTTTTTTTTTATAAATTTAGTAATTAAGTAAAATCTATTCCTAACACATTTTCTAAATATCATGTACAAGTAAAATGTTTTTGTTTCTAGACACTCATTTCAACATTGTTACACTAACAAATAAGAATTACTTCCAAGAATTGCTTTGACAAAGAAGTATACACACACAAGTATTGAGCTATTATTAAGAATTATTTCCAAGAATTGCTTTGACTAAGAAATATACATACACAAGTATTGAGCTATTATTCTAACAAAATGGTACAAATGTTAAGAAAAATAGGGAAAACATCCAACAAGATAATTTTTTATTCTTTGTTTTTATAACGAGAAAATAAGTAAAATATAGTTATTCTTTAATTTTTAAGAGGAGAAAATAAGTGGCATATAGTTTTAGTGTTTTTTATGCCTTACTGTTGTTCTTTATATACTGTCCATTTCAGAACTAATGACTTATTTTTATCGATAGTCTATTTTTTACTTAAGTCCATAGGCAATGACTGTTATTTTGTAGTTTATTATCTTTCTGGTGTGCTTAACTTATTTAGTTTTTCACATGTTTCTTTTGCACAATTCCTACATCACATAATTTGATTTCTCACGTTCACACAATCCTATGAATGTTTAAGCATGAGGTTGGCAAATGTTTTAGTACGAAGGAGATGGACTTGAGCGAGATGGATGTGGGCAAGTATTTGATGTACAGCTTTGTTCGCCATTCCTTGTTGGCTTTGCAAGTGTGTGTTGCTGTTGCGGAGGTCCCATACTGGAATGGAGCTGTGAGTGCAGAATCTCGTGGTTTACTGGCTTTGTATGCATGAAAGTCATCGTTATGTGTCGCTGTAAGCGGTCGTTTTTCGTTGTGATACTTCGCAGGCGACTAGATTACGATAGAATATTGATTTGGGAAGGTATGTCGTCTATTCTTCACCTATCTTCTTTCTTGGTCTCAATCTTGCGAATCTTCAACTTCTGTTCTTCCTGCTTTTTCTCTGCTCCTTACTTGATTCTTGGTTCTTCTCTGGGCAGGATATGGGAATATTTATTGATAACTGGTCACTTTGAAGTTCTCCTCTTAGTAACAGTTTGATAAATTGTTTGGATGTATCATTTTTACTTTGTGAAAGTTTTCTTCAGTTTCGCACTGCAGCGTGCTGTTTAATGGCAGTAGTGTGACTTTTACACGTATGTTTTTGCCAGTGGTGGCTTGCCCAAGCCGTCTTCTCGTCGGGCCGTTTTTTGCTCACTCCGCTGAGTCGGGGCATCCCGGGGTCCTCTTGGCCTTCTGTGTTCTGTCCCAGCAGGGTTCCGACACTCTGTGGTTACGCTTAGCAGCAGATTTACTGCCCACTTCGGATACTTTGTTGGTCTCGCTGTCCTTTCCCTTCTCTCGATGCTTCTGCCTTCCAGGAATCGTGTCTTGCTAATTACGTCCTTTTCTTTCTTGATACTTCTCTCATTGCAACTTGTGGGTCGTTGCACCTGGTTGTTGCTGGAATTTTTACTATGGTTCTTACAAAAAGTTTTACTTATATTCATCTAACATATGTCTAGTACCTACATTGTTTTACACCTTTATAAAAAGCTTTACAAATTACGGCGCTCTTTCCATGTTACAATTCTAAGATATTTTGTGTCTTAACTTCTACAAGAATCCTCAAATTCGTTTTTTATTTTTGTGTAGTGTCATGGTGTATAGCATTTTAGTATTTCATGCTGTTAGACTATCTACACTTTATCCCTTCACCTTAATCTATGCTACTATTGGTGTTATTATTGTTTTTATTGAAACTACTTTCTTTTCCCCACCTTCCTCTCTCTTCATTCTTCTTTCCCCTGACGATCTTATCTGCAAAATAAACTTGAAGTATTGTGCTGATTATTTGCTTGAACTTCTTGAAATTTTTCATCAATTTCTTTATGGACTTCTAATATGAGTTGAGGCGATTCCCCCTTTTGTGCATACCATTCCAATTCTTCATCCTCTTTATCTTGCATCATTCTTAATTGTTTGTTTATGACTGGTATTTCTTCTAATTTTAGCTTTTGCTCAAAGAGAAATGTGACATTCCCAAATGTTACGCTACCTTTCCCCATATCTATTATCGCTCATCTCTCATTTAAAAAATCTGCACCTATAATCAAATCTACAGTTACTTTAGGTATAATCACGAAGTTTGCTTCGATCTTTTGACCTTGGGACGAAAGAGGTAACCTTGTTTGTCTCGTAACTTCCGCAGCATTGTTTCTAATAGGACCTCTTACTTTAATCTCATGTGTTTTCAGAACTGGCAATTCCTCATTGGCATTACACTGCATGAATAAATTTCCTGAGATCACAGTCAGTTCACTTCCGATATCAATTACAATATTGACTGGGATATGCTTTACCATGGCCTTCACAATTGGTTGAATTTGAAAGGGTTGGTTCTGTTCCTCTTCTTCTTGGATCAGCGAATCCTCCACTGAATCATACATGAGTCTCTTCAGGAATTTCCCTTGTGAATTCGAACTTTCTGTAGGATAAGTTTTGACTGCTACTTCTCTCTCTTTTATTTCCTCTTCTCTATTTCTTCCTTCATTTACACTTTCTTCAACATCCTCCACTTTTTCCTCATCTTTGTCTATCTTCTCCTTCTTCGTCACTACTTCCACATATTCGCATTTAAATGCTCTAATTATCGCTTCATAACTTCCTTCATTATATACATTGGGTTGCGTGACCGCTAATAACTTATTTTCAACTTCTGTTGACTGCGCATTATCCTCATTGAATTCGCTTTCCCTGGTTTCCATCTCAAATAGCTCTGCAATACCCATTACTTCGTCCTTTCCTCCTACATTTGTTGTGCATGCCTCTGGTAATTCATCTTCCTCATCAGTATTCCCGCAATTAATTTCCTCCCAGCATGATATTATTATTTTCCTGTCTTTGTTTTCATCTGGTACCTGCGGTTTTGCTTCTTCCTTCTTCTCTTCTCATGATAAGGTATTTACTTCTCTGTTCAAGGTGCTGCAATTGTCCTGGGTCGATGCGTCATTCTCTTTGGCATGGGCGCTTAGCTGTCAATTCGAACGTTTTTCGGGGTTTGGTGGTCTTGCCTCCACCTCTTCTATCTGTATTCTCTTTTCTTGCTCCGCTAGTTGATATTGGTTTCTTTGTTGATAATTTGTCGGTCTATTGGTTCTCCAATATCCGTTCCGGTTGTCATTGTTCCCTCTGTAATAGTTGTTACCGTTCCTGGGTGAATTATAGTTATTACCGTATTCTTTTCTAAATCCATAACCGTTTTTTTGTTGAAATCTGTTGTCGTTTCTTGGTGCGAAGTTATCACGTGGCTCGTAATTATTGTTTCTTCTTACTGTGTCTGGTGGATTCCACTGCTTTTTGCTTTCGTTTTCACGTGCGCTTCGTCTTTTTTTTGCGTCATCTTCCGAAAATATAAACTCTAGTTCCCTTAGAATTCCTTTAAATGCTTCGACATCATTGCCTCCGCGACCTACTAATGATTACTGGTATTTCAATGGTAACTTCGTCGCGCATAACTTAATCAACTCTCCGTCACCGTATGGTACATCTAAGCATTGATTTTTCTTTGCCATTACTTCGAAAAATTTCGCGGGACTCTTCTCTCCTGAATTTTCAAAATATGGGTTCTGTAATAATTCGTACTTCACTCTGTTCTGTGCTTCGCTGGACCAATATCGTGAGAGAAACTTCTCTCTGAAATCTTCCTACGATCGGCATGTCGCTGCAACATTCTGCATGGTTTCTGCGACTGTTCCTGACATGTGTGCGCATATAAAGTCTAATTTGTGTGCTAGCGTCCAGTGTTCTTGTAGTCCTACTCGGAATTGATCAATAAAAGTTCGTGGATGTAATGAGTTTCCTTCTCGGAAGTGTTGCAATTTTCTGACTGTGAGGAAATGATCTTCGTCGTTCTTCGTTATGGTTCCATATGAAATTCGCGATTCTTCGCCACTTTTGTTTCTGATCATTTCTCCCGTCGTTCTTGGATATTGTCCACTGTAACTTTCGCCTACCCTTGCATAGTATCGTTGGAGTGGTACGCAATAATTTTCTTCCATCGGTTGTGAACGTGTAGCTGAATGCATTGCACTGTACTCTTCGCGACCTGGCTTTCCATTGTCAGGTATTGGTTCGGTGTCTTGTCTGGCTAACCTCGCCGCTTCATTGAACAATCCAAACTGTCTTGAAACATACCTTTGTGGTTCCGCATGTGTCTGTGGTGCCGTTTGTTCATCAAGAGTTTCGAAACGTGTTTGTTGCGGTGCAGGCTGTCTGATTTCACGTATGTTACTTTCCGCCTGTGATTGGAATCTAAAATACATGATATCTTCGTTAATTTCTTGTTTTTCCGGTGCTGTTACAGATACGGATGTGGTTGCAGACGCAGTGCTTGTACAATCTTGTTCACTACGCTCTTCAATAATTTGCAACAACTCTCCTCAAATACTTGCTTCGTTTGCACTTCTATTTCGACTATGGGGTTATCATATCTTTTCAGCGCTGCTTTTGTGATACGTTTGTGTAACACACTGTTTTCAACAATTTCACGCGCAGTACCTGCTGCTCGTCTAGTAATTACGTTTATCTGTTTCTCTAGTTTCTTGACTTCTCCCTGGGTGTTGTTACGTAATGTTTTGATCTCATCCTGAGTGTCATTACGCAATGTTTGTACGTCTACTTGTACCTTGTCAATGTCTGTTCTCAATTTATTGTGACCTGTTATTAAGTTTCCTATTACTTCTCGAGATTCTTTTGCCTCATCTTCAATATGACTTAGGTGTAACTGAATTTTTTTCTTTTGTTCTTTAATCTCACGCATTTGTCTCGTGGTTTCTGCATTCTGAATTTGAAATTGGTTCGCTATTTCTTTATTTTGCCTTGTCATGGTTTCCGTAATTTGTTGTAATAATTCTGCCAGATTGGTGGGGCCTGTTGCGTTTTCTTCCGACGTCCTACGCTCTGTGTTTTCGCCCAAGTGTTGGTTTGCAACCGATTGCATTGATCTGTGCGGTGACACGTTTCTGCTCGAATTCCTTGTACTCTGTGGTGAGGGAGCTCTGATTACTTGTATTCAAGACGCAAGTTAGAATCCTCATCGACTGTCTCTCTACTTTCCTGCTCCTCTGTCGTATGCTGACCTACGTTTTCTATGCCTTGGCGTACATTATCCTCGTTATGGTGCGTTATCTGTCCTATTTCTCGCGGTACTGCATCGTCTGTTGTACTGTCCTCTATTCTCTGTCCATCTTCGCGCTGGGTCTCTACCTCAATTCGGTCAATGTCTCGAACTGCCATTGCTAATCTTTCCGAATCCCTTATTTTCTGTTTTAAAAGGAATTCACGCGCCCTACTTCGCGTCAACACGCGCTCATATAATCTCACGCGTTTCATAAACTTTTTGCTCACACGACTTGACACTTATTATACCCAAGACTGACAATCCATTCACTTACTTGTTGGTCAGAACCAACTTGTCGACGATGTATCCGCCACCTGTGTGCTTGCATTGGAGAGAAAACTTAATTCTAATAACATTAAAATTCATAACTTAATTATGCTATTGTCTCTGCTAGAATGTCTCACTTTCTATTGAATACTTTCTTACTATCTATCGCTGCAGCTACTGTTTTTGACTATTTATAACTTTCAGAAAAAATATTTGTTACAAAAATTTTTCAACAGGATATTTTTCTGACTTAGTTGGGCAAGTGGTCGACCTTCAATCATGGTATTTTACCATCCTGGCAGGGTCGGCATTCTCTAACATTCTGCATGGTGTCTGTTCGCGCAACGACACTCTGAGTGTATTTTTTAGAGAATTGACTACTTTGAACCTGGGACCTGTTGCTGGTAAGGAGACGCCAGACCACACATGACATGTAGAGTTCAGAAGAGTTCCGTGAGACTAGCGATGATATAATAAAATACTTAATGATTTCAGCGTCAGCTCCACTGCACTCCCTGCAAAAGAATCTTAATACTAACTAAATTTAGTGGAAGGGGTTCAAGGCTTTCCTATTTTTAGTTAGCTGGTAAAATAACGTCGAAAAAGCAGTTAAGTTTACCATTGGAAATTTTATTCTACTCACAAAACATTGTTTATAAATTGCATTACTGATAAAACGAAATATTTTTATACAGGATGATAAAAACCAACTGCATTCAACAAAAATGTGAACGAATATTCCCCGAATAGGTTTCCAAGTTCTACAATGGATCAAAGGATGACCTATGCCATATCATATCTATAATCTAGATTTAAGTTAAGTTTCATAAAAGAGAAAACTATCAAAATGGTCTACAGTGACCCTCAATTATCTTTAACTACTTATCTAACTTGTCGTAAATTACAGTGGCTGATGTGGCTTCTCAATAATTATATAACAGAAAAATCATCGCCTTTCAGATTTTAACTTAACGTAGCAAATTTGAATACCATGAGCTTTAATTGACGATCGACACTAGTATTACGCAAAATGGGTGTGTAACAGATGAGACTTCGGCAGTTCTGAGTGAAGCCTTATGCGCTCAAAAATGCGGCATCGTGTGCGTTCATTACCTTGTCGGTGTTTAGGCAGCGTCTGGGGGCGGCGGGCGGCGCAGCTCCTCACATCTCGCCGTCTTGGAAGCAACTCTCTCCTAACTTCTCCTTACAACAATTTACCAAAGTTGGTTTAAAAAAAGCTATCTGGCTGTGTTTTCAACTGATCAGTCAGGGTCTCAATGTTAACCTTAAGTTCTGCCTACAAAAATTCTGTCTATCCAATGAGAAACGTTATACCTTTCGTGGTGGGGCAATGTTTTTAACGTCTGCAACGTAACAGAGACGCGAAAAAGTCTCACGCTAAAACTTGCGGCTGGTGTGGCCCTTTTAGTGTTATTGTAAGATCTATACTGTTCTTCTGGAGGGCTCTATCTTGTAACATGGGTTCGGGGGTGGTTCTGGCGGTCGGCTGACGACGTGGGTGTTCGTCCCTTATCGTAGGGCCTCCTAGCCTACACGATTCTGCTCTCGGCTTCTGTTATCGTTCCTCCCCTCGGAACTGCGTCTGTTTCACGGTGGGTGGTGGTGGTGGTGTGTTGGGGCTTATGGACGCTCAACATCGAGGTTATCAGCGCCCTGACACACATTAAAAGGAACGAATGTGGACAAACCTGAGAAAACTAAAGCACACACTCAAAGAAAGCAGGAAAAGAAGGAAAATGCTACATCAGAAAGTAAAACCTAAAGAAAGGGGAAACATAGCAACAAGAATGTCACAGGAAATTGTTATTGGCTGGCCACTTACATAAAATATGGGCGAGCAAATTAAAATCCTCTCCCTAAAATCTTTGTAAAAACATTTGACAGGGCACAGAACTTTAAAACTTTAACCACATTCGTCCGAGTGTTGCCTAAAAGAGATGGCAGGTCTGCTGGCAAGTCAGCCGCGACCCGCTGGTCAGAAAATAAAACGCAATCCAATAAAACGTGGCACACAGTGACCTGGACTTCGCAAGCACCACACATTGGAGGGTCCTCTCGCCGGAGCAAGAAGCCATGCGTCATAGGGCTGTGGCCTATTCGAAGCCGAGTGAGGAGAACCTCGTCCCGTCGATGGGGCTGAAAGGAAGTACACCACACACGCATTGTGGGCTTGACTATACGGAGCTTATTGTCAGTCACTTCCAGCCACTCATCCTCCCACCGACGCATGACCCGTGAGCTCAACAGCGAGGTGAGTGCGTGCAAGGGGATAGCACACTGAGATACTTGTGGGGCAAGACACGCCTCCTTGGCTGCGAGATCTGCCCTTTCATTCCCAGCAATGCCAACATACCCCGGAACCCAGCAGAAAGCTACAACCTTCCCCAGTCGCTGTAGTCGGAGGAGGGCATCCTGGATGGTCTGGACAATTTTGTCTGCCGGATACAAACGTTGCAATGAGTGAAGGGCACTGAGTGAATCGGAACAGACAAGAAATTTAGGAGAGGAAGAATGTCTCATGTGCTCCAGTGCCTGCAAGATCGCAAACAATTCTGCATCAAAGACAGTAAAAGTCTGAGGCAGTCGGACCTTGAGGACACGATATGGAAAAACAACTGAGCAACCAACAGAATCCCATGCATTTAGGCGTTCTTGTGTTAGTCTGTGGTATTCAATTTGCTCACTTGTTGATCGTATTACTTTGGTTAATTTAATGTCAGGATTTATTTGGAGCTATGTGACTTACTGTCCGATTTGCTATCATGTCAGGGTTTTCATGGAAGGTGTTGGATTTTCCTGACACCTTACAAGTGTACATTCCTTACGACATCATCCATTGTTTGCGATTCTTCTCAGTCAAGCATCCCTT
This sequence comes from Schistocerca americana, assembly GCF_021461395.2. Taxonomy (NCBI): domain Eukaryota; kingdom Metazoa; phylum Arthropoda; class Insecta; order Orthoptera; family Acrididae; genus Schistocerca; species Schistocerca americana. The sequence continues at coordinate 336,706,316 of NC_060122.1, read as the reverse complement.
ATAGCCCAGTCGATATATCGAGGAAACTTTGACATGGCATAGAGGGAGAGAATGCTTTACAAACAATGGATAAATATCTAGCTGCGGTGACTTGAGGGGGTTGAAAAGACCGGTTTCATAACACGTTCCTAAGCAGAATAATTTTCTAAATTGGGAGCATCTGATTTATAAAGTATGTGCTTGTGTTCTGAGATATGGGTAAAGGATATGGCTATGTCCAGTGGTAAGGAAGGCTTGCATTTGATATGAAATAGTGTGATAGAAAGGGGAGAGTATGTGAAGTGATAAGAGTGGTACAGATATTTCTATTTCCAGAGCCGTAACCACGGTGTATTTCGGATACTTAGCTCATTGTCGAATGTCATTCAAGTGTAAGTATATCGATCAAATACGTATGTGTTCGATTTGGTTGGATGATTCTGTCAAAAAATGTTCAGATGTGTGTGAAATCTTATGGGACTAAACTGCTAAGGTCATCAGTCCCTAAGCTTAAACACTACTTAACCTAAATTATCCTAAGGACAAACACACACACACCCATGTCCGAGGGAGGACTCGAACCTCCGCCGGGACCAGCCGCACAGTCCACGACTGAAGCGCCTTAGATGATTATGTCCATGTGGGGTCTGTGGTAGGGATAATTCAAGTTTCCTGCTGACAGTGGGAGGCCGTCCGAAAAGAGAGAGCTGTTTCAATACGGGAATGTTTCTGACTGAACTGTGTAGTCGTCTAGACGACAGAATAGCGAACTAATACTTAGTATGTGTTCGACATCTTTCGTGATCAAGTGAGACTTTGACCAGATTGATTATGTGTTGGGGCTGGGTCGTTATTCTGTTATCTTGTAAATTGTTCGGTCGAGTGCTTCTTGGCATTTGACCTCTTTATTTAGTTGAGAGAAGGTCGATTGTGGAGTGTGCATCTAGCAGGTGTGAGACACATTTGCCGGTTGTCTAGATATGAGAAAGACGTTATTTGACTTTGTGAATTATAGGGTGTGATTTGGGATCTACTAAATCACGGAAATCTGTATTCGTGAGTGGAAATATCGGTTTAGCCGTAAATATGTTCGGAGGGTGGTGAGTTTCTAAGTCGAACGTGAAAAACTATATAGAATTTTGCTCTTAAAACTGGACTTTGTCTATTTTGGTGAAAAATAGGACATTTATTGTGATCTGAAATGTTTTGCTTTATTATAGGACCAAAGTTGATGTTAAATAAATAATAATCGAACGCTGAACGGTGACTTTCTTCCGGCCCTGCTCGAGCGTACTAGGTAACGTAAAAACAAAGTCTATGAACACGAGGCGTTGTGGAGCTACGCCACGAAGATGATGTGCTACAGACGCGAAATTTAACCGACAGGAAGAAGATGCTGTGATATGCAAATGATTAGCTTTTCAGAGTATTCACACAAGGTTGGCGCCGGTGGCGACACCTACACGTGCTGACATGAGGAAAGTTTCCAACCGCTTTCTCATACACAAACAGCAGTTGAACGGCGTTGCCTGGTGAAACGTTGTTGTTATACCTCGTGTAAGCAGGAGAAATGCGTACCATCACGTTTCCGACTTTGATAAACATCGGATTGTAGCCTATCGCGATTGCGGTTTATCGTATCGTGACATTGCTGCTCGCGTTGGTCGAGATCCGGTGACTGTTAGGAGAATATGGAATCGGTGGGTTCAGGAGGGTAATACGGAACGTCGTGCTGGATCCCAACGGCCTCGTATCACTATCAGTCGAAATGACAGGCATCTTATCCCCATGGCTGTAACGGATGGTGCAGCCACGTCTCCATCCCTGAGTCCACAGATAGGGACCTTTGCAAGACAACAACCGTCTACACGAACGGTTCGACGACGTTTGCAGCAGTATGGACCATCAGTTCGGAGACCATGGCTGCGGTTACCCTTGACGCTGCATCACAGACAGGAGCGCCTGCGATGGAGTACTCACGCACGAAACTGGGTGCACGAATGGCATAACGTCATTTTTTCGGATGAATCCAGGTTCTGTTAACAGCATAATGATGGTCGCATCCGCGTTTGGCGACATCGCGGTGAACGCACATTGGAAGCGTGTATTCGTCATCGCCATACTGGCGTATCACCCGGAGTGATGGTATGGGGTGCCATTGGTTACACGTCTCGGTCACCTCTTGTTCGCATTGACGGCACTTTGAACAGTGGACGTTACATTTCTGATGTGTTACGACCCGTGGCTCTACCCTTCATTCGATCCCGGCGAAACCATACATTTCAGCAGGATAATCCACGACCGCATTTTGCAGGTCCTATACGGGCCTTTCTGGATACAGAAAATGTTCGACTGCTGCCCTGGCCAGAACATTCTTCAGAGCTCTCATCAATTGAAAACGTCTGCTCAATGGTGGCCGAGCAACTGGCTCGTCACAATACGCCAGTCATTACTCTTGATGAACTGTGGTATCGTGTTGAAGCTGCATGGGCAGCAGTACCTGTACACGCCATCCAAGTTCTGTTTGACTCAATGCCCAGGCGTATCAAGGCCGTTATTACGGCCAGAGGTGGTTGTTCTGGGTACTGATTTCTCAGGATCTATGCACCCAAATTGCGTGAAAATGTAATCACATGTCAGTTCTAGTATAATATATTTGTCCAATAATATCCGTTCATCTGCATTTCTTCTTGGTGTAGCAATTTTAATGGCTAGTAGTGTACATGCTTTCCTTTTCACGTCTCCGTAATGGGGTCGTGGAATTGCTACCATATTTCGCTAGAGATATTTGTGAGAAAGACGTTTTTTCGATTACGAAGTTAAGTAAGTTACGATTAGGTGGCAACTTGCATATGAAAACAAGTGAAACTGTCTGCAGCGGTCATAAGTTGACAGTATGTATCAGTTAAAAATTAAATTATGTGTTCAGCGCGCCAAAACTAATCCAGTAACATCGAAAATTTGTTTTGTCTGTCATCCATATTGTTAAGAAACGCGAAACATAAAACCAAGTCACATGCAGTACGACTGCGCTGCCATTTAAAAGCGGTGCATTCACAGTTTCCTCATCTCCCCCCTCCAAGTGCCCAGACAGGATGACCTGGCAGTGGGGGAAACGTTCAGTGAGGCTGAGCCCTATTGCACTCGCACCAGAGATCGGCCTGGGAGCCGAAATTTTGGACTCCCCTAGTGTAGGTGCTCTAATGATATTTCTTGAAATATCCTGAGTGTTTGAATACGTCTGGATCAGCGGTGAAAGACTTCTAGTGACTGAATTAAATGATGTAAGCGTAGGCTTCCGCGGCCGTTGTCTTCTTCAATAAAATTCTTCAGGGTATCAGACCGCATCGTCATAATTTTAAAATGCGCCAACGTTTCGGCCAGCTTTGCAGCTAGCCTTCATCAGGGCCTTACGTTAACTGCTAAATGAACGCACTTGAATTCCTTAAATAGCTGCACGAGAAAACCGTGTCGTTACTTGATTGGCTGTACTAGGAGGAGGAGGAGGGGTGAAAGGTATGCTTTATTGGTGTTTCCTTTATTATCTGTCATTGGCTGAAATAGCTGTTTTCTATTGGTCTTTATATTAATCCACCCCATTGGAGGAGACGGACGAATAGCGAACAGGTGATGGCTGTGACGTCACACTGTTTCCATGCTGTCCAGAAGCCGGCTGCGGCGTGCCATTGCTTTGTGTGCTCGCGACCACTACTGCGGCTCTCCGCGTGTCCGCATGGGCCGCCACGGCTCTGCCGCCGCTCCGTAGCCCTGCTATTGCTGGCAGCCAAGACCTCGGAAGCTTGTACCCGTCCTCTCTATTCATGTTGGCGGGTCTTTTGGCTATTTCTATCGCCTCTCTAATCTTTCTTTTGAAAGTGAGAGGCTGTTTCGCCAGGACGCGGGCTTCTTGGAAAAATATTGGTTTCCCGCACTCTTCTCGGTGTTCCGCCACTGCTGAATTAGTGTGTTGTTTCAGGCGGATATATCTTTCATGTTCCGAGAGCCTAGTGCTGATCGGACGTCCCGTCTCACCTATGTAAACTAATCCGCACGCACAACCAATTTCATACACGCCAGCTGTGTGTAGTTTGTCAACTGCATCGTTGGTAGAACCGAGCATGTCTGATATTTTGTTTCTGCTTCGGAAAATTGGTTTGATGTCGGCTTTTCGTAGAATTTTGCCAATACGTTCGGTGACCCCTTGTACATATGGTAACACAGCAATGCTCTGTGCCTCCTTCTCCTCTTCCCTATTAGTCTTCTCCCTTGTCGACATGGTGCTGTCTATCATCTGCTTCCCATAGCCATTAGTTCCGAAGATGGACCTGAGGTGTTCAAGTTCTGTCTTCAGATGTTCTTCGTCACTTATCCTGTACGCTCTCTTCGTTAGCGTGTGCAGAGCGGACTATTTTTCCAAGAAGCCCGCGTCCTGGCGAAACAGCCTCTCACTTTCAAAAGAAAGATTAGAGAGGCGATAGAAATAGCCAAAAGACCCGCCAACATGAATAGAGAGGACGGGTACAAGCTTCCAAGGTCTTGGCTGCCAGCAATAGCAGGGCTACGGAGCGGCGGCAGAGCCGTGGCGGCCCATGCGGACACGCGGAGAGCCGCAGTAGTGGTCGCGAGCACACAAAGCAATGGCACGCCGCAGCCGGCTTCTGGACAGCATGGAAACAGTGTGGCGTCACAGCCATCACCTGTTCGCTATTCGTCCGTCTCCTCCAATGGGGTGGATTAATATAAAGACCAATAGAAAACAGCTATTTCAGCCAATGACAGATAATAAAGGAAACACCAATAAAGCATACCTTTCACCCCTCCTCCTCCTCCTAATACAGCCAATCAAGTAACGACACGGTTTTCTCGTGCAGCTATTTAAGGAATTCAAGTGCGTTCATTTAGCAGTTAACGTAAGGCCCTGATGAAGGTTAGCTGCAACGCTGGCCGAAACGTTGGCGCATTTTAAAATTATGACGATGCGGTCTGATACCCTGAAGAATTTTATTGAAGAATTAAATGATGTTCGATTCCCACTGTATAATAATTTTTTCGCCTGTGCGGAGGGGGTATATGATTTGCGTATATTTACCTCTGAATCTAGAGAAACATCTTTTGTAACTTGCCCGAACGATAGAGTTCATTTAATTGAACCATTTCACTATTTTGCACTCTATTTACATTCTAATTTTTACTTTTGTTTTTCTTCCGTCTCTTTTTCGTCAGGGGGCCCGGGGCTTTGGACGAGGTGTCTCAGTCTGGTTACGCTGTGCCATTATCACTGGGTAATTACTTTAAAAATCTGTGATACTTTTCCGTACTTCCTGTAAGAGTGAACAAACGAACCGCGTTGTGCCTCCCTTCTTAACAGTAGAAGAGTCACTAAAGCGGCCCGCAGCGTTGCGTAGCAACAGTTCAACATGAGATGACAGGCGAGCAACATGAACGTATCGCGAACTATCATCAAAACCCCAAGAAAACCGTAAAGTGACCTAAGAGCACGGAGCTACGACAGCAATCAGAAGGTAAGGCATCATCGAACATCTGAGTTCAGCCAGTTCGTGGCACCCGAAACACAAATCCATTGTACCTTACACCGCATGGGCAGTATAAATTTTTAGAATTATGTATGTGTAATGAACATGAAGATATTGGCCTCGGCAGTATTTTTCAGTGTAATTCGATATTGCAGACCACTCATCCGAAGCGTGTATCACTTTTTGTATGAAGCAATTTGCGTTGGAGTAGCCTGTTTACAAATATTGTAATAACAAGAAAATCAGAAATCTACAAATTATACAGTCTCCTAGGCATGTTCCGCGTCAAGGGCTCTCCTAAATTTACTCATACCGGTAATGTACGTAAGTCATCTGTAAAAGCATGGTGTTTTGAAAAACTCGTTTTCCGTAAATATACCAGAACAAATGGTGGGTCAATGACACTGGCCGATTCCACCCGTCTACTTTGACGCATGTTGCCGTGTGCAGAGACATAATTTAGACGCGAAGGATGTAAGTGGCCTATTTTTAAATGTTGTCTGTGGTTGACTTAGTAACTGATGTTCGTAAAATGTGCTGTTTATTCCAAAAATGTCGTGATAAACTAGAGTGTGGTTAGTGCGGAACTGAGAGCACAGCTTAAATTATTGCTAGGGAAACTAGTAGCGGTTATATTTATATTCTTATTTCTCAAAAATATTTGTCTGTTTCTTTCCGTATTTGGCACTGTTCCGAGGTAAGGTTGGACTGAAGCGGAGAAACACATCTTAATCTGTTGCAAGTAAAATGACATGCGATTATAATTACAGTGCTGTTTCTTATTATTTGGCTCATTTTATAATGTGGCAGGTCTGTTGATGGTGAATTTAGGCAGGAACCTGAGTGCATAGCTCAAATGTTTGCGAGGGAAGCGAGGATAATTTCCAAGAAAATTTTTCAGATGTGACATCGTGGACACTTGGTGTATTTGAAATGAATTGTTTTTATAGTGGTCGTGTTGTTGTTAGCGGTGGCTCACTAATTATGGTGGATGTTTGTGTTATGATTTGTAGTAATGGTTCTGTTGAATGTGATCGAGTCTTTGCTAGTTATTTTTATTTATTTGGTTTTAGATTTTGAGCTGTTAGTTGTCTTTGCAGTTTGCTGATTTTGGAATTGAATGCTTGTGTTGTAGTTTTGTTTTTTGCAGTAAGGTTTGTGTGTGTTTAATACGTTTTGTGGCTAGAATTGGTTAATTTGGAGTTGTATATCGTTCGTAAGTATGTTTTTATGAGCTTAATCATTTATTGTCAGATTGTGGTTTGTTTGTGAAACGGAAATCTCTCTGAAATGAGGGTTGTTATATTCCTGTTAGGTCATGCGAAATAATCGATTTCAGTTGTGTATATTTTTTAAATTTATGTTTCGCTTATCGTGGAGGGAATTTTTTGTGTTATTTTTCGGTTATATGGTTCTTTTGCGTGCCGGGGGATTCAGGAGGACTTTTATTTTTGATTGCTTTGAAATAATCTTAGATTTATTCTCGTTCCTTTGGTTTGTCTTCCACCAAAACCCCCTAATAGCCGCGTTGTTCTGTTACTTCTTTTCATTAGCTACTTGAAATATTTCACGTGGTTTTTATGTTTATTTTTGACCGGAATGGCCAATCTTGTGCTCGCCATCGTGAAGGATGTAATCGTTTTCTTATTAAATATTATCTCTGGTTGTCTTCATATAATAGAAATGCCTTTGGATTCAACCTTGCGTTCTGCGCTTGTTTACGACATGGGACGAAACTGTTTGTGTAAGATCAAATCATACTGGTCGTCATATGACTTCACGTCACGTTACGTCAAAACATACCACAGTGCATTTCAAAATGCGATATTCACACAGATCGTCAACGGGCCATCACGTCATGTCAGATAGGTCGAGATTTCTCGTGAAGAAAGTTTTGACGGTCGTCTGCTAACGTCGTAAGTTAATCTATTTTCGCCACTCTCGCTCGTGTTATAATAGTGGAGTTTGTGCTTTTGTTTCTTCGTAATTTTTATTATTATTATTATTATTATGCTTTGTTTTTGTTGTAAATAGCAAATGATCAGCGGTGACTTGAATATTTTTTCCACTGAGTATTCTTACACAAGCGACGTCAAATATCTCAAAGCGAAAATTATTTTGATTTTACAGCAACAGAACAATGCTGACGTCACAATGTATATAAATAAGAACTAAGTTGACGAAGCAATT